>NC_135660.1:10421953-11060703 GCF_964188315.1 Podarcis muralis | reverse complement strand
AATGCAGGGGGGTTCCCCGTGGGGAGGGGGGGAAACACGACACACACGGAATTGTCTTTCTTTACAAATGGGCGTCGCCACACTTTTTTTGCAGCAGCCTGAGCAACGCCTGAGCCTTTTGTTAGCTAGGGAACGGATGCGAACAGCCGCTTGCCCCCTTAATCCGGAGTGAACCCGGACTTCGGTTCCCCAGCCCCCGACTCCCGATGCAATGCACGCGATTCTTTCAGGCGACCCTGGGCAGCTGCTTTTTGCAGCCTCTGCGATCGAGCGCGGTTCCAGCACCAACCAATCAATCAATCAATCCAATTATCGACAAGGGGATCTACTCACAAGACTTGGCGAATTTCCCTCCCTGTGCGTCGCCGTCTGCGCCTCTGCTGCGTTTTTTTCCCTTTTTCTTTTCTGCTTCTTTTGTTTTCCCGCTTTCCCTTTTCTTTCCGTTTAAGGCTCCACTCTGAATGTCACAAAATAAATGCGTCCATTGTGCATTGCAACCACCCCGAAGCCTCGCTTGAACTGGAGCGGTTCCTCTCCCACTTCCCCCTTTCCTCGTGTGCTCATCCAACGTGATGGACAGTTGCTATGGTTTCGCATCTCTGACGTCAACGACATTAAAGAGAAAGAGCTTTCCTTTGCTGCCTGGGATAACTCCCACCAAGGAGCACAAAAAAAAGAGAGACAGACAGAAAGAGGATTTCTTGTGCAGTCGAGCCTGGCAGGGCGTAGTCCAGGCACCTCCCATTTCTTCCCACTGAGGCAGCTATCACTCAGTAATTACTGCAGAGATATTAGGATTATTAAGCCTTGCCAAGGATGCTTGCATACTGGGCTGGCACTACTATTAGGCAGACTGAGGCAGCCGCCTCAGGCGGCAAGGTGCTGGGGGGCAGGTGGCAAAGTGGTGGGTGATGTCAGCCAGCCCTGTGCCCCATAAGACAGCCCGCCACCCTCGGGGGGGGGGTCGGTGTGGGGCAGCGTCTCAACCCCCATAGTGAACGTAAGAGTCAACAGCCAGTCTGGTCAGCTTCTGAGTGTGGAAAGGTTGTTGGAGGCAGGGGGAGAGGGAAAAAATAATCATCATCTCCTTTGTCTCAGACAAGGAAAATGCCATGGATGCACAAATATTAACATGCACTTAATGCAATAAAGTTTGTTTTTCAATATACATAGTATTGTGTTCCGAAGTGGTTCTGTCCTAAAGGTAGAGGGACCCCTGACCATTAGGTCCAGTCGCGGACGACTCTGGGGTTGCGGCGCTCATCTCACTTTATTGGCCAAGGGAGCCAGCGTTTGTCCGCAGACAGCTTCCAGGTCATGTGGCCAGCATGACTAAGCCACTTCTGGCAAACCAGAGCAGCTCACGGAAACACTGTTTACCTTCCTGCCAGAGTGGTACCTATTTATCTACTTGCACTTTGACGTGCTTTCGAACTGCTAGGTTGGCAGGAACAGGGACCAAGCAACGGGAGCTCATCCCATCACAGGGATTCGAACCTCCGACCTTTGGATCGGCAAGCCCTAGGCTCTGTGGTTTAGACCACAGCGCCACCCACGTTCTATCTTAGTGTTATCTTATTATTTAATTTTGTGTATATAATTTCATACTGAGTGACATTGCCAGCGGTGTGTGTTTTTATTGCCCTGGCCTTTTTTATTGCCATAGCAGCAAAACAAACAAACAAACAAAGTGAATTAATTGATCCCCATGTAATTTACTGTCGGTTGATTGATGTCTGAATAGTTGTTGTTGCTTTTTAAAGTAGCTTTATCACTAACTGAGTGAATTCAGTTTTCAGGATATGGAAAGTAAATACTGTATATCAAATTGCCCGAAGATCACAGAGCAGTATAGAAATAAGAACAATTATAAAATACTTGGCAAACAAAAATACAAGTTGATGCAAAATGTTGACCCATAGGACAGGCCTCTGACCCAGAGGGCTAACACAATAAAAATGGGGAGGGGGGGTGAGGAACAGAATCCAGCCAGCTGTATGGATCCTGACCTCCCTTAAACCTCACAAGCTATTTTGACAGCTATCTTTCCACAAGGGCCAACATTGATGCCGAAATCCAGCATCGCCATAACTCTGCAAATGCAGCTTTCTCCTGATTGAAGTGCAGTGTGTTGCAGGGAAACCAAAATGCTTTTTTACAAAGCTATTATACTGATGCACATAAAGCAACAATACTACCAACCTTACTGTACGCTTGTGAAACATGGACCACTTATAAACGCCATCTCCAACTCCTCGAAAGATTCCATCAACGGTGTCTCCGAAAATGTTTACACATCACTTGGGAAGACAGGCAAACTAATGCCAGTGTACTGGAAGAAGCAAAGATCACCAGTGTCGAAGCAATGATTCTTCAACATCAACTTCGTTGGACCGGTCATGTTGTACGGATACCTGATTATCGTCTTCCAAAGCAACTACTCTACGGTGGTACCTCGGGTTAAATACTTAATTCGTTCCAGAGGTCTGTTGTTAACCTGAAACTGTTCTTAACCTGAAGCACCACTTTAGCTAATGGGGCCTCCTGCTGCCGCGCTGCCGCCACGTGATTTCTGTTCTCATCCTGAAGCAAAATTCTTAACCTGAAGCACTATTTCTGGGTTAGAGGAGTCTGTAACCTGAAGGGTATGTAACATGAAGCGTATGTAACCCGAGGTACCGCTGTATTCCAAACTTAAAGATGGAAAGTGTAATGCTGATGGTCAACAAAAGAGGTTTCTCAAGGCAAACCTTAAAGGCAAATCTTAAAAAATGTAGTATAAACACCGACAATTGGGAAACACTGGCCTGCGAGCATTTCTATTGGAGAACAGTCTTTACCCAAGGTGTGATGGACTCTGAAGACTCTTGAACTCAGAACGAAAGGGAGAAACGTCCTAAGAGGAAGGCTTTTTGGCAAACCCTCACCATAATCAACTCCCGCCTGGAAACCTGTGTCCCCACTGTGGAAGAACATGTGGATCCAGAATTGGCCTCCACATTCACCCACAGACACATGGTTAAGACGTTTTCATGGAAGACAATCTTATTCGGCTACTAGTGTTCACCAAAGAAAAAGAGAATCAGATGAAGTGTTTTCCTTTGCCTGTGGGGTTCGAAATCAAACCCCCTAGGCACAGATGCAGGAGTTTGGAAATGCTGGTGGCACCCGCAAATATCACTTTGGGCAAGGATCAGCTGCTGTGCTGGGGCGCTCCCAAGTTGGGGTTTGGCACCGCAATCTAAACGCCACTGAATACAAGCCCCACTTGAACAAGGAACAATCAGAATTGCACTTTAAGCTTCCCGATTGTTCCTTGGCAGCCGCATAATTTACTCACCCAACATCAGGTGTGAGGCAGGTGCGTGTAGCTTTGAATAAACCATTTCATGGGCCAAATTAGGACCCCTGCCGGGTCTAATTAGACCCAGGGGCCAAAGACCCCCCACTGCTGACCTAGAAAATAGACATAAGAGAAATGACAGAGGAAAGCAGGGATGGAGGCTGCGGGTAGAACAGGTGAATAATTCATTGTTACATTTCCTTAGGCTTAGTTGCAGTAGGACGATGGTGGAATCAGGGGTGTTGTACCAAAGGCACCACAGAAGAGCAATGTCCTTATCTTTCCTTATCTCGTCAGCAGGCAACTATTTCTGGCTCCTTATTCCTCTCTTGCCCGCCTCGCCCTCTTGCTTCCCCAGGCTGAATGAACACAGGCACTGACACCCAAAACAAGAAGCGTGATTGTCACCAGAACGTCTCTGATTCAAAGAGGTCATTTGTTATTTGTTGCAGCTGCTGTTTATTCTGTTTCATCTGCTGTCTGGCCTATTAGCAATTAATACCTGTTTTAAGGAATAAGGAGCAACGTCTTTTAAAAAAACAGCAACAACAGTTTTCTTCACAGCATTCCGTGACGAGAACAGATACGTTAAACACATGACGCTCCATTTATTTTCCCTAATTATAATTTTCTCTTTTTTAAAAAAAGGGGGAAAAAGCAGAACTTGACAGACTCTGGTTATTATTAGAGTGGAAGAAAATAGATAAGCAATGTGATCTTATCACCAAGTTATAGCAGCCTGGAGAGGGATAGAATTGAGATCGAGGCTGAGATTAGTGTTATGCCAGCACAATTAATGCATACTCCTTCCGCAAATCTGTTTCCAAAAGCCACAGCTAGCATGGCCGATGGCTTTGGATTTGTTGAAAGGAATTCTCCAGTTTGATTTCCCTTCAAGAGTTACTTCTGCATGCTGCCGTGAGTTCCATGGTGGGAGTGCAGAATAAAAATACAGTGGTACCTCGGGTTAAGTACTTAATTTGTTCCGGAGGTCCGTTCTTAACCTGAAACTGTTCTTAACCTGAAGCACCACTTTAGCTAATGGGGCCTCCCGCTGCTGCCGTGCCACCACCGTGCGATTTCTGTTCTCAACCTGAAGCAAAGTTCTTAACCTGAAGCACTATTTCTGGGTTAGGGGGTCTGTAAGCTGAAGCATATGTAACCTGAGGTACCACTGTAATGTAACTTCTCAGTATAAACCAACTCTGCAGGGACCCAGTAGGAATAAATATTGTCTACACTACAGATCCCAATCAGTAATGAAGCCCTCTATCCCCGAAGGCATACCCTTATTACTATTGCTCTCTGTAGCTAATTCAGCCCCATTTTGATGTGGGATAGGTAAGAAGGGGCAAATTGCAGCAGTCTTTGCTTTAATATGAGGGACACATGTTGTTTTCGTGGGGGTCTGAACTGAGGCCAGCAAAAAGAATTCACGCACATGGTAGAAGGTTTCAGTCAGTGAATACACAGGTTGGCTACGTAAGCCTCTCTCAAACCAATTTCAATTCCCAGAACTCCTCAGTTTCCGGTAGGATTGTCACAGGAAAAGTATTCTCATTTCCTTCTTGCAATTGCCTTTGGAATATCCCTCAGACCATTGCCAAATAAAACTTCTCCCTTCCCTTGCCTGAACTTTTCACAGCTCTCAGTATTAGGACCCCTCTAATTACAGTCCTGATTCACAGGCATCTAAAGGGGAGTATACATTTTATGATCTATTTCTGTTATAGCTTATTATTAGTTAGGATTCAGGGTTGAGGCACACTGTTCCTTCATATGCTCCCAGTAGATAACACAAATACATGTACACAGAATATAGACCAGGGCAGTCCAACACACAGCCTGAGGGCCCCCAATGCCTTTTTTGGTGTCTCTCAGCAATATTTGATGTCCCTCCCGCCACAGCTTTCCCAAAGCCAAGAAAGTGAGGCACTGAGCTTTGGGAAGGATGTGTGAGAGCTCTGACTGGGTCCTGTAGTCTTCCTCCCTCCTTCCCAAAGACTACTTAGCACTTTTCCAGCTTTGGGGAAAAGGTGAGAGGGCTCTAGGACCCTGCCAGAGCCTCACATCTCCTTCCCAAAACCCAGCGCCTTGCTTACCAGCTTTGGGAAGGTAGTGTGAAGGGGGGCATTAAATTTTGGGTCCCCCCCCCACTGCAGATGACAAGGCAGCGTGAAGCCCACAGGTTCCATGTCAAAGTACTCTTGTGGCCTATTTTGTGCAAAGATTCGATTCCTCCCCCCTGTGCGCCGACAGAATGCGCAGAAGCTCCCCAAAAGAGGACATTACAGGGGGCAGGTTTCTTCTGGGGTGGGGGGCCAGAACCTACATTAATTAAGTACTTTCAATGCTTTTCAAAAATTATTGCGGATCCATGGTTATGTCCTGTTGTGTCCTCTTCCATCCCTGTTCTGCCCTCTTCCGGGTCCAGAAGGACCCACACATCAGTGTTCACACATCAACTGGACATGCGCAAAATGGCCGCCGCCTGTATAGACTCTGAGTGCCATGACAGCTAGCTAGCTAGAGCTAATTGCAAAGGCAGTAAGTGCCAATGGCTATTTAGCCAAAGGGCTCCTGTAAAACATAAATAGGTATCCACTTTCTCATGGGAACCCTGACATTTGCAGAATAACCACCACCTATGGGGAAGAGAAGAGAACTCAAAACAGTCTGAAGATGACCCAGTCCTCATGGGTCACATCCATGATATATGTTTAAAGGATGCATGGCTTCTGCCAAATAATAGATTTGATTTGATTTCCTGAATTTCTATGCTGCTTTTGGTCCAAATGAATCCCAAAGCGGCTTATAAACAAAAAAAATAACAATAACAGAGTAAAACAGAATAGATCATCACAAATGCAACATGAATGATATAAAATGTTTAACAAATAATCCATAGAACAATTACAAATAATCTGTAAAATAATTGTAAGTAATCAGTAAAACAATTATTATTATGTAAACACGTTTTTCATTCAAGATTTATTGGTTTAATGGGTGATGTGCCAGGGGAATTAGTGGGGATGGGGTTGGAGACAGTTCACCTATTTCTGCCTTCCATGCTTTAAGCGTGGTCTGTGTGAACCTGTTTAGTTGTAGGAATTTTCCTTAGTTTGTTTGGGAGGAATGGGTATGCTGTGGTGCATCTATTTTCAATTGTGTCCCTCTCCAGGTATACCCATTGTTTTGTCTCATCTTCTGGTATATACAGGATTATGTGGCGTACTTGGTTGGCGATGTAATATGCTTCGGTCTTGGGAATTCCCCATCCTCCCTCTGAGGAGGGGAGGTGCAGGTATTTGGGGCTTATTCTTGTTTTTTTGTGTGAGAAGATAAATCAGTGTATGTAGTTTTTTTCTGCCATTTGCGAAGTTGGGCTGGGGGAAATCCAGATTGGGAGGGTTTGGAATAGGTAGGTTAGTTTTGGGAGGGTGATATTTTTGATCATGGCCATTTTGTCTGAGAGGGTGAAGTTGGTGTTGTTCCATCTCTTTGGGTCTTTGTTGATTTGTCGCCACAAGGGGTTGTAGTTGTGGAGGTATAATTTGTTGAGGTTTCTTGTTATTTGTACCCCTTGGAATCTGAACTTGGTGCATGAAATATACTCAGGGTCGAGAGTGGATTTCATGCTCTTTATTCAGCTCATAGTGGTGAGGAGGAATGGAAGTTCCCCCAGAATGTCTGCTTTACATACATTATTTACACAATGGGCCCCACGTGATTGGCTAATTCCGGGATTCACCTGTAGGCCAATCAGGTTGAGGATTCACTTCCACCTGGAGCTGGATTGGGTGGCTCCTGTGGACCAATCAGACAGCTGCATTCTGGACCCTATTGTTCTAGGACCATTCAGACTCCTGCATTCTGAATCCTATTGTTCTAGGACCAATCAGACTGCTGCATTCTGAATCCTATTATTCTATGACCAATCAGACTGCTGCCTTTTGGATCCTATTCAACTCAGTACATAACAGTGCGCCAAAGTTTTATCTTGGTGATGTTGACGAATTCTTTTGGGGTGTGAGGGGGAGTGCTGAAGCAGTTAGCTTCTAACTTTGCAAAATTTACCTGTAGGCCCGACACCATTGCAAATGTGTTGAGTTCTCTGATTAGGGAGGTTGCTGTGTTTATGGAGTCTGGTGTTGTGACCATTAGGTTGTCTGCAAAGAGCCCTAATTTATAGGTTCTGCCTTTTATTTCCACTCCCTTGATGTCTGTGGCTGCTTGGAACCGGATAGCTCAGTAAAACAATTAAAATCTGTAAAACACTATTAGCAAAGCAGTAACTAAAAAATATGAGAAACATCACAATTACAGCAGAAGACTCATGGGAACTGTAACTGATCTCAATGGGACTGTTATCTGGGTAAGCACGCATAAAGTCAGCTTGCAGCTTTCTTTAGATTGGGACTGCTGTCTTTAAAGGGACACTTCTAGGTGGGTTTTTTTATTGTGGGATCAGTGCTACTCATGCCTAAAGTTTTTCATAGCATGCAATTTTTTCACAGCACCCCCACAACGCCATCAGCATCAAAATGCCAATCTAACCCCTCACACAACTCAATTAATTTGAATTTACCCTCTCCGGTGTGCTTAAGGGGGTAAACAAAAAGGCCACCAATCAGCAGTTTGAGATATGTGAATGTGTAGTTTTGCTGCGTATGCACTATACCTTTAAAGCACATTTGAATCACATTCTTCCTCTCAAGGAATTCTGGGCACTGTAGTTCACCCCTCACAGACCTACAATTCACAGCAATCCTTAACAATCTACAGTACCCATAATTCTTTGGGGGTGGGGAATGTGCTTCAAGTGTGCTTTAAAGGTATAGGTGGAATCTAGACACATAAAAAGCGTTGTGAAAATGCTTTTTTAAAAAAACGTTTTGAAAAACACAGTGAATTTGCCATAGCTCAACATCTCCATCTAGTGTCACATTTGTATAATGCACTTTGCAACACACTTAAAACATTTTATTTGTGTGTATGCAGTCTCAGTCCCCATCTGGAAGCAACTTGTAGAGAGAAGGTGAGGGAAAGTGATGGAAGCCAATGATCTGGTTATGTAATTACTGAGGACAGCAGTTTCACACATGAGTAGTGTCATGAAGCAAAAACTGTTGCGGTAATGCACATGAGGTTATGCACAAAACCGACCCGAAATGGGAGTGAGTGACTTTCAGGTCAGATGATGGTTGGGGTTGACAGGTAGGTCTAAACAAAGACACAACTGATGAATCCCGTTAGTTCAACTTCAGCAGGTGAAAACTGAAGGATTAAATGATGCAAGCAAGGGACTAGATTGCTTTTTCTTCTTCTTCTGCTAAAAACCAACTTCTTAAATACTGAGCAACTCTTTCCCTCCCCGCACTCCATCCTGTCATCTTGACAGTTACATTAACAAAAAACCCTGTTCCCTGACAACTTGATTATCATATGAAACACCGGAGGATATAACTGCTAATCTTTTGAGTTGAGCTGTAGAAGCTGAATTCTGAATATTAAGTTTTAGCCACATTTAATGATATTCTCAAAGCCTGCACATACATTAATTCCTCTGAAATCCACGGGGGAAAAATGTCAACTCGGATTGAACACCACCGTGTTAAAAGAGAAGTGCTCAGTGGATCGGCCATAGATAGACCACCTTAGAAGGTATCATCATGAGCTCCACAGTGCTGCCAATATTGGGCTTGGACTGACAGGCACTGATGCAGGAGGAGGTGGAAGAGGAAGATGATGAAGAAGAAATGGGGGTGCTGAATTGCCAGAACATGGAGGGGGGCTCTCCACTTTCCACCTCTATTTCAGGGGTGCTTTGGAAGGAGGAGTGGGGATGCTGGCTCTCCCCTCGGAACTTCTTGCAAAGGGGACAGCCTCTGTGGAGGCTGGGAAGGGTGCGAATGAATCAAGAGGTGTCATGGACTGGCTGGAGGTAGAGGAGTGAGGGGGGCACCAGCTAGGGAACCCTCAAGGGAAACCCCCAGAGGGAAAGGGCTCAGAGCCAGGGGAGAGGTGGTGGGACAACCATGAGTGGTCAAAGGGAGAAGGAGGAACACACTGGGAGGTTAAGGTGTTGGAAACTGAAGAGGTAGCAGGGTTTAGTGAGCAGGAAGAGTCTGTGACAGAGAGCAGTCCAGAATCGGAGGCAGCAGCAGAGTCAAGAGGCAGAGTGGAGGCAGGCTGCTGAAGAAGCCAGGGAATCTCCCCCTCCTGCTGCGACCAGCTCCCCACCCACCTGGTCTCCCAGAACACATAGAGCATGCACCCCCAAACTCGGCCCTCCAGATGTTTTGGGACTACAATTCCCATCATCCCTGACCACTGGTCCTGTTAGCTAGGGATGATGGGAGTTGTAGTCCCAAAACAGCTGGAGGGCCAAGTTTGGGGATGCCTGACATAGAGGAATGAAGAGAGAGGAGCAATGAGAGACAAGACTACAGGGTCTTAGGTTGCTGGGTTAGGAACCAGGGGAGGCACCTTAGAGAGCGGTGGGAAGGGAGGGACCTTCAGTCGTCGCCAACCGCCTCATTGGGGCAAGACCTACTGGGATGAATTGCTGCAACCACTAGAATCATAGAATCATAGAGTTGGAATAGACCACAAGGGCCATCGAGTCCAACCCCCTGCCAAGCAGGAAACACCATCAGAGCACTCCTGACATATGGTTGTCAAGCCTCTGCTTAAAGACCTCCAAAGAAGGAGACTCCACCACACTCCTTGGCAGCAAATTCCACTGTCAAACAGCTCTTACTGTCAGGAAGTTCTTCCTAATGTTTAGGTGGAATCTTCTTTATTGTAGTTTGGATCCATTGCTCCATGTCCGCTTCTCTGGAGCAGCAGAAAACAACCTTTCTCCCTCCTCTATGTGACATCCTTTTATATATTTGAACATGGCTATCATATCACCCCTTAACCTCCTCTTCTCCAGGCTAAACATGGCCAGCTCCCTTAGCCGTTCCTCATAAGGCATCGTTTCCAGGCCTTTGACCATTTTGGTTGCCCTCCTCTGGATACGTTCCAGTTTGTCAGTGTCCTTCTTGAACTGTGGTGCCCAGAACTGGACACAGTACTCCAGGTGAGGTCTGACCAGAGCAGAATACAGTGGCACTATTACTTCCCTTGATCTAGATGCTATACTCCTATTGATGCAGCCCAGAACTAGTCCCGCAGCATTTTGGTTTCTTTGGATAAAGAGTTAACTTCATTGACACTGGGTGTTTTATTGCTGACCTTGAAGTTGCCCATCAGGAGGGAGCTTCCTGGACAGCAAACTGCTCACAGTCACAGTCTTCCCCACTATGGAGAGATGTAGAATATGTAACTTCTATGCAGATATGTGTCCTCTTTTACCCTCTTTTTTTTAATAGATGTGCTTTCTCTTTTTTTGGCAATGCATTAAGAGGCTGCCACATTTGCCCTGGTGTTCTGAGGTCAACTCACGTACCCCAAATCACGCTGACAAGAGTGGAGAGGATTTGCATTTTTATTTTTTTAAATAACTAGTCTTAATGAAGTTTGTTGTATAGTGCCAATGCTTTGTAGCACTGATTGGATTCTAAATGCCTGCTAAACAACCCAGCAAGGCTGCATGGGTTACTCACAGCTCTCTATAGCTCCATGCAAGCTAATTTGTGTTAGCTTGTGTACGTCCCCCAGGCAGGATACAATGTGTGTGTTGTTCATCTTCTTTCATGGTCAAATACTCTAAATCAATGGAAGGATGTTACTTAGTGACATGTGACTAGCAAGGGAGGCCAAATAGTTGCCTTTGCAAACACTTCCCATGAAGAAAATTCTACCCATAATTTTGTCATATTTCAGGACATTTGGTGTGATTTTAAAAGGAATACATTTTTCTATTTTTTTCTATTTTTGCATTAGTCTTAACTCAGTGGCAGGACTAAAGGAGTTCTCACCATTTCAGCAGATGGGGATGGTAGCCTTCTTGGAACAATGGGGATAAGGCTGTGTGTACTTAAGTAATTTTGTTGTCCCCGAGAGGGGGCAATGACAATAAAGATATTATTATTATTATTATTATTATTATTATTATTATTATTATTATTATAGATTTAAAGCAGTGTTTTTCAACCAGTGTGCCATAGTCAGGGGTTCCACGGGCAACACTGGCCTCTGTCCTTTTTTTCCCTCCCTCCTCTGATGCCCTCTGTTATGTACTGAGTTGAATAGGATCCAAAATGCAGTGGTCTGATTGGTCCTAGAACAATAGGATCCAGAATGCAGCAGTCTGATTGGTCCACAGGAGCCACCCAATCCAGCTCCAGGTGGAACTGAATCCGCAACCTGATTGGCCTACAGGAGAATCCCGGAATTAGCCAATCACGTGGGGCCCATGTGTAAATAATGTATATAAAGCGACATTCTGGGGAAACGTCCATTCCTCCCTCCTCACCACTATGAGCTGAATAAAGAGCATGAAATCCACTCTCGACTCCGAGTATATTTCACCCTCTTGTGTCTCTGCCTCCCAAAGGCTTGCGAGGCAGTTTGTTGCAGCAGCCCCGGCTACAAGCCCCCCAGGCGAATGGTGCCTCTGGGGATGGCCTGGGGGTGCTATTTGCCAGGAGCTGTGGTGACCTTGGAATAAGGTGCTGGTGTCAGGTTCACCTTTGACCAGTCTCTGTCAGACTGCTAAGGCTGGGGGCATCCTCTTCCCAGGCCCCTACGGAGCGGCATAGGGAGGCACCTCTCTTTGGGGTGGGGGTGCTGCCCAGAGGACTCCCAAGGAGAGGGGAGAGAAGAGGAAGGAGGGGGGGTTTCAAAATGGGGTGAGGGGATGCTGGCTCTGCAAGCAAGGGGTGACATAACTGAACTTCTGAGGCTCAGAGTGCTTTTCCCCCCCTGGGGAGCCGCAGAAATAATGTAGTTGGTCAAGCGAGCCATGGACTTAAAAAAGACTGAAAGTACAGTGGTACCTCTGGTTATGAACTTAATTCGTTCCGGAGGTCCGTTCTTAACCTGAAACCGTTCTTAACCTGAGGTACCACTTTAGCTAATAGGGCCTTCTGCTGCCACTGTGTCGCCACCATGCAATTTCTGTTCTCATCCTGAGGTAAAGTTCTTAACCCGAGGTACTACTTCCAGGTTAGCGGAGTCTGTAACCCAAAGTGTTTGTAACCCGAGGTCTTTGTAACCCGAGGTCCCACTGTACAGAGGTAGCCATCTTCTTAGTCCTCCTGTTACAGAGGCATTAATAGAAAGTGAATTACTCTTCACCCTCTTGAGATTTGTTCTTCTTTTCTCTCCTTTCAACTGGATGCTTCCATCCTTTCCCCATCTTTTCTCAATCCAGGTGAAACCTGGCTCTGTTGCAGATTACTTTGAGATAATCTTCCACCTTGACCAATATTTACAGCTTCACCCATGTGCAGTGACGTAGTTTCACCATTTGGAGCACATGCCTTTCCAGCTGATGCTACTTTATCACCCCGTGTGTTTTATCTGAATTGATCTTTTAATTAGCACTTAACACTTTCTTGACGATATATAAAACGTTAGTGCAATAGCACTCAGATGAAATCGTGTTATACTGCTAATTAAATACACGATCTTTTCTTTTAAGAAAACACACCACTGCCTTTCCGGTCACAGACATCAAGAACCCCCATATATATATATATATGCCATGGGAATGATGTATTAATTTAAAAACTGCTATAATGCTTATTGTTGTTATTATGATTACAAAATGGCTGCTCAGGTTAATTGTACCTTCTCATCCTGAGCCCACAGCATTTGTGTGGATGGGACATAGAAGCATATATGTACTGCAAAAGCACAATTCTCCCAATAGCGTGGTGAGGTTAGTTGCAATTCCAAAAGGACAGGGGTTGCCAAACTTTTTAGGGCTGTGGAAGCACTTGGATTTTTTAGCAAGCGCTGTAGATGCCATGCTCTCTAGCCACTTCCAGCAGAATTAATCTGGAATAGTATGTCCAGTTGCAGGGAATACAATTTAAGAAGGTGATTGATAAGCTGGAATATGCGCAGAGGTAGGCAACCAAGTCAAGGGTCTGGAAACCAAGCCTTATGGCTGAAGGAGCTGGGTATGTTTAGCCTGGAAAAGACAGAGGAGTCAGAGAAGAAATAGGATAGCTGAAGAAAGGGCTGTCACATGGAAGATGGAGCAAGCTTGTTTTCTCCTGCTCTGGAAGGTAGGATTCAAGAAAGGAGATTCCGACTAAACATCAGGAAAACCTTTCTGACGGTAAGAGCTGTTCAACAGTGGAATGGACTCCCTCGGAAGGTGGTGGGCTCTCTCCTTCATTGGAGGTTTTTAAGCAGAGGTTGGATGGCTTTAGTTGAGACCCTGCATTGCAGGGGGTTGGACTATTGCAACGCGCTCTACGTGGGGCTACCTTTGAAGGTGACCCGGAAACTACAACTAATCCAGAATGCGGCAGCTAAACTGGTGACTGGGGGCGGCCACCGAGACCACATAACACCGGTCTTGAAAGACCTACATTGGCTCCCAGTACATTTCCGAGCACAATTCAAAGTGTTGGTGTTGACCTTTAAAGCCCTAAACGGCCTCGGCCCAGTATACCTGAAGGAGCGCCTCCACCCCCATCGTTCAGCCCGGACGCTGAGGTCCAGCGCTGAGGGCCTTCTGGCGGTTCCCTCATTGCGAGAAGCAATGCTACAGGGAACCAGGCAGAGGGCCTTCTCGGTAGTGGCGCCTGCCCTGTGGAACGCTCTCCCATCAGATGTCAAAGAGAACAACAACTACCAGACATCTGAAGGCAGACCTGTTCAGGGAAGTTTTTAATGTGTGACATTTTAGTGTATTTTTGGTCTTTGTGGAAGCCACCCAGAGTGGCTGGGGAAACCCAGCCAGATGGGCGGGGTACAAATAAATTATTATTATTATTATTATTATTATTATTATTATTATTCCAACTCTATGATTCTATGAAATAGGTGAAAGCAATATCATTACAGCGGGACCTGTCACAGTCATCCCTAAAGCTGCTATTTTCTTCTGCACTGTTAATGACTTCCCGGACATTTCCTTTAAATGCACCTTAGCATCTGGAAGTGAAAAAGCAAGAACGTCCTCTGCTTGTCTTCACCCTTCAGTCCTTTCGTGCACCACTCTTGAGCTGAAGCAAGGAAAGGGTTCAGAAGGTAAGAGAGGACAAAAGAATCAAGGAACACAGGAATGTGCATTACTCAGTCCTCCCACTGGTCCATCTTGCTTGGTATTGTCTATACTGAACGGCAGCAGCTCTCTAGGGTTTAAGGCAGGGGTCATTCTCAGGAGATGCTGGTCATTGAGACCTTCTGCATGCAAACCAGATGCTCTACCACTGAGCTGCTGTCCAAAAACAGTAGCATTAGATGGGGAAAAGAAGCAGGAAGGAATAGCAGTCGCAAACCTGAGAACACATGCACACACAGAGAGAGATAGCATGGGGCAACCTTCTTGTAACTCAGTATGTTATTATCTTTCCCTCCCCTTTTATTTTATGTGGCCAAGTTTTGTGTGTGTGTGTGTGTTTGGGGTGGGGAGATTAAACTGGCCATGAAAGGCCGTTTCAGAATAAAATTTAATGGCTTTTCAGAATTCCTATTCTTCTTTTGCACACTCACCCCCATGGAGGGGCCTCTCTCGCCCCTCCGCTAACCTCTTGGACGCAACCTCTGAAGTGGTTAGGAAATGCCCAAATTATTCTCACCGGTGGAAGTTTACATTTTGCAATGCAGCCCTTTTCCTGCAACAGGAAAGTGTGGGTGTGGGTGGGTGTCTGTACAAAGTGTGGGGGTGTGCCGGGGGGGCGTTCAGGCAGACTACAGCGGTTGCCATAGTGAGTGGCTGGCTTTAAGACTTAAAGTATAGGATTGTACGTGAAATATCCATGCAGTTAATGACGATGGTGTCTTGTGTTTCCCACTAGGGGTGTCATCTATGAGCAGCCTTCCCTCCCCTCCCCATGGACTTAAACACTTGTTATTTCATTTATCTGTTTATTTACACTTCTGTATCTCTCCAGATGGCAAAACCATGCCTGTGAGTTGGCTAGCCATATTGCTTTCGGGGGAGCCGGGCTCAAATCCACCATCGTCTTTGGGGGAAGGCAAAAGCAACCTTTCGCCGAAGAATTGATGCTTTTGAGTTATGGTGCTGGAGGAGACTCTTGAGAGTCCCATGGACTGCAAGAAGATCAAACCTATCCATTCTGAAGGAAATCAGCCCTGAGTGCTCACTTGGAAGGACAGATTGTGAAGCTGAGGCTCCAATACTTTGGCCACCTCATGAGAAGAGAAGACTCCCTGGAAAAGACCCTGATGTTGGGAAAGATGGAGGGCACAAGGAGAAGGGGACGACAGAGGACGAGATGGTTGGACAGTGTTCTCGAAGCTACCAACATGAGTCTGACCAAACTGCGGGAGGCAGTGGAAGACAGGAGTGCCTGGTGTGCTCTGGTCCATGGGGTCGCGAAGAGTCGGACACCACTAGACGACTAAACAACAACAAAAAGCAACCTCTGCAGAGAAAGGCAGATTGTGTTGTGCTGCGGTGGTCAGAGTGGCCAACTAGGGCCTGTGAGACCAGGGAAGAAGAAGAAGAAGAGGAGGAGGAGGAGGAGGAGGAGGAGGAGGAGGAGGAGTTTGGATTTGATATCCCGCCTTTCACTCCCTTTAAGGAGTCTCAAAGCGGCTAACATTCTCCTTTCCCTTCCTCCCCCACAACAAACACTCTGTGAGGTGAGTGGGGCTGAGAGACTTCAGAGAAGTGTGACTAGCCCAAGGTCACCCAGCAGCTGCATGTGGAGGAGCGGAGAAGCGAACCCGGTTCCCCAGATTACGAGACTACCGCTCTTAACCACTACACTACTACCGCTCTTAACCACTACACCAGGGATCAAATCCGCACTTGGCAGAGTAGCTCAGTAGGTGACCTTGAGCCAGTCACTGCCTCTCAGCCTAACATAGCTTGCAGGGTTGTTGTTTTTTTTGGGGGGGCGGGTTAAATGAGGAGCGAGGAAAGAACCATGTCCGCCACCTTGAACAGATTGGAGAAAAGAACTGGGATCGAAATGCAATAAGTCAGAATGTACCCTCTCCTCTCCTGGAACAAGCTGGGTGGCCCTAGGGCAATATGTGTCCAATTTCCTCTCTCCCCGGAGTGCACCCTTGCCCTCCCACACATTCTGCAATCGCCCCTTGGCTTGCAACTCCCTCTGAGCCCATCTGGCACCAAATAAAATGTGGTGTCATGCAAATATTCCTGCTCATGGGAGACTAGGTGTGCCTCTGGCTGGAAGTTCAGTAGGGTGCAGGCCTATTTGACCATGACTAGAAGAGATGTAAGGGTCACGGGTGGTGCTGTGGGTTAAACCACAGAGCCTAGGACTTGCTGATCAGAAGGTCAGCGGTTCAAATCCCCGCAATGGGATGAGCTCCCGTTGCTCGGTCCCTGCTCCTGCCAACCTAGCAGTTCGAAAGCACATCAAAGTGCAAGTAGATAAATAGGTACCACTCCAGCGGGAAGGTAAACGGCATTTCCGTGCGCTGCTCTGGTTCGCCAGAAGCAGCTTAGTCAAGCTGGCCACATGACCCAGAAGCTGTACGCCGGCTCCCTCAGCCAATAAAGTGAGATGAGTGCCGCAACCCCAGAATCGGCCACGACTGGACCTAATGGTCCAGGGTCCCTTTACCTTTACCTTTAGAAGTGAGGCAGGTAGCACTGTGGTCTAAACCACTGGACCTCTTGGGCTTGCCAATTGGAAGGTTAGCAGCTCTTTCCCAGCTCCTGCCAACCTAGCAGTTTGAAAGCATGGCAGTGCAAGTAGGTCAATAGGTACCTCTGCAGCAGGAAGGTAAACAGCCTTTCCATGCGCTCTGGCACTCATCATGGTGTTCTGTTCCACCAGAAGCAGTTTAGTCATGCTGGCCACATGACCCGGAAAGCTGTCTGTGGACAAACGCCGGCTCCCTTGGCCTGAAAGCAAGATGAGCTCCGCAACCCCATAGTCGCCTTTGATTGGACTTAACCGTCCAGGGGTCCTTAACCTTTACCTGACCTAGAAGGGAGCTCCATAAAATCTGGTCCACAATATTGAACACGTGGCTCCTGGTCAGTGGCGTAGCGTGGGGGTGCAGGGGGGCCGGCCGCACCGGGCGCAACATCTGGGGGGGGGCGCACTCGCAGTCGCAGCTCTCTGCCCCTACCTGGCTCACTCACTCTCTCTCACTGCCGCCGGGTCGCCGCCCACTGTGGAGGGGGGGGGGTGCCAGGCGTGCGGTGCGGAGAGAGAGCGAGGGACTATCTGGGGGAGGGACAGAGCAGCGGGGGGCGCAAATTACTTGCCTTGCCCCGGGTTAGGGGGCGCAAATTACTTGCCTTGCCCCGGGTGCTGACAACCCACGCTACGCCACTGCTCCTGGTGGAATCATAGGGTTAGAAGTGACCCTGAGGATCTTCTGATCCAACCCTCTGCATTGCAGGAATATGCAGGAATAATATGAGGCTCAAACTTGCAGCCTTGGCATTATCAGTGCCACGCTCTAACCAACTGAGCTAGCCATGAACCCAAGCCATGGGGGACCACGAACAGCCACTCTGCGAAATACCTCAGTGATAAGACAGGGAAATAAGGGTTCAAGCAGTCCTTGAGGTATGGCAGGCCCAAATTTTGAAGGACCTTGTAAATTAACACAATAGCCTTGAACCTGGCCCCATCACGAAATAGGACATGTTTGCTTTCACCCCTCCTGTTCCTGCCTTAAGCTTTTCCTAATTACTCTTCCTGAAGGCCAAGGCATGTAAGACACAGCTGTGGCTCCTCTTGAAACTATTAACGTGTGGACGAAAAGGTCCCTTTCAACCATCAAAAGTGGCATCCTCTTGAGAAGCCCACTGAGCCGCCAACCCCCTTGTCCTTTGATAAGCTATATCAGGAAGCCTTGCTTTTATCAGCCATGGAGAAAATAGCAACTGCTCCCCCAAAGGTGCGTTGACGTCAAAGGGATGGTTTGAAAGGGGTGGTTTGGGAGGCCCAAAAGGCTAGCCGCAAGCCCTGATTTGGGGTGGGGAGCAGTGAAAATGAATGGCAAAGTGCTGCCGGCTCTGAGGGTGGAGACCTGCTGCTCACTGAGGGGGGGCGCTTGAAAGAAGAACATGTTTTGAAACTGTCATGGCGCTGCTTCGCCATCAAAGACAACAAGGACTTCAAAACCAGGCGGAAAGGGCAAAAGGAAAATATGAACAGAACGCCTGAGGGGGGGCCTGGCACTTTTGTTCGACCAGGAGAGTTGAAGGCTGGCAGCTGACTGTGGACGGACCTTTCGAGGAGATGCCTGCCGTTTACAAAGCAAGTTGATGCACACTTAGCCTGGAAGAGGAGTCCCATGATGTTCCATAAGAACGTCTGCCATATAAGGATTGCAGCTGAGCAGTATGGTGCAATAGCAGGAAGCAGCCTTAACCCAAGTCAGCCCATTGGTCCATCAAGCTCACTAGTGTCTATAGCAGGGATGGGGATCCTTTGGCTCCCCTATGTTGTTGGCCTTCAAAGCCCATTAGCTCAA
This sequence comes from Podarcis muralis, assembly GCF_964188315.1. Classification (NCBI taxonomy): domain Eukaryota; kingdom Metazoa; phylum Chordata; class Lepidosauria; order Squamata; family Lacertidae; genus Podarcis; species Podarcis muralis. Next base: position 11,041,793 of record NC_135660.1, on the reverse strand, counting down.
ACCACCATGGTCAACAGTCAGGACCTGCTTGTAGGGAGCAGGTGACGCTGTGGTCCAAACCACTGAGCCTCTTGGGCTTGCTGATCAGAAGGTTGGCGGTTCAAATCCCCGCCACGGGGTGAGCTCCCATTGCTCTGACCCAGCTCCTGCAAACCTAGCAGTTCGAAAGCACACCAGGGCAAGTAGATAAATAGGGACCACTGTGGCGGGAAGGCAAACAGTGTTTCCGTGCGCTCTGGTTTCCGTCACGGTGTTCCATTGCACCAGAAGCAGTTTAGTCATGCTGGCCACATGACCCGGAAAGCTGTCTGTGGACAAACGCCAGCTCCCTCGGCCTGAAAGCGAGATGAGCGCCACACCCCAGAGTCACCTTTGACTGGACTTCACCGTCCAGGGGTCCTTTACCTTTTTATCTTTACCTGCTTGCTTTTGAATGATCATATATATATGGCAGATGTGGAGGAACTGCAGGAAAGGTGAGGTGTTTTTAACCCTTCCCTCTGCATAGTAGATTCATATATGCAAAAATAGAGATATATCACATCATCAATTCATTTTGGGTCACTTCTGGATGGCTTGTTTATTGAGCATTCATCCTGGTTTGTTTGCGTGGAGGTTATACAATGTCACATCAATAAGTTGTTGTCCCACACTTACTGATGCGGTTTCCTTCCCGCAAAAAGGACCAACCTGGGGTGGAAATGACTCTGCTGCTCAGGTGTTCTAAAACCACCTTAATTGCACAGCCTGAATTTTCTGGTATGTGTTTGAATTCTGCCCGCAAAGTAGCAATGTTGGGTTATGAAGCGGCTTGAGCCATTATTTAACAACCAGCATTCAGAAATTCAACATTTCTATTCTTCTGAAGAAAATGTAATTGTGCATTCTTCCCAACACAGCACAACACACACACACCACATTCAGTGAGGAGCAAACTGCAACAATTTCAAAGAAATAGACTTTCACACTCGGCAGTCGTGACCTTTATCTGGCTTTATCCTTCTTTTGGGCACCATCTGCGATCATTACAGGGTTTAAAGGAAAAAGAAAATCTGTAGGCTTCAGGGGGTGAGATGAGAAACGGACTGAGCTGCTGTTGCTATATTAAGCTACATTTGAAGCTAAAAATAGCTTCTCGGCTTGTAGATGTAACGCTACTTGCATATCAATGGCCCGTTTCTACTCCTCGTAGCAGATAACAATCTCTGGGCGCTTTGCTGCTGCTGCTGCTGCTGCAGATGTGGATGCCCATACAGATGGCATTTTAAAATAGCTTGATAAAAGCAAGGTGAATTTATCTGCGAGGTTTACCAAAGGGAATTCTGTCTAAAGTGGGTTTCCCTGTGTAACAGCTCCCTGCCCAAATGGCCGGATCTAGACTGATCTTCTGCCGTTTCGGCAAAATACTGAGGGAGACACTCAAAACGGCTCCTGCCACTCAACTCAGCGCACCGAGTTCTGCTAACTGGCACCAAAAATAGCCACAAATCTTCCACAACTGCTGCAAAGGTTAAGGGAGGTTGATCTTGGCTTTTGGAGAAGTTCCACAGCTTGGTGATAGAGCTGGTGATTTACATATGTTGTTGTTGTATAGTCGTTTAGTCGTGTCCGACTCTTCGTGACCCCATGGACCAGAGCACGCCAAGCACTCCTGTCTTCCACTGCCTCCCACAGTTTGGTCAAACTCATGTTCGTAGCTTCCAGAACACTGTCCAACCATCTCCTCCTCTGTCATGCCCTTCTCCTTGTGCCCTCAATCTTTCCCAACATCAGGGTCTTTTCCAGGGAATCTTCTCTTCTCATGAGGTGGCCAAAATATTGGAGCCTCAGCTTTGGGATCTGTCCTTCTAGTGAGCACTCAGGGGTGATTTCCTTCAGAATAGAGAGGTTTGATCTTCTTGCAGTCCAGGGGACTCTCAAGAGTCTCCTCCAGCACCATAATTCAAAAGCATCAATTATTCGGCGATCAGCCTTCTTTATGGTCCAGCTCTCACTTCTATACATCACTACTGGGAAAACCATAGCTTTAACTATACGGGCCTTTGTTGGCAAGGTGATGTCTCTGCTTTTCAAGGTTTGTCATTGCTTTTCTCCCAAGAAGCAGGCATCAATTTACATATAGAAGGTCTCAAGTTCAATCCTTGCTTCTCTAAGTGAAACAGGCAGCAGGTGATGGAGGGGAAAGACCCTCAGCTGCTGCCATAGCATACAGTATGGAGCTAGATAGGCTGACAGCCTGATCTGGTAAAATGGAAGCTTCACTGGAACACAGGAAGTCAGACCATTGGTTTGCCAAGCTTGGGATCATCTACTGATTGGTGGCCATGACTTTCCAGGGTTTCAGGCAGCTGGCATTCCTGGCCTCGCCTGGAGATGCTGTGGGTTGAATCTGGGACTGTGCGCATTGCAGGCAGTTGCTCTGCCATTGAGCTAATAACCCTCTCTTAATGCTGCTATACTCCTGAACCATCCGCTTGTAGTATCCCTGTGGAGGGTGGGAAGGAAAAATCAGACTCAGAAAATAGGGCACTTTATGGTGTACTGTCTCTGAGCCCAAATTGCCTTAGAATTGAAGGAAGGATATCTATCTATATCTATCAGCTTGGTAGGTTTCTGGAGGAAACATCGGCTTTAGAGCCATTTCAGTCCGGTTTTCGTCCTGGTTTTGGGACCAAGACGGCTCTGGTTGCCCTAACAGATGAACTCCGTAGACAACTGGATCGAGGCGGGTCAGGACTGGTGATCCTTTTAGATTTGTCAGCAGCTTTGACATGGTCGATCATGATCTTCTGGACCACCGCCTCGCAGACGTGGGGATACAGGGTATAGCCCGTAACTGGCTGTGCTCTTTTATCTCTGGTCGGGGACAGAGGGTGGCACTAGGGAGGGAAATGCTGTTGCGCCACTCCTTGGTGTGTGGAGTGCCACAGGGCGCAATTCTCTCCCCGATGCTTTTTAACATCTTTATGCGCCCCCTTGCCCAGATTATCCGGAGCTTTGGGCTGGGCTGTCACCAATATGCTGATGACACTCAGCTCTATCTGCTGATGGATGGCCACACCGACTCGGCCCCGAACACACTGACCAGATGCTTGGAAGCTGTGGCTGGATGGTTTCGTGGGAGCCGATTGAAACTAAATCCTTCGAAGACAGAGGTCCTATGGCTGGGTCGGGATGACATGGGGATGAGGGACCAATTAGTGCCATTGCCTTCCGTTAAGAGTTTGGGTGTAATCCTTGACGCCTCCCTTTCCATGGAGGCGCAAGTTACAGCAACAGCCAAGGCGACATTTTTTCACCTTCGCCGCATCAAGCAGTTGGTCCCTTACCTTTCCCGCCCCGACCTGGCCACAGTGATCCATGCGACAGTCATCTCCAGGCTTGACTACTGTAATTTGCTCTACGCAGGGCTGCCCTTGAAGCTGTCGCAGAAACTCCAGCGGGTGCAGAATGCTGCAGCGAGGCTCCTCACGGGGTCTCTGCCATGGGAGCATATGCTTTTCAAGCTGCACTGGCTCCCGGTGGAGTACAGGGTCAGATTTAAGGTGCTGCTTTTGACCTTTAAAGCCCTTCATGGCCTAGGACCCTCGTACCTACGGGACCGCCTCTCCCGGTATGCCCCACGGAAGACCTTAAGGTCCATAAATAGCAACACCCTAGTGGTCCCAGGCCCTAAGGAAGTTAGATTGGCTTCAACCTGAGCCAGGACCTTTTCAACTCTGCCTCCAGCCTGGTGGAACGCTCTGTCTCATGAGACCAGGGGCCTGCAGGATCTGATTTCTTTCCGCAGGGCCTGTAAGACAGAGTTGTTCCACCTGACTTTTGGCTTGGAGCCAATTTGATTCCCTTCCTCCCTCTCTTTCTTTTTTCTTTTCCTTCTCCTCCTGCGAGGAGGCTACATTTTAATATTTTAATGTTGTATTTTAATTTTGTTTTTAAGTTGTAATCATTCAACTTGTTTTTATTATTGCTTGTAAGCCGCTCTGAGCCTGGCCTTGGCTTTGGATATAAATATAAAAATATTATTATTATTATTATTATTATTATTATTATTATTATTATTATTATCTATGATCTATCTATCTATCTATCTATCTATCTATCTATATATCTATCATCTATCTATCTATCTATCATCTATCTCTATCTATCTATCATCTATCATCTCCTGACTGTCTATCTGTCTATCATCTATCTATCTATCTATCTATCTATCTATCTATCTATCTATCTATCATCATCTGTCTATCATCTATCTATCATCTATCTATCTATCTATCTATCATCTATCATCTATCTATCTATCTATCTATCTATCTATCTATCTATCTATCATCTATCTATCTATCTATCTATCATCTATCTATCTCAATTGCACTAAGAGGTTTCTCTGGGAGCCACTGAAATCCCCAGGGGTCATCCTTGTGCAGAAATGTAGCTTAGACCAGATGGCAGCGCAGAAACGGGAAGTAGCTTGAATTGCTAAGTGCTCTGTTGCCACTTCTGCTTCTGGGAAAGCAAGTGGGATGGCTGCTGGGAAGCACACAGCAACCTCATTACAACACACAATAACCCATGTGGCTTCGGTGTTACCAGGTCCGTTCCACGCACACACAAAAATCACACTGGTTCCACGTAAGGAAAGCTTAACTGCTTCTTGGCTAATTGATAAGATTGTCAAGTGGACAGGAAGAAAGACCCCATGAATAGTTCTTGGCCTGCTCCTTTCCTCTGAGCACGAGTTTGATATGCAGAAACCAGCAGGAGAAGCAATTTAAGGCATGGCACTACACACGATCACTGGCTAATCAAACAGCGGGTACTGTTCTTAAAGGGACAATTATACAGACCAGTTGAAGTGCTGGCAATATCCAGGTCAATTCTGTCAAGCAGAGATATTATGACCCAGAAAATGTATTTAGAGCACAATCCTACAGATGTTTACTTGAATGGAAGTCTCACCATTATGGGACGCGGGTGGCGCTGTGGGTAAAAGCCTCAGCGCCTAGGGCTTGCCGATCGAAAGGTCAGCGGTTCGAATCCCTGCGGCGGGGTGCGCTCCCGTTGCTCGGTCCCAGCGCCTGCCAACCTAGCAGTTCGAAAGCACCCCCGGGTGCAAGTAGATAAATAGGGACCGCTTACCAGCGGGAAGGTAAACGGCGTTCCGTGTGCTGCGCTGGCTCGCCAGATGCAGCTTTGTCACGCTGGCCAGGTGACCCAGAAGTGTCTCCAGACAATGCTGGCCCTCGGCCTATAGAGTGAGATGGGCGCACAACCCCAGAGTGTGTTAAGACTGGCCCGTACGGGCAGGGGTACCTTTACCTTTACCTTAAGTCTCACCATGTTCAGTGAGGCTTACTGCCTAGAAAGTGAGGTTTGGATTGCAGCCCTATGAGGTCTTTTGCAATAATCAACATTTCAACATTATCCAAAAGTCATAAAAATAAGTGTGTGCACGTGTAACAGAAAAATGCCAGATCCTCCAAGTGTCCCTATTTTCCAGGGACAACCCAGATTTAGAGAAGCCGTCCTGGTTTCTGATTTGATCCTGGAATGCCCCACTTTTCCTTAGGATGCCCCTATTTTCATTGGAGAAATGTTGGCGGGTATGGAGTTATCTGACCCTCAAGCTGTCTGAAGGCAATCCTGTATAGGGAAGTTTTTTTTTTTAATGTTTAATGTTTTATTATGTTTTTATATACTGTATGTTGAAAGCTGGGCAACCCAGTAAGATGTGTGGGGTATAAATAGTAAAATTATGATTATGGAATGGGACGTCCCTATTTTCATCGGAGAAATGTTGGAGGGTATGAAATGCTGCCCTGGGGCACAAATGGGGAATTCACAAAATTACAAACGAGAGATGCTCTGTTGTGAAGGAAACACGTTTTTTAAAATGGGGCATTTTCCAGGAAGGGCTGACATATCCTTCAAAAGCTGTCTTTGCACCATTGTACCTAGATGTCCCAATGCAAATATGGAAATCCACATGAAAAATGAACAAGAGGTGAGACGTTAGCTAGGACAGTGGCGTAGCGTGGCTTGCCAGCACCCAGGGCCATGCAGAAGGGGATGGGTGGGAAGGGAACAGGCACAGTACACATGCACATTCAACTGCCTAACAGCATCCCATCACCCAGGAGATCACAGTTAAGAAGAGTCGTTCCATTGTCTGGAGAAGCCACTTCCTGGTTCGCATGGAGAAGCCATTTTCAACAGAGCGCAGCGACGGAACTACACAGTTGTATTGAGGCAGCATTGGGTGTTGAAATTTTGCACCCTCTACCAATCTGCACCCTCTACCAACCGCCCTTGTGGCCCCTCATGCTATTGTTAGCACTTAACTCCTCCGATGCTGATGTGCGATTGTTACTTTCAGTGCTGACTTTCTAGGCTTGGAAAGTGTGAGAACGGAAGTCAGTCTTATCTCTCTTCCGCTGTACTGTACTTTTGTCCTTTCTTTCTCTCTCTCTCTGTCTTGGAGAAGATGTGAGAGGACGCCATGATTGCTTTGTCCTGTATATAAGGTAAAGTTAAAGGGACCCCTGACCATTAGGTCCAGTCCTGGCCGACTCTGGGGTTGCGGTGCTCATCTTGCTTTACTGGCCGAGGGAGCCGGCATACAGCGTCTGGGTCATGTGGCCAGCATGACTAAGTCGCTTCTGGCGAACCAGAGCAGTGCACGGAAACGCCGTTTACCTTCCTGCCGGAGCAGTACCTATTTATCTACTTGCACTTTGACGTGCTTTCAAACTGCTAGGTTGGCAGGAGTAGGGACCGAGCAACGGGAGCTCACCCCGTCGTGGGGATTTGAACCGCCGACCTTCTGATCGGCAAGTCCTAGGCTCTGTGGTTTAACCCACAGCGCCACCCGCGTCCCTTGTCCTGTATATATTGCTTAATAAATCACTTAGAATGCTACACTCATACTCCGTGATCGTTTCTGCTATACTCTGCTCATAGAGTGTGCACATGTCTTTAGATATGCGTCACTGGTGCGCACTGGGACTGATTTGTGAACGTCCCAGGCTGTGCTTCATCATCATCATCAGAGTTTGGATTTGATATCCCGCTTTATCACTACCCAAAGGAGTCTCAAAGCGGCTAACATTCTCCTTTCCCTTCCTCCCCGACAACAAACACTCTGTGAGGTGAGTGGGGCTGAGAGACTTCAGAGAAGTGTGACTAGCCCAAGGTCACCCAGCAGCTGCATGTGGAGGAGCGGAGACGCGAACCCAGTTCACCATATTACGAGTCTACCGCTCTTAACCACTACACCACACAGGAAGATGCCCAGAGAGGTCTGTCTCATTCTGGGGGCTGCGTGTGCCCCCCCCCCGCAGCGTGTTCCGACAGCTATGCCACTGAGCTAGGAAGAACCTCAGTGACTTTGTTTGTACATAAGTGTAAGCCAAGTCGTGGCTTAATGGGAACAAGGAAATATTATTATTTCCTACGGGAAATACCTACGGGACCGCCTCTCCTGGTATGCCCCACAGAGAAACCTACGGTCTGCAAATAATAACATCCTCAGGGTCCCAGGCCTCAGAGAGGTTAGGCTGGCCTCAACTAGAGCCAGGGCCTTCTCGGCTGCGGCTCCAATCTGGTGGAATGCTCTGTCACAAGAGACTAGGGCCCTGCGGGACCTGACATCTTTCCGCAGGGCCTGCAAGACAGAGTTGTTCCACCAGGCCTTTGGTCAGGGCGCAGCCTGACTCCCTCCTCTGGCAATCTGCACAGAATTTTGCTTAATCGGTTGCCATCAATTTGATTTTAATTAATATTTATAATGGAATATTTTTAGAATGTGTGATTATTTGACTGTTTGATTATTTGATTGTTGTTAGCCGCCCTGAGCCCAGCTTCGGCTGGGGAGGGCGGGATATAAATAAATTTTATTATTATTATTATTATTATTATTATTATTATTATTATTAGAGATAACAGTCCATACCAGTAGCCCACAATAACAAAGCCCAGCTTCTTCACAGTCAACATATAAGCAAGAACGTGTGAATGTGCTGCGGTGGGAAGGGTTTCCTTGAGCAAGCATTTACTCATAAGGACTAGCAAAATTTGGGGACATTCGGGATTCTAAGAAGAGCCCAGATAAATGGTTACCTTGCAGCTGAATGCTGCTCACGCCTTGCCTGCATGCTGTGGGACAGGATAATCTCCCTGCCACTTTCATGCAATATGGCTGCTTGCTTGAGGTGATCCTCAGCCAAAGCAGCAGCTGACATCACGAAAGCAGGAAACTTTCAAGGAGGAAAAAGCACCTTGTATTATACAGAATTCTAGGAACCTGCACTCTTACACGGCTTCATATTAGTACCATTAGGCCTTCGGTTTCTGCAGATATGCAAAGGCAAATAATAAACTCTCCTAATAAAAGCCTAATGGTTTTGTTATTGTACCAAAAGCAAGGTGGGAAGAGATAATCAAGCGTTTAATTGCAGCAGAATGGACGCTCCTGATTTCAGTTATTAACGTGGGCACCATCTCTTAACGCTTAACTCTTCCTGTAAAACTGTTACTGTAGCTTAGTCCTGTTCAGGTGTGTGTGAGAGAGAGCTGGATTTTTTGTTTGTTTGTTCATCCCTCTGTCCCTTTTAAACCAAATTTTTATTATGCTATGGATATTATCCATAAAGCACATGCACACTTTACAGCAGTGCTAATCTACCTGGGCAAGTAGGGAGGAAAATAAATTGAAACAAGGCACCTGTACAGATACCTGTCCAACCAACCACAGTATGGGGTTAGTGGACGGTGCTTGGTTTGGTGGATTGTAAGTTACACAAGCCCGAGGCAAACCTACAACAAGCACAAACTGGCATAAAGGAGGACACAAAGTTGAGATATTTATTCACTCGCTTCTCTCAGATGTGCACGTCGACCCTTGGAATGGACAATTGACCTCTTGGCTACCTAAAGAATATTTAGTGATTAATCAGGGACAACGGGTTCATGAATTATTATATTTAAACACAGGGGGTTGTATCAGACAAAGCCGTTCCATTAATGCAAGGAATTCTACTTACGCAACATAATTTCTCCTCCCCTTCCTATCTATACCTGCGCCCCCTCCCCCTGAATCTGCTTCACAGGGTTGGGAGAACCCCCAGAAAAGAGGGGTGCATGGGAGGCAGAGAGGGAAGTGACATTGTGCAAGTGGAAGTCCTTGGATACAACCCACAGTTGTACCCAACTGAGGCATACTTAGAGTAGACTTGTTAAAACTAATGGGCAAGTTACAATAGCCTATTCCAAGGGGTCCAATGAGCGTGGCTCAGATACAAGCCATAGCTGCTATCTCCAGCTCTTAGAAGGCTTCTCTTCATGTTACCTGTAATAGCCATAGGTAAAGGTAAAGGGACCCCTGACCGTTAGGTCCAGTTGTGGCCGACTCTGGGGTTGCAGCGGTCATCTCGCTTTATTGGCCGAGGGAGCCGGCGTACAGCTTCTGGGTCATGTGGCTTCCTGGTCATTCTGGCGAACCAGAGCAGCGCACGGAAATGCCGTTTACCTTCCCGCCAGGGCAGTACCTATTTATCTACTTGCACTTTGACGTGCTTTCGAACTGCTAGGTTGGCAGGAGCAGGGACTGAGCAACGGGAGCTCACCCTGTTGCGGGGATTTGAACTGCCGACCTTCTGATGAGCAAGTCCTAGGCTCTGTGGTTTAACCCACAGCGCCACCCGCGTCCCAATAATAGCCATACACCAAAATAAATATAGCATGAGAGAGAATGACTTTATCCTTAATGTTGACTTTAAAGCAGTCTTCCCCAGTCTGGTGACTGCCAGATACAGTAGTATCAGACTTTCCATCTCAGTTGGGCTATACTGTCTGCTGCTGACGGGAACTGTAGTTCAGCTGTACTTCTAGAGGGCACCAGGTTGGGAAGGTTACTTTAAAGCATAGTTGCATGTGGGCAGTCACTTCCACGACTTTTAAAATAAAGATGTCCACATCCCTACTTTTCAGACACTTGGAAGGAGGAGGAAGAAGAAGAGTTTGGATTTGATATCCCGCTTTATCACTACCCTAAGGAGTCTCAAAGCAGCTAACATTCTCCTTTCCCCTCCTCCCCCACAACAAACACTCTGTGAGGTGAGTGGGGCTGAGAGACTTCAGAGAAGTGTGACTGGCCCAAGGTCACCCAGCAGCTGCATGTGGAGCAGCAGGGAATCAAACCCAGTTCACCAGATTACGAGTCTACCGCTCTTAACCACACCACCACACTGGCTCTCTTTAATTAATTTAAGCATTCTTTAATTAATTTAAGCATTCTTTAATGGTGGGCAGTGGGATTCCCACCTTTACACAGTCTCAACTTGCAGTTGGTGACTAGAATAATGTGTCTCTAAGACCAAATGGGCAGTGGAGGGTGGGAATCTATTGTGAATTGCACTTTATTGGCTTTGGCAAAGCAACAAATGCATGAAAGGAAGCTGCTGCGAGGAAATGTGCCATTGAGTTGTACGTGGGCCAACTGTGCTACTTAGGAAGGGATGTCCTGTTTTAATTATTGATAACCACATTGCGCTAAGTGATGCCCAGTAGTCTATTTTTCAGACATAAATTGAGTTTCATGAAACGAGGTCTTGTGACATCACTTCCTCTGCTGTTAAATCTTTACTGAGAAATGAAGTGCCTTATGTTAGCCGTGGACATTAGCGTTCAATAATAATTCCCGTGCAACCCCCACCCCATGAGCTACTTAAGCTGCCAAAGTCACCTCCTAAAATTCTCTTCAATTAAAGTTATGGTAGCCTTAATCCTAGAGGTAACATTTTAAATACAGTAAGCACTCAGGAGTTACGTTCCTGGCATCACGCCTAAAGCCAAAATCGCAGGTAGGCAAAAGACATTGGGTGCAATGGCAGGTGGGATTGCCAAAGTCGTTTTTCCTGGATGTCCACAACTTTCATTATTAATATTTTGTGTGCGTGCCAAGCACGTAAATCTGAATGTGCACAAGTTTAAATGTGCATAAGTTGCAGGCTTACTGTAAAATACAGGGGCTGGTGGGGGGGATGCAATTTTTCCGTGGGACAGATTTTCTGACAGAGCCACAGTGACAGCCTGATCCTGCAAACTGGATTATTGCAGTGACACATATGCCACTACTTATTTACTCAAGAGATGGATCCTAGTATTTGATCCACGTGGAACGTGCTCAAGTATACACAAGGCTGGTTTAATTAGTGTGACTTACATTAAGTACTATGCAGACTTGAGCCCGTACCACCTGTAGCAATGTGGCCACAGTCCTTTTAATCAAATTAGTGATAAATTCTAGAAATTTGATCTTTTCTCTGCATCATATATACAATAATGGACACAGCTTGAGTTGCTCCTAAAAAGGTAAAGGTAAAGGTACCCCTGCCCGTACGGGCCAGTCTTGACAGACTCTGGGGTTGTGCGCCCATCTCACTCAAGAGGCCGGGGGCCAGCGCTGTCCGGAGACACTTCAAGGTCACGTGGCCAGCGTGACAAAGCTGCATCTGGCAAGCCAGAGCCGCACACGGAAACGCCGTTTACCTTCCCACCAGTAAGCGGTCCCTATTTATCTACTTGCACCCAGGGGTGCTTTCAAACTGCTAGGTTGGCAGGGGCTGGGACCGAGCAACGGGAGCGCACCCCACCGCGGGGATTTGAACCACCGACCTTTCGATCGGCAAGCCCTAGACGCTGAGGCTTTTACCCACAGCGCCACCTGCGTCCCCGCGAGTTGCTCCTATGCAATGCCTATTCGACTGCTTTGATCTGTGAAAGCTGCATTTCCAAATAGTGTTCTAGAAATGTTTGCATTTGTTAGCGGTTGATCTTTCCGCATGGCAGAAACTTTGCTTTAGAATGTCTTGCCTAATAACATTATGTAGTAAGACAAGTTGAAGATAACAGATGTAAGAACCTTTGTAGGTCAAGGCATAAAACGACCAACCTTTGTTTTCTCAGGTAGGTCTCGTTGATTGTATGCTTCGCCTGCTACTGAAACAATCATCTTCTGCTTTCAGAAAGGGCTTTCATTTTCTCTTTCTCTCTCTCTCACCCAGAACGCCAATTCCCCTTTTCCAGTTTCTGCTCTTGAATAAGTAATTGCTTAACCCTCCCTGAGCTCAAAGACCAGAAGCACCATTCATGAATGCAGGAGGGAAACCTGGCTTTCTAAGCTCGCAAGAAATCCTGCCCCCTTGTGATGAGCAATATTTTTCTTTTTTTGCAGAAGGAAAACTAAAGGCAGTTTTGTTACCTTCAACTAAAGTAAAGGTAAAGGGACCCCTGACCATTAGGTCCAGTCGTGGCTGACTCTGGGGTCGCTTTATTGGCCAAGGGAGCCGGCGTACAGCTTCCAGGTCATGAGGCCAGCATGACTAAGCTGCTTCTGGTGAACCAGAGCAGTGCATGGAAACACCGTTTACCTTCCCGCCGGAGCGGTACCTATTTATCTACTTGCACTTTGACGTGCTTTCAAACTGCTAGGTTGGCAGGAGCAGGGACCGAGCAATGGGAGCTCACCCCGTTGCGGGGATTCGAACCGCCGACCTTCTGATCAGCAATCCCTAGGCTCAGTGGTTTAACCCACAGCGCCACCCGTAAATCTTATTCACACCCTCACTTCGTTGTGGAAATGTGCGTATTTTGTGTCCTCTTCCTTTCAAAATGCTATCATATCGTGATTAAATGCAATGTGTTTGAAAAAAGGGGGGAATACTTCATTTTTTTACCAATTCAGCACATAACTGGAGTAGGGACGGTGACAGAAGGCTGAATCCTTGAGTAAAAACTTTCAAGGCATGGCACATTTATGCATTACGTACACCCACAAACACCTTTTCCCAATGTTGGGTGCTAGTTCCTTGCAACCTCAGCCTGTGTATAAACAACAGCTGCCTGGAAGGCAACAGATACAATAAATATCTTAGATAACTTTCTTGCACATCAAGGCACAGCAATTACGGTATATATATTTACCATCCCAATATATTACCAGGTAGGGTATTCCCACGGTGATGGAATAAAAAGCAGCATTATAGCAGAATGCAACAATTATCAACAGCTGCTTGGCAGCAGGCAAGTGACAACAAATGCATGTTCCTTTAGAATTAGAGGATTTATTGCATTTGCATCCCAACTTTCTCTCTCCGAGGAGCTCAAGGTGACAGATATGGTCCTCCTCCTCAATTCCCCACAAACAACCCTGTGAGGTGGGTTAGGCTGAGAGGCAGTGACTGGCCCAAGGTCTCTCAATGAGCTTTGCAGCAGTTGTGATTTGAACCCTGATCTCCCAGGTCCTCGTCCAACGCCCTAACCACCACCCATACCATCTTGCCCACCTTGATGAATAATGAACATCAAAACTGTCCCAATTGCCAAGCCATATGTAACTAAGCAGTGGCACGAGGTGCTCTAAGTCAGTGTTCCCCAACATTGGGCCTCCAGCTGTTTTTGGAATACAACTCCCATCATCCCTCGCTAACAAGACCAGTGGTCAAGGATGATGGGAATTGTAGTCCAAAAACAGCTGGAGGCCCAAGGTTGGGGAACACTGCTCTAAGTAGTAGACAGTGCACCTTTGGGCACACTGGGACAGGTGTAAGAGACGCCACTTTGCTGTCTGCTCCACAAATTACCAGACAAATGGCAGAAATGGTGCCTGGCAGAATAGTGGTACAGTGGTACCTCGCAAGACGAATGCCTCGCAAGACGGAAAACTCGCAAGACGAAAGGGTTTTTGGTTTTTTGAGTTGCTTCGCAAGACGATTTCCCCTATGGGCTTGCTTTGCAAGACGGAAACGTCTTGCAAGTTTGTTTCCTTTGTCTTAAAACCGTTAATACAGTTGCGACTTGACTTTGAGGAGCAACTCATAGCAAGCGGTGTGGTAGCCTTTTTTGAGGTTTTTGAAGACTTTGGTGATTTTTGAAGCTTTTCCAAAACTTTTCCGACACCGTGCTTTGCAAGACGAAAAAATCGCAAGACGAAAAAACTCGTGGAACAAATTAATTTCGTCTTGCGAGGCACCACTGTACTGACATGCTGCAATGCATGTTGCAGTGGCACTAACCCAGCAGACAAAGAACAAAGGAAGCTGCCTTAAACAGAGTCAGACCCATTGACTTATTTAGCTCAATGTTGTCTGTGCCAGGTGTGGAGAATTAAGTCTCTCCAGATGTTGATGAACTGCATTTCCCATCATTCCTGGCCACTGGCCATGCTTGCTGGGCCTGACTGGTGTTGTAGACTGCAGCAAGTTCTGGAGGGCCCCACACCTAGTCTACACGGACTGGAAGCAGGTCTCCAGGGGTTGCAGGCAGGGGCCATTCCCAGCTTTACCTGGAGAGGACAAGGATTGAGCCTGGGACTTTATGCATCTGAAGCATGTGCCCCGTCACTGAGCCACTAAAGGTAAAGGGACCCCTGACCATTAGGTCCAGTCGTGGCCGACTCTGGGGTTGCGGCGCTCATCTCGCTTTATTGGCCGAAGGAATCCGGCGTACAGCTTCCGGGTCATGTGGCCAGCATGACTAAGCCGCTTCTGGCGAACCAGAGCAGCACACGGAAATGCCGTTTACCTTCCCGCTGGAGCGGTACTTATTTATCTACTAGCACTTTGACGTGCTTTCAAACTGCTAGGTTGGCAGGAGCAGGGACCGAACAATGGGAGCTCACCCAGTCGCAGGGATTCAAACCACCGACCTTCTGATTGGCAAGCCCTAGGCTCTGTGGTTTAACCCACAGCGTCATCCGCGTCCCTCACTGAGCCACTACCTTTCTCCAATTCTGTATACAGTGGTACCTTGGTTCTTGAACTTAATCCGTTCCGGGAGTCCCCGAAACCGTTTGAAAACCAAGGCGCGGCTTCCGATTGGCTGTAGGAGCTTCCTGCACTCAAGCGGAAGCCACGGCGGATGTTTGGCTTCTGAAAAATGTTTGCAAACTGGAACACTTACCGTAATTCTGGATTTGTGGCATTCAGAAGCCGATTTGTTAGACAACTAAGCCATTCGAGAACCAAGGTACCACTGTACTGGAAACTATTTATATGGCTGATAACCACTGTTTTCAATAATTTAACACACACCAGTTAATTTCAACATTTTTTTTATTTGAACTTAATTTCAAATGAATCATAGTTGGGAAAAACAAAATATTCCTCAATATCCTGTTTCTGCTGACAATTTATACATGTTTACTCCCCTGTCATCTGTGACATTTTTTTATACTAGCCACACATTTTAGTTAAAATGCTTAAGACAGTACATTTCAGCTCTCCTTCCCACCCAGTAGGTCAGAAATAGGTCCAAGTCGGCAGAATCTAAAACTATTTCTCCTTGTGATACTGGACTTGTTATACTTAGGAAATAGAGTTTTGATTGGAGATTGATGTGAGGGTCAACTATTGTAACTACGCAAGACTCTAAAATCAGGACTGCTTGGAAACTCCTTGTGAAATTAATGTGTCCTTTGGCTGAAGAAATATTTTAAGTTTTGCATTTCCTTTTCGTGCCAGCTGTTTTTCTTTGCAGCTTTGCTGTTTTGGCTTTTTGTGCAGCAGTCTTTATACTTGCTGGTGGTAGTTTGAAAGTTATTTCTTTGTCATCGCTATCTTCTGGCTCAGATTTTCTCCGTTCAAGAAACGATGGGGTACACACTGGGGTAGGATCCTGGATATGAGAGATAAGGATGTTGCTAAATTCTGTTGGGCCATCACCATGTTAACGGCGAAGGGCATTATCTCAGCACTGCATGAGCAGACCTCTGCTCATGAAACGGAACTTAGCTTCCCTCTCCTCGCGGCTACCAATTTGCTCCCCAGGGTCCCATCCTACCAGGTGATTGCATAAGGGGAAAGGGCCGGTGATGGGATGCAATGAGACAAAATTGAGGCCTGACTTGTGGAAGCAAAGGGAAGGCACAAAGTGAACACAAAGGGGTCAGACTCTCTAGAGGGGTTGTATGAAGGCTATGCAGAGGTCCAATAATTTTGTTCCTATTTGGCCACCCACACACCTCATCTCCCAGAGATAGGACCATGACAGGAATTCAATTGACTACAAAACCCAAACCCTTTCTTACTAGTACAGTGGATGCTCAGGTTGCGAACGCGATCCGTGTGGGATGCACGTTCGCAAAATGCAGTGGTGCGTTTGCACGGGTTGCGATTCGGCACTTCTGTGCATAGCGTGATTTAGCGCTTCTGTGCATGAACGGCTGCCAAACCCCGGAAGTAACCCGTTCCAGTACTTCTGGGTTTCGTCAGGTCCGTAAAAATGCAACCTGAAGCGTCTGTAACCTGAGATATGACTGTACTCTTTGGGAAGATCAACATTTTAACTTACCTCACTGCTCACAGACACATTCATGCTCGAGTCTGGTTTTGAAAGCTTCTTTTTCTTAATCCGAGGCATTTCAGCGGCCTATGGAAAAGAGGCTCAGCATCAACGTGATCCCTGTGCAACCTGCATTTACAGCCAAAATGTCCCTTGTGGACCCCACTGCATTTAGTATGGTTAAAATACCATGCATTTATACAACACACACAAACACACAAAATGGTATCCTGCCATCAAAACAAGATTAAAACACTGTCCTAGAATTGTGCCTTTTTCTTAATAAGCAATAAAGGGCTACAAAACCCAATTCCAACTCCAGCTTAGTTGAAATCTGTTATGACAGCTTAGGGCCACTTCACACATTGCTTAATTTCAGGTGTTTTTAATGGGCAGACTAGTACCTTGTGGGCTTAACAAGACACATACCAGTTGTAGTTACTTGTGACACGTCAGAAACCTGATAGGAAAAACTCATCTATTCTACGAAAGCTTTCCTGTTTGTTCACCTGGAAGTAATGGTTACTCACCATCAGAGACTAGATAAGTGGCTGTTTACATGTCTGACCTTAGTTCTTTTACTGGTAGACCAAAATGTGTTAAGAGTGAAGGCTAGACACATGTATCACATAGGTAGGTGACCATCTTTCAGGAAGCTGTCGATCTGTGCTGGATGCACACTGGCGGACAAGCCAGGGTTTGCCTCTGTGTCCTTTGTGAAAAGGCCCAGAGACTCCATTCTTTTACTGAGTAAAACATTCACAGATCTTTCGCTTGCTCAATGACAATATTTCCATTCACAATCCCTGTTTAAGGCACATACTTTGCAATTAGCACTTGACTTAACACGTTTGTATGTCAACCTCCATCCCTTTGGGGGAGCAGGCAGGGCGTTCACTTACAAAGCCAGGAAAATCATAATCGATTCCCTTCTTAGCCAGCCTTTTCCGCAACAGCCGTTCCTTCTTCAGCAACCGCTGCACCATCTTTGCTTTCTCTTGGGTTGTTCGCCTCCGGTTGTAGCGTTTCACTGCTGGATAGGACGGCTTGCTGAATATTTTCTCGCTACCTTTGAACAGGTTTTCACGCACCCTTTCAGGAGGCATAAACTGGCCTGCATCACAAACACGTTACACCAAAAATCAATATGGAAGCCTTGAAAAATGGAGCAGTATTTACCAAAGCATGGAAATCTGAATGTTAAGTTGCGTGTTCCCCAATTATATGCTCTGGATCACTACAAAAGCACTACTCTCAACTCCCATATCTAAACCGTCCTTTACACCCGGCAGGAATAAAATATTGCTGTGTTTTAGGCTTCTCAGTACACAAGGAGAAGCACCTAGTCATGTTCATCCACCTGCCTTGACCTCTATTTCTGGCACAGAGTTTTTAGCATCTGGCTGATATTCCAATAGCTTTCCACCTTCTCTTACATATGCACTTGGGCTGGCTTCTTCAATGACTGTCACTTGTGTCCACCTAGCTCTCAGAACAATTCTATCATCTGTTGGAATTGAATTATAATTAAGTGGAAAGCGTTGTTTGGCTGCTTCATTAATAGTACTGGGGAGGCTGCCTCACAGAAATTCATCCTGAAGCTATGTCTGAATCTTTAATAAGAGAATTATGAACAAGGTTTTCTCAGGTGTTCAACTCTCCCATCGGTCCAGCTCAGTTAAACTTGCTTGAGAGAACAGGACTCACTCATCCTTTTCTGTTTTCAAGCCAAGAGTCACCATGAACAATAGCAATTCCAATGTACTACAGAGAGCTATGCAGTTGGGAGCCACTTCAAAAACACACCACACAATTGTGGCAAGTGCTGGGAAGGGAGGAAATTCCTACTAAGCAGTACGCAATTCCTTTTTCATGCCTTTGCAAATGTGGTTTAACAGGCAGTTTCCTGAGAAAGGTGACTGCAGCTTGCACCTTATCTTAATACAGGGTATTCCAGGAGGGCCTTGTATGTTAATTGCTCTCTTTGAGAGAAAGGGTATCTGCCAAGTACCAAGGGGGGGAAAGACAGATGGGGTGGGGGAAGAGATTCAAGGACTTTGAGAGAAAAGACAAAGTAACAGGCAGGTTTGGGGGACAGTTTTCAGAGAAATGATACTCTGTAAACCAGACTGTGGCAAGGTTTGGAAACTGGTTGATGTTGCTGCTTCAGAACTGCCACATTCAATTTTCCTTTTGGGCAAGAAACTCATTCATACTCACATTTCAAAAGTCGTTCACCGAAAAGGTAGTTGTTCATGGTATCTGCAACGATCTTAGCAACTTCATCATATTCAAATTCCACAAATGCATAACCTTTGCTGCCCCCAGTCTGTTAAAGTTAAGGAGATAAACCTTGAAATACATCTACATGCTAAAATGAATCTGTGCTGAACACTATTTTTTCTTGGTTGAAGGATCTTAAGAGAAAAAATATTTCTGAGCCCAATGAACTACTTTTACTGCAAACATATTTCTTAAAGTAAGACAAATATACAGACATGCCCATTGGTTTAATTTAATGACCACAGGGAGCCTACATGTTAAATTACATACTCTGTGAACCGCCCTAAGACCTCTGGGTATAGGGTGGTATATAAATTCAACAAACAAACATTGATATTGTTCTGAAGACCAACGTAAATGACTCCAGAAACTACAACTGCCCGTTGTAAGGAGTGATAGGGCCTGGTTGGAGGGGAAAGAACTTAAGTGAAGCATTTTAAGAAGTGTTACCCTTAAGAATATATGGAAAAGTAACAACACACCAGAGGGTCTTTTCTGTGGCAGCCCTCCCACCAGAAATCCTTCACTGCATGGAGGGTAGTTCAAACTTTTCTATTTAAGTTTTTGTGCCCTCCTAGTTCTTCAGGGTGCTGTGAGCTGGGTGTTGATGTTTTACAGTGTTTATAGTGTTTTACCTTATTAGGGAGAAAGAAAAACAAGATATAATTCCCCTCCCAATGTTACCTTTTTACTCCTTGAAAGTCGAAGTCTTGTAACTGTCCCAAACTGATCAAAGTATTCTTTAAGTTGTGGTTCAGAAAGACCCTTTGGGATATGACCCAAGTAAATGACACCAGGCGTCAGCTTCTGATTCTGTAATATATATGAAGGAATTAATTAACATTTCAAAATACAACCTCGTGCGCATTGGTTCATTATCTCTGATGATCTCCCTGTGCAGAGCAGTTGCAGAGACATGGTAGTGGGGAGACAAAAACATTCCCCGGGGCACAGCCTGAAACTCCAACATGCAGCAGACAGGAGCAGTGCCCAAATAGGAGACCATCTGAGCCTGCTGTTTTGAACTCGAAAATGCTAGAAAAACATGATATAGAAGTAATAAATGAAAAAACAACAAATCTGCATGATGACAGTTAAAGATGCACAGTGGGTATATAACCTTAAATGGTCTGGGTTGGTAGATGCTGCTGCCTCCTCACAGCATCCTGAATATTGGCACTGTTAAGCACGGATTGGAACTGTTAAGCATGGATATTTTTCAAAAGCCTTTCAACTTCAGTTTCTATTGCCTGCTCTCAAGGAAACTCACACAAAACCATTAGGGCGCCTCGGATAAAGGGCGCCATAGAAACTTAATGAATAATAAAAATAATAGGAGCATCGTAAATTATTTCTGTGGTACTGCAGGAACATATGAAAGAGGCTTCCATCACCATGGAAACAGCGATGATTAAAAAGTGTCCGAAGAAGCTTCCCCACACTTTTTTCAAATGGGTAAAGTAACAACCCCATGGAGTCAGATTATCTGGGGGGTGTGGGGTTAGGACCTCCTGGTTACCTTTGATGTGACGCCTAATGCTCCAGAGGAGAAAAATAAAAGAGTCACGTCAAAAGCAACAGGAAGCTCCACCTTCCGAGCACCGAAACTCTAGCTCAGCCTTTCTCAACCTGTGGGTCCCCAGATGTTGTGGAACAACAACTCCCATCACCCCTAGCTAGCAAGGCCAGAGCTCAGGGATGATGGGAGTTGTAGTCCAACCGCTGCTCTAGCTTCTGTCAAACTACCACACGCACGTTTGACAGCTACTCCTAGGAAACAAGTGGAGAAATCTAGAAATCTAGGGTCTCAGCATGGCCACAAGGGAGCCACAGGCTGGGGCAGATGGAAGTCGTTGTAGCCCAACATTGATGCACCTGGACACCAAATCCCACATCACCTCCCCGCCGAATTCCGCTTCTTCTGAGCCCGGTCTTGGCTGGGGAGGGCGGGGTATAAGTAAAAAATTATTATTAATTATTATTATTATTATTATTATTATTATTCTCCTCTTTTCGCTCTCACCTGGGCAGCCGCCTTGCGTACGCGGTGCACTTTGGCCTGGAACTCCTTCTGCCTCTCCGGGTCCAGGGAAAGGAGAGGGGGAGCCGCCAGGGTGGCCGCTGGTTTCGTCGCCTCCACAGAAGAAGAAGACGCCGCCGCCATCGCGCCCACTGTGTGCGGAAGAGAACGCCACTTTCCCACCCCGCACGTGCGCAAACCAGGAAGCGGATGCAGCCTCACGTCATTTCCTCTTGACGAGGGAGTTCCTTTCTTCCTTTCTTGAAAGTGACGTTGATAGGTAATATGAAGATGGAACGAGGGAGGGAACGGCAGCGGCCCCTGCTGGATGGAGAGTGGAACTGCCGCCCCGCTTTATTTTAACCAGGAGTCTGCCGCTTTGACTTTTTTTAGGCGCTTTTTTAAGGTGCTTTCCATTTCCTTTTTTTTAGTGTAAGCCGCCTTGAGGCAGTTATTTAGAAGGCCGTTAATAAAGCCAGTGATAAATAATAATAAAAACAGTACCAGGTGTGGAATTGGGAAGGTGGGCACATCCACTGCATTAAATATTCACATTGGTTTTTAATTGCTTCCTTTATTCCTTCATGTAAAAATAAATACGGAAACATTCCTCTTCTTCCAAGCCTTTGGCTAACTAAGCAATCTATGGCCTTTTAAACTGGGTGGTGTGTCTGTTGGTGGCAGTGTGATTGTGTTGTCTGATATTATGTTACGTATTTAGTGATTTTATAACTGTTACGGAAAAATCTGGGTGCGAGGCTGCTCTGCCACCCAGCTCATCGGACTAAGTCCGTGGGTCCCTGCGGAAGAAAATGAGCTCAGCCGGACGCAGGAGCAAACTGTAGAAGATCCAAGTTTATTGCGCAACAGGTTCAAGGCGAGATTGAACCCCGAGAATGGGGCGACATAGACTTTTAAAAGTTCCCTCCAAGTCCCAGAATACAGTGCACGAAACGTCATGAATACATTTTGGGAAGGTTGGGTTTCATGGATTACATCATGAATATATTACACACGTCATGAATATCTCAGAGGAAAGGTGGGGTTACACTAATTAACATTTGAGATAAGGGAGGGGGGAATATGCAGAGTGAGAGATATACATGGGTAAACATTTATTGAATACCGGTGGTGGCAAGACAATGGGCCAGAGATATGCATCGTCTGCCACCTAATATTGCCCGGAGGAAGGGTTAGGCGAAGCGATCTGACAGGATTAAGAAGTTCCTGTGTACGTGTCCTGTCGCTTCGGGGATTATGGAGGTAGGGGTCACATCATGGAGTCCAAAGGGAGCTGAGTAGAATGACACCAAAAGCAAAGAAATCGGAGTTATGGTTGATTTTATATCAATTTCCAAAGATTTCTATGCCTTCTGACCCATTCCGTACCGTTGACCAAGATCGGAAACAGAACGGATATATTGTTGCAAGAATGGATACATTGTAACAGGATTTTGACAGTTTTACGAGGTCTCTGGTTTCGGATCCATTGTTCTCACAGTGGGGGGGGGCCGTCAGCAGCTTGTCAGGAGTGAAATGAGGCGTGCAGTAGCTCCCTGAGCTAGCTTCTGCAGGGCGAATGCATGGCTGTGATTGGCTAAAGCGGGGCTCAGTATAGTGAATGGGGACGCAGTATGATACGGTCAACTCACATTAGGAATAGGGCGAGAGAAAGGCATAGGAAAGATGGGGCTTATTCCGCCCGCGTGAAGGCAGGAAAGAGAGCCTTTTATTTACAAGGCAGGGGTACAGTGTGGTGCCTATGCAATGGTGCGGGGGCTGAGGGTTCGAGGCCGGCTGGGCACTGCAGGGGCCATCGCCTCGGACCCCTTCAGGGAGCGGTGGGGAAGGATGGGTACCCCCCCCCCCGTTCCTTCCGTATCAATAACTAAACAGCTCTGTAGTCCTCGGATGAAGGGCGGTATGGATATTAAATCAATAGATAACAATAAAATACAATCTATAATACATGATAGAATTTCCAGCAAGTCATGGAGCACATTTGCAATTGCTGCAACAGGCAGAAAAATCATCAAGTGGCCCGAAAAAGACCCTCTGACTTGCATAGGTTTGCACTGCAAAGTCTGTAATCCTTCGTAGTTAAGGTAGGTACCCCTGCCCGTACGGGCCAGTCTTGACAGACTCTAGGGTTGTGCGCTCATCTCACTCTATAGGCCGGGAGCCAGCGCTGTCCGCAGACACTTCCGGGTCACGTGGCCAGCGTGACAAGCTGCATCTGGCGAGCCAGAGCCGCACACGGAACGCCATTTACCTTCCCGCTGGTAAGCGGTCCCTATTTATCTACTTGCACCCAAAGGTGCTTTTGAACTGCTAGGTTGGCAGGCGCTGGGACCGAACGACGGGAGCGCACCCCGCCGCGGGGATTCGAACCGCCGACCTTTTGATCGGCAAGTCCTAGGCGCTGAGGCTTTAACCCACAGCGCCACCCGCGTCCCAGAACATCCTTCGTAGTTACTTGGGAGTAAAGTCCCATTGAACATATTGGGACTTGCTATTGTCTCCTTGCTTATTTAACTTATATGCATAATTCATCATGCGAAAGCCTGGGCTGGATGAATCCCTAGCTGGAATTAAGATTGCCGGAAGAAATATCAACTACCTCAGATATGCAGATGACACCACCTTGATGGCAGAAAGTGAGGAGGAATTAAAGAACCTTTTAATGAGGGTGAAAGAGGAGAGCGCAAAATATGGTCTGAAGCTCAAAATCAAAAAACGAAGATCATGGCCACTGGTCCCATCACCTCCTGGCAAATAGAAGGGGAAGAAATGGAGGCAGTGAGAGATTTTACTTCATTGGACTCCATGATCACTGCAGATGGTGACAGCAGCCACCAAATTAAAAGACGCCTGCTTCTTGGGAGAAAAGCAACGACACACCTAGACAGCATCTTAAAAAGCAAAGAAATCACCTTGCCAACAAAGGTCCGTATAGTTAAAGCCATGGTTTTCCCAGTAGTGATGTATGGAAGTGAGAGCTGGAAGTATGGAAGAAGGCTGATCGCCGAAGAATTGATGCTTTTGAATTATGGTGCTGGAGGAGACTCTTGAGAGTCCCATGGACTGCAAGAAGATCAAACCCATCCATTCTTAAGGAAATGAGCCCTGAGTGCTCACTGGAAGGACAGATCCTGACGCTGAGGCTCCAATACTTTGGCCACCTCATGGGAAGAGAAGACTCCCTGGAAAAGACCCTGATGTTGGGAAAGATGGAGGGCACAAGGAGAAGGGGACGACAGAGGACGAGATGGTTGGACAGTGTTCTCGAAGCTACCAACATGAGTTTGACCAAACTGCGGGAGGCAGTGGAAGACAGGAGTGCCTGGCGTGCTCTGGTCACGAAGAGTCGGACACGACTAGACGACAACAACAACATGGCCTTTTAAACTGGGTGGTGTGTCTGTTTATGGCAGTGTGATTGTGTTGTCTGATATTATGTTACTTATTTTGTGTTTTTATAACTAAACAGCTCTGTAGTTCTCGGATGAAGGGCAGTATGCATATTAAATCAATAGACAACAATAAAATACAATCCATAATACATGATAGAATTTCCAGCAAGTCATGGAGCACATTTGCAATTGCTGCAACGGGCAGAAAAATCATCAAATGGCCCGAAAAAGACCCTCCGAATTGCACAGGCTTCCACTGCAAAGTCTGTAATCCTACGTAGTTACTTGGGAGTAAAGCCCCACTGAACATATTGGGACTTGCTCCAGGTTAAAGCAACCTGGCTGCTGCCAATCAAAGAAGCCGGCTGCCGCCAATCACGTGACCAGCTCCAACCCTCCTCCAAGCTCCGCCTTCCGCCCCGCCCCTCTTTGAAAATCTGCAACCGAGCGTGGTTTCTTTCCCCGCAGCCACACTCCGAGACTCCCCTCGCGACCTTACAACCGCCTGGACGGAAGCCAAGGGGAAGAAACGCAGCGGCGGTCCCGCCCAAGGAAGGCGGACGCCGGCGATTGGCTCGACGGCGCCTTCTGCGCCGCGATAGGCCGGCTGAGGAAAGGGCCTCGCTGCCTATTGGCTGGCTTTAGCAGGAGGGCGGCTGTTAGCAAGGTAGGTCGAGCGGGCGGAGCTTGGGTTTGAGAGAGTCGGGGGCGGCCTGAGGTGATTTTTGTGTGGTGTGTTGTGTGTCGCCGCCGGCCGAGCGGTGAAGTCCGGAGCGGACATGAGCGGAGGCGTGTACGGAGGGGGTAAGTTCTCCTCAGAGTGGGAGGGGCTGCTCCTCTTTCTCTCTCTCTCCCCCTCCCCCCCTTGGACCGTTAGGGCTGCGCGTTCCACCGACTCGCTCTCTTCCCCGCGGGGAGGGGGAGGCTGCCGCCGCCGCTGGTCCGGCAGAGCCTGAAAAGGCGCCTGTCCCTTTAAGACGGGGCGACGGGAGGGAGAATTTCGCCCTGGGCAGCTTCTCCCCGCACCTTGACGCGCCGAGGGGGAAAGCTTCCCTCTATATTTATTTACTTTACCAAGTTTAAAAACTTTTTAAAAAACCGAACGTTATTATTATTGTTATTTTAAATCTGAATGTAGGAAATATGTGAACGGTTTTTTTTTTAAAAAAAAGAAACGGGCTTAGATAACCATTATGAATCTGGGTAGGTTTGCCTGAAGGAGAAAAGCTTTTGGCAGGTCTGCCTTCATGTTAAAAAAGGGATTCCTGTGTTAATACTCAATTCATGAAATTGGTTGTAAAAAACAACAACCCACACCCTCAAAGCGGTTTACCAAAAAAGAGAAAAACAATTAAATGATCACTTAACTAATAAAGCACTTGATTATTTATTTTTTTCTACCGCTCACTATATTATAATTATCTCTAACGGGTGTACAGAAAGCTGTGGCAACAGCAGACAGCTTAAACAAAAATGCAGAGTTGCATATAAAGATGTTGCATTTAATACAAAGTTATACAGTGGTACCTCGCAAGACAAATGCCTCGCAAGATGGAAAACTCGCAAGACGAAAGGGTTTTTTGTTTTTTGAGCTGCTTCGCAAGACGATTTTCCCTATGGGCTTGCTTCGCAAGATGAAAATGTCTTGCAAGTTTGTTTCCTTTTTCTTAAACCGTTAATACAGTTGCGACTTGACTTCGAGGAGCAACTCATAGAACGCGGTGTGGTAGCCTTTTTTGAGGTTTTTGAAGACTTTGGTGATTTTTGAAGCTTTTCCAAAACTTTTCCGACACCGTGCTTCGCAAGACGAAAAAAATCGCAAGACGACAAAACTCGCGGAACGAATTAATTTCGTCTTGCGAGGCACCACTGTATATAAATCAATGTCAATTCATTTTTCTTCTGGGGTACCCCTCCGTTGCAGCTTCCAGGTTCTCTCAGCCAGAGTGCAAGCAAACTCAACTCACCCACAACCTTTCAGAACCATTAAAACGTGACTTCTGTTTCAGTGTATCTGAAGAAGCGTGCATGCACACAAAAGCTTATACCTAAAAATACTCAGTTGGTCTCTAAGATGCTACATTATAATTTCTAAATTCTTTTGGAAGGATTCTTTCAAAGAGTTTCTTAGATGATACAACTTTTTTGAAGACTTAAGGGTGTTTTTAGGTTTTTAAGAAGAGTCTTTATCTTTTGAAAGAATTGTTTTAATTTGTTTTGACTACGGCAGACCAATACGGCTACCTACCGGTACTTAAATCTAGTATAACAGAAAGTAAGAAGCCACAGTAGAATAGACAAAAATGAATTAAAACTCATACAAACTTTCTGGACACTTGCGTAGGCTCATCTAAATAAGAATGTTTTCAGCAGACGCCAAGAAGAATGCAGTGATGGTGTCTGCCTGATATCAATAAGCAGGGAGTTCCATAGTGTTTGTGCCACCGAACTAAACGACCCAAGTTCTTACAGATGCCGTGTGGATACTATGTGGCACCTATAAAAGTGCCAATTCCACCGACCGCAGTACAGTGGTACCTCAGGTTACATACGCTTCAGGTTACATATGCTTCAGGTTACAGAATTCGCTAACCCAGAAATAGTGCTTCAGGTTAAGAACTTTGCTTCAGGATGAGAACAGAAATCGGGCTCCGGCGGTGCGGCAGCAGCAGGAGGCCCCATTAGCTAAAGTGGTGCTTCAGGTTAAGAACAGTTTCAGGTTAAGAACGGACCTCCGGAACGAATTAAGTACTTAACATGAGGTACCACTGTAGTCGAGTGGCACATATGGTTGCAGGCTATCTCATAGGTAATAGGTGTCGCCATGTTAGAAGGATATACGGTATTTATCATAAAGGGATCTGTAGAAAGAGCACTGTGTGCCTTTAAAATCTTAAAGGTGGCCCTAATCTACAATAGCCTATGGCACACTTTGCAGATTAATTCTGTGCGTAGATTTTTGGAAGCAACCTGCAGTCCCAATGTGATATTGGAAGATTGAAACCTTTTCTAGGTGTCCCACTGTTGTTCTTCTCTTTCGATGTCTTGAGATTTAGCCTTTTACCAATAAACACATGTCTGATAAGGTTTTGTTTTTAAATCGACACAAATTTGAATTTGTGTTTGCAGATGAAGTTGGCGCTCTGGTGTTCGACATCGGCTCCTATACAGTCAGAGCTGGCTATGCTGGGGAGGACTGCCCAAAGGTGAGAGCAGAAGTGAGACGGTAGATTGATCAATAGAATTTGGGTTTCCTGTGCAAAGAACTCCTGAAATACTTGTATATATTGTGGGATAACTCTGTATGCTATAGCAAGGGACTTGAAATCCCTTGAGCAATGAATGATAATCCAATAAAATATGTATATGAAGATCATGTATAAATGTACACAAAAATTCGTCTGCTGGAACCTCTGCTCAGGAGAGGTTATCAGCAGTAGCTGTTTCGTTCCCCTCTGCATTTTAAATAGTAGCATTTGCAATTTCTTGGTATCATGTTTCTGCAAAACACTGAGCCATTTCTTGTCAGTACACCTTTGAGCCGATGCCAACGACTGGGCTCAACAACTGGTTCCTGCCCCAACTGGGCTAGGCGAACTGGAGCATTTCTAAAGACCTTCCACTCCTGGAAATCAGGTCTAAGTGCTCTGGACCCACAACTGTCCATTGTGAGCACCAAACTCAGCAGAGTATAAACAGAATGCTGTGAAGTATAACTTCTTTTATTTCTAATAGGTACTGCAAACTAAAAAACTAAAGAGCTACTGGCTTGCATGAGTGTTACAGCTCTCATTCAGCCATCTAATCTCTGCATAGATAACACACAGACTCCTCACAGAGTCAGGCAGGAGCGGAAGAAGCGAAGAGCAGTTTGCCCCCTCCTTTCTGAAAACATCATATCAGGAGATTCTCGCAATGGGAGGGGGTGAAAATATCAACATTTCTCTCTCCTAAGACACTTACTACCTATCATCTTTCTTTTACCTGCCCTGCAATTTTCACCTAAGTAATTTTGGTCTTTTCCTCTCCTTTGAATAAGTAGTCTTCATTTGACGTGGCTCCCTAGAAATTCTTCCGTCAATTACTTCATGTTTTGGCCATATGTTTAGGGGAATATATTGACAAAGGTCAGAGTTTTTTTTAAATAAGAGGTTGTCCTGGTTTGAGGGGAATGTTACGGTGAGATGGCCCGGGCCAGAGGGATGGATAAATGTGGGAGTCCTATGTTTAAATCTCTGCTTGGCTGTGAATCTCAGTGACATGTTTTGGCCATGTCACCTTCTCAAGTAGATTTGCTAGCTCTTGTAGTAAAATATTCTGGGATTTGGGCAAGTGTAAGACAGAGCCTTATAAGCAGTTCAACGATAAATGCAGTTCCAGAGATTTCCCCCCACTCCACTTGTAATGCGAAATCTTTCTCGAAAAGTGTTTAAATAATGTGCACATTATATAAGTGAGCCAGATAATGGAAAGCCTGATGTATCAGAGAGTGTAGCTATATTTTCATTTCCCCCTCGGTGTTTAGCTAATCCTTTCATGCCCCATACAGAATAGAGGCATGACATGCCTAACATGCTGTAGGAATTTGAGGCAGTAGTGATAACTCTCGCTTCCCCATTAGTTAGGCTTGATGCAAACAGGCAATCTTTATGTAACTTTGTGCATTTTGTTTCCAAATCTCCCATTGTAGGTTGATTTTCCCACTGCCATTGGCGTGGTACTGGACCGGGATGATGGGAGCTCCATGATGGAAATTGATGGTGACAAAAGCAAACAAGGAGGCCCAACATACTACATAGACACTAATGCATTGCGAGTTCCAAGGGAGAACATGGAAGCCATTTTACCTTTGAAAAATGGAATGAGTATGGTGCTTTGCATTTTCCTTTTCTTTTTTCTTAAATCTTGAGTATTGATTTCAGACACATCACAAAGCATTAACCTTTTTACTCACAAAATGGCATTGTCCTGCTTTGTGAGAATGTTTGATCTGGAGTTGAAAAGAAGTTTATTCTAATGGTTTTTGGGCCAAGCGTTTAAAGTTTTCTAGATCTACTCAAAAGCTGTGGATATTCCCTTTAGCTTATGTTGACCTGTTTTGAAATAGGTTTTCCTGTTTAGTTTGTAAAGCTGGTTATGGGAAGAATATAACTGCTTAAATGGCAGTGTGTTTTGAAAAATATTCCCCTGTCCAATCTATTCTCCCTTTTCTTCAAATATTGTACTTATTTGGAAAGGCAGTAGCCAAGTGCAGAGACCATGCTTAATCATAGTTATCAGTGACCGTGGTTTGTTACCTCACTCCTAACAAGATGCCAGATGCACGGTGAAACAATGGTTTAGTGTGCTTGACTAGGACATTCTCCAAATAACCATGTTCAAAAAGGCACCAATGGGACACTGAAGGTAGAACATCTGGAGAGTTGGAGAATCTTCCTTGACCCATGGCATTTTTTTAAAAATGCAGATGTATTGCTTAATCATGTATAATGCAAATATTGTTTGCAAACCCTCTTCATATTAGTTTCACATCCTAATTTCCAGCCAACCGTCTGGTTTGCACATAACACTAAACCAAGCCATGGTTCCCTGTAAGGAATACAAACCATCACCTGCCTCATGAGACCAGGGGCCTGCAGGATCTGATTTCTTTCCGCAGGGCCTGCAAGACAGAGTTGTTTTGCTTGGCCTTTGGCTTGGAGCCAATTTGATTCCCCCCCTCTCTTTCTTTTTTCTTTTCCTTCTCCTGCACAGAGGCTACATTTTAATATTTTAATGTTTCAATATTTTAATGTATTTTAATTTTGTTTTTAAGTTGTAATCATTCAACTTGTTTTTATTATTGCTTGTAAGCCGTTCTGAGCCCGGCCTTGGCTGGGGAGGGCGGGGTATAAATAAAAATTATTATTATTATTATTATTATTATTATTATTATTATTATTAAGCTTTGCGTCTGCAGAGGACCAGTATTTCTTTGAAAGTGAACTGTTGTCAATTAGTAAGGAGATTGTCTTGTACGTTTTTAAATAATCTGATTGTACAGTTGCCTTCATAGGGTTATTCCTGCACCAGTGCTTACAATGTAGTATAGTTAGAATCCTTTAATCTCTTAGGGCTGTGAGATTGGCTTGAATGCTGTGTACTTTGATGCTTTGGTTTCACTGGTGCAAGGATGGAAGATTGACTAGGATCCCACATCCTCCTTCCTGTCTCCTGTACTGTCCACATGCTCAGCCTTGCACTGATAATGTGCTTCACGTTGCATACATGCCTAAACTTAGAGCAGCTCCTCCAGCAAAATCAGCAGATTTAATTTATTTTTATGTTGTTACAGTTGAGGACTGGGACAGCTTCCAAGCCATTTTGGATCATACCTACAAGATGCACATTAAATCTGAAGCTGCTTTGCATCCCGTTCTAATGTCTGAAGCGCCAGTGAGTAAAAGCCCAGTTTCTTTCCTTGAAATAGCCCATCAAATTTTGAAGCATAGAAGGCAGTTTGATTGTTGTGAAGCTTGCAAACGTGGGGGTGGAAGGGGGAAAAGCAAATAACTCAGAAACCAGGACTTGGTAAAAGAACCTATCAAGATGAACTGTAATATCTGTGACTAGATTGCCTGTATGGACATGCTAGAAATGGTTATGAGCACTGCCAGAGAAGAAATGACAGCACTGAGGAACTTGTGGGCATGGAAAGGGGAGTAGCAAAAAGGGATGATCTATCTACCCACCCCAAACACCAAAGCAAGTAGTCTGCATCCCCAAGTGGAGAGGTTTGGAGCCTGATTTCTCACAACTTTTTGGATTATCCCTGTAAACCTGAATGTGCAGGGGGAAAACATCAAGGCAGGGGTTATTTAAGGGTTATGTTATGTGGATTATTCAAATTAAATGCGGACACAGACAGCTGCGAGCACAAAGTAAACTCAGTGTAGACAAGCCCTTCCTGTCTCTAGTGATTTCTTTCTGTTGCCTTCCTACTCTTAGCCTGTTTCTTCCCTTTTAACTATGGTTTGAAAAGCCACTGTAAACTATAGTTTTAGCTTGTGATTTACGACTCAAATGTTATATTGATGCACGTATAATATGAGATGTGGTCTACTCTGGGAAGGAAGTCACATGAGAGAAAGCATCAGGTTCCAATTTCAAGCCATAGTTTGCAGGAAGCTGATATTTTGTCTGCATTAGGCTCAAGTGCGATAAGTGCATGAATCTGCCCACTGATTTGTAAATAAGGAAGTAACTCACTTTCCTGCCTGACATATTATTGCACTGTGAACATTTAAACAACCTGTTCTGAGTGTTACATATTTCTGCTCAAGTTATAGGTGAATTTTGTTTTTTATCTTTGCACTCTTGTAGTGGAACACCAGAGCCAAGCGTGAGAAATTGACGGAGCTGATGTTTGAACATTACAATATCCCTGCTTTCTTCTTGTGCAAAACGGCAGTTCTCACAGCGTATCCCAAACATGTTAATGAATAAGTGGACATCATTATAGAGCTTTTTGCACTTTTATAGAAAAAAACAAACATACCGTATTTTTCTGTGTATAAGACTAGGTTCCCCCCCCTAAAAATAATGTCCAAAATTGGGGGGCGTCTTATACACGGGGGCCATCCTCCCCCATTTTCTTAAATCGGAGTCCCCCAAAATAGTCTTATACATGGGGGTGTCTTATAGATGGAAAAATATGGTACTGTTTTTAACATTTAAACCAAGGTGTTGTCACTGTGCTAGTCTCAAAGATGGGTTGGTTATATTTATTGGGTTGTAACCAAAGTTATCTCTTGGCTGATACTAAGGCTTCTGTCAGCTGGAAGGGACACAATTTCCAGTGATTACCTCAATCCTCTAGAGTATATTGGGAGGAAGGGGGATATTAAAAGACCCTTCTATGGTATCCATGTACAGTGGTGCCTCGCAAGACGAAATTAATTCGTTCCGCAAGTTTTTTCTTCTTGCGAGTTTTTTGTCTTGCGAAGCACGGTTTCCCATAGGAATGCATTGAAAATCAATTAATGCGTTCCTATGGAAACCGACTTCAGACCAGGTCCGGGGACAGTCTGTCCCCCAACCTCTTCTGAAGGCTGGGGGGGGGGGACCAAGGGCTTTTCTTCCCACCCCCAGCATTTTAAAAAACCCCGGGACAGTGGGGGACTTCTCCGCTGTCCGGGGCAATCTTAAAATGCTGGCGGGCGGGAGCGAAGCCTCCGCTGCCACCCGCCAGCATTTTAAAAAGCCCCGGGACAGCGGGGGACTTATCCGCTGTCCCGGGGCGATTTAAAAGCCCCCGGGAAGGCAGGCAGGGAAAAAAAAGACTTTTGCCCCCCGCCAGCCTTCAGAAGAGGTCCAGGACCTCTTCTGAAGGCGGGCAGGGTGCGAAAGTCTTTGCTCCCCCCCGCCTGCCTTCAAAAGCCGTCCGGGACAGCGGAGAAACACGCTGCGTTTCTCCGCTCTCCCGGGAAGGCAGGCAGGGGGGAGCAAAGACTTTCGCCCCCCGCCCACCTTCAGAAGAGGTCCAGGACCTCTTCTGAAGGCGGGCGGGGGGCGAAAGTCTATGCTCCCCCCGCCTGCCTTCAAAAGCTGTCCGGGACAGCGGAGAAACACGCTGCGTTTCTCCGCTCTCCTGGGAAGGCAGGCAGGGGGGAGCAAAGACTTTCGCCCCCCGCCCGCCTTCAGAAGAGGTCCTGGACCTCTTCTGAAGGCCGGCGGGGGGCGAAAGTCTTTGCTCCCCCCCCGCCTGCCTTCAAAATAGCGGAGAAACGAAGGCTGGCGGCGGGAGGAGGTCTCTCCGCCCCACCGCCAGCCTTCGGAGGAGGTCCGATGACAGTGGGGAAGACGCGCTGCGCTTTCCCGCTGTCCCGGAGATTTCCCTATGGGCTTTCGTCTTGCGAAGGAAGCCCATAGGGAAATTCGTTTTGCGAAGTGCCTCCAAAACGGAAAACCCTTTCGTCTAGCAGGTTTTCCGTCTTGCGAGGCGTTCGTCTTGCGGGGCACCACTGTATATATGTATGTATGAATGTATGAATAAAACTCAACAGGAGGAATAAATTGCCCATTCAGATGGTGTAAGAATTATGGTAAGGATATAATCCTTTCAGGAACTGGAGATTGGTGTTTCAAGCAATAATGCAGCTCAATCCTATGCATATTTATTTAGAAGCAGGTCCCCCCCACTTGAGTTCAGTAGAGCTTACACCCCAGCAAGTATGGATAGAATTGCAACCATAGTGTAGGTATATATTTTTCTTGGCTGCCTTCCCCAAAAGCTGCATGTAATTTTGACAAGAAAGGATGTGCCCTATCAGGTCCAAGAGCAAAATGAACTGCAGTGCCATTTGTGTTTATGTTGTGCCCAAATCCCATTGTCTTCCTTAACCCTTCCAACTAGCTTTGCTAATGGCAGATCCACAGGCTTGATCCTGGATAGCGGAGCAACCCACACCACTGCCATCCCAGTGCATGATGGATACGTTCTCCAGCAAGGTAAGCATTCTTCCAGAGGAGTTGGTAGAAATCTTGGCTGCCCCGTTAATAAGTGAGGTTCAGGACAAACAGATGAGAGGATTCCTTTGCCCAACACAGGATTAAATCATTTGAGGAATTTCCCCCACAAAGATGTAGTGATGGGTTGCCGGCTTAGATAGATCTGTCCTTCATGAGCTTATTTTTAAGGTATCAATATAAGCCAAAATTCAACCTTCGTAGGTATACTCTTGAGTACCAGACGCTAAAGAACAAGGCCAGAAAAGGGTCATCTTTTTCATGTTTTGTTTGTGTGCTTGTGCAGGGGCATCTAAGAGCCTCTGCTAAAGAAAGAGTGCCGGACTAGAGGCCTCAATCCACTCTTTTTTAAAAAAACACCACCACCACCAAACCCTCCCCCCTGTTATTGTCGTAAGACCAATGTATTCAAACTTTACAAAACAGATACCTTACACTTTAATGTAACATCTTCCGTTTGCATTTTGCATGTCACCCCTTGCCTGAGTCCGAGTGCACTTGCTCTGTGAAGTCGCTTACCATCTTTATTCTGCAGCCTGGTTGCTCTTGAAGGGGAAGGGGGCGGTTTGTGTAGCAGAATGCTCTTCCAGTCTGCCATTGGACTGGAGAACAGAGGTCCCTGAGAATGCAGAAGCCAGTTGGCCTGCTACTAAGGAAATAGCTCTGTTTATTTGGGGTGGGGGGTGACTTCCTGCATGCAAAATGTGATATTGGAAGATTGAAACCTTTTCTAGGTGGCCCACTTGTGTTCTGCATTTGCAGGCATTGTGAAATCACCTCTGGCTGGAGATTTCATTACGATGCAGTGCAGAGAACTGTTTCAGGAAATGAACGTGGAGATAATTCCTCCGTATATGATCGCATCAAAGGTAATAGATTATACTGGAAAGAATGAAAGGGGTTGTTTGCTATGTGTGTATGTTGGCTGCTTTTGTGAGCCTCTCCTCCAGTCCAGGCAGTATTTCTCAAGTGTTTTGAACTTGGGAGCACCTCTTGAACTTCTGCCTTTGTAGGGCCCCCAACAATACACAGTTTGCATGCGTGTTCGTCTCTCATTTATACAGGGCCTTCAGATCATTTGGCTGAGAAATGTTCAGTGAGGAATGCTCAAGTGCGTGTGAGCCACCCCTTAGATTTTAGGGCTGGACTGACTTCCTGGAGAGCTGGGTATAATATGTCCACCACTTATTATTAGGTGGACAATCGGTCTGACTTTTGGTAAGGCAGCTGTGAAGGAATCATCCTACAAACCCGCAAGACAGGCTGCTGAACCACACTCCTTTCTCCTTTACAACTGTCACCAAAAGTTGCAAGGAGAGGCACTGCCAGCTGAGTGAGCTCCAGACAGTTCCCCCTTGTCTCTCTCAGATCAAGGCCCGTAGCATAAAATCAAACAATCTGGCACACAGAATAATATCCCTTGCGTAATCAGTAGGAAGCCAAAAGCCTGAATCCAATTTAGAAACTTGTATGGTGAAATTGAAGAAAGTCTTTGTGGGTCCCATTGGAAATGAAATCAACAAGGGTTCTCTAGATACTCAAGATGAGACAACTTAGAGAGAATCAACAGAACAAAGGTTCAACCAGACACTGTGCTTAAACAACTTTCACAACAAATTGTACTCCCTTTTAATACCCTAGAGTAACAGAGAGGGAAGGAAGGAAAGATGGACAGGAGAAGGGAAATTTCTCTAATAAGGAGGGCCGAAGGGTGTTGGAAGTAAATGTCATGTAGCACCTAAGGACAGGGCTGATTAGTGCTTGCCAACACGGGAAGGTGAGAATTGGAGGGACAGCTCCCTTCTTGACTGGTTGAAAAAACTCATGAAACCAAGGCTCATCCTGTGGATTTGTGGAAAGGCAACAAAGAAGTTGGAATACAGACCCTGTATTCTTGGCCTTTGTAAATTAACGTATTGGAATGTGAACACTTTGAACTGACCCTGATTTGCTATTGCAGGAAGCAGTTCGTGAGGGCTCTCCAGCAAACTGGAAGAGAAAAGAGAAATTGCCACAAGTCACAAGAACGTGGCACAATTACATGTGCAATGTGAGTATGTTCTTCCAGGTCTACAAAGAAAATAATTTGGGAAGTATGCCTTGCGCTAGATAGGATTCCTCTGCTAGAGGTAACTTGGGATGCGGGATCTGTGGCCCTCCAGGTCTTCTCAAGACTTCTACCTTTCATCAGCTGCAGCCAGCTGGCCGGTGGTTGGGGATGATGGGAGTTGTCAAACAACATCTTGGGGCTGGGTGGGTAGGGGAGCATAGGGTCCCTGCCCTGCCCTAAATAAACTCAGATATAACTAGCACTCGTGAATGTGTTAGGTTTGCATAATCAGGAACAGCGCTTTAAAAAATATGGGGAATGGCAGAAAAACCTGCGAGCCTGTTCTTGCAGTGGCCGACCATATGCCTGTGGGAAACCCAAGTACAAGAGCACTCTCTCCTCTGGCGGTTTCCAGCAATAGGTTTTCCAGAAGCATACCATGTAGACAGAGCATAGCCATCATGACTAGTAGCCATTGATTGCTTTCTCCTCCATGAACTTGTCTACTTTTAAAGCAATCCATATTGGTGATCTTCACTGCCTCTGGTGGGAGTGAATTCCGTAGTCTAATAATGCACTGCATGAAGAAGTATTTTCTTTTATCTGTTCTGAATTTTATCTTCCAAAATTCAGCTTCATTGGATGTTCCCAAGTTTTAGTGTTACAAGAGAGGGAGAAAAAACTTTTCTCTAGCCACTTCCCCATGCCATAATTTTATAAACTTCTATTGTGTTGACACTCATCTTTTCTCTAAACTGAAAAGTCCGAAATGTTGTAACCTTTCCTCTTTGAGGAGTTGCTCCACCCTCTTGATCATTTGGGTTGTCTTTTTCTGAACCTTTTCCAACCCAACAATATATTTTTTGAGGTCAGGCAACAGGAACTGTACGTAGTATGCAGGTCACTGGGAGAGAAAAGATGAAAGCAGTAATATAATAAAGCCTATGTATGATGGTGTGATGGAATCTCTTGTTTTAGGTCATTATTGTTCTAAATTAAAAATGTCTGTCATCCTGTAGTTCCCACGTATAGCAATGTGGAAACTTGAGAATTGCAGGATATCGCAGCTTGATTACTGAGAAGGTTTATCCCAGGGGTGGGTAGCCTTCATTTCTTAGGTCTGCTTTAGTATACCTTACAGGTTCTGCTAAGAATAGCCTTAATTTTGAAGATGGAAGTACTGTTGTTGGGGCAGGAAGAGAAACCTCTGTGGCATTTTATTTGTAGCTAATGCAGACATTTCCCTGCTAAGATTTGTCCTCCTGTAACTCTGAACCAGGTCTGCTGTTTCACAGATTCTTCTGGGGACTCTCCACTCTCCATAGGTCATCTACTCTGAGTCGTTGAGATATTACAGATATATGTCAATGTTTCTGTCTGCCTTGGATTCTTTTGTATGGTCCACAGTCCCTCCTTTCTTTGGTCTTCTGGTGTTTGGAACGTGTAACCTCATACTTGTTTCTTTTCAATACTTTCTCCTCCACAGTGTGTGATTCAGGACTTCCAGGCTTCTGTCCTCCAAGTGTCTGATTCAACTTATGATGAACAGTATGTTCTTTAAAAATTATTTTCCACTTTACAATGGCTAACTTAAGTACCTGGGTGGTTTCCAACCTGCCTGTGAACATCATACTAAATTATTGTTTAGCATTACAAGAATGAGCCTCTCCTCTTGTTGGGCTTGTACTTTTTCCTACATGCCACCCCAGCAGGGTGTAAGGAAGAATTTGGAAGCTTTTGCTTCTGTCTTTGATTAACTGCAACTTGACATGTTGTCAACACTGGACAAACTGTGGTTAATCTTAACTCTGGCTATGAAAACAAACCAACTTCAAACCATAGGGTGATACTCAACTAAGTTTTTCTCAGAGTGGACACATTGAAATTAATAGTAGGTCTACTTGTGAGTGAAACTTAGTTGAGTGCCACCCATGGTTTATGAAGCTGACTTGTTTTCACTAACCATAGCTGAGAATAACAACAATTTAGGGCAGGTAAAAGTTGCTTAAAGACAACCAGCAAGCAAGCAGTTTCTTAAAAAGACGGAAGGACTTTTTTCAACCTCATGCAGAGCTGTTCAAACTTGGCATCAAGGAGACATTGTTCACATTGACAGCTCTGCCAGTGTCCCCTTAGAGTGGTGGACTAGAACCTGAGAGACCAGGGTTTGAATCCTCACTCAGCCATGAAACACTCTGGGTGACCTTGAGCTAATTGCTGCCTCTCAGCCGAACCTACTGCAAAGGGTTGTTGTGCAGATGACATGGGGAGGAGAACCATGTACACCACCTTGAGATCCTTGGAAGAAAAGGTGGTATATAAATGTCATAAACAAACATAACATAAGAATAACCTGTCGGATCAGGCT
Source organism: Podarcis muralis (assembly GCF_964188315.1). Taxonomy (NCBI): domain Eukaryota; kingdom Metazoa; phylum Chordata; class Lepidosauria; order Squamata; family Lacertidae; genus Podarcis; species Podarcis muralis. The sequence goes on along the minus strand of NC_135660.1, from coordinate 11,003,811 downwards.
AATGGCCCGTCTAGTCCAGCACCCAGGTGCTTGTGGGAAACCCAACAATAAACATCCATAAAAATGGCAAAAGTGGTTTCTTTCCTAAATAGGCTTTTATCTTAAACAATTACAAGCAATTACAATAAAGAGTTCACTTGTAATATGTCAGTGGTTCAGTGTTCATTTTTTCTCTTTCCGAAATAGATTTTATCATGAACAATTGCAAGCGTAGTAAATAAAGAGTCCACTTGTGATATACCAGTGGTTTAGAGTCGGATATTTTGTTGCTAAAGAGGTGTAAGGGATGCAAGCTAGCCAGCCAGGCCAACCCCTCCTTCCCAGCGTTCCAGTTTTAATAGCTAGTGAAACTGTTGGGCAGAGTCTCTTAGTGGTGAAGGGATGAGACACTGAAAAGAACTTGTAGAGCAAGGAAGGAAAACAAAAACAAGGGCAACATGGAAATCTTGGGAGAGGGGAAGGGAATTGTTTGGATATGGGAGGGGTACATTGCTCTAATCCCTTCCATGCCACAAAGATCTCTGGGTGGCCTTTATCAGTTCCCTGTTTCCTGGGATTGTTGCAAGAAAAATTTGGTAAGAAGTGCAATTTGCTGTGTTGTGCATGAGAACTGGGAAAGAAAAACCTGGCAACGGTTGAGTGCCTTCTAAAAACGAGTTGTTTCTGCCCTCTAGGGTGGCTGCACAGATGCCCACGGTACATTACGAATTCCCCAATGGTTACAACTGTGACTTTGGTGCTGAGCGGCTAAAAATTCCTGAAGGCTTGTTTGACCCTTCCAATGTAAAGGTAAAACTCAGTAGGACAGTATGTGAGATTGCATTTTGTGTGCAAGCATCTAGCTACGTTATGGAAGTATATAGGAGTCCGTAAAGTTAAATGTCCTGAGATCTTTTTAACTGTTTTAAATGATTTGGGGAAGATAAGAAATAGCAGGATATTTGGAGCTTCAGATGAACCAGAATGTGTCTTGCATTACATTTCTCATAGCATCACACCAGGGGTAGGGAACGTCTGGCTTCTGGGCCACATTAGATCTGGCAGGGGTCCTAATTTGACCCATGAGGCCATTTCCTCCAAGTCACGTCTATTTGTCTTGCCTCTGAAATTGCAGGTGACTTCAGGTGCGAGGCAGGTGAAGGCGTGGCTGCCATCACTTTGAAATTGTGTTGAAACAACTTGCAAATGGATGCCATTTTCAGCTTGTCACCTGATTCCATAATAGTGCCAGGTCATCAACAGGCGATTGGGGGAGGTGGGATGGGAGCAGGAAGGATCTGGTCTGCCAGCTGGATCCTTGCATTATATGAGTGACAGACCATGAAGCATCCTCTCCTACAAGTGGTATATTTTCCCCCATATCCTCACTGTTTTGTAGAACTGGTCGGCCACCCCGCTAGCACAGCTCACCAGCCATGTATTGCAGCCCATTGGGAGGTTGATAAACCTCTGTGGTTTTGCTTTCTGCCTGGGATTGCAAATACAGTATATGGGTGGTCGGCTGGGTTGGTTTGATGGGTCATATATTGTACTGCTCTGATGAAGACTTTCTCTTTCCCAGAAATACCCACACGCAAGACCATTATGACTTGCCCTCTGATAAAATCCATTGTTAGCAGACTGTTGAAAGGAAATAAGTTTAGTAGCAGTTCTAAACTGGATAAGAAGCTGGGAAGAAAGATTTTATTTTTATTATAACAATTTCGGTGAATGGGCAGTAAGGTACACACTAACAGTATTTGGAACTCCTCAACAGCATTTTCTGATTTTGCAACAGTTTCTTCTCCCCACTGCTTGTGCAAGAGATTTCATGGGCTTTGTGCTATTTTTTTAAAAAATGGGCAAACTTTCACACACTGAGAAGATATGGCCAGGTGAGGATTCCCAAGAGCTACAGCCCCCTCCTCAACCAATGTACCTCCTGTCTATGGGGCTGAAAAAAAATGCATACAGGGCATATTCTATCACACTGTTATCAGTTTGAGTCTAGTATAATAGCATTAACTTGCCTTTTTTCCCCTTCCCTCTCCAGGGTTTATCTGGCAACACAATGCTTGGCGTGAGCCATGTGGTCACTACAAGTGTCGGGATGTGTGATATCGACATCAGGCCAGTAGGTATTAGTTAGGCATGGTGGTTTAATAGAAAATAGACCAGGGAGTGATTCCTTTTCCTTAGCTAAAATTCAAAGTGCCCTGAATAGTGATCTGCTCCACACAATGCTGTTAAAAGCCTGCTTGCATTCTTCAAGGGAAAGCTGGTATAATGTCTTGCCTTGGCAACAAACTTGCTTTGTCACCTTAGGGGAGCTACTGCTCTTTCAGTCTCAGCCCTTCCCATCTGCAAGGCAGTGGTGGTCACACTGACTTGATGTAAGATAATGTTGAAGTGCTTTGCATGTCCTCTAAAACACTGCATAAATGTTAGCTGGTGTGTGTTGATAATACATTAAGAATGTAGAACTCTGCCTTATACCATGTCAGGCTATTTGTCCAGGTGGCCCGAGCTTGTTTATCATCTGACCAGGAAGATAACCGGAACCTTTTAAAGGGAAGGTACCAGGGCTTGGACCCAGGTTCTGCTGTGTGCAAGACATATGCTCTAACCACTGAGCCAAAGTCTGTGTTTCTGGTAGTTTTGAAATTATTTACCCTACCTTTCCATCCATGCAACCCTAGCAATCAATTACTACATTTAAATGGACCTGAAAATGAACAAAATCCCAATCGACAACATTCAAAAAGAGAAGCAGCAAACCCAGGCAGATGGTTAGTTACCACCCAGGCATTCTGACCTGACATCTAAAGGCAATGACTAATGGGCAGACTACTCTGCCCTGTGGTTGCCACTACTGAAAGGCCCTGCCCCAGGCCATAACTCTGCCAGCTGGTAGGATATGGAGCAGGGCTTCTGATGATCTAAACGTGTGTGTAGGTTCATGGGCAAGGAGGTGGCCCTCCTATGTCTCAGGTGGTCAGGCTGATCCTGTTCTCTTGAGGATTGCAGCCCTGTATATTGCAACTCACTCCCATTGCAACAGATAAGATATGCTTTTGAGTAAGAGCGCCTAAGACCACAATGTAAAATGTGAAGCTAGGATTCCCTGTAGTGCCGTTTTCCATGAAATGGCAGAAAATAAACAGGGCTGGGGTTGCCATGGTCCAACACAGCTTGATTCCCTGCATACCCACATTCTGTATTGGTGCTTTGTCCCCCAGTCATCTTCACCACCTCTGTCAGCAGCTTGCCCAGAAGAATGAACAAATGTAGAAAGTCCATGAATAGATATTAACGTTGTCCATGCTAGATTCATTTCTCAGGCTTCTGGTCAATTAGGTATTCCCGTCTGCCAAACTGTGGGTTTTAGTATGGAATTATCCAGACTTCCTATGTAGCTTTGAAGAATTTACCTAGTGGGAAAGTTCATTTCTTGTGTCTTCTGCACTGGAACCACTCACAGGTCTTAAGCATGCTAGTTATTTTTTTCTTATACTGTTTTATTAGCAGTTTTATTGAAGTTGTGACTTGTTTCTTTCAATATATGTATCTATGTTGCGAAGGGCAACAGAGGAAAAAATACCATTATAATGAGTTCTGCCTTTGTTCTCCAGGGTCTCTATGGGAGTGTGATTGTAGCAGGAGGGAACACCCTACTACAGAGCTTTACAGACAGACTAAATAGAGAACTGTCTCAGAAAACACCTCCGGTGAGTGGCTACCAAACAGTGAACGTTTTCCTTGTACTTCTTAAATGTGTGCAGGTATTTGGCTATTGGAGCAGTGCTCCTGCCAAACACGAGACCGGTGAACTGCTACCAGTTCAAAGAGAAAGATAATGCTTCTAGGCATATACAAGTCTGTAGCTTGAGCATTCCTCAGGTAGCCCTTTGGATCTGGGCCAATTTAAAATGACAATAAATATTTTTTTCTCTTTTGATTTCAGAGCATGCGACTGAAGTTGATAGCTAACAATACAACAGTAGAGCGAAGGTTTAGTTCCTGGATTGGTGGATCCATTTTGGCTTCTTTGGTTAGTAGATCGATAAGGCTTGATTGGTGGGGAAGCAGCGCTGCGCAAAAATGTTACCCAAGAAGATTTGGGTGAGACTTAACACCAGTGGGGAGAGATTGCTAATGGGGAGAAATCTGATGCCGTGTGTGTGTGTGTGTGTGTGTGTGTGTGTGTGTGGTAAAGCAATTTCCCCATTGGAAACTACTATAGGCACGATTATTATTTCAAAACGCCGCCTTGAGGAACAAGATCAGACCTGAACTGCCTTGTTTCTCCTTGCTTGTTGTTTTTAGAGCAGTGACAACCAATGTGGTTCCCTGTGGATATTGTGGGACTCCAGCTGGCCAGCTGGACACCTAAGAGTACCACAAGCCCAACATGAGAACAATACAGTGGTACCTCGCAAGACAAATGCCTCGCAAGACGGAAAACTCGCAAGACGAAAGGGTTTTTTGTTTTTTGAGCTGCTTCGCAAGACGATTTTCCCTATGGGCTTGCTTCGCAAGACGGAAACGTCTTGCAAGTTTGTTTCCTTTTTCTTAACACCGTTAATACAGTTGCGACTTGACTTCGAGGAGCAACTCATAGCACGCGGTGTGGTAGCCTTTTTTGAGGTTTTTGAAGACTTTGGTGATTTTTGAAGCTTTTCCAAAACTTTTCCGACGCCGTGCTTCGCAAGACGAAAAAAATTGCAAGACGATAAAACTCGCGGAACGAATTAATTTTGTCTTGCGAGGCACCACTGTAGCTCTTTTCAGCTTCCTGTCATTATGGTTTCCGTTTCATTCTCTGCACTATCCTTTCGAAGAAAAGGCTACCATCTTTGGTTTTGTCTCTTGCAGGGGACCTTCCAGCAGATGTGGATCTCCAAGCAAGAATACGAAGAAGGAGGGAAGCAATGTGTAGAAAGAAAATGCCCATAAAAACCTGGTTTTTTTATTATTAAAAAAGACAGCTGCCTTCCCCAGCGCTTCTAATATTGGATAGCTTTAGCATACTCAGGAATCCAAAGTTTTGTGTCTCTTTTGTAGGAAATGTATACTTTTTTGTGCATTCTGCAATCTCCCATTTTTAACAAACCATAGGTATTTTAAAAGGCCAACATTATTCTGTCACAGCAGATGGATGCCCGCATCCTTGTAAATGCAATAACTCTTATACAAACTCTTTTTATAATTTTTGTATAGATATATATTTTCTGCAAAATTCCCGTCCCCCCACTGGAAACAAAGCTATAAACTGTGGATGTAATCTCCTGCCTTTCTGAGAAATGTGTCTACTTTCAGACTAGTCTTCCTTGTTACGTTGGCCTTAATAAATTCCTCTAGTTTGTCTTAGAGTCCCTTTGTGTTTGTTTCAGAGAAATTCTGTTTTACATTCACACAACTCATTAAATGAGGGGAGAATGGATGGTACTCAAGTTCTTGGTTGAACTAGTCCCTGCCTTTAATACTACTGTGTGCTAGATCTGCAGTAGTATTGTTCTATTTGTGTGAGTTGGAGGGATGGTCCTTGATACAGGAATCATTTAACTTTTTGCTTCCCTGGTGCTCATGCTACTTGCATCATAAACTGGGGTTAATATTAACAGACCTGAACCAAATCCAGCCCAGCTGCATAAATCGTGCATATTTATGCAACTTTTGATCATCTCATGGGCCAGAGAGCTCTGCATGACCCCCGAAACCTTCCTGTCTTTTAAGTATAATTGCTAAATAAACTCAACATGAGGACTAGAAACTGGTTTTTACAAAAGCCAATCTGGATTTTAATTAGAGCACACCTGTTTCTTTGTGACTGCAACTACAAACTATGTGCCATGACATAGAAAACAGTTAATTAAATGGTTGTTGACAAACAAGTCTATGAAAGGACAAATATTTTACAAGAAGGATGAAACAACTTTATTTTGGTAGCAGCGGAAATGAGCTTGTTTTACATCACATGGTATGTTTTGCCTTACTCTTTGTCCATTTACAAGCAGTTCAGGAGGAATGTTTATGCAACAATTCCATCAAACACTGCCAACTTCACGTTGACTTTCAGACTGAGCACCAAGATGAGGGAATTGTTTCTTTAAACGCTTCTCTCTCTGCTTCTGCATATTCCTCTTCCTTGATTCATTGCGCAAATATTGTTCAAGTCTGAGTCTGCAGGAGAAAACCAACCAGTGTAAGTTAGCGTATAAGTTGTTTGTTTTATTCACAATTATATACAACAATGTATATACAACAATGTTTTTAGCAGGTGCCCAAGAGAACACAGTGAAGGCGTCTGCTTGAGCTCAACAGGTAGGGAGTTCCAAAGTACAGCCGCTGCCACACTAAACACGTTCTTACAAACACAGACACCTGTGTGACACCTGCAGTGGTGCCGATTCTGCCGATCGCAGTGGTCGAGCAGGCACATGTAGCGCAAGGCGATCTCGTAGCTCTCCCAGACAATCAGCAAAGGAGGACAAATGGTAAGAAGACATATAAAAGGGTCTGGTTTTAAAGGCTGCTGGTCTTACCTGTTAAAACGATTGACATTTGGCAAATAGTAGAACCGCTTTCTCTTATGCTTTGCATTTAGGTACCAAGGGATTGGCCATTCCCTAAAAGTGTACCTGCCAATGACAGACGAGGGGAATGTGTGAGATGAGATTCTTTTGAAAAGCTCATAATTATGTCTAGCCGCCTCTTCCCACCCCAAAACCTCAGGATACATTACACAACATTTTAGAGCCTATTTTTAGCTAAAACACATCAAAGCGCACATACAAGCATCAGTCCCTAGTTCACCGTCAGTAGCTGATCTGCCCTGACCAGTTCTTATCTTAGCAAATTATTTGGTGGTTTCAGATGATAAAGGCAGAATGGTAGGTTAATTATTTTAGGGTAGTAGCAGCACTCCCCCCTCCTTGCCACCACTTTCACTAAGGAAAGCCAAAGTGATAACTAGTCTTCCCAAGCCTCCACTGCCCTTTAGAAACTGAACTGGCTGTACGTGAAAGGCAGCCCTCACCTGCTTGCAAAGCACATAATGGAAGGCTCCACCCCATACATTGAAAGTTCCCTCCCGCTCTGAATAGCTTACAGAGAAAATGTGCCAGAAAGCTAAGAACGTCAAATGGTAGAAGAGACCTTTTTTTGTTCGCTCTTAACTTAAACGGGGAGTTCTTTCCACAATACGCTTTGCTTGAATATATGAAACTGCCTTGCACTACATCACGTCATTGGTCCATCCAGCTCAGTCCTCATACCCTCATATTTCTAAAGTAGGTGTGGATTCTTACGTGGTCAAAGAGGCAGCAACTACACACAAGGCAGCAGCATGAGCAGGGCCGGCCCTACCATTAGGCAGAGTCGGGCAATTACTGCCCTTAAAAGCTAGCCTGCTGCCCTCAGGTGTGATGAAGGATGCTGTCCCAGTGTGGAGGTAAGATTCAACTGCCAATCCAGTTGGCATCTGCTCATGGGATGCAGGGCACCATCTCTTTTGTCCTTGGCCTCAGGCAGCAAAATGTCTTGAGTTGCTCCCAAGGACCAGGCTTATAGAAGTACAAAATAAAACTTTAGGGGGAAAAGGAAAACTAAAGGGAAGGAAACAAGCCTCCCCTCCCCAACTCAAAACCCAGTGAGGATTAAGCATGCTCACTGGCCACTGAATGCTAATTGGATGTTTGGAAAAAATATTTTTAAATCTGCTGGCAGAGGGATTAGAAAAAAAATGTCGGGTGACTGACACTGAAAAGGAACATTCCACATTGTTTAGCGTTTCCTTGCATGTCCCAGTGGCACTGTATTCGGACTGGCAGTGGTTCCCTGAGGTCTCAGGTGGAAGTCTTTCCTAACTCTGCTAGCTCAAAAGATGGAGAGGCCAAGGACTGAAGGTGGAATGTTGTACAAAGTGTCTGCTCTACATGGAGCCACGCTTGGTATTTGCTCTCCCCGCTACACAAATGCTGCTCAATAAACACCAATAATTCTTCCTTGTACCAAAATACGCGGCCCAAGAAGTCATGTCTCCATTCGCCTGGTCTCTCTTTCTCCTGGCCAGTCTGTAAGAGCCGCAAAGCGTCTTCCCTTTCCTGGATGACAAGGTCCATTCTATCCATGGAATCTTTCACCTGAAGACCACAAAAAGAGAGTTTCAGCTCCAAAGCCACCAATCCACGCGAAAGAGCCTGAGCCCAGGGGAACTCCAGACACTAGCTTTTCCCAAGCTGGTGCTCTCCTGATGTTTTGGCCTGCATCTCCCATCAACCCCAGTCAGCACAGCTGTCATGGCTGATGGGAGTTGTAGTCCAAAACATGGAAGGCATTCTGTTGTAGAATGTGCATGGGCTTAGCAGTCTTATACAGTGGTATCTCGGGTTAAGTACTTAATTCGTTCCGGAGGTCTGTACTTAACCTGAAACAGTACTTAACCTGAAGCACCACTTTAGCTAATGGGGCCTCCTACTGCTGCCACGCCACCGGAGCATGATTTCTGTTCTCATCCTGAAGCAAAGTTCTTAACCTGAAGCACTATTTCTGGGTTAGCAGAGTCTGTAACCTGAAGTGTATGTAACCTGAAGCGTATGTAACCTGAGGTACCACTGTAACAGGTTTTGATTGTCCCTACAAACTAAACCACACTTTGCTGGGAAATCTGTTTGTGAAAGGCCCATTGGAACGAGAACTATGAAATATATAGAAAACCCTTTCCTTGGAGTCTGCGCCAAAAACTTGCCAATGGATTGTGCTTTAACAACCTGAACCATAACTACACTGTCGCTGGGCAGCACTGCTGTTGGGTGGAACCTCTCCACCAGAAACTACAACCAGGCTTTCTGAGACTCGTATCCCTTACTTACAGACTTATTTCATTTTACTATGTGCGCTGGCACCAGAAAATAATTCAACTGGAAACTGCTTCAGAATCCTGCACCCCCTCCCTTGCTGCCAGGGCTCACACAGCCAGGGTTGGTGGCAAAATACAAGGAGGGTGAGGGCAAATCAAGAGTTTAAGGAGCCTAACAGAATTAGGGAAAGTTTATAGACTTGCTTCATCTTATTTGACTCCTACATAAATGTAGGTAAAAGCTGTAAACAGTCTTTGGAAGAACTGCAAATGCTGCCTCCTTTACAAAGAACATAGGGTTGCCCATGTCCAGGTTAGAAACTGAGATATGAAAGCTAGGAGCTAAATGGCACCTTAAACCTAGGTTATGGGTGCAGCAACAGAATGTCTAGGAACACCTTTTTATATAACAAGTATACAAAGCTTAAAATGAATGAGCTGCAGCTAAAATATGATGTTCATTTTTCACATGGTCTAGTCCTTCCCCTGTCCACCCCCCTAATATTCTTAAGAGGGTCTCTTCACCAGTCTTCAGAGTAGCTGGAAGTGGGGAGGCAGAAAAGGGTCCTTCTTTCCTTCCACTTCGTAGTTTTAATCTGAAATCTTAGCCGCAGTACTGCACTCAGAGCTCAGAAACTGCTTGCGCTAATGAAATTCCCTGTCGCAAAATGCGCCTAGGACAACAGGAGTTTTGAACACTGGCAGTGACCTCAGCATCATGTTACCTTATCTAATCGCTCTGGGCTTGGCATTGGCAGCCTCTGCCGTTTTGCTTCTTGCTCCAACGTTAAAAGCATGTTTCGCTCTTTAAGCAGGACATACCTAAGTCAAAGAACATGTTGGTAAGTACTAACAGATTGTTAACTGGGACTCGTTTGCCCTACACACAGGTCATGCTATCCATAGTTTAGTGTTATGTCAATAAGCAATGAGAAGCTTGGGCTGAAATTCTTCCTCCTCCCATGTAGCTGGAGGTGAAGATTGAACATTTTTGCTTCTGCCTTTGATTAACTATTGCTCACCATGTTGGCTGGACCCAGAACTGTGGTTAATCTTAACTGTGGTTTGCTTAAACTGTGATTTGAAATGGGTATGTTTGAAAATAACTATGGCTAACTGTAACCAGAGTTTGTTGGTTCTGGGTCATATGAGAAATTACGTTTAAACTAAAGTGGAAGCAAAAGCTCTCAAAATGCTCCTTATGGCTGTCCACATGCAATTCAACAGAGCTTTCTGAAATATGTGAAATTTTGTCCAGCCACCTCTGCCCACTGCTTCTTGGCTAAATTATAATGATATAGGGACAGTGAGTGTCACAACTAGCAGAGGAAAAAGACAAGTTAAAATGAACTTTACTTCTAAGACAAACGGTGAAAACTTGGAATAATTATAGGATGAAATCAGGCCCAGAAGTTTCCCTTCTTAGCATTCATCTTAAAGTCACTCAATGTTTTTAACGAGAAATCAGCCATCAGAGTTTGTAAATTGGGGGAAGGGTGCACACAAATTTAGGGATTTAACAGATGAAAGTTTGCTAACATGGAATGAGATAGCTAAAAAAACAGGAGGCTAGGTACTCCATGCTTTCAGAATTTTCAATTAAGGAATCTTTTGTCGAGTATATGGTAAGGAAGATGACAACATGAGAAATCACAATGGCAGCTAATAAATCAAAAGGCCTCTTGGCAAAAACCTACAAATTACTGATTGACCTAAGTAAAAAGGAGTCTGTCTTCAGGATAAGGTGAGAAAAAGAAGTGGGATTTACTATGCCAGAATTGAGATGATTTAAGATTTGGCATACAGTAAAAATCTGCACTAAGTTTATCAATAAGGGAAATACAGTACAAGCTTTTATTGCACCAATATTTAACTCTTGCCAGGTTGAATAGAATGTTTATGGAAACAAATGCTAAGTGTTGAAGTGTCTGGCTGTAAATGCACAACTATATTACACATGTGGTGGGAATGTCAGCAAGCTTATGAATTTTGGAAGCAATCTGAGTCAATAATATTAATGGGTTAACACTGAGATTTTCCCCAGTGTTGATTTTAACTGGACTGAGGAGGATATTCCTGGATTCTGAAATCATGACCAAGCAGTTCTTGAAATATTGTGCATAAGGATGAAACGAGTACAGTAACTTTAAAGAAACACAAGCCATTAGATACACTGAAATATACTCACCAAAGTTTGTGCAAATCCTCACTGCTCTTGCCTCGGAGCTGTTCTACTGTCCAAGAATCCCCTGTGGAATCCACAAAGCACATCAGTGTTTTGGCAGGGGGACAACGACTGCTCAAATCTATATGGGGAACTGTTCTAAGGACCCAACCAGACTGAAATCTGCTTTGCACTCATGAAAGCTTCACCAAAAAATGAGAGTTAGAAAAGGTGATACAAAAGATTCTTCAACATTATCATGTATAATCGTTATCATGTATAATCAAATATTTTTAAATGAACAGAATTAAATATAAATAATGCTAACATATTATTGGACATAATGATATCTTCAGGTGACATATTCTGAATAAGAGTGTACACCTGAACAGTGACTTTACAGACACATGAAGATATATGCTAGCACAGAATGTGCTGCTATTGAACTTTTACAATCCCACCTAGCTTACATATCCACAAAGTGGGAGGCCAGAAGGGGAGTCAAAATAAACAGATTCTGAGTATCTTACCAGATTTGACTTCTGTCTTTCCCCAGTTTTGGGGGTCATCAAAAAATTCCTCCAGCCCATTCCGAGGCAAGGAGGTATGAAGCAACATACAGGGAGAGACTGTTTCTACTTTTGTGGCATTCTTGTGCAGGTTGTTAAGGATGAATCTGAAGGACAATAAAATAGGATTTTTTAAAAAAACAACAAAATGATATAGGCACACACACAAAAGCCTATCAGGGATGCTGTAGCAGTGAATATTCTGCATCAGCAGGAGACTGACTAGGTGACTTTTGAAGTACCCTCCTATTCTACAATTTCATATCAAATTTACCTAGTTTAAAGCAAATGTTCGAAGTGTTTAAGTGGTTTTTGAAAACCGAATACCTGAACTAAAATCACTTTTTGAGGAAACCTAGATATTTCTTTAAACACTCAAGAGACTTCAGATCTGGACCCTGTATGGTGGGTGACCCCTCTAGCAAGCTAGTCTATGTAACAGCTATACTATGGAAGCCCACTTTTTCCCCTAGAGAAGGCTGCAACTAATTATGTACAAATCAAATCGAACTCCCTGAACACAGTTGGACTTTGATAACATAACATCATAGAACTGTGGAGTTGGAAGGGACCCCAAGCCCCTGCAATGATGTTTAGTCGGAATCTGCTTTCTTGCAACGTAGAAGCCATTGGTATGGATCTACCCTCCAGAGCAGGAGAAAACAAGCCAGTTCCATCCTTCCATGGGGACAGAACCTTGAGATATTTGAAGATGGCAACTCAACGTCAGGAAGAACTTTCTGACAGTAAGAGCTGTTGGACGGTTGGAACGGTCTCTATTGGAAGGTGGTGGACTGTCCTCCCTTGGAGGTATTTAAAGCAGAGGCTGCCTGGCTGTCCGCCGCGGATGCTTGAGCTGAGATTCCTGCATTACAGAGGGATGGACTAGATGACGCTCGGGGTCCCTTCCAACTCTGAAATTCTATGATTCATTTACCTCACTGAACATGGTAGACTGGTGAGCCTACTGGTTTCCCTATTGCCACCCTGTGAGATCAGAATGGTCAGTACTTGGATTGCCAAGTTGGAGAAAGGGGGAGTTAAAAATACAAAAACAGTCAACCAACATCCTCCCCCATGGATTCCTTAATTGGTAATAATAATAATAATAATAATAATAATAATAATAATAATAATAATTTATTTATATCCCGCCCTCCCTCCCCAGCCGAAGCCTGGCTCAGAGCAGCTAACAACAGTAAAATAATACAGCATTCTAAAATCATTTCATTATAAAATCAGTTCAAATCAAATTGATGGCAACCATTGGGCTAGAGTTCTGTGAAGAATTACCAAAGGACGGGGTCAGGCTGTGCCTTGGCCAAAGGCCTGGTGGAACAGCTCCGTCTTGCAGGCCCTGCGGAAAGATGTCAAGTCCTGCAGGGCCCTAGTCTCTTGTGACAGAGCATTCCACCAGATTGGAGCCACAGCTGAAAAAGCCCTGGCTCTGGTTGAGGCCAGCCTAACCTCCCTGTGGCCCCGGATCTCCAAGATGTTTTTATTTGAAGACCATAAGGTCCTCCGTGGGACATACCAGGAGAGGCGGTCCCGTAGGTACGAGGGTCCTAGTCCGTATAGGGCTTTAAAGGTTAAAACCAGCACCTTAAACCTGATCCTGTACTCCACCGGGAGCCAGTGCAGCTGGTATAGCACTGGGCGAATGTGATCCCGCAGAGAGGACCCCGTAAGGAGTCTTGCCGCGGCATTCTGCACCTGCTGGAGTTTCTGGGTCAGTCTCAAGGGCAGCCCCATGTAGAGCGAGTTACAATAATCCAGTCTGGAGGTGACCGTCGTGTGGATCACAGTGGCTAGGTCAGGGCGAGAGAGGTAAGGAGCCAACTGCTTAGCTTGGCGGAGATGAAAAAATGCCGCCTTTGTTATAGCTGCAATCTGCGCCTCCGTGGAAAGGATGGTGGCGAAGATTACACCCAAACTCTTAATGGACGGTGCTGGTACTAATTGCACCCCCGCAAGAGATGGGAGTTGCCCCCCCAATCCCATATTGTCCACTCTGGGCGGCTTCCAACAGAAAGCCCTAAACGGCCTCGGTCCTGTATAGCTGAAGGAGCATCTCTACCCCCATCGTTCAGCCTGGACACTGAGATCCAGCGCCGAGGGCCTTCTGGCAGTTCTCTCATTGCGAGAAGTGAGGTTACAAGGAACCAGGCAGAGGGCCTTCTCGGTAGGGCCCTGCCCTGTGGATGCCCTTCAGATGTGAAGGAAATAAGCAGCTATCCTATCTTTAAAAGACATCTGAAGGCTTCAGGGAAGTTTTTAATATTTAATGCTGTATTGTTTTTAACACTTGATTGGGAGCCGCCCAGAGTGGCTGGGGAAACCCAGCCAGATAGACGGGGTATAAATAATAAATAAATTATTATTATTATTATTATTACTATTACTATTATTATTATTGTTGTTGTTGTTGTTGTTGTTATATATAAAAACGTAATGAAACATTAAGCATTGAAAAAGTAGCTTGGGCGGGGTATAAATAATATATATATATATATATCGCAATGAAACAGTAAACATTGAAAAAGTAGCTTGGGCGGGGTATAAATAAATAAATAAATAAATAAATATAATATATATAAAAAACGTAATGAAACATTAAGCATTGAAAAAGTAGCTTGGCTTGAACTCGGCACGGGGGGAATTCAAGGAATAAAAGGCACACGGTAAAGCGGAGGTCGCAGGGCGCCTCCCTCCTCCCGCCCGGCGACTGCCCACCTGGGAGGAGAGGACGCCGACGAGCCGCCCCAGGTCGCTGCAGCCAACCTCAGGAGCTTCGAGAACGGCCGGCAAAGCGCCGCCACCGCCATGACATCTCCCGTTTCCCACAATGCTCATCGGCCGCCGCCGGAAGGCGTCGGCCCAGGCCCATAGAGATTGCGAAGGAAGTACGCAGGGGCACGCAGGCCTAGCTTCCGGTTTGGGTCGGAAGCCGCTCTTCCTTGGGGTTTCCTTTGGGTTCAGAGCAGGGTCTACCCTCCGCAGCGCTGAGCATTCCTAGAGCGGACCTCCTTCCCCTATTATCCTTTAAGAGGGTGGAGGGGAAACGGTTCAGTTTGAGAAGGAAGCGCTATGTGTCTAACTTTTCCTTTCCCCACAACGCTCCTTGCCTTCGAGCGCATATACAAGAAAAATCGAAGAGGCGACCGTGCGAGGTCGCCTTCCGCAGTAAAAACGTCGGTCTTTGGGCACCTTAAAAAGCGACACCACGAGCAGCCTTTCGTGAACTATAAGCAAGAAAATGAATCCAGCTCATCGTGTATTTTTAAATCCGTTTTGGCTGACGTGAAAATCGCATTGGATTGAGAAATTCAGGATTTTTACCGTTGACAGTCACTGAGCAGTGGCTGGACTCCGCCAAGAAACGAAACATAGCGAGCCTTTCCTGCTCTTGTTCAGATCTCATTTTTGAGGGGTTGCTTTGATTTAGCTTTTTAAACATTCACAAATGAACTCTTCAGATGCAAACACTGCTCAAGGCCTCCATTATTATTATTATTATTATTATTATTATTATTATTATTATTATTATTATTATTATTATTATTGGTGCAAGTCAGTGAAGTGTAACTCTGTGTAACAGAGCATCCAGCTGATGCTTAAAAGAGATTTGGGCTCTGATTTATAATGTGCAATATGAATAGTGGATTGAGTTGCAGGGAATCATAATGATGATAATGATAATGATGATAACAACATGATGTCGCTTTATCTTGCGCAAGGCAACCCAAAGCGACTTACAACCAAACAACCACTTGCATGAATCGCTCTTACGCTCTTATCCAGTACAGTCTTTACAGTGTCTACTCGGAAGTAAGCCTATTTGAATTCAGTGGTGCTTACTGGAGAAATACAGCCTTTTTTTCCTTTAAAGGATTTTGCATGCAATAGGACCATAGGCGTTGCCAAGGCTGTGGGCGTGGGGCAACTTAGATCAAGTAAAACCATAGTAAAACATAACTAACTGACCAATCACGTCGGTTCTGCGCCCCCTAACAAAAATCCTGACTATGCTCGTGAATAGGACCCGAATTAAAACAACAACAACTCTTTGCCGCTTATCTTTTGCCTGGGGGAGAAAGACGGGAAGAGTCGCAACTGCACTTCCTACGAGCATCTAATAGAGAAACCCCGTCGGGTTCTGCGAGCGGCGCATTGAACTCGGAAACCGGCTCTACGTGGCAGTCTTCTATTAGTGAATCTACGCGCCGCCCTGGCGCCCGTTCTAAAGATGGCGGCGACGTGCCTTCAGCCCCGCCCGCCGAACACGAGTCACCTTCCCTCGCTGTTACCTTGCCAGTCGCAGGCATGGCGGCCATGAGCCTCCTGCTCCGAGCGGCGGCTGCTTTCGCGGCCAGGAGGACCTTTCCCGGCCCGGGTCTCTGGGGTCGCTTCTCCCTGCCTGCGCGGGCCGCTGGCCGCTCTGTGCTCATCGGTATGGCTTCCCTAGGGGACGGGGGGGATCCGTGGGGTGGGGTGGGGGGTTTCCCGTCTGGTTGACCTTGAGGATTTGGGACAATCGCTGAGTTTTACGGTGTGTCTGTGGGGGGGGGGCGTTGCCACCATATATGTGCAATAATAATAATTTTACATATAATATCTAATCGTATTATATCTAATTGCCGTGACTCCACTGCCTGGGAAACCTATTGCGCAGGCAGAAGTTCAACTGGTGAAGGTTCCTCCTAACCTGCTTGGTTTGGGCCAGCCATGCATATAATAATAATAATAATAATAATAATAATAATAATAATAATAATAATTTTATTATTTATACCCCACCCATCTGGCTGGGTTTCCCCAGCCACTCTGGGTGGCTTCCAGCCGGATATTAAAAACAATACAGCATCAGACATTAAAAACTTCCCTAAAAAGGAACGCTTTCACTTGTCTTTTAAAAGTAAAATAGTTGTTTATTGCCTTGACATGTGCTGGGAGGGCGTTCCACAGGGGGCATCTGCCACTCAATCGCAGTCCTTCCCCCAAGGGCTACTTTTCTCGGAGGAAGGGTATGCTTTCAAAGGCATGCCAATGATGAAAATAAATAGCAAAGCAACCCTGTCTCGGCTGGGTCAGAGCTGGACAAGTCCCTTTATTATTATTATTTATTATTTGTTGAATTTATATACCTAAACCCCAGGAGTCTCAGGGCGGTTCACAGAATAAAACCAAGATATAAAACCACAAAATACATAATAAAAATAAAAACAACAGCCCAATAGCCCCCCCCCCCAAACACACACACACACACACACCCCACAGTCTCGGTTTTTTGCTTTGCAAGAATAGCTATGTGGGAATGTGCAAAAACAGGAGAACACAACCGAAAGTCTCTTTGTCGGCTTGACTGGGTCACAGAAACCACAGCTGGCTTTGCGCTAACACGTGGATTTGATTTTTGCAGCTCCAGTACGCCATGGCAGTGGAGGTGGGAAAAGAATGTTTGTCATCCAGGCGACGGATTTTTATGACAGGCGATTCCTGCTTTTGTTGGTGAGTCTCCACTCTTTGGGGAGGGAGGAATTGTAGGAAACCAAAAGGTGTCACACAGGATATTCTGTGATATTCTGTGTTCTAAATGCTACTGTATTCAGTCTTCCTAAGCCCAAGGTTTACCTTAGAGATGGCTTCTTGAGCTTTGTAAGCAGAGCAGAGATACCTGTGGACCAGGGCCAGATTTAGGTTTGATGAGGCCCTAAGCTACTGAAGGTAATGGGGCCCTTTATATGTGATATTTTAGGGAGCAGAAGAAGAGGAGGAGGAGGAGTTTGGATTTGATATCCCGCTTTATCACTACCCAAAGGAGTCTCAAAGCGGCTAACATTCTCCTTTCCCTTCCTCCCCCACAACAAACACTCTGTGAGGTGAGTGGGGCTGAGAGACTTCAGAGAAGTGTGACTAGCCCAAGGTCACCCAGCAGCTGCAGGTGGAGGAGCAGAGACGCGAACCCGGTTCACCAGATTACGAGTCGTACCGCTCTTAGCCACTACACCACACTGGCTCTCAGACTAGTAGGCAGGGCCCATTACTTACATCATAGGAGCCTACATAACACAAAACACTTTCGCTGTATGTAGGTTTTATTTTATTTGTTTTTTATCTTATGTTTTGGAAATGTACATCCAGCTTTTCCCCCCTTTAATTTTTTGGGGGCCCCCAAGAGCGTGGGGCCCTAAGCTATAGCTTGTTTAGCTTATATGTAAATCCGGCACTGCTGTGGACTATAAAAGTCGCCTTTCTGTTTTGCAAGAGGATATACGATATACAGGTGGATTTTTTTTAGCTTATTGGTAACTATAGGATTAGAAAGGGGGCAGTATCAACTCCACTTTTCCTAGAGAGCCCTTGTACAACCTACAGATAGGTAGCCGTGTTGGTCTGCCATAGTCAAAACAAAAAAAATTCCTTCCAGTAGCACCTTAAAGACAACTAAGTTAGTTCTTGGTATCTGAAGAAGTGTGCATGCACACGAAAGCTCATACCAAGAACTAACTTAGTTGGTCTTTAAGGTGCTACTGGAAGGAATTTTTTTTGTCTTGTACAACCTGTTACCGTGGGATAAGGGTGGCTGCAACTTTGCAGCAGTTCTGGTGACTGTTGTTTGTTTCAAGGTTGGACGTGAGCCCAGCTACAATGCTGGGATTATTGTATCATCGGCAGAACTATTGGGTTGGGGTCATCATGTTTAGGTCGGGATCCATGTATGCACCAAAGAATTGCTCATTTGTTTTCATGGCAGCACTTCCTGCTGCCCAAGAGATAAGTCTCTGTTCAGTGGCTTGCCTCTTCAGCAGCTGGTATCCATATCAATGAAGAGAAGTAGTTTTATTTTAAAACAGTGCTCCAGCAAAAACAATAAATGAAATTCAGGATTCTTATCTCTCTTTGTGTGCTTTTTACTTCTTTGGATCATTGCCATAAACAGACAATAAGATATTTCAGAGTGAACGGTGTACATTCATTTAGAGGTCTTTTCACATAAAACGCCAAGTGGTATCTGAATATTCAAGAGTTTTAAGTTCTGAATAAATGACCATTTCTTCTTCTGTTATTATTTCTAAACCACTCTTAATCCAAGGATCACACAGTGGTTTTATATTTTACAAGATGAAAACACCAAAATACATAATTTAGTAAGAAACAAAAACAATAACCTCCCCCCCCCCAAGTTTAAAAGCCTATAGATTGTTTAATTAGATAGAAGAGGAATGTTATTGTCTGAAATATTAGGCTAGAAAATATATCCTAATAGTCCAGATTGTAGTGTTTGTATTGGGAGAGGTTCAGTGTTGGAAGTGTTCAGAAGCAGAAGGCTCTTTAATACATATTTTGTGGTGATATAAACACACAAAGAAATATTGAGAGATGGTATATGAGGAACTTAAGCAAATGTCTGAATTCACATTTCAAAAAAATCCAGAAGCCTTCCTTTTAGCAATAACAGGAGAGGAGATACCAAAGGAAGTCAAAAATCTATTTTTGTATGCAACAGCGGCCACAAGAATAGTCTATGCAAGGAGCTGGAAAGAAAAAAAATTACTCCAACAAAGGATCAAAGTTTGCATAAATTAGTAAAGGTAAAGGTACCCCTGCCCGAACGGGCCAGTCTTGACAGACTCTGGGGTTGTGCGCTCATCTCACTCTAGAGGCCGGGAGCCAGCGCTGTCCGCAGACACTTCCGGGTCACGTGGCCAGCGTGACAAGCTGCATCTGGCGAGCCAGCGCAGCACACGGAAACGCCGTTTACCTTCCCGCTGGTAAGCGGCCCCTATTTATCTACTTGCACCCGGGGGTGCTTTCGAACTGCTAGGTTGGCAGGCGGCATAAATTAATAGAATTTGTAGAATTACCAAGCATGACGGCAAAATAAGAAATTGGGATGAAAAGAAGATAAGAAGCGTGTGGGAATGTTTTGGAGAATATTTATAAAGAGATGGCATTTAGCTTAATCTACAAGTAGGGGACGCAAGTGGCACTGTGGGTTAAACCACAGAGCCTAGGACTTGCCGATCAGAAGGTTGGCGGTTCAAATCCCCACGAACGGGTGAGCTCCCGTTGCTCGGTCCCTGCTCCTGCCAACCTAGCAGTTCAAAAGCACGTCAAAGTGCAAGTAGATAAATAGGTACCACTCCGTCAGGAAGGTAAACAGCGTTTCCGTGTGCTGCTCTGGTTTGCCAGAAGAGGCTTAGTCATGCTGGCCACATGACCCGGAAGCTGTACGCCGGCTCCCTCAGCCAATAAAGCGAGATGAGCGCTGCAACCCCAGAGTCGGTCACGACTGGACCTAATGGTCAGGGGTCCCTTTACCTTTACCTTAGAAGTAGGGATGTGTATGTGATCAGCAGTAGACAAGATGAATTAATTGAAGGGATGAAATAGGGTGGAGAGATAACAGTGAGGCAGCGAAACAAAGATTTTGAACAAGGAATGACAATGAAGGATAGGTTGGGAAGTCTGTGTAGGAGCATGGTAAGATGACAAATGTATGTGAAAAAACAACAACTGAAAAATGCATAAATAAAAATTACATATTGAGAGGTTCTAAAATTACTGGGGCTTGATGAAGATGTTAGGGTACTGTGTATTTTTGCCACGTAATGATCTTGCTGCTTCTCGTTTCCTTTCACTTTCTAAACAGAGGTTCTACATTTTGCTCACCGGAATCCCAGTTGCTCTAATTATAACATTTGTCAATGTCTTTATCGGTGAGTATTTCTGCAGGTTTCATCCTATTTTGAAGGGCTGACATAAGAAACTGTGAAGAAAAGCGAGCAGTTGCATCTCTCCTAAAGAGCTGCTCTTTTTCAATGACGTTAAATCTGGTTTGGGTTAGTAAAAGAACTGCGAGGTGAATTTTCAAAATCCCCTGGAAGGAATGGTCTCAAGGAGTCCTCCTTTCTTCTGGCCTCAGTGGATGGTGCGAACCATTATCTTAGTTCGCTTAAAACAAAAAAACCTGTAGGTGTTAAAACTTTTTGAATAACTACCACTTAACCAGAGAAATGAGTCTCTTAGCCAGTTTGTTTTCATGCCATATCTGCTACCTGTAAAACTGAGAATTTTTAATGTTGGTTATTTGTTGTGTGGAGTACAAGGCATGAATTGTGTTTGTAGGGACAGGAATTCCCCACCCTCATTTGCATGTTTCTCCGCAGTTTTGTGTGTGCGCTTGCTTGAATGTACATCTCCTTGAACTTGGTGGGACTTACTTCTGAGCAAACATGCTAAGGACGGGACAGCAAACTTTGAATTAGTCCTATTTTGAAGATAATACGTTGTGGCTGGCAACAGTATTCTTTCTTGACAGTGTTTTTGGAAGTCTATTGCATTTGAACTGAGCTTCTTCTTTCTCACCAGGTAAAGCTGAACTGGCTGAAATCCCTGAAGGTTATGTCCCAGAGCACTGGGAGTACTATCGTGTGAGTAATAATAATAATAATAATAATAATAATTTAAAATTTATACCTCGCCCATCTGGCTGGCTTCCAACAGAATATTAAAATACAATAGTTTATTAAACATTAAAAGTTTCCCTAAACAGAGCTGCCTTCAAATGTCTTCTAAAAGTCTGGTAGTTGTTTTCCTCTTTGAAATCTGGTGGGAGGGTGTTCCACAGGAAGGGTGCCACTACCAAGAAGGCCCTCTGCCTGTTTCCCTGTAACTTGGCTTCTCTCAGTGAGGGAACCACCAGAAGGCCCTCAGCACTGGATCTTAGTGTCCAGGCAGAACGATGTACAGAGCTGAGTGCTTATTGTAATCCCAGCTTGGGAAGGAGCTTTCTGGGCTGCATCCAGTCTTGCCTGCCTGCAGATGAAAGGACTCCTTTTGTTCATGGAAGGGAGTTGGGTCCATTGGAAGCTTCCACCAGAGGCAGGAGGATGGTGGCAATTTCTGCCAGTTTTCTTTTGCTCCTTAATCCTACCACCGATGCTGATCCAAACCTCCAGAGCAGATATTTGGAGGGTGGGAAATAAGGGGCTGTGAATTCTGGAAGCGTGAATTGCTGAGCAGCGCCTCTCCCCGTCCCTCTAGCACAGGGTTGGTGGAACTGGATTGAGTCGGGCGAGATCCTGACATTCCCCAACCCCTGCAGGTCCCGTTAACAGCTGGATTCAAGTTCTAGCAACTAGAGATGTTAGGATTTGATCCAGGAACATCATGCATACTAGGTACATGGTCTTCCAGTGAATTATTTTCCCCCCGATTCCTCCATCTGCCCATCTTGTTAGATTCCTGTATCTCGCTCCATTGCTTGCTCATCCCCTTTCCTTCAGCAGTTGGTTCTCTGGGCTCCTGATCCCTTAGATTCCTACCTTTTAGGCCCTCCTGCCAATCAGCTCTCCACCCTTAGCCCGCCTCACAACAGCTCCTCTTTCCTTGGGGTGTGTACAAAATTTTAATCCCAGTCAGACTGGGAATTTTACTTCCATTTGCTTCTCACAGGACGTTTCGTTAATGACAGCTTTGCCCCCCCGAGTAGCTTGAAGATTCCATGACATCACACCAGACAAGCCAATCCGTGTCTGAGGCTTCTCTGCTGTATATGCACGCAGGTGCTCACGATTCCTTAGTGATGCCTTGCTTTGCTTTTCTCCAGCATCCGATAACAAGGTGGATTGCTCGCAATCTGCTCGACCCTCCTGAAAAGGACTATGAAAAGGGGTTGGCTTACCTTTATGCTGAATCCGAGAAACTTGAATTAAGGTAGGGAAAATCAACAGGTAATTTGGTGGTTTCCCAAACTTAGGGACATTAGGAAGCTGACTTATTGTATACGGAGTCGGGCCTTTGGCTCACCTGCTGCAGTATGGTGTGGGGAATCTGTGGCCCTCCAGTTGTTACTGAACTCTGACTCCCATCAGCGCCAGTCAGAATGGCCAGTAGTCAGGGATGATGGGAGTCCTAGTCCAAGCACACTTGGGTGCCCATGGGTTTGCCATTTAAGAATAATAATAATAATAATAATAATAATAATAATAATAATAATAATAATTTATTTATACCCCACCCATCTGGCTGGGCTTCCCCAGCTACTCTGGGCGGCTTCCAAAAAAATATTAAAATACTGTAATACATCAAACATTAAAAGCTTCTCTAAACAGGGCTGCCTTCAGATGTCTTCTAAAAGTCTGGTTGTTGTTGTTCTCTTTGACATCTGGTGGGAGGGCGTTCCACAGGGAGGGCGCCACTACCAAGAAGGCCCTCTGCCTGGTTCCCTGTAACTTGGCTTCTCACAGTGAGGGAACCGCCAGAAGGCCCTCGGTGCTAGACCTCAGTGTCCGGGTAGAACGATGAGGGTGGAGATGCTCCTTCAGATATACTGGACTGAGGCCGTTTAGGGCTTTAAAGGTCAGCACCAACACTTTGAATTGTGCTCGGAAACATACTGGGAGCCAATGTAGGTCTTTCAAGACCAGTGTTATATGGTCTCGGCGGCTGCCCCCAGTCACCAGTCTAGCTGCCGCATTCTGGATTAGTTGTAGTTTCCGAGTCACCTTCAAAGGTAGCCCCACGTAGAGCGCATTGCAGTAGTCCAAGCGGGAGATAACCAGAGCATGCACCACTCTGGCGAGACAGTCCGCAGGCAGATAGGGTCTCAGCCTACATACCAGATGGAGCTGGTAAATAGCTGCCCGGGACACAGATTTGACCTGTGCCTCCATGGACAGCTGTGAGTCCAAAATGACTCCCAGGCTGCGCACCTGGTCCTTCAGGGGCACAGTTACCCCATTCAGGACCAGGGAATCCTCCACACCTGCCCGCCTCCTGTCCCCCAAAAACAGTACTTCTGTCTTGTCAGGATTCAACCTCAATCTGTTAGCCGCCATCCATCCTCCAACCGCTTCCAGACACTCACACAGGACCTTCACTGCCTTCACTGGTTCTGATTTGAAAGAGAGGTAGAGCTGGGCCAAGCAGAGGCTCTTCAGGGTTTCAGACACTGAACGTTCCCAGCCCAACCTCGAGATGCCAGAGATCGACCCTGGGACCTTCAGGGCAGATGTGGTACCACTGAGCTACAGCTCTTTCTAAAGTTGTGTTGAACTGTTGCTGAACTGTCATTTCAGGCATGAGCCAAAGTCAAGCAGGGGGTTGAAAGACAGACTTCTTGCAGTTACCGTATTTTTCGCCCTATAGGACGCACCATCCCATAAGGCGCACCTAGTTTTTTTGGGGGGAAATAAAGGGGAAAAAATTATTTTCCCCCCCAGCCGTGGGGCTGGGGCGGGGGAAGCTCGAGCTTCCCCCAACCCCAGCCCCCAAACAGGCAGCTCTCTGCAAGCCGCGGGAGCGCTCCCGCTGCTTGCGGAGAGGTCCGCGAAGCCTGGACGCACTGAGCTCAGCGCGCACAGGCTTCAGCATGCAGGAAACTCTCCGCAAGCAGCGGGAGCCCAGCGCTGGGCTCCCGCTGCTTGCGGAGAGGTGTGCGAAGCCTGGAGAGCGCACCGACCCCTCTCGCTCTCCAGGCTTCAGCGAAAGCCTGCATTCGCCCCATAGGACGCACACACATTTCCCCTTCATTTTTGGAGGGGAAAAAGTGCGTCCTATAGGGCGAAAAATACGGTAATTGGAAATGTTTTTGCTACTCATCGTTCTGTGGTCCACTTTGTGTTTTGTTGCTGGAGATGCTGAGCCGTGATGTTTCTTTGATAATTTCGTTGGCCAACGTCTGCCAACACCCTTGGGGGGAAAATCCATCTAATCCAGTCCCCCCCACCCCATGCTGTGAAATGACATCCAAGCAGGGCAGGGGAGGGACTTTTCCCTCCTGGGAGCCAGAGTCAAAAAGTGGTCAGGGTCAGAGGCAAAAGGGAATGAACAGTTGCGACTCTCTCCTTTGAGTTGCGGGCCTCAGCTGATCTCTGTGTAGTGAATAGCATTGCTTATGGGCCTGTCCCTGGTGAATATACAATTGTCCCTCCTGTTGCCAGGACTGGTTCAGCTCCTGTTGCCAAATTCCTCCCCACAAACCTGCAGGCAAGCACACAGCCACACGGAGAAAGGCTAGCCTGAATGCGCAGGGAACCGGTGGCCATTTCCAGAAGCCTGGAGGTGAACGGTTTCCAGGAGCCATAATTGTGGCTACAAGTTTCAAGCTCCCCCAAATGTTCATTCTTGTGCATGGTAGTTTTTCTCCACCTGCTCCCTTGTATGGGCTCATGCGGAGGAATTTGGCACTGTGAGCTGGCCTTAATTGACCTAATTGACCAACTTAAGTATCCAGGCACATGGGTATTAAATAGCATATGGGTTGCAGCCTCCGCCTGCCAAATTCTACATCGAGGCAGATCCATCTGCTCTGCTGCTTTAAAATGTTGGCCTGACTGGTTGTATTTGGCTTGAACAATGGATAACGTTGGCATGGCTCATCAGTCCCTTTGGAACACGGTTAAAATAGACTCGGTTTAATGGGAACAAGCAAAATGCTACCGTAATCACAGGTGAAATATGAAATCACAGGTGCTTCCTGCTTCTGCCAGGAAACAGGCCATGATCCGGCTTGTTGTGTAGTCCGAACTTGGGCTCATGGTTTCCTTACAAACAAACCATGAGTGGCAACAAAGGCTGGCTTTTGGCTTACTGCTCATGGTTTGTTTTGGGGAGGAAGCAAACCATAACCTTGTGTTCATATGACTTAAGAATCAATCAGTTTCTGTAAACCGCTTAGAGGTCTTTCTACAATCAAGCAATATAGACATTATGTTTAATAATATTAATATTAATATTAATATTAATATTAATATTAATATTAATATTGTGGCTTGTTTCCTGGCATGGGGGCAGGAGAGGGTGAAAAATGTGTCCACGATTCCAGCAGTCTTCACTAGTCCATTGCGCATTCACATTAAACCACAGCTTATTCTAAGTATGGTATAACGTAACGTGCGAGCCAGCTCCTTTGTACAACTGTTTGATCGTCTTAATTTCCTGATTCTCCTTCCTCATCCCGCTATTTTCCTTTTATAGGAAGCAGGAGAAGACAGCACGCAGGCTAATGCAACAGCGGGGGGATGGACCGTGGCATTTCTATGAAACCACCCCCGCAAGTCTTATTGATTATTCTAACAAAGCAACACCTGACAACTAAGCTGGTTATCCACCTGTCTCAGAGGTGTGCACCCATAAAAGAGTAGCAGAATTATGTAATGTATATATATATATCTGACTTTGTAATTCAAATAATAATAAAAAAAGATTTGGCTTCTGGTTTCTTTCCTCGCCCCTCCTCCATGCACGCAAAATCTGCTTTGGGGGGTCTCCCAGTCACCTGTGACTTTGGGCGGTAGGCTTCTCTAAATAAGAATGTCTTCGGCAGGTGCCGGAAAGAAAACAGTGAAGGCTGCTGCCTGACATCAATAGGCAGGGAGTTCCAAAGAGTCAGCCCTGCAACACTAAACAATCGAGTCCTTACAGATGCGGTTGCGGGTATTATGTGGCACCTGTAAAAGTGCCAATTCTGCCAGTCTAAGGGGTTGAGTTGGCACATAGGGGGTAAGGCAGGCTTGTAGGTAAACTGGTCCCAAGTTGTTGACCGGCGCCCCATAACTCATCCCAGTAGGGGAATCAGCAACCAGTGCCGAACTCTGAGCTGCAGAGTTTCACGCTAACTGCAGCTTCCGGCGCAAGCTTGGAATCAGAATTGTAGAGATGAAAGGGACCTCAAGCGTCATCTATTCCAACCCCTTGCAATGTAGGAATCTCAGCTGAGGTTTTTGTGAGAGCAGCATTCAAAATATGCTGTTGCCCAGAATTCCAACACATTCCGTGTAATGAAATGCATAGCTTAGCCCTGCCTCCTAAGTGTGATGTTTTTGCCTACTTTTGTAGGAAGAGGCTAGTAGCGGTTATTTGGGACCACTAGAGGGCAGCCCTGTCTTTCTACATCACAGCATGGCCAAAATAACAACAGCATAGGGCAATCCTCACAAGGCGAAGCTCTCCAGCCTTTGCTGTGCCCTGCCCCACACTATTTACTATGGCTGTGCGACCTGCATCCTTTCCAAAGTTTGATGCCATTGCTGTTCTCTCTCACAAACTACGCAGACCTTGCCTAGTTCCCTCTCCATCACCTGCCCTGCTCCTCACATGGACAAGCCTGTACCAAAACAAATAACACTCCACAGACAAGCAGGGTTGTATAGAGTGATTGATTTTGGCTGGAGAGTCTGGGTTCAAATCCATGTTCTGCGATGAAGCTCACTCAGTGGCCCTGATTCTTGTGGGGATAACATCAACCGGGGCACAGGCAGCGGAAGACCCCACAATGTATGCATACTCCTTGCTGGAGGAAGGTGGGATTAAATATATGTAACGCCATAGGGGCCTTATCTAATAGGTGCTTTCAGTAGCCTCTCTGTTATACCAGGTTAGTTGAGTCACCTGTGTCCTCTTAAGTCAGCTGCCCTCCTGATGCTGTTAGACCCCCAACTTGGAATAGCTCAGTCGGTAAAGGTAAAGGGACCCCTGACCATTAGGTCCACTCGTGACTGACTCTGGGTTTGCGGTGCTCATCTCGCTTTATTGGCTGAGGGAGCTGGCATACAGCTTCCAGGTCATGATACAGCTTCCAGCATGACTAAGCCGCTTCTAGCAAACCAGAGCAGTGCATGGAAACGCCGTTTACCTTCCTGCCAGAGCGGTACCTATTTATCTACTTGCACTTTGACGTGCTTTCAAACTGCTAGGTTGGCAGGAGCAGGGACCGAGGAATGGGAGCTTGTGGGGATTCGAACTGCCAACCTTCTGATCGGCAAGCCCTAGGCTCTCTTAATTTGTGGATTGTAGGTTCGAGCCCCAGTTTAAAAATTCCTGCACTGCAGAGGGTTGGACTAGATGACCCTTGGGGTCCCTCCCAACTTTTGCTTGATTCTGCTTGCCCTGGGGCTGAGATCTACAGGGGAGGCCCTGCTGGTAGTTTCGCGGCCATGTGAGGTTCATGGTTTGGAGGCACGTGAGAGCCTTTTCTGGGGTGGCCCCTCGAGTGTGGCATGCTCTCCCTCCGAGATGCATGTGGTGGTGTTACTGTATACATGTTGGCATCACGTCAAGGCACACTTTTTTTTGCACAGAGCTTTGGTGGTGGAAGTTGTTACTGCTCACCATGTGCCTAACCCTCTGTGCAGTCATGTGGCAGAGGGGAGGCCACATACAGCCTATGAATAAACGAAACCCAACCAGCATGGCTAAGACAATCTGGAAGACCAGAAGTTCCCGATTCCTGCTCTTAAGTGGTAAAGAGAGCTTTAGCCAAAATGTGCAGAGGGGCTTACTACTACAGGTTTGGAAAAAAAAAAGGTAAACTACAGGTAAGCTCTTTGGACACAGGGCCACATTCACATGTAATGGATTCTTGGCTTAATAAACCATACTTTGCATATTGTAGCAGCGAAACAACTGGGGAGAAGCAAAGCAGCTGCAATCTCCCAGAGCTCATATAATCGTGCTAATGTATGCTTTTGCTCAACATGAACTGCGAATCAGGCCATTGTATACTCCTCTAAATTTATAAGCTGTGTCAGAATGAAGTCTAGTTCACGTTATATTTTGATGTGCTAAAACCAAACAAAGGTGAATTTTACCATCATTTGGCATGGTTATTATTTCGTTAGAATTCATACACTAGCATTCTTTGTTCTTGCGGATTAAATAAATACTAGCTCTCCCCAGGGGAAGATGTCCCCTCCAACAATGCAATTCCTGTACCAGATTTTATTACTGTTCGAAACAGAACATGTTAATCAGCTGTGTCTCTCCTTAAAGGAACAGGCTGCTTTCGAGGTACAACTGAGGGACCAATAGCAAACACGTGTATTGGCTTTAGCAGCAAGTGATTTTCACAAGTGTGTCACACACATTGATCACCGTAGGTAGAAATTGCACAACTCTGCTTCCTGGGAGATCAGCTCCAAGCCAATGCTTTTTTTTTATTTAATAATATTTATTACTTTTCCAACCATTTAAACACTACAAAAGAAAAAAAGAACAATACAATACAATACAGAAACACTACATAACACTAACACATTAAACTAACAAAACAGAACAAAAACAAACAAAAACAATTTAAAACACATCAAACAATTTCAATATCTTATCTTTCATTCACTTATTTCAACGACCTCCTCACACCTCCCTTTTTGTATTCCACTTCTGTTAATTGTTTCAGCAATTCCTTTCCATCTTCCTCTGTTTTCTATCCTATAATTATCTTAACACATTCTAACCTTATTTTTCCTTTAATATTCTATTAATCTATTTATACTTAATTCCTTATAACATTTCTACTAAAGCCATATAACTTCATTCCAACATTCTTCTAACATTCATTAATTTTACAGTATTTCTGTAAATAGTCTTTAAACTTTTTCCAGTCTTCTTCCACCGACTCTTCTCCCTGGTCTCGGATTCTGCCAGTCATTTCCGCCAGTTCCATATAGTCCATCAACTTCATCTGCCATTCTTCCCGGGTGGGTAAATCTTGTGTCTTCCAATACTTCGCGATGAGCATTCTTGCTGCTGTTGTTGCATACATAAAAAAAGTTCTATCCTTCTTTAACACCAATTGGCCAACCATGCCCAGGAGAAAGGCCTCTGGTTTCTTCAGGAAGGTATATTTGAATACCTTTTTCATTTCGTTATAAATCATCTCCCAGAATGTCTTAATCCTTGGGCATGTCCACCAAAGGTGAAAGAATGTGCCTTCAGTCTCATTACATTTCCAACATTTGTTGTCGGGCAAATGGTAAATTTTTTCAAGCTTGACTGGTGTCATGTACCACCTATAAATCATTTTCATTAAATTTTCTCTTAGGGCATTACATGCCGTGAATTTCATACCTGTGGTCCATAACTGTTCCCAGTCAGCCATCATTATGTTATGTCCCAAGCCAATGCTTTTCAATGGAAAGAGTTCACACATTTGGCTGAGAATTGCCCAGCGCTGATCCAGCAACCAAGTGCGCAGGCAAAATCACATGACCTATAATGGTTTTTGGTGTTTACCTATAATCTGTAGAATTAAGTGTCTCTGTGGTCAGCAATAGCCTGAAATTACTGCATCAGCTTCTTTTCTGTGTATGTGTGGATCTTGCTGAGATCTTGGCAACAACAGATTACTGAGTATTAGGGTGTCCCAGAGTTTCCTCCTTTTTCCTGATTGTTTTTTAAAAATCACATAAAAAGAGGCTATAAAAAGCACAGTCTGTTATCTCAACAGGATTTCTCTTCCAGCCCTCCTCTCTGGTAAAACATTACTCATTGCTTAATAACAACATCAACATGAGAATGAGGATTTCATTTTGTTAACTGAATTTCCAGCCCACCCTTCACCAAGGGCTCATTCCTTGCATACAAAAACGCAATTAAAGCGCCACCTGCACTATATATCCAAAGCAGTATTATGTCGCATTCAGTAGTCGTGATTCAGCACAAAATCCTGGGAGTTGTTTGGAAACCCCTATTCCCCTTCCGGAATTGGTAGTCAACCCCTCTTCCCAGGCAACTCTGCGAATCTTTGGGCAAAGCCACGACGGCTGTTTAAAGTGGTATAATTCTGCTTTCAAATGCACAGTGTGGACAACGCCTAAAACAGTGAGCAGCAATTCCGAATTGCAATCTATACAACAGGTTTTGTGGAGGGCACTCTCCATGAAAACCCCGCAACCAGTTCTTTAGTGCCCAAAGGCCAGAATAAACTGGTGAACCCTCAGCAAGCCACAGGAACTGAAAAGGGTTGGAGATGTGTAATTGGGGCCACCACCGAAAAGGCTCTCCCAGGAGCCACTGGTTGGCCCCCAAACCTCCAAAAGCTGGGACGACGATGATGGCAACCCACAACTGTGTCACCTTTTAAGCTTTCCTCCCTTTATGAGACCTGGGTTCCCCACACCTTTTTCCTCTTCCTAGAATCATAGAGTTGGAATAGACCACAAGGGCCATCGAGTCCAACCCCCTGCCAAGCAGGAAACACCATCAGAGCACTCCTGACATATGGTTGTCAAGCCTCTGCTTAAAGACCTCCAAAGAAGGAGACTCCACCACACTCCTTGGCAGCAAATTCCACTGTCGAACAGCTCTTACTGTCAGGAAGTTCTTCCTAATGTTTAGGTGGAATCTTCTTTCTTGTAGTTTGGATCCATTGCTCTGTGTCCACTTCTCTGGAGCAGCAGAAAACAACCTTTCTCCCTCCTCTATATGACATCCTTTTATATATTTGCACATGGCTATCATATCACCCCTTAACCTCCTCTTCTCCAGGCTAAACATGCCCAGCTCCCTTAGCCGTTCCTCATAAGGCATCGTTTCCAGGCCTTTGACCATTTTGGTTGCCCTCCTCTGGACACGTTCCAGTTTGTCAGTGTCCTTCTTGAACTGTGGTGCCCAGAACTGGACACAGTACTCCAGGTGAGGTCTGACCAGAGCAGAATACAGTGGCACTATTACTTCCCTTGATCTAGATGCTATACTCCTATTGATGCAGCCCAGAATTGCATTGGCTTTTTTCTTCCTATACTTAACCAAGCGGGTATTTCACTTCATTTCATTTGTTCTCTTTTAATTTGTCTACCACCTTTTCTGTATTACTATATGCAAGGCAGTTTTCAAGCTGAAAGAAACAACAAAATAGACAGTGGGAGTGTAAAAAGGTGAGAGCCTTTTGGGAAGTGATATATAATGAATTGAAAAAAATGTTGAAATATACATTTGTTAAAAAACCAGAAGGCTTTTTGTTAGGAATGGTTGGAAATGAAATAAATAGAAAGGACCATAAATTATTTTTATATGTAGTAACAGCAGCAAGAATACTACTGGCCCAAAAATGGAAGCAGGCAGAATTACCATCGATAGAAGAATGGAGAATGAAATTAATGGACTACACAGAATTAGATAAATTAACAGGAAGGGTCTGAAACCGACGAGATCACAAGTTTACCAAGGACTGGAGTAAATTTGTGGACTATATGAAAAGCATATGTGATACGCAAATAACGTTTGTGGGTTTACAGGAAGCTTTGTGAAGAAATAATATTAGAAACACTGTAAAAAAGGGAACAAGGGAATAGGTTTATTTAAAATAAAAGGCAATGTTAAATTTAGAATTGCGGATAGAAGATTAGAAAACGGAAGATTCACGGATGAGCTGACGGAAGTCAAAAATATGTATTTGTGACAATATTGAAATGTATGTTTAAATCTTATATTGGAAATTGAATAAAAATAATTTAAAAAACAAAACGAAACAAAACAGACAGCAAAGACCACCTAAGTCATAACAATCTGACCCAATGCCCAAAAGTCACGATGGCTTTAAAACAAACAACTTGTATAAAATAAAGCCACATTCAACAATCCATAGTCAACAACGAAATAAATTAAACATCAGCAAGCGATAATGAAACAGTTTACATTGATCAGTTACAATAAAATTACGAAACTATAGTCAGTGAAAATGACCGCAAGTCACAACACATAACATACCACACAACATCCAAAGCCATGGAAAAGGATCCAACTGAGAAACAAGGAGGCACAACTTGCAAAACTATTATTTTTAAAAAATAATAATCCCTGAACTCCTCTCTTCCCAGCTGCTTCCGCTGTTCCCAAAGTCTGGGAAAGGCTCCTTGGGCAGGTGGAAACAGCCATTGCCTGATGGGCAGCACAAAGTCTCCTTAAACCGCCCCCCATTGCCCTGGGTTGGGGTTGAAGAAGGAGGAGGAAAAGGGCGCCTCGGGGCATGTGCAGAGCTCCGGAGAGCGGGATTCCCTGGGCGTGGCCGCAGCTGGTTCCGCGAGCCCCGGCACCTCTCCGCCGAGAGAGATTCCCCCGGGGCGGGGCGGCCCAGCCGCTGCCATTGGGTTAAAAATAGCGGCTCGGCGCGGCTCTCCTCCCCTCCGGGAGGGCGGGCAGGCCGGCCTGGGCTGCGCTCCTTCTCCGCCTCCTCCTCCTGCTCCTCCGCGGGGCTCGGCCGGCTGCGCTCCTCTCTGCTGACCCACCGGCGGGAGCCTGGAGCCGGGCGCGCTCTCGGGGAGCGGCCGGGGGTCGCAGATGGCGGCGGGGGACGTGGGAGAGCTACTGGTGCCCTACATGCCCACGATCCGGGTGCCCAAGGCCGGCGACCGCGTCTACAAGACCGAGTGCTCCTTCTCCTACGACTCGCCCGTAAGTGAGGCTTCTCGCCCGGCAAGGGGGTCCCTCCTGCTCTTCCTCTTCGCTGGCGCCCCCAAGTCCCCACACTATTATTATTATTATTATTATTATTATTAATATTATTATTATTATTATTATTATTATTAATCTTCTTCCCCACCCAAAGTTCACCAGGCTCCTGGGGAGACCTCCCACCCGTCCCCCTCCCCACTTATCGTAGGCTCCTCCGCCGCCCTCTACTTCCTCCCCTCCCCACTTTTCATAGGGTCCTCGGCCCCACAGAGTATTGGCATCCTTCCTCAGCCCCCCCCCCCCACAGCGCTGTTTAACCCTCAATCCCCCTTTTAGGGTGCCCCGTTGGCTCCCGGTAGCCCCAGAGAAGACGCCCCCATTGCCTCTCCCACGTCCCTCTATTCTACTTAGTAGGGCCCCCTCCCATCACCCCATATCCCGTCTGTTTCCACTTAGGGTGCTTCTCCCCTTACCCCATATCCCTCTCTTCTACTTAGTAGTGTGCTCCCCCCCCCCCAATATTCCTCTCCTTCTACTTAGTAGGGTGCATAGGAGCCAACTCCTAGGGGCTGAGGTCCCTTTGCCTCCCCCAATAAAACATTTGAAGGTACCCCACCCCAGTTGATGGCCATTGCCGTTCAAATAGTGTGTCTGTGTGTGTGGTGATTATGTGGTTCAGGGCTTGCCTGCCCCCCTCCCCAATATTTTATTCCCCCGGTTCTGCTTAATAGGGTGCCTGCCCCCCCCTCAATATCCCTCTGGTCTCCCCCCATTCCTCACATCCTTCTGTTAGCAGGTCAGGTCTTCTATTTTGTAGGGTGCCTCTTCCCATCAGGGCCTGTATTCTGAAGGAGCTCTGTGCTGCCTTCCGCCCCACCCCATAGCGCCATAGGTTTTCCCCCTTGACAATTAGTTCCCCAAGTTTGGGTCTGTCGTTGCTGTCGACCCTCAAGCTCTTTCTCTTTGGTTCCTTTGTATCTTCTCATGATGCGCCTAGGCCTGTTGCCCCAATGTCTAACGCTCCACTGTTACTATCTTGGTCTTTCCCGTGTGGGTCCAGAGGCGGATTTAGCAGTGGCTACGCGGGTGGCACTGTGGGTTAAGCCGATCAGAAGGTCGGCGGTTCGAATCCCTGCGACGGGGTGAGCTCCCATTGCTCGGTCCCTTCTCCTGCCAACCTAGCAGTTCAAAAGCACGTCAAAGTGCAAGTAGATAAATAGGTACCGCTCTAGCGGGAAGGTAAACGGCGTTTCCGTGCGCTGCTCTGGTTCGCCAGAAGCGGCTTAGTCATGCTGGCCACATGACCCGGAAGCTGTCCTCCAGCTCCCTTGGCCAATAAAGCAAGATGAGCACCGCAACCCCAGAGTCGTCCACGACTGGACCTAATCGTCAGAGGTCCCTTTACCTTTACCTTTACTTCAGCCTGACACCCCCTCAGTATCTGGGTCAATGGGTTACTCCCTCCATGCCTTTGTACTGTCCCTCAACCTCTCATGGTCCCCATTGCCCCTTAACAAACCTCCCTTTTTTCACAGCTCCCACCTTGAACATGGGAGTTTGCAAACTGTGTCTCAGCATCTCCCTGGATTCATGGAGTGTCCTCTGTTATATTCAGGTTGCCGGTCTCTCACTTCCCAATTCCACCTGTTTCCCCAACCGCACCCCAATTTCCAGTGCCTAGGCTAGTTGAATAGTGCCCCCCATACATTCCATAATTGGTACCTGTTGCAATGTCTCCCCCACCTATGGCAACTCAAATAATTCCTGCCTGTGGTTACTTAACCCAGAATGCACCACTCTTTTGCTGCCAGTCTGTGACCTCCTCCTCCTTGACTACATAATATCCCCCCCCCATCCCCAATCCACTTTTGCTCCTTACCTGAAAGCCTACCCCTTTAATTCACCCTTAGGGAGCTCTCTCTTAATATTCTCCCCCAAACTGGAAAAACATTTTAGGTTTGATAACAAAATAGAACCTCCATCTTCAGTGGCAGCCGGATACTGAAAACCAGGTGCTGGGGTTCAACTCTGTGTTATTATTGTTGCTGCATTCATTGCCTGCTTTTCACCCGTAGGTCCCAGGGAAGGTTGTAGCAGTTTTAAAACTCAATTAAAAACAGTTAAACAGATCACAGTCACAGGAATAGTGTGGATTCACACACTTGTAATGGCCCATTGTAACACTTGCTTTGTGTGCAGAAGGTTCCTGGCACCTCCAGAGCTGGATAGGAAAGAACCATATCTGAATGCTTGCTTCCAGTCAGTGCAGACAGCAAAGGTTTAGATGGAAGGCAGTTTCTGTGCAGGAAATAGCATACAAATAGCATACAAATCCATGATTGGGTTGTTTCATGTGATGACTGAACATGTGTATGTTTTGCTGTGTTATGTTTTAGGATGCACGCATGCACAGTTGCTTTCTGTGTTGCAAATGTTGCAATGTTTGAAAGAGTTCCAGGTAGCCCTTCTCCTTGGAAGATAGAAATTCGCCCCCGTTTCCCAGTGATAAAGCTGCTTTCATGCTGCCTGGAGTGCAGTGTTTGTATGTCTACATTTAGGAGCTGCTGGATTTAGCAACATAGAAGTGTTTGTATTTTGGGAGTGGGGGGTGGGTGGGCGGGATGCAGCAACTGTGCAACTGCCAACTGGGATTTCCTGAAGCCCCCCCCCCCGCCCCGTTTCATCGCATTGCAAAGTACAAGTGGCTTGGGATAGTTAGGGCTGCAGGTGTAAATTCTCCTTTTAAAATTAGCTTGAACCAGACTTGCTTTTCCAGTGCAGCTGAAACTAAAGACCACAAAGTGGATATTGAGTAGGTTTACTTCTCCAGGAAAAAAGTTTTCCAAAGTTCTTGGGTCTCCAAGTTTGGCGTTCTTATTTTACTTTGCGATCCTGATTTACAGCTAGTCTGTCACAGCTGAACAGAGGGCATGTTGCTGGCTGGTTTCATATGAACCTCGTGTTCTTCCTCCCTCAGGGATTTTGAAATAATTGATTAGACACAGATACTTTTTCATCCTCTGGGGTCTCTTGCTAGCCTTCTGGCCGGCCTTCTGTAACTTGGCAGAGCCTTCTGTACAGTGCTTACTTGCACACTTTTATGGAGAGTGGCACAATTCACAGGCCCAATATAATTCTAATTAATAAACACACAGATAGGCACACAGTGCTTATGCTCCTTTTAATTAATCTGTGATTATGTTTGATCACTCCCCTGGTTCCTAATTTGCTTGTGTGTGTGTGTGTGTGCGCGCGCGCATGCCTGTCTTAGTGTGGCAAACAGCAGTTTGCAGGGGTGATATAGCTCTGGGAATGTGTTGAACCAGCTGCACCCCTGCATCAGTCCAATTTGGAACGACGTATTGTTAGCTGCTTTTAAATGAAAATTAAAATGCCTAGAAATCCGGCAACAGATTATGTATTAGAAGCTACATAAATACTTTGGAGTTGGGTGAAATACCTTCTTTATTATTAGTTATTGATCTGGATTGCATGTACAGAATTCTGGTTAAAGTGTCCACACTGAGTGATCACAAGTTCAGGGTTCTAATTTACCTGTCCGCAGATATTTGCCCAGCACTTTCTGTGCTGGTTTGATTGTCCTTATTCAGCACATCCTTACAGGTCTTGAGCTTACTGTGTCCAACGGCCTGTCTGCATTGCCGCAGGAGACAACAGCAGGCCCAGCATAATCTGAAAGTGTTCTGTTGGCATCTAAGTTGGGCAACACCTGTCACAAGATTTCAGTGGCTCCGACAAGCACTGAACGGCGTATATGCAAAGTCTCTTAAGGTAAAATGGCTATTGCCTCAACCACAGCTTACATGCACTTTTCATATGGAAAAAGTTTGTGGTCCAGTCCTCCAGGACTGCACCACTTCAGACTACAGGAGGAGAAAAGCAGCTCATTTGTAATGCCTCTCCATGTAATGTAATGTCAGCTACGATTGTTGTAGTCTTTGTCGTCTGATACATCTGAATACGCTCTAATACAGATGGTTTAAAAATAGACAGTTACTTTCCTATCTTGCAATGCATGCTTATTCCTGCTCTACTATTCCTAAACTGTGTTGGTGGCAGGGCTGTCTTAAGCATATGCGACGCCAGGGTGCAAAGATCCACCTGGTCCCCCCCCTCCGGTTGCCCAGTCCCAGGCGTGCAGGAGGGCGGAGCCGGCTGCCCGCCTCAGTGCCTCACTGGCTCGGTTGCCCCCAAACTTGTGGCGCAGAGCCGCCCGCAGCAGAAGAGCCTGCCACGGCGCTCTGACCGATGGTTGGGCTCTTCCCCGGACTCAACTCTTGGGCCCTGGTGCCCCTGAGAGCTCGGCACCCCGGTGCCCTGCACCCCTAGCACCTATGGGTAAGACAGCCCTGGTTGGTGGTTTGTGAATATTGGAGGGAAGGGGACAGTGAAATGAAAATGGAGGAACTGTGGTCTCCCAAGCATTGGGGATAGAAGGCAGGTTTTGTCCATGCTTCATTTGCAGCTTGGTGTGTTACTTCCTCCTCATTAGAAGCGAATTTTCTCAATTCACTTAATGGGAATAGGGGAAAGGGTTCATTCAGGGACATCACTAGTGTGGATTTAGGCCCATTCCCGGCAATTTGTGACACCAGCGATTAAGAATTGAGCCTGGTTCAATATATATAACCCCAGGATCCTGATGATCAGTCACATTAGAGTGCAGCAAAGTTGGGAACTGGACAGGCTCCTTAGCCAATCCCCCCCCCCCAATGCTCTATCTGTGCTTGTGGGCTTCAGCAGGCATGCTGCTGCTGTTGATCTGAGCATTTTAACTCCCTACAATGCCCCTGGCCGAGTGTTGGCCCCAAGGCAGCCTCACTAAATATATTTGCTGGTTTGCTGGCTTCCCAGCAACTGCCCGAGGGCACCCCATGCTGACTTAGGCTCTGATTGGGCAAGGAAATTATACACACTCTCACACACATGTGGATACCCATAATTCCATGTGAATTTTGAATGTTCCCCAAAATACACATTATTTCCCTACTTCACTGGTTCAAAATTGTCACTTCGCTGGTCTCTCTTTGAGTTCATTTTGGACTGTCTGTGCTCACTTGTGCATTTTGTCATTCTCCAGATTTCATACATTATAATTTAATGGTTTGCACACAGTGGGTTTGTTTGTTTTTATTGGATTAAAAAATGAGGTGCTAGTACGAGACTCATCCGACTTTTTGAGGTGTTTGATCGCCCTCTTTTTTCTATTTTGTTTTGTGACATTTTGATCGAGAATCTATATGGGATTCAAAAGTGACTCAGCTGCCTGGTGCTTATCATCTCTCAGTGGAAGGCAGGTTCTTTTTATAACCCACACACTTTAGATCTCAAGTGTCGCCCAGCAGCTCTCTGAGCAGAGACTCACACTGATTAGGAAAGGCCAAAGAAAATTCCAAAACAGTGTCAAGATTTGCATACTTAAGGTAGACCAGCTGGAGGAAGTTCCTGCCTTGCAAAATGCTCAGGCTACCACTTTGCTAAGGCAACTTCCTCTGACCCGTTTCCATTCGCTTAAATGGGACAAAAATGTGTCGCAGTCCAGTCCAATTTTCCAGGCAATGGATTGGGGCTATATTTATACATAAGGAAAATGTATGCCCTTACGATGGATGGCAGGTGCGGATGGAGAGGCAGGGGCGCTGTGATTTTAGTATTCGCTGTGCATGACATGAACTACACAGTGACTGTCAGATCCCTTGGGGCAGAGGCTGGCACTGTGTGTTGGTGTTCTGTGTAGGTTTTGCTTCAACGGCAGCGCTAGTCCCATTAGGTGGACAGGAAACAGCTTAAATTTTTTAACATCAGCAAGTGAATAGCCAGTAGTAAAGTTATGCGCTTGGGGACATCCTTTGAGATAGAACCTTGCCTGATTCCAAGGTGACCTTAAGAAAGCTGGAGGGACCAGCTAGGTGGAGATGCCAGTCGCTAACCAGGCATCCAGAGATCTCCACATGGTCGCACTTGAACCCGCGCCAGTTGCAAAAGGCACCTGGCACCTGGGTAATTTCTAACACTGCATGTAAGCCCATATTTTAGGTAAGCTATCTTGTATTAATCCTATTTATAATAATTATTTGTGGGGATCAATATCTGCAGGGCTGAAATACTTTGTGATTGCAATCTTGTGATGGGAAGACCAGGCAGCCAGAGCTCCACACGGTGTTCCAAGTGTGGCCGGACCTTCCACCAGCCTTCTTGAGGGCTGATACTTTTAGATGATGCCATTTTGAGCTCTTGGATATTTCTGAGGAACAGATTGCTTAGGACTAGGGGAATGGGCTTTAGCTCAGCGGTAGAGCGTCTGCTTTGCATGCAAAAGGTCCCAGTTTCAACCCCCAGCATCATAATAATAGTAACAACAACAACAACAACAACAATTTTATTATTTATACTCTGCCCATCTGGTTGGGTTTCCCAGCCACTTTAGGCGCCTCCTAGCAGAATACTGTAGTAAAAACACAATAAAACATCAAACATTAAAAACTTCCCTAAACAGGGCTGTCTTCTAAAGGTTGTATAGTTATTGCCTTGACATCTGATGGGGGTGGGATAGGGCGGGCACCACCACCAAGAAGGCCCTCAGCCTGGTTCCCTGTAGCTTCACTTCTCACAATGAGGGAACCACCAGAAGGGGGTTGGAGACACTCCTTCATAATGTGCCGAGGCCGTTTAGGGCTTTGAAGGTCAGCACCAACACTTTGATTTGTGCTCGGAAACGTACTGGAAGCATCTCCAGGTTAGGGCTGGGAATCAGTACAGTGGTACTTCGGCAGTTGAATGGAATCCGTTCTGTAAGTCCATTCGACTTCCAAAACGTTCAGAAACCAAAGCACGGCTTCCAATTGCCTGCTGGAAGCTCCTGCAGCCAGTTGGAAGTTGCAGAAGCCACATCAGACATTCGGGTTCCAAAAAACGTTTGCAAGCCGGAACACTGACGTCCAGGTTTGCGGAGTCCGGGAGCCGAAATGTTTGACTCGTGAGGCGTTCAGGATCTAAGGTGTGACTGTATAGAGAATATGGTTTGACTCGGTATAATGTGGCTTCCTATGTTAATTTCACATGGACCTCACTCACATGTCCTTCTTTTTCCAATGTTGCACATGCAGTCCATGTTATGCACTTTGACTCTTTTGTCCTCAAGCTTCTTTTTCGGAATCATGGAAAGGGTCATTTGCTTGACAAATCTATAGAACTTGGACTTGATGCAGTTTGGCTCTCTGTACCTTCTACAGATTTTGCTCATGCGTTTTTTGCAAATTCAAGGAAGTGTCTTTTTTACAGCCCTGTCAGAGCAAATTCCAGTTGCTTCAATTGCCTGATCTGCTTTAATTTTCAATCATATTTTAATAGCAACAATTGCACTGTAGTTTCTGGCTGATTTCTCTGGCCATGGTGTTTCCTCAAAGATTAGATGTTCCATCTTAGAGCCGTACCAATGATTACATAGGCATCAAATTGATGAACCTTAAAATGTTGGCTCCTGATGTGTTTTGGCTAGCTTGAATGAGCGGTGTGTTGCTTTCATGCAGGATTCACTACGATGCTTACATGACTTGGCTATCCCAGCAAGCCTTTGATAGTAGGCTTGGACCCATCCATGGAACCCATTGGTTTTTGATGGAAGAAAATAGACTATTATGTAATGCCATAGAGGCATTTAATGTGCATGAATGTGTCAAACAGGCTGACAAATAGTCTTCAGGGGGGGAAAAACCCCCATATAAAACCTTTTACTAGCCTGGCCTTCACATTGTTATACCCATCCCATTTCCCTGAATGGTAAGGAGACCTGGTTCCTACCTGGCTTTGGTTTTCCTTGGAAGGTGAGATCCCTATATAGCTATAAATTTTCCACAATATTTGAGTTTATTTTCAAAAATAAAAGTTGAGCAAAAATGGGAGAGCACAGCTCAACATTCTTACTTTGCAGCAAAGCCACAGTCCTACATAATCTTGCATCTCCAGATGCTTTCTGCTTAAGAGTAACTATTCCAAACTAATTGCTGCTTCTCTGACTCGCCCTCCTCGAATACCTGTTTCTTGAGGCATTCTTTTCCTTTCCCCCCATTAATAAAATGACAGGGAGGTCTTGCTGTCAAGAAACCCATCTTTTAAGAGATGTTTCTGCAGGTGGTGTGGAACACGGCAGCTAGGTTGCTTGTGGGGGCAAACATATAACACAACAAAACAACAACACCACAAACTGGCTTATAAGTATAAAACCAAATTTACTAGAATAATAGCTAGAATAGAGATAGACTTATAACCATTCAAACAACAAACATACTAAGGTGCCATGTGCAAGACAAAGCCTGGAGATACTGTAAACATGGAGTACATAAGTTACCGTATTTTTTGCACCATAACACTCACTTTTTTCCTCCTAGAAAGTAAGGGGAAATGTCTGTGCGTGTTATGGAGGGAATGCCTACGGGTGGCATGCCTACGGATTTTCCTCCTCTAAAAACTACGTGCGTGTTATGGTCAGGTGCGTGTTATAGAGCGAAAAATACGGTACATGTACAGTAAACATTATACAGACTGGATAAATGAACTGTTCAACAAGTAGCCTCAGTCCAATCACGGAACGGCAAACCTGTGCCGCCACAACGGCAAGGGTAGCACACTGGAGAATATGAAAAAGTTTTTCAAAGCTGTTTTTCAAAGACTGAACTGGATGAGATGTTCTTCAATGGGTCTTGAGTTGGAAACACAAAGCCGTGTACATGGATCAATCACGGGAAGGCAAATCAAAGCCACCAGCCTGGTAAGAATAACGCAAGTGAGCAAAAGGAGACTCCGGATATATTACAGGTTTCGCTACACGCTTCATCAGTCCAAAAAGCTGCGTGATACAAAACAGCACTCCAATTACAATGTGTGGTAAACCATAAAAATTTGAAAATATCAGTCTCATACTATACCTTACCCAATCATACAAAACAGTTTGCTCAGGATAAAGAAGGTATTCACAGGCACAGCTAGTGTTCAGATTCATAACAAGCAGTTAAATACAGTACAGGTGTATAGAATTAATCATCACATGATTACATGGTTAAAGGTGCAGCATCAGTTTTCTGTTACAACCAAACAACAGTATACATATTAACTCATACATAGCATCCCAGATGGAATTCAGTATTCAAACCCTTTGGATATAAGGTTCCCATTCAGTCAATTTATTAGATTGAAAAGAAATTCTTCTCTTGAATCCTTTTTTTAAAAAATTTAAAATTTTAAAAATGTTTCATCTTTCCTCTTCATTAAGAAATAGAGGCTATCTACAGACTATAATTCAAACAGCCCTTGATAGGGCTAAAATAATTTACAGACAGGGTTTGTTGGTATCGAAACCCAAGAATGAACAGAACAGGATTTTCAGTTCTATAGAGTATAATTGTTTATCTTCCTCTATTGCAAGAGTTATTAAACAACATTGGCATATCACCTCCCACATTCCAGGTTGTTAAAATTTACCAATTTTAGGCAAAAGGTGGACCAGATCATTTAGGGACATTCTTATCTGCACTGATTTATTGGAATATCATAGTGAGGATCCTCGTATGGACTACTGCAATGCGCTCTGTGTGGGGCTACCTTTGAAGGTGACTTGTATTCTCCTTTCGTAAGGTTCCATGTGCTGGGTATATAACTCAAGAGGATATCTTGCTCTGTAAATGTAAGGTTGTTCCATAAAGTTCTGTCGATAGTTTCAGTTACGTTCC
Source organism: Podarcis muralis (assembly GCF_964188315.1). NCBI lineage: Eukaryota > Metazoa > Chordata > Lepidosauria > Squamata > Lacertidae > Podarcis > Podarcis muralis. The sequence continues at coordinate 10,961,316 of NC_135660.1, read as the reverse complement.
GCCAAAAATCTTTAAATATAGGACAGTTAAAAAAACCCATACATTTTAGAGAAGCATTATCCCTACTGCATCTCCAACAGTTAGATACCTCATTCTTAACACTAGAACTCGAGGACCTCCAATGAAGCTGAATATTGGGAGAATTAGGACAGGCAAGGAAAGTACTTCTTCATGCGACACATGGTTAATCTATGGAACTCAATCCCATAAAATGCAATGATGGCCACCAATTTAGATGACTTTTAAAGAGCACAGGGCAAATTCACGGAGGATGAGGCTACTAATGACCACGAACCATGACGGCTGTGTTCTTCCTCCGAAGCTGCTTGCTGGAAACTGAATAATAATAATAATAATAATAATAATAATAATAATAATTTATTTATACCCCACCCATCTGGCTGAGTTTCCCCAGCCACTCTGGGTGGCTCCCAGCCAAGTGTTAAAAACAGTACAGCATTAAATATTAAAAACTTCCCTGAACAGGGCTGCCTTCAGATGTCTTTAAAAGAGAAGATAGCTGCTTATTTCCTTCACATCTGAAGGGAGGGTATTCCACAGGGCGGGCGCCACTACTGAGAAGGCCCTCTGTCTGGTTCCTTGTAACCTCACTTCTCGCAATGAGGGAACTGCCAGAAGGCCCTCGGCGCTGGATCTCAGTGTCCGGGCTGAACGATGGGGGTGGAGACGCTCCTTCAGGTATACAGGACCGAGGCCGTTTAGGGCTTTAAAGGTCAGCACCAACACTTTGAATTGTGCTCGGAAACGTACTGGGAGCCAATGAAGATCTTTCAGGACCGGTGTTATGTGGTCCCGGTGGCCGCTCCCAGTCACCAGTCTAGCTGCCGCATTCTGGATTAATTGCAGTTTCCGGGTCACCTTCAAAGGTAGCCCCAACGTAGAGCGCGTTGCAGTAGTCCAAGCGGGAGATAACCAGAGCATGCACCACTCTGGCGAGACAGTCTGCGGGCAGGTAGGATCTTAGCCTGCATACCAGGTGGAGCTGGTACAGAAGGGGAGAGTGCTGTTATGCTCTGGTCGTACGTGCATGTTTCCTATAGGCCTCTGTTGGGCCACTGTGAAAACACTTCTTTGGACTAGGCAGGCCTTTGGTCTAATCCAGTAGGGGCTCTTACCTTCATGCCGAAGGATCCAATTGGGTTTCTTTCACGATGTAACCGCTCTCTTTCTCTCTTCTCCTCTTCAGGATTCCGAAGGAGGCCTCTATGTGTGCATGAACACCTTTCTGGGATTCGGAAGAGAACATGTGGAAAGGCACTACCGGAAGACGGGTCAGTGTGTGTACATGCATTTGAAGCGGCACATGAAAGAGGTAGGTGCTGTTGGGGCCACGCATCTGAAGGCTCCGTCGAAAGCTATTTCCTTCTATTTGAGAATTAAAACAGCTAGCCTGAAAATAATAATTGAAGATTGGTATTAGGGCTTGTGCTTTGTAGTTCAGGCAGGCATATTTGGAGACTCCCAGCTGTAGACAGTACCTTGTGTAAGCAATGCGCGTACGCAATTGGTTTGCTGGGAAGCTTTTGGCGGCTTTTGCATAATGGCCCAATGGGCGTTGGTTGTTGAGAACTCTCCTGGGTCAGAAAAGAAGTCTGTCTTAGTGTAACATTCTGTTTCTCCCAACCAGATCCTTGCAGGAAGTCCCACAAGCAGAACACGAGGGCTGTAGTCTCCACCCTCTCAGTGGCAGTGCTGGATTTATGTATAAGCTAAACAAGCTATAGCTTAGGGCCCCACTCTCTTGGGGCCACCCAAAAAATTTAAAGGACAGAAAACTTGATGTACATTTCCAAAATATAAGACAAGTTCAACAATTACTTTGATAAAATGCGTATTTTGTTATGTGCAAATGGCTTTAGATACATGTTAGGTCCATAAATTACCATATACAGTGGAACCTCGGGTTGCGAACATGATCCGTGCAGGAGGCACGTTCGCAACCTGCAGCGTTCGCAACCCACAGTGCTGCTTCTGCGCATGCGCGGGTCGCGATTCGGCATTTCTGCACATGCGCAAAGCGTGATTTAGTGCTTCTGCACGAGCGCCGAAACCCAGAAGTAAGTAACCCATTCTGGTACTTCCAGGTTCGGCGCGGTGCGCAACCCGAAAATACATAACCTGAAGCGCCTGCAACCCGAGGTACCACTATAGCATATATTCAACACAAAAAACAGTGACAATTTGTTGTTGACAACGGACAGATGGACATATGAAGGGCCCCATTACCTTCAGTAGCTTAGGGCATCATCAAACCTAAATCCGGCCCTGGTGGTGATGCTGGTATCTAAAGTTGGTTGCTGGGGGTCGTATTCCAATAACATATGGAGGGCTACAGGTTCCCCATCCCCACTTTAAGTTGTGAGGTTGAATGCCCCTGATAATGTAAAGGACTACGTGGGGTGGTTATGGGGAAGGCTATGCTAAGTTCACTGTGGCATATTTATCATTAGTAGTTCAGCTGATGGGGAAAATCGCCCTTGCAAAGCGCAGTTGAGAACCTTTTCGGGTTGCCATGAAGTGTTCTACTTGTCCTCTCATCTGCTTCCCATTGCTGAGTTGTAATTGCCCCTGCACATCCTTATCCCTTACAACTGCTGCCTACCAATCATAAAAATTGCTTCTGTTGTTACAGCAACACTGTTTTGAGTCCACTTCCAGGTTCTTTTTCTAAAAAATGGACTGGTGACTTATAGTTGAAAAGACCAAGCATCACTTTAACGGCAGGAGGAAGAGAATATATCCTAATGCACTGTGCTTGGTCTCCTCTAGAGAAACGGTTTGCTGCCCTGCTTCTTCCAGAAACAGTGCACTCTCAGAGCAGCAGCTATAGCACTGTATTTTTTAACATGGAGCAGTGCTGTGGGTGCTGCCGATCCTAATTTTTAAAAGGCTTGTTCTGGTATGCATGGGGAGGCGAGGAAGTAGTTTGGGAGGGAAATCGTAGTAACTCTGGTGCACATAATGAGCGTTGGGCAACAACCGGTCTCGTGGATAAATATTTACGGTGCTGCTTTAGTGTTTGGCACTGACCTCCCAGGGAAATCTTTCCAGCAGGTTGAAGGTATGCACTGAAGACATGTACCAGTAAGTTTGGCTTCAAAGACTGTTTACATGTCAACAAGACATGTAACCTCTTCAGCCCTCCCTGGCAATGGAGGCTAACATAGCCGCTGTCCCAGCAATGATAGGTCAAAGTTGGTTACCCTGTTCCGATTGCCCGTGTGTTCTTCTGCTGCCCCGTTGACCACGTAAACACAGCTGTTTGCACTCTGTACCAGGGAGGTTCCACCTCTGAACCTCCCCACTAACCCCTCACGCTAAATACGATAATATATGGATTTATTGGAGGTATCAAAGTTGTGTTTCTACCCCCCCCTTCAAATATGCTTACTCTTGGTTTCACGAGCCATGGTTGCAGTCTGCCCAAACAGGCCTTGAAATGAAGATATCTGTGTGGAATAACAGGTGTATTTTTTAAATTTGCAGACTGTTTTGTGATTAGACCATCACCCGTTTGAATTGACTTTAAAAATACATGAATCGGCTGTCAACTTTGCTCTGCGGGATGGCTCAGTCGGTAGAGCAAGAGACACTTAATCTCAGGGTTGTGGGTTCGAGTTCCACGTTGGAGATTTATGCATCGAAAGGGGGTTGGACTAGATGACCCTTGTGGTCCCATTCCAACACTACAATTCTTTCTTAGGAGAATGAGGCTATCCATCTCTCTGCCTCGCTAAACTGTTGCTGGGATTTCAGTTTTCCTTACGATGAGTTTTTTAAACTTGAGATGTTGCATACGCCTGGCCTTCCAGATATTGATCTCTGCGGCCTTTTGCCCTGCGCTCTTTGCCTTGTTCTCTGGACCCAGCGTATCGCCTTTTGTATAAAGAACACCTGCTTATGTGTTCGGTTATCCTTTGGTGATATCCAGTGCTCACTGGAAGGACAGATCGTGAAGCTGAGGTTCCAGTACTTTGGCCACCTCATGAGAAGAGAAGACTCCCTGGAGAAGACACTGATGTTGGAAAAGATGGAGGGCACAAGGAGAAGGGGGCGACAGAGGACGAGATGGTTGGATAGTGTTTTCGAAGCTACCAGCATGAGTTTGACCAAACTGCGGGAGGTAGTGGAGGACAGAGGTGCCTGGCGTGCTCTGGTCCATGGGGTCACGAAGAGTCGGACACGACTAAACGACTAAACAACAAATCCTTTGGTGATGACACCTACTGAACCTGCATCAGTCTTTGAGAGCTGTTTCACACTTTACAGAAAATAATGCACCCCTAGATCTGTTCTGCAATCTTCGAAGGGGCAGAAAACAATTGCCTGGGAGTGGAGACTGATAGAGACTTTTGAGCAAGTTTCCAACATCCTATCCTCACTTCAACTAAGGGGGGGGGGGGGAAATGTGGTTGGCACAGGAGCCCCTGCTCACCTTTTCAGGGTGAAAGTGTGTGGACTTAAAGTGAGAAGGGCTGTCTGTGGCTTGGGGATCAGTGTTAGAGCAACCGCTTAGCACCCAAAAAACCTCAGTTTAGTCACATGAAATGGAGAGGCACCAAACTGTGTTCATCTTAAGTCCACATGCATTTAACCAAACACATGAATTTCTGTTTGCTTGCGACGTGTCCAGCAGCTCTCATTTGTTTTACATGTTCAAGAGGAAAACTGAAAGTTGAAGGAGAGTCAGCGATAGATGAGGGCCCTACCCCTTTTATCCTGGGATAAATAGCAAGGATGATATCTCTAGGAATAAGGTAAAGGGTAAAGGGACCCCTGACCATTAGGTCCAGTCGTGACCGACTCTGGGTTTGCGGCTCTTATCTCGCTTTATTGGCCTAGGGAGCCGGCGTACAGCTTCCGGGTCATGTGGCCAGCATGACTAAGCTGCTTCTGGCGAACCAAAGCAGCGCACGGAAACGCCATTTACCTTCCCGCCAGAGCGGTACCTATTTATCTACTTGCACTTTGACGTGCTTTAGAACTGCTAGGTTGTCAGGAGCAGGGACCGAGCAACGGGAGCTCACCCCGTCACGGGGATTCGAACTGCCGACCTTCTGATTGGCAAGTCCTAGGCTCTGTAGTTTAACCTGCAGCGTCACCCGCATCCCTATCTCTAGGAATAGTGTTCCATTAAAAACACACACAAAAACCTAATGATCTGGAAATTACACACTGAAGGTGTGCGCAAGAATTCACTGCTTCAAGTAGCTGTCTCAGGATAGCAACAGAACCTCAGTACAGACCCTCCATTTTTCTGGATATGTTTTCACACTTTGGCAGAATTTCCCCTCGTTTGTCCCCCCCCCCCCCCTTTTAACAATGAGTAGTGTGATAGCTGACAGATGTAGCAATGGAATGGTTGGAGAAGCAGTACATATGATTTGGTTGTTATAAGAACTTGGAACATCTTCATTGCTAAGCATGATGGACTTTGGGTTTTGGGGTCGAGGGTTTTTTATTTGCTTTCTATTTATTTTTGGGATGGCCCTCTTTCGAAAACCTACCAGTTGCCATAATGTCCATCGAAAAATTGGTTTAGACTCCAATCCTTTTGAGCTTTTGGAAGGATTTAAATGAAAATGCTTGAATTTAGGGTAACAGAGAATGAGATGCAATACTCGACCCAGTAGATCGGGGGTTTGGCACCCAAGTCTTATGCATCTAGGGATGTGACGTTGGCCATACCAATACTACAAATATATATCTGTTTCCTTACCAGTGTGTCTGTCTTGGCTTCCCCCAAATCATCCCATTGACTTCAGTTCGGTGAGAGTGTTCAGTGTTCTGTGTTACAGACCCAGACCCTCCCTTTCCAGGGACAGTCCTGGATTTGCAGAAGCCCTCATAGTTTCTGATTTGATCCTGGAATGACCCGCTTTTCCTTAGGACATCCCTGTTTTAATTGGAGAAATGTTGGAGGGTATGGCGTTATATGACCTCCAAGTCAATGAGATAAGTAACTATGCAACCTTTTTAGAAGACATTTGAAGACAGTCTTGTATAAGGAGGTTTCTTAATGTTTCATTGTATTTTTATATATGTTGGAAGCTGCTCAGAGTGGCTGGGGCAACCCAGTCTGGTGGGCAGGGTATTATTATTATTATTATTATTATTATTATTATTATTATTGAATAGGACGTGCCTATTGGAGGGCATGTGGACCCTTACTTCTCCTAGAACAGCGGTTCTCAACCTGTGGGTCCCCAGATGTTGTTGGACTACAACTCCCATCAGCCCTGAGCTCTGGCCTTGCTAGCTAGGGGTGATGGGAGTTGTAGTTCAACAACATCTGGGGACCCACAGGTTGAGAAAGGCTGCCCTAGAAGTACAATTACCATGATTTCATGGTGAAAGGGAATTGCTGTTAACCCTGGTTAATGTGCTGCGTGGCTTCCTCAGAATGAATCTTGGAGGCAGAGCTTTGATCAACAACTCAAGGTGCTAATTGTCGACTAGGGTACTTGAAGGCAAAGGAGAAAAGAGCTCAGGTACCCTTTAAACAGGTGCATAGGAGAAAGAGTGTTAGCAGGTGTTGCTTGACAGGCAAGGATAAGAGGAATTGCAGCTGCCGAAATCCCCTCTTCTTAACTATCTGTTAAAGCCTGATAGAAAATAAATACCCTTGGCTGCACTGTCAGCTATGATTGATGATGATTAACACTTTACATTTGCCTTTACAACAACAGTGCAAAGTGGGAAAGGATTCACTGCCATGCAGATTTTGCACTAGACTGATTTGATTCCAGTTTCCTATTTTATTTTTCTGAGTATTTTATTTTTCTTGTAGTGACGACGTGAGTTAGACTTTTAACCTTTCTTCTTCTTTTTCTCTCCATCTCCTTTTTCTCTCTCTTTCTTTCCAGAAAATAACAGGGGCATCTGGTGGAGCTTTACCTAAAAGGAGAAACACCAAGCTATTTTTAGGTATTGTAAAGAGCCGTTTTCAAACCTTGTTCTGACTAACTAACACAGGTGCATGTTTGAGGTGGGTTTCTTGTTTTTGTTTTGCGTTCCAGTGGCTTTTGTGTATTGAAGTTTCTTTTTCACAGATCGAACATACATTATTCTGATGATAAGGGGAGCATTTTTAAAATCAAATTTTTTAAAAAAGTTCTCGTTATAAGCTTGCAACCCATGGAGACTGCTTTGGAAAAAAAATAAAATCTTTCCAATGCTTTTTCTCCTGCTTTCTTTCTGCACCCATCTGTGTCCTAATAACCCTTTGCATGTGTTAATAAATTAAACCTTGAAAAGAAATTGAACGGTGGAGACAGCGTTAGGCCCCAAGGTCAGGGAAGAAGTTTGAAATTGAATTCCTGACTCCAGAGTTGCCCTTGCTTGTTTGGCCACAAGGCTTTTGTTCTCTCATAAGACGGACCGAGTTAGCGAGTTCAATTGGTTTCCAGTAAAAAGACTTGCTTTTTTTTTTTTGGTTAGAAATCTATTGCCGCTTTCTTGGGGTGGAAGTCTGAATCTGATTTGTGTGTGCATTCGTTTGGCTAAAATCAATGGGACTTGCGCACGTGTAAGTGTTCACATTTGTATATATGTGAATGTGTTCGCATATCAGTTCATGTGATATGTATGTGAGACTTGCGACTCTTTTTTCCTGTCTGAGCTCCTCAGCCTTTTAAGAAGTACAGATCTGAAGGGATGAGGGGGAACCGTGAGGAAACAAGTTAGTTGGGGGTCCCACTCACATTGAGACTGTGTTTAGGCAAACGTACTTTAGAAGCCAAAAGACTGGGAGCCAGCTGTAGACTTTAATTTGAAATTGAGTCATTTTTGTTTGGTTTACAGGTCTTAGGTGCTTTAAAATACAACTCAACCGGTTCAGTGAACGCACATAGTGCAGGGAGGAAGGTAGGGGGTCTGTTAATGAAAAAGATGAGCCCTTTCCTTTGACTCCACCTCAATTTTAGCCAAATTGTCTCTCCTCCAGGCGCATAGGTTTGCAAAACCCACCGATGATCTGAGCAATGATTCAGGGAAAGGTGGCACCCGCTAAGTAGTTTTAAGTATGGGTTACAAAAATCAAATAGTTCAGTTTTCATGGTTTTGCTGCTGCTGCTGCTTCTGTTTGGCCAATGTTATCCCCTTTCCTGAACCAGTAAGTCATATTTTGGTGTTGTGAAACTGATCCCCAGCGGTTGATCCAAAACTAGCTCTGTGATGTGTATTGTGATAAATATTAGAGGGAGCTCAGCGATACCTTTTTTTTGTTTGTGTGCATTTTGAATAAGACCTTGCTCTGTGTTTTCATTTATTTACTGCTTTTTCAGTCTTACAAGAAAAAGTCTCAAGGCGGCTTTCAAATGAACTAGAACGAAACAGCCAGATTTTATTTTATTTAATCATGATTTACAAAAACGAATATAATGAATAAACATAAGTGGGTTCAAATAAGCCCCCTCCCCTCCTTCCAATGCCCCTTGGTCCCAGAATGAACCCTCCCCTGTTATTAGGATTCAGGTTTTGGTTGAGAAGGGGGCCTGTGGTTGCCTAGCAACTGCAGCTCAGCTTACTGCTTCCCTAGAGCTGTCAAAATGGCTGACTGAGGCTGAATGCGGCCTGGCGGTCAGCAGCATGGTCAAGGACAGGCTAGCAGCTTCTGGGAATGCCTGGCAAGCTGTCAGTTTGGCACAGCCTTTAGGGTTACCATTAGGGACAAATTCCTTATTAGTCCAATGGGTGAACTGGCTTTGACTCAACTAATATGTCCTTCTCCCAACTGTTGTTCATGAAGCTCTCTCCTCATTCTCTTATTCGCATTTCCTTTAAATAGATGGTTCCAAATGGCTTGACTTCTTTTGTTGTTGTTGATGACGGCGACTCTGTTTTAGTGTAGAGAAGGTGACTCATTAGGATCACAATGTCCTACTGGCTCTGCTTTATTGTTTCTGACCAGTTGGACGTCTTCTCCTTTCCAGTTTTGTGTGTGTGTGTGTGTGTGTGTGTGTGTGTGTGTACAAGTTCCACAGAGAAAAATAACAGAGGCACAAGTAGCTGTTCGGATTTCTGTGTTGTCCGTACTGGAGGGGTTAACCCCCCCCCCAAATAAAAACATTTCCCGCTGGCTTGATCTGAACAATAGCTTAGTACCTCATCTGAGAAACCTAGATATATGGAATGTGACTCTTATCACAACTGCACAGTAGCTGAAATCATCCTCTGTCCTGCCTTTTTGATGCCACCTCCTTTATTATTATTTTTCCAGCATTCAGAGTAGGGTTTTTTTTTGGAAAATCAATTGAGCCAAATTAATGCAACTGAAACTTTATAAAATGATTTCTCTCCTTCCACATCACCACAATTTATTTTTGGGAAAATCTATTCTTTTCCAGTTCATCAACTAGCCCAATTGTGAGTATAGATGAGATTCCCGCTGCACCAACATAAGCATCACAATTCTGCAACCCACATTTTTAGCTTAGAGAAATGTTTGCGTCTACCTGTGTTTTTCTGCTGCCACAGAGTGACATCTAAGTGATGTCTAATTGACAGAAATGGGATAGCCTCTGTTACATAGGGTGGGTTTTTTGTGGGGGGTGTGAACATTCAACCTACTACCCAACTCATTTAGCGCTTAAGCCCATAAATAGAGATGCTATTGTCTGAAACAGGGAAGAGTGCTGAATATTGGTGATTTAAAGTACCCCCTGAATAAGTAGCATAGCATAGCATGGGGTGGAGGTGGGGAGGGTGCTTTATTTCTGTCAAAAATGCAGTGGTTTTTAGGAGTACTTGAAATCCCCCCCCCAACTTGTAAAAAGCAGTAGATTAATCTAAGAAGGACAGGCAGACTGGTAGTCTACCATTGCAGTTGGTAAAGATGGGAAAGTGGTCTTGCCTTGTTTATCATTTTATGTACCCCTGATGACGTATCAAAATGATGTGTGAACAGAGCCGCAGGTTGACTGCAGGTTATTGCAAGGAGGTTTCTGGTTAAGTGAATGTATAAGATGTTGAAGGTTGTTGTTGTTTAGTCGTTTAGTCGTGTCCGACTCTTCGTGACCCCATGGACCAGAGCTCGCCAGGCACTCCTGTCTCCCACTGCCTCCCGCAGTTTGGTCAAACTCATGTTCATAGCTTTGAGAACACTGTCCAACCATCTTATCCTCTGTCGTCCCATTCTTCTTGTGCCCTCCATCTTTCCCAACATCAGGGTCTTTTCCAGGGAGTCTTCTCTTCTCATGAGGTGGCCAAAGTTTTGGAGCCTCAGCTTCAGGATCTGTCCTTCCAGTGAGCACTCAGGGCTGATTTCCTTCAGAATGGATAGGCTTGATCTTCTTGCAGTCCATGGGACTCTCAAGAGTCTCCTCCAGCACCATAATTCAAAATCATCCATTCTTCAGCGATCAGCCTTCTTTATGGTCCAGCTCTCACTTCCATACATCACTAATGTTGAAGGTACTGATGAGCAATTGTATTATCCAGTCTGACAGGGGCTGTGTAAGAAAATTTGATTGAATAAAAATATGTAACGGTTTAAGTGACCTGCTTTTTATTAAATGAAGGAGCTGTGGCAGAGAGGCAGTAGCAATTTTGAACTTCTGAATCCCCACCTAGTGAGCTGTATCATTATCTTGAAGATTTTTCCTACAGCTGGTTGATGGTTTGCTCACGTACGCAAGCGACAACACTTTCTATCCCTATTTCAAATGTGAGTTTAACCTGGAATTGAAAAAGTGTTGTCTTATATATGCACATCTTCAATTTCCCTGAACCATTTCCAACATGAACAAATAAGACAGTTGGGGACTAGTTATTTCACTTAGCTGGGATAGATGCTTTTGACCAGTGCTTTTTCCCCTAAAAAAATGTTTAGGGGTATGCATACCCCTGCGTCCCCCCAGAAAAAAAGCATTGCTTATGACTGTTTTGCAGGCTTGGAAAAGTTCCCAACGTTCACTGCAAAAATAGCAATGAGGAAGAGAAAATAAAACTAATCACAACGTGTGAGTAAAACAGAAATGGATTGACTAGCACAGAAAGCACTATGCAATTAGATTCAGCCTTACTTAATCCCGCATCAAAAGGTACCCGCAAATGCAGCCTGCCAATCCTGTTTGAACATTTGTTGCATTCTTGCTTGTAATGCTCTTTGAGGTAGAAACCTATTAAGGACATTAAATTCCCTCCAATCCCTTCTGTATTAGAAGCATCCTTAATTGATCGCCTTATGCAAATTTGCAAGCAAGCAATTGCAAAGACAGAGCGGAGGTTTCTTTTTCAAATATTCCATATGCGGTGGCTCCCATTTCTTGTCTACTGCCTGTATTTGTGGAGAGGGCTTCAGTCATGATACACCACCACATACGGTGTTTCTCAGGCATTTGCAGTGCTGGTCTAAAAATTGAAACCTCTGCATCATGGTGCGTGATCCTAGCTGTCTATCCAGGGGCTGGGAGCTAATATGTGCAGGCATTTCCTACGGCTGACATTGTAGTGTGAGTTAATCTCAGCCAAGCCTTAGCTTGGCCATAGATTCATTGCAAAGCCTCATTTCCCCCATCTGTGAAATGGGAAGAGTGACGCTGTGTCTCACTTATAGGGTTGCTTTCAGCGTGAATGAAGTAAAACCTATCTGAATTGCTGCACTGTTGGAAAGATGCAGTAGTCAGTTGTTGGTTGGGACACTTTATTTGGCTTGGGATACCCGCCTCCCCCCTCCCTGTTTCTATTTCATTTTGAGTCTTTAAAGGTGCATGCTGTTGCATGCATGCCACAATGCCGTGAGTGTCTCGCCATAAAATTAGGCCTCAGGGCCCTGGCTAAAGTGACCCATTCCAAAGTTAACAGCATAGCAGATTCTGGTAAGATGCATCATAAACCCTAAATTGCCCTGTAAGCTCGTTTTTCCAAGCAGGCAGATAATGGTTCCCAGAGTGCATATATTATTCATGGTCAGTTTTTATAAGCTTGATTTGCTGCAAATAGAACTTTCTTCCCCTGAATTCTGACCAAGCAGGCAGATCCCATTTTCTCAAACACCTGATTTTGCTGATTAGCAGTGGAGTTAACAATAATTTACAGAATTGATGCTTTTGAATTATGGTGCTGGAGAAGACTCTTGAGAGTCCCATGGACTGCAAGAAGATCAAACGCATCCATTCTTAAGGAAATCAGCCCTGAGTGCTCACTGGAAGGACAGATCGTGAAGCTTAGGCTCCAGTACTTTGGCCACCTCATGAGAAGAGAAGACTCCCTGGAGAAGACCCTGATGCTGGGAAAGATGGAGGGCACAAGGAGAAGGGGGCGACAGAGGACGAGATGGTTGGATAGTGTTTTCGAGGTTACCAGCATGAGTTTGACCAAACTGCGGGAGGTAGTAGAGGACAGAGGTGCCTGGCGTGCTCTGGTCCATGGGGTCATGAAGAGTCGGACACGACTAAACAACTAAACAACAACAAAACCCATTGTTATGCCTCCCCCTGCCCTGATGCTGTTGAACTTCCACCATCCCCAGTCAGTATGTCAAGTGATTGGGGCAATGTGAGTTTGACGTATATTTAATGTTTAGTTTTATCAGTATCCTTTAATGAATGTTGCATTTTCCTTGTAAACTGCTTAGAGGTTCTACTACAATCAAGCAGTACTGTATATACGTTTTGTTAAATAAAATAAATCAAGGCGTTGCTTTGTGTAAACCACTTTGAGGCTTTTGCGAATTAAGTGGTATATGAATTTTGCTAAATTAAAAAAATTCCAAGAACATGTTGGCTACCCAATAATAATTCTTTCAACAATCCTGTATGGCAGACCAAAATTGACTTTGATTTGGCATCCACCTTCATGGTGGTCTCTTATCAGTTTTCTCTGGCAGATGAAGACCCCCCTTTATCAAATGACCCTTCCCACATGTTGGTATATAGAGGTATACAGTTGGTATACCAAGGCTGTTGGATGTTTGTATGTTTCTAACTGGACTATTTGCTGCTGCTGCATTAGATTTGATGGCACCAGCAAATACTTTTTTGCTGTTTTGAAAATGGAGGTGCGCATTAGGTTCGATGGCGCATTAGATTCATGTAAATATGGTATATGTAAAAGGTAAAGGTAAAGGGACCCCTAACCATTAGGTTCAGTCGTGGCTGACTCTGGGGTTGCAGCGCTCATCTCGCTTTATTGGCCGAGGGAGCCGGCGTACAGCTTCCGGGTCATGTGGCCAGCATGACTAAGCCGCTTCTGGCGAACCAGAGCAGCACACGGAAACGCCGTTTACCTTCCCGCCGGAGCGGTACCTATTTATCTACTTTGACGTGCTTTCAAACTTCTAGGTTGGCAGGAGCAGGGACTGAGCAATGGGAGCTCACCCCATTGTGGGGATTTGAACCGCCGACCTTCTGATCGGCAAGTCCTAGGCTCTGTGGTTTAACCCACAGCGCCACCCGCGTCCCTATGGTATATGTAATAATGAGCAAATGAACATGGAATGGGGTTCTCCCCGCCTCCCAGCTTTCTCATTCAGTCAAGGCTGCAGCAGCTCATACCCTCTGGGATGGGATGAAATACAGAGATAAAAGGGAAGTCCGCACTTGTGCGCGATCCTCTTCTTATCTCCCTTCCTTGAGTGCAGTGGGCATCCTCTTTGGGAGCCCAGCTCGGGATCCGATTTATACTGCTATTAATAGCACATTCAGTTGGTAACATCTAAATCTGATCTGGGCATGTCTAGTCAAGCAGCCCCCCGTTTTCTTTCCCCTTCCAGCGTGTTAGCTTACGGCTCCCTTGTCTGCCTGCAGCTGGGCTTCAGCTGCTGCTTTCAGTCAGCTGGTGGCCAAGTGTTTGTCATCGTCCGTCACTAGAGTGACGTGCTCGTTGAACTTGGCCAGATGGCATCTGAAGGAAATTTACCCTACTGACTGCTTGCCCAAAAATAACAGCTTCTCGGCCCGTCTTCTCTCCCTCTGTGCTCACCCGCCTTCCCCGCAGGCTTACACCATCGCTTATTTTGCTTTGCCTGCTCTCGCCTATTCTTTTTAAAGTGCGGTTTTGGTGACCTTCGGTTGTGACTCTTCTGATGACCGCACTGTTTTAAAACTGTGGTTCTGATTCACGGAGCTTCCAGCCCCATAGAAGGGAATTGTAACGTACTCTCTGCATTAGCTTTTTTAATAATAATAATAATAATAATAATAATAATAATAATAATAATTTATTATTTATATCCCGCCCATCTGGCTGGGCTTCCCCAGCCACTCTGGGCGGCTTCCAAAAGAATATTAAAATACTGTGATACATCAAACATTAAAAGCTTCCCGAAACAGGGCTGCCTTCAGATGTCTTCTAAAAGTCTGGTAGTTGTTGTTCTCTTTGACATCTGGTGGGAGGGCGTTCCACAGGGAGGGCGCCACTACCAAGAAGGCCCTCTGCCTGGTTCCCTGTAACTTGGCTTCTCGCAGTGAGGGAACCGCCAGAAGGCCCTCGGTGCTGGACCTCAGTGTCCGGGTAGAACGATGGGGGTGGAGACGCTCCTTCAGGTGTACTGGACCGAGGCCGTTTAGGGCTTTAAAGGTCAGCACCAACACTTTGAATTGTGCTCGGAAACGTACTGGGAGCCAATGTAGGTCTTTCTAAGACCGGTGTTATATGGTCTCGGCGGCCGCTCCCAGTCACCAGTCTGGCTGCCGCGTTCTGGATTAGTTGTAGTTTCCGGGTCACCTTCAAAGGTAGCCCCACGTAGAGCGCATTGCAGTAGTCCAAGCGGGAGATAACCAGAGCATGCACCACTCTGGCGAGGCAGTCCGCAGGCAGATAGGGTCTCAGCCTGCGTACCAGATGGAGCTGGTACACAGCTGCCCTGGACACGGATTTAACCTGTGCCTCCATGGACAGCTGTGAGTCTAAAATGACTCCCAGGCTGCGCACCTGGTCCTTCAGGGGCACAGTTACCCCATTCAGGACCAGGGAATCCTCCACACCTGCCCGCCACCTGTCCCCCAGAAACAGTACTTCTGTCTTGTCAGGATTCAATCTCAATCTGTTAGCCGCCATCCATCCATTTTTCAAACCTTTTAATAAGTTTATCTGGCAGCAGCTGGAGTCCTTGCTGAAGGGGAACAATGGAGATCCTCTCAGTGCTACCCAAACACCTTGAAGTGCTCATCAGTTTTGGAAGAGAGTTCTTTATCAAGATGGCTTCTGTGTCATAGAAGGACAGCAACATCCAGAGAATTGTTCAGTTTTCTATTCCAGCATTTTGAAAGAAAGATACCCATTTCATAGAATTGTAGAGTTGGAAGAGACCATGTGGGTCATTGAGTCCAACCCCTTGCAATGCAAAAATCTTTTGCCCAACATGGGGCTCGAACCCACGACCTTGAGATTAAGAGTCTCATGCTCTGCCAACTTCACACACATTTTAAGGGATGGTGAACTTAAATTTATTTCATGTCTCTTCTATCTATCCCTTCATAAACTAGAAAATATTGCAGGGCTCAGCAGGGAATTCCCAGAGAGCGGAATCCTGTAAACATAGATTAAGGTTAATTATATTACGCCCTTACTTGAGCAAGGAAAACTTGAGTACCTGATTTTCACACTTTAGGTGCAGAAATAGGGGCAGGAAATCTCAGGCCATGACCCTCAAATGTGGCCACACTGTCTGGTCCTTGGACTCTCTGCAAGTCCGTCGAAACTAGCCTACTGCGCAAGGGTAATGTTTACATTTGTTGCTCCACCCACCTCTGACTCCGCCCAGCACTGGTATGTGGCCCTCAGCAGATTGCCCAGCAGGAAATGCGGCCCTCAGGCTGAAGAAGGTTCCTCACCTCTGTGCTAAAAGGTTGGCTTGAAAAGCTCTACCTTATACTAAAGGAAAAAGAGATGGATCATGCAGCCATCTCTGATGTGTAAAAGGGACACTTGTATCATCCTCTGCACAAATATCAGATATTTTGCAAAATAGATGAAAATCAAAGAGACCTACCATAACATTCATGCTGAGCTTATGTGAAGTGATTTATGTGAAAATGTGCAGAGTGTCTTTTTCCTCATTACACACAGTTTGGGGAAGATCTTGGAGATCAGGTTCCAGATCAGGTTCAGGCTAAGGCGTTTTTGAGGCGTCCTTGTTTGCAGGAGCGAGCATGGTGTTGTTAGGTGGTTGTTGTTGTTGTTGTTGTTTAGTCGTATCCGACTCTTTGTGACCCCATGGACCAGAGCACGCCAGGCACTCCTGTCTTCCACTGCCTCATGGTCAAACTCATGCTGGTAGCTTTGAGAACACTGTCCAACCATCTCGTCCTCTGTCGTCCCCTTCTCCTTGTGCCCTCCATCTTTCCCAACATCAGGGTCTTTTCCAGGGAGTCTTCTCTTCTCATGAGGTGGCCAAAGTATTGGAGCCTCAGCTTCACGATCTGTCCTACCAATACTAAAATATAGGTTTCAGATTACTAGTCACCTGCGTGGCTGGGCACCAGGAATTTTTCTAGTATTGAAATATTGTAGAGTTTTAAAAGCACTTTTGTCAATTCCAAATACGTGGCCTGCTTCCTGAAACTTGATACAGCTTTTCCTCAATGAAAGTCTTATTTCCCTAGCACCTTTAGCATGATTAAAACTATATTGTAGAAGTTTTATGTTCCCTTCTAAAAGAACCCTGTGAAAGAGATCATTAAGCTCATTGCTCAAACTCATCTGGTCCAGGAAATAGTTGCTTGCATTGAATAAATACTTGAACCCAGGAGTTCCATATGAAGCACTTGTTTCCATTAGACTTTTTGACTTGTAAATTGTCAGAAAGGACAACGCTGTGGCATTTATAAAATAACTGAAATGCTGCTTGAGACTTGAAGACCAAGATCCTAATTTCCCATAATTGCTGGGTAATTCAAGGGATTAGTTAGTTGACTGAAATAATAGAACCTTTCAACTCCAGGTCACTGCTTCACTTCCTGATGGGGGTCATTCTTGCCAGCAAAGTAATTAACATCCAGTTATTGGAAAGTATTCTGACTTTAAGTAGGTGAAATTCCCATGTTTCCATTTGGAATAGACCCACGTTTTGTAATGGGTGCGTTATGCCAATAATGAATTGTCCTCAGTGGTTAATGAAGTGAAGAAATAAAAATATTGGCCATTGTGATTGAAAAGAGCTTGCTGCAGAGAGCAATCTCATCTTTTCCCTTCTTTTAGGTCAAACAATGTGTGGAAGGCAAGGGAAAGGGTGTGCAGTCTCAAAGTTTCTTGTTCCTCTGGGTAAATTGACCACATACAGCTCATTCCATACTTTAAATCTGAGATTGTTCATGAAGGGGTGTGCATGTAATTCAGGTGTCTGAATTTTTGGCAGCTTATTTGGAATTGTGTGTGAATTAGAGGGTCAAACTAGATCAGGGGTCTGCAACCCGCGGCTCCGGAGCCACATGTGGCTCTTTTACACCTTTGCCGGGGCTCCGGGGCGGATACTAGCGAGGGGAGGAGGCGCATTGTGCGCCCCGACACTCCCCACTGTGGCGGGCACTGTACTGGCTGTGACGTCGCATGGGGGCGGTGCGTGCGTTAGTCACGCACCGTCCCGATGTCACCTTCCCACCCACTGTCAGATCGCGGCTCCGGAGATATATTTGTTTTAAATGTTGCAATGGTTTTGCGGCTCCCAGTTTCTTTCTTTCTTCGGAAACGGATCCAAGTGGATCTTTTTGTCTTAAAGGTTGCAGCCCCCTGGACTAGATGACTCAGTTTGTGTTGTGAAGGACCCCCCCCCCCCCAATTACACAACATAATGCTATTATTTCCTCCATGGCAGAATTGTTTTCTGTTTAGTATCACCAGGGCTTAGACCCAGAAACTCTCTTCGCAATGGCAGGCGTGAGACTGAGAGTACTTCTGAGCAAGTACAGATTTTGTTATTTATTTGTCTTTTGTCTCACCCACAGCCCTAAATCACAGCCTGACTCAACACCTAGGATTAGGAGGCAGGCTGTGCCTTTCAGTCTAGACACTGAAGCTCAGGATCTCCTCTCTCTAAAAGAAGGAAAGTTTACTACCCGCCTTCTCGACCCCTTCTTCCCCAATCTTATACTGTATACAACATTAAAGTCTCACATCAAATATAACTGATCTATAAAAAGCACTTCTTGATCTGAAAACTGAGACAATGTATGTACTTTTGAAACCCAAGTAAATAATAATAATAATAATAATAATAATAATAATAATTTATATCCCACACTCCGCAGCCGAAGCTGGGCTCAGGGCGGCTAACAACAATAAAATAGTACAACATTCTAAAATCATTCCATTATAAAACTAATTCAACTCAAATCATTAATAAAATCATTAATAAAAACTTTTTTTAAAAGTGTATACACACTTGTGTATATTTTCTGCTTTGCATGTAAGTGTTGAATTGTGGGAGATATTTGTTCTATTAGGTATGGTGTTTCATCATTACCTTTTGGCTAAAATAAATATGATTAGTTTTAGCAATTGGGAGAAGATTCTGTAATTGCATTCCCCAATAACTGATTGAGCATCCTTTCCTACATGTGAGCTGGGGACTTCCTCTCTGATTTTCCACCTGTGTATGGGAATGGGCCGTTGGCGAACTAAACAATCTATGGTCTTTTAAACTGTGGGTTTTTTAAATTGGCTTTTGATTGTTACTGTGTTACGTACTTTGTGTTCTTATATTGTGAACTGCTCCGTGAGCCTCAGGTGAAGGACTGAATTGAAATTCAATCAATGAGTGTGAACTGGGAGAGAGCCATGGTTATTACTCTGGTTGCATCTGTCTGGAGTTGTTGCAGCCATTGTGATCTTGGAAGAAGCCTAAGACTGATTCCTGGTACAGCCATGGCACGACCCCTGGCTGTATTGGTGACCCTGGGGGGGGGGGGGAGTTCCTAGTTGATGTGCATCAACAGGGCTCCCCCTACTGGTGGTTAACCCTTCTGAGACTTCCTGTAGGCGGTCAGGAGTCAGATATAGTCTGTTTGGTTCCAATGCCTAACCCAATACCACTCACATTCTGTAACCAATAAAGTTGTGGCCTTTTTTAGCCCATTCACCTAAAATACTTGAGTCAAGTGTCTTTATTCCAGCTAAGGGGGAGAGTTCAGGGCCTTGCCACGCAATGGATGTTTCCAAAGTGCCTATACAGTGGTACCTGTTGTTACAAACTTAATCCGTTCTGGAGGTCCGTTTGTAACCCGAAACCGCTCATAACATGAGGCGCGCTTTCACTAATGGTGCCTCTTGCTGCTGCCGTGCCGCCGGAGCGCGACTTCCCTTTCATCCCGGGACAAAGGTTGCAACAAGGGCCATCTACTTCCGGGTTAGCGGAGCGCATAACCCGCAGCATTCGTAAGGGGGATGGTACGTAACACGAAGTACCACTGTATGTAGGAGAGCCTGGGGGGGTATAGGAAAGGGGTGGTTGGCAGAGTGGGCAAAGGAGAGAACTGACCTTGAGCGTCTGCATGGTTCGTGTTGAACTGGTATTGGGGAAACCCAAACTGAATGTACTGTTTTTGCAGCACATTTACTAGCAGAGTGAATGGAGCGATGAATGACTGTAGCCTGGGGATTGACAAGATATATTGGAGTGTTTGGTGTGCATTGGCAGGAAGAGTGACATTGGATGAGCTTGTGAGTATTGTCTGATTTGTGGTTTTGCCGTAGGGAAATTAGTAGTATTTAAGAGGGATTCTGGATATGATGTGTTTGTGGGGGTGGGGCTGAGCGCTGCATGTTGTGAGTCAGGCCTTGGCAAGAGGGGAGGGATCCCTGGCTCTTCAGATGTTTCGCAATGTGGTGCCATGTTTTTTTTTCTTTTTGTGGATTCTAAATTTTGTTTGGTATTGTAGTTCATCAGTCTCAGTATTTATAGATAGGGATACAGTGGTACCTCAGGTTAAGTACTTAATTCATTCCGGAGGTCCGTTCTTAACCTGAAACTGTTCTTAACCTGAAGCACCACTTTAGCTAATGGGGCCTCCTGCTGCTGCTGCGCCGCCGGAGCCCAATTTCTGTTCTTATCCTGAAGAAAAGTTCATAACCTGAAGCACTATTTCTGGGTTAGCGGAGTGTGTAACCTGAAGCGTATGTAACCTGAAGCGTATGTAACCCGAGGTACCACTGTATTGTATTGTTGTAACCAGCTTATTTGTTAACATTTGTTTATATAAAATATATAAACATTTGTTTATATATTTGTTTATATATTACACCAGTGTACAGGGGGCTGTACACAGTCATAATAATAATAATAATAATAATAATAATAATAATAATAATAATAATAATAATTTATTATTTATACCCCGCCCATCTGGCTGGGTTTCCCCAGCCACTCTGGGCGGCTTCCAGCTGAATATTAAAAACAGTACAGCATCAAACATTAAAAACTTCCCTAAAGAGGGCTGCCTTCAGATGACTTCTAAAAGTAAAATAGTTGTTTATTGCTTTGACATCTGCTGGGAGGGCGTTCCACAGGGCAGGAGCCACTACCGAGAAGGCCCTCTGCCTGGTTCCCTGTAACCTTACTTCTCGCAATGAGGGAACCGCCAGAAGGCCCTCAGCGCTGGATCTCAGTGTCCGGGCTGAACGATGGGGGTGGAGACGCTCCTTCAGATATACTGGACCGAGGCCGTTTAGGGCTTTAAAGGTCAGCACCAACACTTTGAATTGTGCTCGGAAACGTACTGGGAGCCAATGCAGATCTCTCAGAACTGGTGTTATGTGGTCCCGGCGGCCACTCCCAGTCACCAGTCTAGCGGCCGCATTCTGGATTAATTGCAGTTTCCGGGTCACCTTCAAAGGTAGCCCCACGTAGAGCGCGTTGCAGTAGTCCAAGCGGGAGATAACTAGAGCATGCACCACTCTGGCAAGACAGTCTGCGGGCAGGTAGGGTCTTAGCCTGCGTACCAGGTGGAGCTGGTAGACAGCTGCCCTGGACACAGAATTAACCTGTGCCTCCATGGACAGCTGTGAGTCCAAAATGACTCCCAGGCTGCGCACCTGGTCCTTCAGGGGCACAGTTACCCCATTCAGGACCAGGGAATCCCCCACACCCGCCCGCCCCCTGTCCCCCAAAAACAGTACTTCTGTCTTGTCAGGATTCAGCCTCAATCTGTTAGCCGCCATCCATCCTCCAACAGCCTCCAGGCACTCACACAGGACCTTCACCGCCTTCACTGGTTCTGATTTAAAGGAGAGGTAGAGCTGGGTGTCATCTGCATACTGATGAACACCCAGCCCAAACCCCCTGATGATCTCTCCCAGCGGCTTCATATAGATATTAAAAAGCATGGGGGAGAGGACGGAACCCTGAGGCACCCCACAAGTGAGAGGCCAGGGGTCTGAACACTCATCCCCCACCACCACTTTCTGGACACGGCCCAGGAGAAAGGAGCGGAACCACCGTATAACAGTGCCCCCAGCTCCCAGCCCCTCTAGACGGTCCAGAAGGATGTTATGGTCGATGGTGTCAAAGGCCGCTGAGAGATCCAGCAGAACTAGGAAACAGCTCTCACCTTTGTCCCTAGCCCGCTGGAGATCATCAACCAGCGCGACCAAGGCAGTTTCAGTCCCATGGTGAGGCCTGAATCCCGATTGGAAGGGATCCAAATGGTCCGCATCCTCCAGGCGTGCTTGGAGTTGTCTGGCAACCACCCGCTCAATCACCTTGCCCAAGAATGGTAAATTTGAGACTGGGCGATAGTTGGCCAAATTGGCTGGGTCTAAAGATGTTTTTTTTAAGAAGCGGTTTAATGACCGCCTCTTTCAGCGGGTCTGGGAAGGCTCCCTCATAGAGGGAAGCATTCACCACCCCGCAGAGCCCATCGCCCAGCCCTTCCCGGCTCGCTTTTATCAGCCAGGATGGGCAAGGATCCAGGAGACAGGTGGTCGGTTTCACTTGTCCAAGCAGCCTGTCCACATCCTCGGAGGTAACAGATTGGAATTGATCCCATGTAACAGGACCAGACAGAACTCTAGCACTCTCCCACCCTGGCCCTGCTCCCACGGTGGAGTCTACCTCCTTCTGAATCTGAGCGACTTTATCTGCAAAAAACTTTGCAAAAGCATTGCAGGAGATCTTGGGGTCCCTACCAGGCCCCGGTGGTGCAGGTGGTTACGATAGATTGCGAACTACCTGAAAAAGTCTCCTCCTGCTGTTTTCTGCAGATGCAATGGAGGCGGTGAAGAAGGCCCTCTTCGCCGTTGCCATTGCCACTTGGTAGGCTCGACGTTGAGCTCTAGCCCATGTCCGGTCTGATTCAGAATGAGTTTTCCGCCACCGGCGCTCTAGCCGTCTCAACGATTGTTTCATCACCCTCAGCTCCGGGGAAAACCACGGGGCTGTCCGGGCTCCATGCAATCGGAGAGGGCGCTTCGGAGCCAGACAGTCAGTAGCCCTGGTTAACTCCGCATTCCAGCGGGCCACCAGGGAATCAGCTGAAAGGCCATCAACTTGGGATAAAACATCCCCTACCACTCTCTGGAAACCAATTGGATCCATTAAGTGGCGGGGGCGGACCATCCGAATCGGTCCCACCTCCCTGCAGAGGGGAAGGGTCGCGGAGAAGTCCAGTTGCACCAGGAAGTGATCTGACCATGGCACTTCTTTTGTTTCGCTTTTAGATAATGTCAGATCACCAACATCTGTAGAGGTAAACACCAAGTCTAAGGCATGTCCGCGGCTATGAGTTGGGCCAAACTTATTCAGGGACAGCCCCATGGAGGCCATGCTTTCCACGAAGTCCCGAGCGGCCCCTTGTAAGGTCGTGTCGGCATGGATGTTAAAATCCCCCAGGACAACCAAGCTAGGTGTCTCCAGGAGCATATCCGCCACGACCTGAAGCAGCTCGGTCAGGGAATCCTTGGTGCTACCCTAAAGGGTGTACAGTCGAAAACAGCCAATATAAACAATACAGTAAAAAATCAATAGTTTAAAATGTCCAGTTCACAAACCATTGCACCAGCTATACTAAAACAGCCACCCACAACTGGAACCAGAAGTCTTCACTGTTTAGGGCCAACAGGGATTGCTTGGCTGATGGATGAAACCTTGGTTTGCACCTCTGGGCGATGGCTCCCATAAGAACATACCTGACAGGTGGGAGAAGCAAACATAAGCTCAGAAAATATGCTGAAGTCTTCCAGGTGTTTCTCTCTCACTCCAGTCCTCTCCTCCAGCAAGCCAAGAGGCTGCCTTGGTATTAAGTGTTGTATATATACATCCCCATATATATTCATGAAATGAATAAATAAAATTTCACAGTTTGGGTACATGTGGGTGGGAGAGAACCACGTATATAGCCTTGGCCACCTAGGAAGAAAGGTTGGAATGTAATGAATAAACAAGCTGTCATTTTTTAAAAAACTGACATTTTCCTCAAGAGGCTTAATTAAAGAGAGAGAGAAAATATTGCCTGAGAGTACATGGTTTATTGAATTAACATTTGAACTTTTGTTGTACTGCTAATTGATTTAAAAGTGTTAACTTGAGCAACTAGGTGCCTGGGAATTCCCCAAGCAAAGCCTGGTGTAAGTCTAGTATCTTTACCTGTTATCATTTTAATGCTCTGAGTTTTCTCTCCCTCCCTCCCTCTTGCAGACCTAGAATCCAATGGTGATTTAAACAACGATGATTATGAATTTGAGGATGAAGCTAAACTTGTCATATTTCCAGACCACTTTGAAATTCCTTTACCCAACATAGAAGAGTTGCCAGCTTTGGTAAGTGTGGGTAACAGACAAAGAATGGGATTTAAACTGATTTAATTTTCACTCTTAAAGGATCATGGGTGCCAAGCCTGGGAAAGACCTATTTGTGGGACCTTGGAGAACTGCTGGAATAGGCCACGCTGAGCTTAAGTAGGTTTTTAAGGCAGATCCTTATATTTTGGTAGAACAGTGGAATATAATGGCCGAGAGTGTATGTGTTGCATGGCTGAGTCCTTTACTGAAATCTTGACTCAGCCTTGAACTCACTTGATGGCCTTGGGCAATATGTTGTCTTTTAGTCTTAACACCCCTCCTCTGCAATATAGGGATACTTTTGACCTGCCTTGCAGCACTCTTGTGAGGACTACGGAAAGAGTGTGATCATTCTAAAGTGCTATATGAAAGCTAATTGCTTATCATTACTCGTGCACTTGGTTGCAAACACTATAACGTAGGGATAGTTTTGTCTTTTGGTTTTGGTTTTTTACGTTGCCTTTTATGTTCAGTTTGACTTTGCCCCCCCACCTCTAGGTTACGATAGCTTGCGACGCAGTCCTCAGTTCGAAATCTCCTTATAGGAAGCAAGACCCAGATTCGTGGGAAGAGGAGCTGCAAGTCTCCAAACATGCCAACACTCTTGTACAGATGGACAATGGAGTCAGGATTCCTCCCAGGTGAGACTGTTTCACTTTGTTACCTAAGAACTGCCCTGTGGAACAGATCCCAGAACCCACCTAATCCAGCTTCTGCATCCCATGTTAACCAATTGGATGCCTTTGGGGATGGGTGGTTGGGATAGGTGCCTGGTTAAAAAACAGGATCAGAAAACCACACTTGTGATATAGAGAGAAATAGCTAAGGAGCTCTTGGGTAAGACCTTCCAGGAGGGCCCCACACCCACCCCATAGCACATAGATATGTAGCACAACACTTTTATAGAAACCATCTTATCTGTCACTCCTCTCCTTTTCTGTCTGCAGCAGCCATTAAGTTCCCTGTTGGCAGCTATTTACGTTTTCTTCATACCCATTAACACTGCATTAATCCATTATCTGCCTCACGCAAAGGACATTAAAGTTAATTAAATGATTCTAAAGTGCTCTGCAGTACGTTATATGGTTTTATAACATTTAATATACAATGTTTTAAACCGTTAGCAGGTCTTTCTGCTTTATGTGGCACATTTGTATTGAATGTTCTGTTATTGAATACTCGGTAGAGGAGGACAGTTTGCTCACATTAATCCCTTTTTACCCAGTCCTCCCTGTTCCTGCCTTTCCATCTTTTTGTTCCTCCACTACCGAAATGTTGGCTGTAAGTTTTCCTAGAGCTGAATGTCTGTTGTGTTCCTTTTCTTACGTTGGTCTGTATATATACAGTATATATATATATATACCGTATTTTTCGCCCCATAGGACGCACATATTTTTCGCCCCATAGGAAGCACCGCCCCATAGGACGCACCTAGTTTTTTAGGGGGGGAGTAAAGGAAAAATTTTTTATTTCCCCCCCATGCGCGGGGGCTGGCGCAGGGAAGCCTGAGCTTCCCCCAGCCCCCAGAACAGGCTGCCGCCCCAAGCCTTGCGCGCCCGGCGGGACCTCCCACTGGGCGCGCGAGGCTTGCGGACATCTGCCCGAAGCAGGGGGCGGGCTCCGCTGCTCGCCCCGTGCTTCGGGCTGCAGGCTGCCGCCCCAAGCCTCGCGCGCCCAGTGGGACCTCCTGCCGGGCACGCAAGGCTTGCGGATAGCTTCCTGAAGCCTGCAGAGCGAGAGGGGTCGGTGCGCACCGACGCCTCTCGCTCTCCAGGCTTCAGCGAAAGCCTGCATTCACCCCATAGGACGCACACACATTTCCCCTTCATTTTTGGAGGGGGAAAAGTGCGTCCTATAGAGCGAAAAATACGGTAAATTGATAGCACCATGGACCAGATTCAACTAACAGATCCTCCTAGTAGACTTCTCCTTGCACAACAGAGCTCCCCTGCATGTCCCCCAGTTGGCTCTGGGCAGCTCAGGAGTGACCATAAGAAGGTGAGGCTTGTTTCATCAGGCAAGCAGAAACGCTTATGTTAAGAAAACATTTGTAACAGAGCAGTACTGAATTTCTTCCTCCGTACAGTTATCGTTAATGAAGAGCAGCAGTTTTTGAGGATTGGTGATGTGGGGCTACTCAGATGGCAGCAGATTGTAGTTCTCCCATTGGCAGTTGACAAGGAGAACGCTATGGTTAATCCAATCTGGGAATCTTGGCCACTTGCTGGTTTTGGAGGTAGACCCAGGTTTCCCCAGTACTGCCAATCTAACCCCTGAATATTTCTTGCTTTCCAGTGGCTGGAAATGCTCAAAATGCGACCTGCGGGAGAATCTTTGGCTGAATCTCACAGATGGGTCAGTACTGTGCGGAAAGTGGTTCTTTTACGGCAGTGGAGGAAATGGACATGCGCTGGAACACTATAAGGAGATGGGTTATCCCTTAGCAGTGAAGCTTGGAACAATTACTCCCGATGGTGCAGGTTAGTCAGTTGGAAAGTGAGTACCTGTTATCAGGTAGCCCACATCATCACTGTCTCTTGGTTTTATCACAGAAGAGGAAAATGAGGAAGTAAGCAGGGGTTTTACAGAAGCTGAATTCGGGACGAGATACAACATTCTGCACTCCCACATAACTGGGATATGCACAAGTGTCCTGGATAATGTCTTTTCTACATTGCAACTCTGGGCCGCAGGAGAACTGGGCCTAATGACCAAGCAGAGTTTTGAACATTGAGTTTGCTATGTTCTGTAGTTGACGGGGTACGTCCTTCGAACAATACTGGAATCGCACAGAAAGGCCAGTAAGGAAGAACACACCTGACTGTTCTCAACAAAGGCAGGCCATGTTGTGCAACTCAAAGGATTCTCATTCCTGCCCATGCACACAGTTTTGCTGCAAAGCTAGCCAAAGCGGGGAAACACATCCTTTCAGCATTGCCACGGCAAAACAGATTTGGTGCTTGGCTTGAGTGTGCCACATCCGAGGAGGAGGCTGCACGTTTAGAACAAAGGGATTTGCAGACCCCTTCAGCATAGCCACGTTTTTGTTACCCGGCTCCCAGGGGCCCTGTGGCTCAGCTGGCGGCTCTCTACAGCTCTCCTTCCACCCCCAAACTCTTACCGTAGAATTAATGCAGCGTCAGGAAGCACATAAATCATTGGAACTTCTGGCTGCGACTGAAAAGGGCAGAGTGGCCTCTTGTCATTGTTAATGGTTGTGCACTGAGGGCATAGGGACAAAATTTATTAGAGGAAGGGATGCTAATGAGGCTTATGTGCCCATCATGATGCACGATTGACATACTGCTCTGGAGGGCTTCCATCTGGCCAGGGGTGGGGTGGGGATCAAAGGCTCTGGTCTTGAGTCACCTGCATAATATTTTGCCCAAAGCAGGCTATTAAGGGGACCGACATATTGCAGTGGGAATTTGCGTAACAGTACAGATTTCAGTTGGTTAATAATAGAACAGAGTCTTAGCAGAGAATTAAACATGCACGTAGTCTTTTAAGTATCCTAGGTTACCTTTAAAATCTTTATCATTCATCCTTGCAAACAATTCTTTTAGCAGGGAGGGGAGGAGGGACAAAAGTTCTCTGTGTACTCTTTGCTCCCTTCGTGTCCCCCCCTGAAAAACACAATAGGCCAGACAACGTGTTTTATTCCTGCCTACAGTAAACAAGAGCAGTTTACTAATCCTTAATATTTTCTTTTTGTCTAATTTGTGATCAGTTAGATATCAAAGGGTCCTAAATACAAAAGGAAATATGAAACAATTTTGCAGTCAGTATTGTGAAAAATTCAGATTTTAAAGTGTATTGATCTTTTGATTTCAGCGGAGAACTGCAAGCTTTGGTTGCATCCCATTCTTATAACTGCTAAAAGGAATTAGTGTAGTTTGCATTTCCAGGGTTCCTTGAATGCAAACTCAAATGAAAAAAGAAGAAATTTTAAAAATATCCAGAGGGGTTGCTTTTTAATCTGTTTCTGTGAAAACAACATAGAATCTTGTAAGACTTTAAAAGACTGACAAATTATATTATGTTGTAAGCTTTTGTAGCTTGGAGCCTTCTTTATCAGAGATATGAAATGTAATCCTCAGTTGGCATGGAGGTAATGTAAAAGTTGGAGTAAAATGGCAATGAAAGGCAAACAAAGATTTGTATCCAAGTGTCCTTAGATGACTATCAGCACTTCTAAAGTTGACCTCAGCTGGCCTTCGGAGTGGCTTATTTGCATGGACTTAAGGTTTCAAATGTTATTGTTTTGTCCCTGTTTTGTTTTATCTCTAGTCAGACATCCATATGGATGTTTTTTCCAGCTGAAGTGAAATGCTTCAAATACTATTACGGATGTTACCCAAGGTTCATTTAGGTGGCTCTGATAAAGGTGATTCTGATAAAGCACACAAACTTTTTCCAGGTGCCGCACAGCATTGTGACTTAACTGGAAAAGCACGAGAACACTGAGCTCTTGTTTACAGAGGGGAACAATAACATGTACCTGGAAACAGAGACTCCTTTGGCATGCAATGGCAGCAGAAGGGCACCATGCCTATCCATAAATGTCAGCAGGGTCACCCTTGGCAGACACTGGCGGAGAGAATGCTGGACTTTATCAGCTGGACATCGCAACGCTTATTGAGAGGAACACTGCTCCTGTTTTTGCCTTGCAGGATTTAGGAGGCCAGAAATTATATGGCTGGATGATGCTCACGGTTTTAGCTCTGTTAAAACCTTAGTATGCTGCTTTTGAACCCAAATTAGGATTACAAGGTGATTTAGCAGCAGTAGCAGATCTGAAATTCCAGCTAATTTTAAGTTTCTCCTTCCACTGTTCCTATGGAGAAAGAGGTCATTCGTATTATCGTTTTTTCAAATAAAGAGGGTGGAAATTAGGGATGGCCTATCCCGTTTCACTGCCTGAGGCAAAATGGGAAGTTCCTCACCTTTCTGCCCCTGCCAAAACCTCATTTACCGGGATCGCATGCCTATGGCCTCTGGGTTCATTCTTCAGGAGTTCTGGCTTCTGGTGGGCTTTTGCAACAGCCCCATGAGATCACACAAAGGCCTCATACAACCTTCTCAATATCTTGGGTAATCAAGGCACTCTGTCTCTTACCAGCATCTTGGGAAGGGTGCACGAGGCTCTGCACAACCTCATGGAGCTCTTGCGTGATTTTGCAGGGCTCTTGTGAGATTTCCCTGGAACCAGAAAGCCACCGCATCCACTTCTCTGGCCATGGTATGTGCCTATGGAGGTGCCCCTTGGATTCTACCACCCGAGGTGGCTACATCAGACTGCCTCATGACCCTGGTGGAAATCCTTTGAACTACATACCCTCATTAGCAATATCAGCATTAGCAGATGGCAATATATTCCTTAGCAGATGGGAAGCTATGAGATGACTTGCCCCAAAGGCACACGGTATGTTTTGAATGCAGGTCTTTCAGATTCAAGTGCAGTGCTTTAATCTCCCGGTTCGCTGTCTTGTTCATCCTTCTGTTTTGCCGCACGTACACTGAACATTAAATCCGCTACAGTTAAAACCCAGATGAACTAGTTCCATACTGTGCTGTAAGTGAAGAGGAGACATGGACAGGTTGCCAAAGGCCAGAGATGCCTGCCTGATTCAAGGAATAAGGTAGCCCAGCAACCTCCTGCAGGGGATGGTTAAACAAATATAAACAAACAGACATAGGAGTCCTTAATGGCTCTTCCTCATGGAGAAAAACATCTTTGCCAGCCTGTTTAGATGCCACAGCTTAGATCCTAAGTTGCTCCTCCATCCATGCAATTGGGGGTTTGGGAGGAATTGCTGCCAACTCCTACCTCCTGCAGCCCATGACACCATATGCCACACACCATTCCCAAGGCTCCTGCAACCCCAGCACCATATTTTTGTGGGGTGTGTTCGCGTGTGCGCATAGAGGGGTCTGCAGAGGAAAAATAGAGGCAGGAAAGGAAAGTTTGGATCCACACCTATATCCACCTATATCCACACCATGCCAGTGTGGTGTAGTGGTTAAGAGCGGTAGTCTCGTAATCTGGGGAAGCGGGTTCTCGTCTCCGCTCCTCCACATGCAGCTGCTGGGTGACCTTGGGCCAGTCACACTTCTCTGAAGTCTCCCAGACTCACTCACCTCACAGAGTGTTTGTTGTGGGGGAGGAAGGGAAAGGAGAATGTTAGCCGCTTTGAGACTCCTTTGGGTAGTGATAAAGCGGGATATCAAATCCAAACTCTTCTTCTCTTCTTATAATACTATGTGTAGTAAGCACATGCTCTCAGATTGGGGGAGCAC
The DNA here is from genome assembly GCF_964188315.1 of Podarcis muralis. Taxonomy (NCBI): domain Eukaryota; kingdom Metazoa; phylum Chordata; class Lepidosauria; order Squamata; family Lacertidae; genus Podarcis; species Podarcis muralis. The sequence continues at coordinate 10,931,283 of NC_135660.1, read as the reverse complement.
ACAAGGAGTTACTTACAGGGATGAGGAGAGCAACTGAGGATTTGTGGGGAGGCACATCTGGCATCTTCTGATGTCTTTTGCAATTGTACCCCACACTTCTTGGATGGAATTCTGGGTACCTCAAACTTGCTGGTAAACCAAGGCTTCATAGAACCATAGAATTATATAGTTGGAAGGGACCCAGAGGGTCATCTCATCTCCTGCAACACACCTTTTTAACTAGCTTCTTGGGCTGCTAGTGCCATCAAGGGAAATGTTGTCTGCTTTCGCCTTGCAGGCTATGCAAGAACCTGGGGGGTGGGGAGTGGGTCTGCCTTCTTATTTTGTACATAACAGCCCACACAGCTGCCCTCTCAGTGGCTACTAATCCTGCTGATTACATACTACCTCCAGCATTAGAGGCAGTATGGTGTTGGTGATCACTACTGCATCTTCTGACAGCAGATTTCATAGCTGAAGTGCAGTCCCAGGTTCTTCTGCCCCAGGGCAACTACACCCTTGTGCAAATTAATTGAAACAAACAATGTAGTTTATTGTACAAAACTCACATATATGTACATTAGTAACGGATATGACCTCTGCTGTTTTTAAGCAGCATTTGAACACGGTTTGACATGGAGTCTACTAGTTTCGAACAGTCACTGTTTTCAGATCCCTGTACCACACTTGAATCAGCGCTTGAATGAGCTTCTCCATAGTCGTACAGTCTACAGCACGGAGGCGACTATTGCATATAGCCCACAAATTCTCAATGGGATTTACGTCCGGGGAATTCCCTGGACAATCAAATACCTGTATTTGCTGCTCTGTCATGAATTTCTTCACCACTTTCGATGTGTGACTGGGGGCTAGGTCCTGCTGCAATATCCCAGTGCCATCAGGACACCTCTTTTCCAGCTCTGGAATAACTCTCTTTTGTAGAACCTCGATATATTGTGGCCAGAGCATCATTCCTTCTATTGGCTGCAGGCTTCCAACACCATAACGATCAACTGACTTTTTGTGTTTGTTGGGGGTACAGGATTACAAGTAAGATAGAAAACATGCCTTGTTTCAATTAATTTGCACAAGGGTGTAGCATTTGGAGCAGAGTGTTCTTCCTGGCAGGTGGAGCAGGAAAGTTCTCAGCAGCTGTTCTTTCTCTTGCTGATGAAGGAACAAGGCAGTCCTTCCCTTCTGTGTTATGTTCCTCTTGAAAGGCAGGGCTTGACCTGTGCTGCGCCCTGGCTTTTTAGCTAACAGTTTTTTAGGCAGAGGAGCTACTTGCAGCCTGGTGGGGAGGCAGGGGCTCTTCATTTTCAGGTAGGCAGCCACTCTGACCAGGAACAAGAGAGAGCACCTGTGTGCCAGTTGCCTTGATTTGATTTCGTGGAGAAAAGCGATCCCACAATCCCTGTCTCTCTTAATTTCTGGAGGGGAGGATCCCTCTGGGTTTAGTGGAGCAGGGTTCATAACCCTTCCTTCTTCAGGCAAGAGACGACCTCTGAGTGGCCTTTTTGTTCTCTGGCCAATGGATGCTCTGGCCAGTGGATAGAGCCAAAGTGAGCTTATACTAAACCATTGGTTCATGCAGCCCAGCATTTTCTATTCTTGACTGGCAGTAGCACTCTAATTTCAAGGCAGAGAAAGTCTGCCCTCTGATACCTTAAAACGGGCATGTCCAAAGTCCGTCTAATCCAGACCCCTATGGCAGCTACCATATTTTTCGCTCTATAAGACACACAATTTCCCCTCTAAAAATTATGGGGAAATGTGTGTGCGTCTTATGGAGTGAATGCAGGCTCCTTGGCTTCAGCGATAGCAATGCGAAGCCTCTGAAGCGCAGTGGGAGTGCTCCTGCTGCGCTCCGTAGGCTTTGCGTTGCTTTCACTGAAGCCTGGAGAGCTGCCTGAAGCCTCCGGAGTGCAGCAGGAGCTCCCACTGCGCTCCGGAGGCTTCGGGTTCCTTTCGCTGAAGGGTAGATGCCCCTTCAGCTAAGGTGCAGTGCCCATTCAGCTAAGCAGGAGGAGAAATGGAAGAGGCTCCGTTACTCCTGCTGCTTTGCTGAAGGGGCGCTGCGCAGAGAGGGGGAAATGTTTTTTTCTTATTCTCCCCCTCTAAAACAAGGTGCGTCCTACGGTCGGGTGCGTCCTATAGAGCGAAAAATACGGTAATTGGTGTCTGGTCCTAAAAAAAGCTCAACAACTTCAACCCTAAAAAAAGCTCTAAAAAAGGTCAACAACTATGGTCGGCCCTCACTTCATCAAATCTGGCCCACTTTGAAAAAAGTTTGGGCACCCCTGCCTTAAAAGAACTGGAGATTCCAGGGATTGAACCTGAGAATTACTGTGTGGAAAGCATTCATTCTGCCTCTTAGGTGTGACCTTCTTTCTAACACCTGAAAGCTCACTGCCACAAGGACAGAGCCGGTTGCCTTGTTCTGCTCCTCCCAAATCGCCCCTGCTGCAGGCTGGGCAATGTGGGATGAAGCCACAGAAGAGTGGCACACCAAGCTGCTGCAGCAATGTCTGAAGGGCACCTTCGAATAGGGATCTCTTGGTTGCCAATGGAACCATTATAACATGGAGAACTTGGTAGCAAACAGAATGTCCAGAATTTGCTTAATAGTTGCGCTGGCATGTGTGCAGCAAAATTACTATCGCTTGGCGTATTACGTAGGTGGTAAAGCTTCAAGAATATGCTGTTGTGAAATAACGCTGATGGGCAACACTCGGTGAGCAGTCCTTTTTCTTCTTTTCTCTGCAGATGTCTATTCCTTTGATGAAGAGGAGGCGGTTTTGGACCCACACATAGCCAAACACTTAGCACATTTTGGCATTGATATGCTCCAAATGCATGTAGTAAGTGGCTTTCCTTTTATTCAGGATCTGTATCTTCAGCAGTCATGGAAAATAGCGGGGGAAATCAGTGCCTCAATTGGAAAAGCACAGTTTCCATTCTTGTGGGAGATCCTTCTTTCTTTTATAATATATAATCTGCTTTTCAGTTTATGTTCTCCTGCTAAAAGGCATCTGATAACATAATAAAATGACAGTTACAGATAAGTAGCCGTGTTGGTCTGCCATGGTCAAAACAAAAAAAATTCCTTCCAGTAGCACCTTAAAGACCAACTAAGTTAGTTCTTGGTATGAGCTTTCGTGTGCATGCACACTTCTTCAGATACCAGATATCTGAAGTTGGTCTTTAAGGTGCTACTGGAAGGAATTTTTTTTATAATAAAATGACACCAGGCTGTTTCTGAGTTCGGTAAGACTCTGAGCATGTAGAATGGGAAGTGAGAAGGGAGTGGGGAACCTTTCTCAGCCCAGGGACCACATTCCCTTCTGGGGAATCTTTTGGGGGCTGCTTGCAAGTGGTTGGAACTATGATTGAAAACTTAGGACCCGATACAGAGGCCTGGAATGCTGCCTTTGGCGTGAGGTTCCCCAACCCTGATGTACAATATATGTGTATTTGGAAACCAAGGCTACGCTTGCCCTCCTGCCCAGGATTGAACCGTACAGTCACATTTTGCAAAGTTTAAAAAGGTAAAGGGACCCCTGACCATTAGGTCCAGTCGTGACCAACTCTGGGGTTGCGGTGCTCATCTCGCTTTATTGGTAGAGGGAGCCGGCGTACAGCTTCCGGGTCATGTGGCCAGCATGATTAAGCCGCTTCTGGCAAACCAGAGCAGCGCACGGAAACACAGTTTACCTTCCCGCCAGAGCGGTACCTATTTATTTACTTGCACTTTGATGTGCTTTTGAACTGCTAGGTTGGCAGGAGCAGGGACTGAGCAACGGGAGCTCACCCCGTTGCGGGAATTCAAACTGCCGACCTTCTGATCGGCAAGTCCTGGGCTCTCTGGTTTAACCCACAGCGCCACCCGCATCCCTAAGTTTAGTCTCTGCAAATCAGACTCTCCATTTTTATTTTTTTTTAACCACATATTGCATGTGAAGCTCCACAGAAAAACGAGGGAGCTTTTTATGGCTATAGCAGTGGATCTTTCTGTGTTGCGGCTATAAAAGTGGGAGTAAGTTGTGATTGCAGTTGCTTAGATAATTCAGCAGGTGGAGACATTATTGCATTTGTATCTCAGCAAGCAGAAAGCAAGCTATTTTATTGCTGAGTGTTTCATTTGGGAAAGTTCTCAGAACCAGGTGTTTTCTTCTTTTTTTCTATTTAAACACACCTGCTTTATAAGATCTTAACATACGCTTTTGTAAACTGCTGCTTCTTAAAAGCCTTTTTTAGATTTATTTTTTTTTGCATTCAGACGGAGAATGGCTCGAGAGATAACGACATCAAACCCAGAGTCTCTGAATGGGAAGTGATCCAAGAGTCTGGCATGAAGCTAAAGCCAATGTATGGTCCAGGATACACGGGCATGAAAAACCTGGGCAACAGCTGCTATGTCAACACTGTCCTACAAGCCATTTTCAGCATCCCTGAATTTCAGAGAGCGTAAGTCATTCTAGGGAAGTTTTGCGGCAACCAGATTAGAACCTCTTATGTTCCTCATTGCACTACTAAGGCTCGCTACAGTACAGAATGGCAGACTCCAGGTCTGCCCCAGTGCTTATCCCCAACAGGGAGCTGTGGTTAATTGGGACTTCCTGGGAAGTACAGTGGTGCCTCGCAAGACGAAAAGAATCTGTTCCGCGATTCTCTTCGTCTAGCGGTTTTTTCGTCTTGCGAAGCAACCCCATTAGCGGCTAAGCGGATTAGCGCTATTAGCGGTTTAGCGGCTTAGCGGCTATTAACGGCTTAGCGGCTAAGTTGCTAAAAGGCTATTAGCGGCTTAGCGGCTTAGAAAAAGGGGGGGGGGGAAGCGGGGAAAAAATGGCAAGACTCGCATGACATTTTCGTCTTGCGAAGCAAGCCCATAGGCAAATTCGTCTTGCGAAGCGCCTCCAAAACAGAAAACCCTTTCGTCTAGCAGGTTTTCCGTCTTGCGAGCCATTCGTCTTGTGGGGCACCACTGTATGCCTGTCCCTTGGTGAATGTAGTTGTTGCATTCTCACTTTACATATTTTGTTAGATGTGAAGTGAGTCTAATAGTTACATGTCCAACCCATGTTTTATTTTTATTTTTATTTTCTCTCCTTTTTTGAAAGCACTCCTAAGCTTGCTGGATTTTATAGGGATCCTTCATCCATTAGGACACGGGTGGCGCTGTGGGTAAAACCTCAGTGCCTAGGACTTGCCGATCGCATGGTCGGCGGTTCGAATCCCCGTGGCGGGGTGAGCTCCCGTCTTTTGGTCCCAGATCCTGCCCACCCAGCAGTTCGAAAGCACCCCCAAGTGCAAGTAGATAAATGGGTACCGCTTTATAGCAGGAAGGTAACGGTGTTTCTGTGCGCTGCGCTGGTGCTGGCTCGCCAGAGCAGCTTCGTCACGCTGGCCACGTGACCCGGAAGTGTCTCCGGACAGCGCTGGCTCCCGGTCTCTTAAGTGAGATGGGCGCACAACCCTAGAGTCGGACACGACTGGCCCGTACGGGCAGGGGTACCTTTCATCCACTATTCCCACCCCTGCAGCAACCATCTGTTTATTGAGTGCATATATAAATACTTCCCCTGAGAGACCCCTGGCCAGAGGGGATGGCTCTTCATTAGAATCCCTTCCTCCTGCACACTCTGCCTAGCAACAGGGTCTGCATAGCTGTCCTAGGAACTAATCCACTCCATCCTTCAGCCAAATGGAGATGGGGAGACAGAGGATCCTCAACTGCTGTTTTGCTCCCAGAAGGAACTGTATTGCTTGTGGAGTTCTAGCAGGTGTCTCACAATTCTAACCTCCAAAATTTGAGGATAAGCATTCATTTATTTATACACCACTCTTCTACTGTTGTGCTTAAGAGTGGCTTTGCAGCAATAAGGATAAAAACAGAGCACTAAAACTATAAATATACAAATTGGACAGATCGTTACACCGTATGAGTGGTATTCAATCCTTCCCCTTTGCTGACGAAACGGGAGGGAAGGAACTTCCAGTGATTCCTGTTCTTCCTCTCTGCAGCCCCCTCTGCCTCCGAAATCTGTTCCGAAGGACCCCCAGTCCTCCAGAGCAGATTTTGAGGAAGTGTATGGGAAGGAGGAACGGGTGAACATTTCCTCCTTCTCGCGTTCTGCTGCCGGATGCCTTCTGTCAATAGTGTGGAAGCACTGGATACCACCCAATGTAACCAGTTCAAAGAAAAAAACCAACAGCAGTTGAGTCAGGTGTCTTCCGTTTCTGACAGAATAGAGATGGAGATGGTGTCTGACTGATGGATTTTGACTTGGGGACCTCAGCACTGTTATAGAAAAGACCCGGCCTCTCATTCTTGTCACAGTGGGGATATTGAGATGGCAACAAGAGCAAGACCTCTGAAGTAGATTTTAAGGCCTAGGCAAGACTGTATGGGAGCAAATGGTCTCCTCAGCAAATTATGTCAATGGAAAACAATCTGCTCTATTTGAATGTTCTCTTCTTCCCCCACAATTCTCTCTGGATAGGTACGTGGGAAACCTTCCAAGAATCTTTGACTACTCCCCTCTAGACCCAACACAAGATTTCAACACACAAATGTAAGTGGCAGGTTTTATATTAAGCAGCAGATTTCTCTGAATGGTTATTTCGCCCACATGGTTTGTTGCTTTAATAACCTTTATGAGGTACCCAGACAAACACCATTCTGGACGTGGGGGAAAATGTACTAATTGCCTTTTGGCATTCTTATTAAATGACAGATTTTCTTTTGAACTTGGTTAGTGGCACGGCTTTTTGCAGCGGCAATTATTCACGGTAGCTTTATCTTATAGGATGTAATTGATTCTAAAGCTGACTTTAGCTGTTTCCATTCTGTGGATAGTGCCAAGCATTTGTTGATTTTGTTTGTTCAGTATTTATATTGCTGCTTTACAATTTTCATTTAATTTATTTTTGGAACCACCTGTGACATTTGAGAAATGATTGTGCTTGATTGACTTTGATCTGATCGCTGTCTTTGATTTGACCTGGACTTTCGCCAGAGTAGTCCTGTTGTTTGTAATAAGCATAGCTATGTGGTATGGAGAGTATTTTCTCCCACATAGCTAATGCTACACTATTTTGTATGACTTCCTGCTTTTTGAAATGGGGGGGCCAAGAGGGAAGAAGCTTAGGTAGATCATAGTAAGTCTGTGTGTTCAGTGTGTGTGTTAACAGATGGGCCACATTTAGCCTTACTTTCACCCTCCTGCTGTTTTCTCCCTACTCTGAGTCTGGTGGGAAACATTTTGTGTGCTTTCTCTCTCCTTCCCTACTCCCACCCCACCCCTACCCCCCTCCCTCTACTACAGGGCTAAATTGGGACATGGCCTCCTTTCAGGCCAATACTCTAAACCACCTACGAAATCTGACCTCATTGAACAGGTGATGAAAGAAGAACACAAGGTATTTACCTAGCATGCACAGCTTGATAACTAGGTAGAAGATGTCAGGAGTTCAGCCTACACTCGAGTAGGACCCTGGCAGAGACACATGCACGATTGGCATGTTCCCTCCCTCCTGGACGATCGTTTGGGAGCGTCATAAGCTTTCTTCAGCCCAAACATCACAGCGACCAATGCCAACTGACACCGGCACACTTAGGGATCCGCAGAGTGTTCGCAGTTTGCGTAATAGAAGTCAGCAACTCAGCATTTTGGCTAATCTACTTTACATATAAACACACACAGAGCACTGCAACATGGCTCCCTCTCTCTCTAGCATCAGACAGCAAAGAGAAAAAGAACAAAGGACAATAGTCCCACTTCACGGAACACAGTAACACAAACATCCTGTCTCCGTCACTTCCCACTCTGTGGAGTCAAAACATACACCGTCATGTGAAAGACAAAAATCCCATGACTGCAATCATGGAGCAGGAATTCTAACAGAAGAGGCATACAGGCAACAGCGTAGCTAGCTGCTTGGGTGCCCAGGGCAAGCTGCCCGTGGGGGTGGGGCAAGCTGCCCACTGGGTGTGGCATGCTGCGTGGAGCCTCACTGCCACCTCACCTACAGCTGTAGGGAGGCTGAGCCGGGGGGAGGCGGGCAGACGCAAGCCCCATGCTGCTGTTTTGGGCAGCGCAGAGCCTGCAGGCACCCAAGCCACCCAAGAGAGATGCGTGGCTAGGGTGCCTGCAGGCCCTGCGGTAAGTGCCGCCCGCCATGTTGTGGCACCTCCCACCTAGCTACGCCTCTGTCGACAAATCTGGTCTGTGCCCTGCATCAGCTGAGCATGGCTCCCCAGAACATGTTCTTAGACACAATCTATAATGCATTGGCAGTGCCGTAGCAAATCTGCTGTGGTTTCTTGCCAAGGTGACTCAGTGTGGAATGAAGCCCTGAAGGCAGAAAGCCTGATAACTGCTGGTGGCAGATATACCCAAAAAACAGCCCAGAGTCCTAGCCAGAGTAAATGCGTATAGAAACAGGACAAATCTGAATATTTTTAAGAACAGCACGGAACGCAGCACAGATTTGACTTTAGCACCTCTGAGCGGTTGAGGACAGCCTTTTATTTATCTTTCCTTTACTGAGGCAGTATTGTTGCATTCTGGAAGCAGTGCTTGCAGCTAGTATGTTTGGCCCACTGGGGGATTAAAAAAATTGATATATTTATGGCTGCCTGCTGTATAATCTTTGCTTTTATTAGGACACTGTCTGACATAGTTCAGCTTGTGTCCAGTTAGCGTTTTGTGTCGCTGTCAATCTTTTGTTACCCTAAAACTTGGAAACTCACAATGTCCCCACCCTGCCTCTCCCTCTCTAAGGTGGTGTGTTTGGAAAGGAAAGGTCACCATGTAATGGATACAGGAGATGCAGTAGCTGGAGAGGAATTTTTGTTCCTGGAAGAACTACTCAGAGTAAACGCAGTGGTGTATTTATAGCAGGGTTGCAAGTTCAACCAGAAGAGTAATTATTTGTTTGAAATCATTTTAAATCTGCAACACATTTTTTTTAAAAGAAGCTTAAAACTTTGAACTGAGTAATTACTCAAAGCTAATTTTAGTCAGCTAAGGCAAATTCTAATGGGCTAAGGCCAAGAGTTAAAGATATGCACCTTCTGCTTTTGGGAGGCTGTTTTGGTTCTGGTATGTTCCTGCTTAAATAAGGGATTAAATATAAAATTTTAAAGATGGCATAACCCCCATCTTTTTTTAAAGGACTCACCTCCTGTAATAATAATAATAATAATAATAATAATAATAATAATAATAATTATTATTATTATTATTAAAAATACATCTTTCCCTGAACTGGGTTCTTAGTGGTCACCCATCCAAGTTGCTAATTAGGGCTACAGTGGTACCTCACTTTAAGTACTTAATTTGTTCCGGAGGTCCGTTCTTAACCTGAAACTGTTCTTAACTTGAAGCAGCACTTTAGCTAATGGGGCCTCCTGCTGCCGCCGTGCCGCTGGAGCACGATTTTTGTTCTCATCTTGAAGCAAAATTCTTAACCTGAAGCACTATTTCTGGGTTAGCAGAGTCTGTAACCTGAAGCGTCTGTAACCTGAGGTACCACTGTATATTTGTTTAGCAGCGAGATGGTCCCAAAGATGGCATTTCCTTTCTAAATGATAGTGGCAGCTTTTCTTTATTAAAGTCTAAGCTATTGCACTCCTCAGGATCCAAAGAAAAGCAGCTGTATGGAGGCTTTGCTAAAACGAAAATTTATTTAAACATTGTTGGTTTATCGATTAGCTAACAATTCTTTAATAGCAGTCCTCAGTTTATAGAGTCCCTAAAGAAGATGGGGAGAATTGGAGCTTATTCACACCACCAACTGGGCTCAAGTTAGTTGTAGGGAGAGCCTGTGCATTTTAGCTCCTGGTCCGTGATGAGGTGGCTGCGTTGCCTCTGCCAACATATGAAATGTTTTGATGTTCACATCTTGCTTCTTGGTTGTTTTTAGTGGTGCTCCAAAATCTGAACCCCGTGCATAGTAGAACATGTGTACGACTGGCTCAAGCCAGGATGGGAGCCAGTAGTGGTGAGCTTTCTCAATGGGTTTTCTTTTACTACTCTTCATCCACCCCCTATTATTGCCTTCTGGCAAGCGCAGAATTCTTGTTTTGCTCACCCCTGCAGCCAATGGCTGAGGCCGGGGGAATGGGAGAAACCACAGCTGCCCTGTCTTTCAGCACGAGAGAGAAGTTATGGGCATGCATGCCTCTTTGCTTCCCACTTTTGTATCCTGCCTATCCTCTTGATAGTAACTCTGGAGTAACATTCATGGAATTCCGTTTTACCTTCACAACAATTGTGTTGTTGAAGTTAGGCCAAGAGCGGGGTTTTGTGGCAGTGTAAAACCACTCTTGTCATTCCCGCCTTGGATCAACATCATGTTTACAGTAGCCTTTTCCCAAGGGTCACACTATTTGGTGGAGTTGCTGCGTCGATGAGGAGGCACATTTTTTCATCTCCGCCAAGCTAAGCAGTTGGCTCCTTACCTCTCTTGCCCTGACCTAGCCACTGTGATCCACGCAACGGTCACTGCCAGACTGGATTATTGTAACTCACTCTACGTGGGGCTGCCCTTGAGACTGACCCAGAAACTCCAGCGGGTGCAGAATGCTGTAGTGAGACTCCTTACGGGGTCCTCGCTGCGAGATCACATTCACCCGGTGCTATACCAGCTGCACTGGCTCCCGGTGGAGCACAGGATCAGGTTTAAGGTGCTGGTTTTAACCTTTAAAGCCCTATACGGCCTAGGACCCTCATACCTACGGGACCATCTCTCCTGGTATGTCCCACGGAGGACCTTACCTTCTTCAAACAAAAACATCTTGGAGGTCCCAGGCCACAGGGAGGTTAGGCTGGCCTCAACCAGAGCCAGGGCTTTTTCAGCTGTGGCTCCAATCTGGTGAAATGCTCTGTCACAAAAGACTAGGGCCCTGCGGGACTTGACATCTTTCCTCGGGGCCTGCAAGACAGAGCTGTTCCACCAGGCCTTTGGCCAAGGCACAGCCTGACCCCGTCCTTTGGTAATCCTCACAGAACTCTAGCCCAATGGTTGCCATTAATTTGCTTTGAACTGATTTTATAATGAAATGATTTTAGAATGCTGTATTATTTTACTGTTGTTAGCTGCTCTGAGCCCGGCTTCGGCTGGGGAGGGAGGGAGGGATATAAATAAAAAAAATTTATTATTATTTATTATTGATGAGGAAAGTGTTGAGCCTCTGTGTGATTGGTGGAGTAAAGGGTGCTTTGACTTGGACATGGGCGGAGGACTGGATGAGAGGCACCAGCGGAGCCTCCTAACAAATGTGGGCTGGGGTGCCCAAACTCCCAAACTCAGTGCAGCCAAAGTGTTTTCTGCCTATATAACCTACAGAAACAAAACAAGACAAATGCAAATCCCGTTGCTGATGTTTTGCAAAGCTTCACCATCCAATTCTCTGTGTTGCAGTTGAAGGATGGTTTCCTTTCTCTCCATGTTACTGCCCCCTCTGCCCCAATCTCTCGGGCTACCTGTACAGTGGTGCCTCGCAAGACGAAATTAATCCGTTTCGCGAGTCTCTTCGTCTTGCGGTTTTTTTGTCTTGCGAAGCACGGCTATTAGCGGCTTAGCGGCTATTAACGGAGAGAGCCAATGTGGTGTAGTGGTTAAGAGCGGTAGTCTCATAATCTGGGGAACCAGGTTCGCGTCTCCGCTCCTCCACATGCAGCTGCTGGGTGACCTTGGGCCAGTCACACTTCTTTGAAGTCTCTCAGCCCCACTCACCTCACAGAGTGTTTGTTGTGGGGGAGGAAGGGAAAGGAGAATGTTATCCACTTTGAGACTCCTTAAAGGGAGTGAAAGGCGGGATATCAAATCCAAACTCTTCTTCTTCTTAGCGGCTATTAACGGCTTAGCGGCTTAGCGGCTTTAAGAAAAAGGAAAAAAACTCGCAAGAACTCGCAAGACGTTTCATCTTGCGAAGCAAGCCCATAGGGAAATTCGTCTTGCGGAACTACTCAAAAAACGGAAAACCCTTTCGTCTAGCGAGTTTTTCGTCTTGCGAGGCATTCGTCTTGCGGGGCACCACTGTACAAAATCACGACTTTCATATTATGTGTGACTCCAGAGTAACTTATCGGATATTGGGATATTGGGCAAACTGCTTTCTCTGACCGTCTCAGTGGAACTACCTGTTTGCCTGCCCCCGCCCCATGAAAAACATAAGTTCAAAACCTATTTAACAAAGGAGCACATTTCAGCTTTAGTTCATTGCCTCATGAGAGGCAATGCAGTCGAAACAGAAGTGTCATAGCAGTGATTAATTTTACATTTTCTTCCTCACACTCTTATCCCTAAATGGCCTTGGTCCAGTATACCTGAAGGAGTGTCACCACCCCCATAGTTCTGCCTGGACACTGAGGTCCAGTACCAAGGGTCTTCTGGTGGTTTCCTCACTGTGAGAAGCCAAGTTACAGGGGGCCAGGCAGAGGGCCTTCTCAGTAGTGGCCCCCGCCCTGAGGAACACCCTCCCACCAGATGTCAAAGAGAAAAACAACCACCAGACTTTTAGAAGACATCTGAAGGCAGCCCTGTTTAGAAAAGCTTTTAATGTTTAATAGACTATTGAATTTTAATATTTTTGCTGGAAGCCGCCCAGAGTGGCTAGGAAAACCCAGCCAGATGGGTGGGGTATTAATAATAATAATAATAATAATAATAATTTATTATCTCTGAGAGGCAGTGCCAAGTTTAGTGTAAAAATGGTCCATCAGATTTATTCAGATATATCTACCTTGTTTTTCACACTGATACCGTGTCACATTACATGGTGCCTGTTAACACACTTCATAGAGAGCTGCTGTATATTTTAATTTCTTGCATCTTTGGAATCCATCCATCATTGGACGACGTCATTGGGCGCCTCCTGCCCAAAGCATTCATGTGAGAGATTGAATGATCTGACCCAGCTTATTTTTAGCTAAACGGTTTTGCAACTGTTGATGGGGAAAGCGTTGCCAGAATTTTCTCTCGTTTGCTCTCAGTGTGTGTGTGTGTGTGTGTGTGTGTGCGCGCACGCACGCACACACACACACTCTTTCTCTCTCTCTCTCCCCCTCCCACACAAAACCAAACAAACAAACATGCACACACACACACTTTAAAATCTGCCTGTGCACTGCAGCAGATTAGCTTGGCAGGAGAAGGAAATTCCATAGAGGACGCTTTACCAAAGAAAATAATAAACAGGAGATTTGGGGGAGGGTGGTATAAGGAGAGGAGTGTTCAAGGGTAGCAAACATGGTGCCCTCAAGATGTTGGATTACACCTCTCATGAGCTGCAGCCAGCATCTTATGTGTCTGTGTCAATACCAAGAGCAAGAGCAAACATGGCAGAAGAGCAATAGCCTTCATGCCCTAACCAGATGGACCCTTGATCTGATCTGCCAGAGTTCTTCACGTGTTCTTATCCTTCTCTCATGCAACCAAAACTACAGGCTTCACAAGAGGGGATGGCTATTAAATCAGTTTCAGCCCATAGTGTGAATGCGTCCAATATTGCATTGCCCAGGTTCCCAGTTCTCCTGGCCCATCTGCATTCCTCCTGCCCCTTACCCATGTGCTTTCCGGAAGACAAGGTCTACAGCTCCCACCATCTCCAATCACTGACCATGCTGGCTTACCTAAAAACCCTTGAATCTTGATACGTCCCTCTTTCAACAAACCTTCTGAAATCTTTATCCTGGCTGTTACCTTGCCTTGTGTTTTGGATTGATTTTTGTGTATGTGCCATTCCAATTTTTATATTTATAATCATTTTTTAAACATGTTTTTAAATGTTTTTGCTATATGTGTTTATATTGTCAATGGCTTTGAGATGCCTCATTCAGAAATGAAACGAAATAGATAAATAATGCTGCCCTACTTGCATTGCGTGAAAGCAGCATTGACCTATGGTGCCTGTGGCCTGGCAGGTTTGATTTTTTAATATTATATTATTTTTTCTAAAGCTTTCTGACACAGAACTAAGCAGCATACAAGGTAGCTGGAGTTTTGTTCTGACTTCTGTCTGCAAGGCAGTGGAGGGCATATGCGTACTGCCCAAAATAGTTTTCAGAATTCCCAGTATCTCCCTTCACCTCCCTGAAATCATTCCATAGATATGGGGAAATGTAAAGACAACCCCTGTAAGGTGTGTTGGTGCAGGCTGCTCCCTGTCCATTTAATAGATGGGCAGGAGGAGTGTTACCTAAAACAACCATAACTAAACTAAAATTAATAATAGCCCTGCTTTATTGCAAATTATGTGATGTCGTTATGTACATTTGGAGTCACACATGCATGACATTTCGTCTTTTTCTGGGATTGTGGGGGTACCTGAAGACCTGAAGCGGTGTTGTGAATTGCACCAGTTCATCCCTAAACTTCCCATGTGTACCATTGGGTTAATAATTAAATCTGTTCCTCTCCCAATGGGAATAGCTCTTTGGGTAACTTGATACGGAGAAAGATGGGAAGGAGGGTCATAACAGTGGTACAAACGCCGTTTTTGTCACATGCACCAAAGCATTAATTACAAAGCGTCATGACATATTTTATTCTGTTTTTTTTAGCCTCAGCACAATGGCATCTCTCCTCGCATGTTCAAAGCTTTTGTGAGCAAAGGGCACCCTGAATTCTCCTCCAGTCGGCAGCAAGATGCACAGGAGTTTCTCCTGCACCTTATACATCTCATAGAGGTGAGCAAGGGTTAGCCACTACTTGTCTTGTCTTTGTTTGTATCAGACAAAAATGCTATGTTAGTCTTGTACAGTATAGTAAGGTAAAGGGTAAAGGGACCATTAGGTCCAGTCATGACCGACTCTGGGGTTGCGGCGCTCATCTCGCTTTATTGGCTGAGGGAGCCAGCGTACAGCTTCTGGGTCATGTGGCCTGCATGACTAAGCCGCTATTGGCGAACCAGAGCAGTGCATGGAAACGCCGTTTAGCTTCCGGCCGGAGCGGTACCTATTTATCTACTTGCACTTTGATGTGCTTTCGAACTGCTAGGTTGGCAGGAGCAGGGACCGAGCAACGGGAGCTCACCCCGTCACAGGGATTCGAACCGCCGACCTTCTGATCGGCAAGCCCTAGGCTCTCTGTGATTTAACCCACAGCCACCTACTTCCTACTGTATAGTATAGTAGTTTTGGTGTAAAATGATGGATCGATTGGTGTGGTACCAGAGGTGTACATGGCACCTTTGTAGATTTACATCATTAAAATAAGACGTGTCCTTGCCCCAAGGAGCTTACACTGGAAATCTTGCTTAGCTGCTGTTAGATTTATTACGCGGACTTCACCACCAGGTCCCAGGGTGAGCCACAGCAGTAGGGAAGACAACGGAAGAAAGGGAGATGATTCTTTGATCTTTACAAAATAATAGTAATAATAATAATAATAATTAATTGCTGGGTTAGCAGAGTCTATTTCCAGCAACTAATTCAGCGAAATCGGGACATTTCCTTTCAGATAAATCAATTGAGTGAATTGACGTGTAGTGCCTTATCATATTTTATCTTGAGGAGTTCCATGAAATAAATTAATAAAAATCGATTCATGAGCCTCTTAAGTATTGACATGGGAGATAAGTACTTACTGAAAGCTTTTTTTCCTTGGACACTGATGACAAAGCCTGAGAAACTTTCACAGTTGTGCCCATAGAGCATTGTAGTGCAGAAATAAAAGATTATTTCCCACCATCCAGTTGTTTCGGTACTACTTGATTGCAAGGTAGGGGTTGTAGTCAATGCGAGTCCTACTCAGAGTAGGCAAAGGCAAAGGGACCCCTGACCATTAGGTCCAGTCGTGACTGACTCTGGGGTTGTGGCGCTCATCTCGCTTTATTGGCTGAGGGAGCCGGCGTACAGCTTCCAGGTCATGTGGACAGCATGACTAAGCCGCTTCTGGCGAACCAGAGCAGTGCACAGAAACGCCGTTTACCTTCCCGCCGGAGCAGTACCTATTTATCTACTTGCACTTTGACATGCTTTCAAACTGCTAGGTTGGCAGGAGCAGGGGCCGAGCAATGGGAGCTCACCCCGTCACGGGGATTCGAACCGCCGACCTTCTGATCGGCAAGTCCTAAGCTCTGTGGTTTAACCAACAGTGCCACCCGCGTCCCCCTACTCAGAGTAGACCTGTTAAAATTAATGATCAGGATTAACTTGTGATGCTGAACTAGTTGAGCCATTGGCCTTGATCCAGCAGGCTCTTCTTATCATTTCTTCCTTTTGGAGTGTGAGAAATTTAAATTTCTGCCTGTCTTGTACTCTGTGTGATGCTTTTGAGACATAAAACATCCCCTAAAATGTAATAGGTATCAGTCATGACAATTGCAAGTTTTCAATATGGCTGTTGAAATTTCACGCTGAAGAGGTAGTATGTCAGTTTGGACTCTTAATGTCTTAGTGCTTCGAGTGTTAAAACTAAACTACTCTTCCTATGTTATTGTGAGAATATGGGAACAGCTTCAGTGTGACTCCTTCCTATCACCAGCAACACTTCTGAATACCAGTTGCTTGAAACCACGGGAGGGGAGAGTGCTCTTGTGCTCATGTTCTGCTCCCTAGATTCCCACAGACATCTGGTTGGCCACTGTGAGAACAAGATGCTGGACTAGATAGGCCTTTGCCTTGATTCAGCAGGCTCTCCTTAGCTTCTTGTCAGCATCACCCCAGCTGAGAAACTAGGACAACAAGGAGATGTACTTTGGATCTTCGCATGTGGCCTGGTTATTCTTGCGCTGTCATGATTGTCCAAGAGGTCTGACCTGTTTTCTCCCTTCAGAGGAACCCTATTGGTTCAGAAAACCCGACCGATGTCTTCCGGTTCTTGGTGGAAGAACGTACACAGTGCTGCCAGTCCAGGAAAGTCCGATATACCGAGAGGGTGGACTATCTCATGCAGTTGCCTGTAGCAATGGAAGCTGCAGTGAACAAAGGTTAGGCGGGAATTAGGCTACTTTGCATGTGTTGGTTTTTGCGTCCCCCAGAAGAAACTTCTGGGTTCAGCTCAGTTTATTCACACATGCATGTTATTTCTGCATCACAATGGCTTGCATGTGTGAATAAGCCCTTACAGATTTAACTAGATTTAACTTCACAGATAAAACTTTGCCCAGAGAGAGAGAGAGAGAGAGAGAGAGAGAGAGAGAGACAGAAACCAGTTCATTCACCCAGCCTCTAAAGTAAAGGCAAAGGGATCCCTGACCATTAGCTCCAGTCGTGACTGACTCTGGGGTTGCGGCGCTCATCTCGCTTTATTGGCCAAGGGAGCCGGCGTACAGCTTCCGGGTCATGTGGCCAGCATGACTAAGCCGCTTCTGGCGATCCAGAGCAGCGCACGGAAATGCCGTTTACCTTCCTGCCGGAGTGGTACCATCTACTTGCACTTTGACGTGTTTTCGAACTGCTAGGTTTTCAGGAGCAGGGACCGAGCAACAGGAGCTCACCCCATCGTGGGGATTCGAACCGCCGACCTTCTGATCGGCAAGTCCTAGGCCCTGTGGTTTAACCCACAGCGCCACACACATGCATGTGTGATACCATCCTTAGTTTTACTGTGATGCAAAATACCTGAAATGCTGTCCTTTAAAATATCCTGAAAGTCTGAGACCAGATGGATTAAGTGGAATGCTTCATGACGATCAGTGGGAATTTGCACATTGAGGGAACCTCTTCTGTGTTAGCTGAGATGGAATCCCAGAGTGTTACAGAGGATTATTTTCATGCATGGCACTAGTTAGGCCTGTTGGGCAACACTGCTGACCTGTTCAAAGTGACAGTTGAGTTCACCCAACGTTCCCCTTTGTTCTGTATATTGCATCATGGGGGAATGGTGACACAGGAAATTGCCTTGTCTTGTGTCAGACCATTGGTCTATCCAGCTCAGAATTGTCCACGCTGACTGACCTCTGGGAAAAGGTCATAACTCATCTCTGGCTTCTTCAGGTAAGGCTGGGAAAGACACCTACCTGGAACCAAGAGGGTTACTGCCAATCTGTGTAGACAAAACTGATTTGCCTGGACTTGGTATGAGGCAGCTTACTATGTCTTCCTAACCAACTTCAACCTGAACTGTAAACCCTAGATATCAAAATAACAAACCATGCTTATGGTTAGTGAGGGGAGAAACTTGAAGGAGGCTGCATGTGAGAATGCAGTGTTTATTATCTCAGTGCTTCACATAAGGTTGTCCATTCTCCACACGCAATGGTCCTCTGTTGTTGCTTGTGTTCCTGGTTAGATGAACTGATTGCTTACGAATTGAAGAGGAGAGAAGCTGAAACTGCAAGGAGGCCCCTGCCGGAGCTTGTACGTGCCAAAATCCCTTTTAGTGCCTGTTTGCAGGCCTTTTCAGAACCAGATAATGTAGAAGACTTCTGGAGCAGTGCCCTTCAAGCCAAGTCTGCTGGAGTTAAGTGAGTGCAGTTTGTCCTATACATGGGTATGCATGTTAAGAGAGTGAGATGTCCTTAAGAAGCTTCAATCGCAGCCTCCTGAATGGCTTGGGGAATACAAATACAAACAGGATTAAATTCAGGAACCTTTGTATCTGTGTTTGTGGGGACTGGCTTTTCCTTGCTCCCCATTGCCTCCAAATCCCCACTCCCAGCTACATAAGAGGATTCCTCCTGGATCAGACCAGACTCCAGATTGCTTTTGAACAAATTAAAAGTCACTGGTCCCAATACGGATCCTTCAGTCTCCTTCCATTCTTCCAGCATGAATCTGTTTTTGAGTGCAGCACTCTTTTGGTTTTGCATTCCTATGGCTCAGCTTCATTCACTTGAAATTGCTTTTGTTTCCAGAACCTCTCGCTTTGCCTCATTTCCCGAGTACCTGGTAGTACAGATAAAGAAGTTCACTTTTGGCTTGGATTGGATACCTAAGAAGCTTGGTATGTGCTCTGAATATTCTGTTCTATATTCAATTGTCCTGGGTTCTCCTGTAAGGTTTCCTGGGATTCCCTGAGAGCACAGAAACCCTTGTTATGGAGAATCAGTCCCTACTTTTTTTTTTGGTTTAGGACTAAAGCACTGGGTTTGGGGAGCTGAGTATAGGAGCGTGCTTTAATAATAACTTTATTGTCAATGTACAACCTGTGTACAATAAAATTAACTGAGCCTCCCCCCCATGTTACTGTAACGTATTAGCTGTGCATCTATAGGCTTATTTGCCCTGCTGTGTTTGCAGATGTTTCCATAGACATGCCAGATCTTCTGGACATCAGCCACCTCCGTGCCACAGGCCTCCAACCAGGAGAGGAGGAGCTCCCAGATATCTCTCCGCCCATTATCATTCCTGATGACCCCAAAGGTACTGCCTGCTACCACGAGGATCTCTACTCCCCCACCATTCTCCACCACAACTGTTAGTTGAACTTCTTTTCTGTTCCTTTGTCACTTTTGCTCCCTACCTGTTCATATGGGACTTCTTCTGGGACGACAAGCTCCAACATCTCCATGGCACATCCTTTGCACCGCAGCCATTGGGCGCTGGGCTCATGGGTGTGAGAGAAGTAGCCAGTTATAGAATTGAGGCCTGTTTCCTGGTTTAGTAAGTGGGATTCCATTCCTTGACAAAATTTTGCACGGTGTGCAGGCAGGAATTGAGACTGAGCTCCGAAGACCCAATCTGGAAGTAATATGAGGAACAAGCAATGGAGAATGGGGAGCCCAGGATCAACGAAGCCTACTCAAGCATAGGGATTGGGGTAGTTCTGGTGGGCCACAAAGTACATAGAAGATCGAGGACCTGATTTAGAGGAGATGCATAGATGTGGTCAGCCTGCAGGTGTGTGCACACACCCATGCAAAGAAGCAGGGGAAGGTGGGCTGAGCATAATTGGTTAGGCCAATGGCACAGATCCCCATGGCCAGATCTGAAGCCCATGTCCTATGGAAACAAGCACATCTAATGTCCGAACAAGGCCTTGACTCTATAGCAGCGATGGGATCTAGTGTTTGCACCCAGCGCAGAACTGGCCAGCTTCCTCTCTCTCGCCATCCCAATGCACACTCCCTCACTTTGCCTTCTTCACTTTCAGATGGCATGACGAACCATTTCATGGAGCGTATGTATTTCATTTCATTATGTTGGCTTTATTTTATTTTTAAGGCTGTTTTAGTGAACTTATTTGCTGCTGCACAAGGGGCTCTCTGTCTGTAGAGAGATGCATGGAAGCTCTTCTCTTTGGGCCTTTAATTGCGCCATTGTTTTGAATGTCTTCCAACCTGTTCTTAATGTTTGCTTGATTATTTGGTGGAAGACGTGAAAAGTACCAGGGAGACATCAGGGACTGCTCTCCTGTGTTGGAAACATCTTCATCTTTACTCCTTCACAATTGGTTTAAGGCTTGGGAATACTAATTTTCTGAATGTGCCTGAATATGGTGGTGGGAGAATTGCATAATTGATTGTTAAAAAAAAATAATTGTTGATTTTTGGTATTTTATATAGGCTGCCCAATAACATTATTCAAGCAGTGATTCAAAACATAAATATTGCAGGTTTTTAAAAAAAGTCCTGAGAATTTTTTAAAAAAACTTTACATCGTGTGAAAATAACCACAAGGAACTTTCAAGGTGAGCCTCTCTAGAGAGGGGCACACCACAACCGGGATGCCCAATGCCAACATAACCCAGCAAGTAGAAATATAAAACATTAAACCTAACACCAAAGGGTTGCGAAAAGCATTGTGGGACTGAGGAAGTGGGCAGGGTCGACTGGGGAGAGGCCCAGAGGTGAGATGGGAATGTTCTCTGGACTAGAGGTCCCTCGCTCTGCGTTAATTTGAAGACTTCCAGCCTTAGCTGTCTAGTAGACAGAGCACTGCTGTTGCACCTGGAATATTGGGGCTGTTTGCATGACAGTTAATGGCTCACCTGAAGCTAATATTATGGTCTTCATTCTGTATTCCCTATGCCAATTTGCTCAAGTGGCTGGCTTTTAGTGCTAAGGGCCAGAGTGTCCTAAGAAATGTCTGCTTCCAGCTGTGCAATAGATTATGGTTCCAAGACTATTGGAAGTTGCCCTCACTTTGCATTCTGCCTTACACACATACATCCCACAATGGAATTGCGGATTCCTGTGGACATTGGCAATCCTGTCTGAGCTTAAATTGACTGAAGCTATTGCCTTCAGCTCACCCTTTTGCCAAACCTTAGTGGCAAATCTGTTGCTGAGACTCCAGTAATGTAAACCTTAAAATTTGGAGTAGCTGTGGTACAGAAAACTCGGGAAGCTAGCGTTGCTAACCCTCTGAAATGTTCCTTTGTCTTAGCATAGGGAATAGCAAATGCCTCAAATGATCTTTGTAGGCTCTCATAACCATTTATGTGCTTGCATCTCAGTAGTGCGTGTCCATATTTCTCTGAGTGATTTATGCTGTGTTATTCTTTAGAGCGAAACTGAGCCTGTGTAAATGCAAGATCATTGTAGAAAGTTGCACAGATGTTCAGTTGTCTGCTGGTCTTAGCAAGTATAAAATTGAATGTGACATTCCATGCACACTAATTCTAGGGTTGTGTGTTCTGGACAAGATTTTTTTTTAAAGCGTGAACGTTACAATTTGAACAAATTAACAGGAGAGCAGATCTGCTAAGCATGCAAAGTGTGTGAGAATTAAAAGGCATTTTCGGCATTTGGAAACCTCAAAATCAGGACTGGGCTCAGAAATGGAAAAAAAGATGAGTGATTAATATTAGAGGTGAGAGTAAGGATGGTGGCAGCCATGGGAAGGGATATAGAGATGTAAAGTTAACCGTCTTTCTCTTTTTACTGGATAGTTGGAGTTTCCAACAGATGCTGCCTCAACCTTTTTATTACAGTTATGAAGGCCAGAAAGGTTTAGAAATGGGCAGCATATTGCAGGTTCTCAATTCTATGAAAACTGCACATTTTGTGCCACAGTTGAAACACAAAGCCCTGTCCATTGATGGGGTAGGATGGTGTTTTTCTTTGCTCTTGTTTTGTTTGACAGCTTCTCACATTGGGAATGTCCTCTCTCTCTCTCTCTCCCAGCTCCAGATATTGATGAATCCTCAGTGATGCAGCTAGCCGAGATGGGTTTTCCACTGGAAGCATGCCGTAAGGCTGTCTACTATACAGGCAACATGGGTGCTGAGGTGGCTTTCAACTGGATCATTGCCCACATGGAAGAACCAGGTCTGTAATCTGATTGGGTGCGCATATGTCTGCAATAGACATCGCCATGCCCGCTAGGATAGTTCTGTGCTCTCTATTCTTCCTTTTAATTGGCTAGCACTGCAATTCTTATTGCATGATATACATGATTTAGTACAAGCAAAACAAAATGTGTACACTTGTAAATTCTCTAATATATTTGAAATCAAATGAACACACGTCTGTCAATCTTTGAAAGTTCGTAGAAGTATAATAAGTCTATAGTTGAAAGAAAGTAATAGATGCTATCCTGTGGGCTAAGCGGTAATACATGGTGCCGAAGTAGTAAGTGAATAACAACGTAGGACAGTGATCCCGGATAATCTGACTGTTTCGCTGGAATCTTCTTCAGCACAACTACAAAAGAATTCAAATATGAAACTGTGTACATGAAAACTATATAAACTTCACACAGAATTGCAGTGCTATCTAGTATACTGGTCTTAGTGTTGCTTGTATTGTTTGTTGTGTTTAGTTTGCAACACAGGGGTTTGTTGTTTTGTATTCCTTTTAATTGGAAGCAACCCACAGCCTCACCAGCTTCCTTCACTGTTCCATCCTAGATTAGCTTATCGTTGCAGAATCATGGGTGTGGGATGGACTTTGCGGGTATCTAGCCATTTGCTTCCTGCCTTGCAAATAAATCTGTATGAACATAAGTGGAGGCCTGCTTGATCAGTCCCAAACATCCACCTAGTTCAAAGTTTCTGCTCCCCCCCATGGAGCCCACAAGCAAGGCATAAAAGGAACAGGCCCTCTCTTGTTGTTGCTGGAACTCAGCTTCTCCTGGTTTAGGAATAGGCGCTGAATTTCTTTGCAGAGATTTAAATATTTGCCGCTTATGTTCCAGATTTTGCAGAGCCCTTAGCCATCCCTGGTTACGGAGGAGCCGCTTTTCCTGGGGCAGGTGGAGCAGCAGTTGTTGGGCTGGATAACCAGCCCCCAGAAGAAATGGTTGCCATCATTACCTCTATGGGCTTTCAGCGGAATATAGCTTTCCACGCTCTACGGGCAACAGTGAGTCGTCCGGCAAATTATTTGGGGTCTATTTTTAGCGCAGATGCAGACGTCCTCCACTTCCTCATCAAATATGACTTTCAAAAGCTGGTATGGTAAATTAATGTCATTATCCGAAGCAGAACAGGCCCTTTTTCTGCCATTAGCAGTGGCAGCAGGACATTTGACAAAGGAAGACCTTGCGCTACTTTTCCTTTGGGGAATTAAGTTTAGGCGGCATCCTGTTCATAGGTACTGGTCAGGGGGAAATCTTGGCTGCAAAATCTTCTTTGCCAATAGCTTATTGAGGGTTGGGAAGCAGCTTTAGGAGGACTGGCTTGAGACTTTTAAAGAGAAGGCAACTCTTTGACCAATACTCAGGACTTCTCTGTTTGAGGCGCCTATTTATTATTTCTATAGCACACCCTTCCTCAACCTGGTACCCTGTCATTCTTGGTTGCAACGGATGCTTTCAGAAATGCTCATCTTGTGGCGACTCCTCACTGAGGAGCCCCCGTCTCCGGGTTCCCTGGAACTCATGCTAAAAGTTAGTACACTAGCCAGCAGGTTGATGCAAAAGGCATTCTCACCTGGTGAGGATGGGAAAGAGCTGGAGCGGAAAATTCAGAAATGTGCAGTGAACTGAATAAGAGGCTTATAGAATCGTAAGGACAAAGTTATTTGGGCCTGAGATTGATGGGCATAAAAGGTAAAGGTAAAGGTACCCCTGCCTGTACGGGCCAGTCTTGACAGACTCTAGGGTTGTGCGCCCATCTCACTCAAGAGGCCGGGGGCCAGCGCTGTCCGCAGACACTTCCGGGTCACGTGGCCAGCGTGACAAAGCTGCATCTGGCGAGCCAGCACAGCACACGGAAACGCCGTTTACCTTCCCGCCAGTAAGCGGTCCCTATTTATCTACTTGCACCCGGGGGTGCTTTCGAACTGCTAGGTTGGCAGGCGCTGGGACCGAGCAGCGGGAGCGCACCCCGCCACGGGGATTCGAACCACCGACCTTTCAATCGGCAAGCCCTAGGCGCTGAGGCTTTTACCCACAGCGCCACCCGCGTCCCTTGATGGGCATGAGCTGACCTAATTAGATGAATGACATGGATAAAGTAGACTGTAGCTTGCAAAAGCTGATGCTGAATTAAGTTAGCTTGCATTTTTTATTACTGCTGCAGCAGCAGCCTGAAGGCTCCATTCATTTGTTGCCCTCCCCTGGCATCATAATATTTGTAACACTTGCTCTTCCCGTTAGTTAAGATAGAGGATTACTTGTCCAGCTAGGGGAGGGTATCCTTAGTTTGGTACCAGACCAACACAATCTGTCCAGACTATGTGGGTGGAAGTTAAACATGACATAGGAGCAAATACGGGATTATGGCAACCACATTGCACAGCCTAATACAGCTGCTCTGCTGAACTGAAGGAGACTCTGTTGAGGTTGTCACTGTCCATGGTGCTTAAATCAACTCAAGTGAGCTTCAGACGCGTAAAGATGAAGAAGCCTCTCTGCTGCAGTGGGAATATTTCCATTTGCAGCAGGTTTTGTCCCTCCACCTTTTGTTTGTGTTTCCCATACAAAGGGAACAATGCAGCAACAGGTTTTTTTATTTTTGGGAAAAGGCACCCAAGCCACAATGGTTGTACTGATGCTGATGGCTGTTGGCTATTTTATCTTCCTATTGGTTGGCAGAATAATAACCTGGAGCATGCATTAGACTGGATCTTCAGTCACCCAGAGCCAGAGGAGGAGAACGAAACGGCTTCTGAAACCATGGACCTAGAGAACCATGTGAATGCCAACATCCTTGCAGAATCTGATCCAGAAGGACCCAGGATCAAAGACGGCTCTGGGCGTAAGTTTCCCACAGACACTTTGCTTTGGTTGTTCATATCTTATTCCCTTTTCCCAAATGTATTTGCTGCGGCTATGAATCGTTTCTCCACTGTCAACGGAAACGGTGATATACAACCATGTACAAAACGTACAATTATCAGTCAGTCTTAAAATGACAAATACCAAAATCAGTTCACTGAAACTGCCAACACGAACTGAATGGCTAAAGATCAACAGTAGCAGTATTAAATCCCCAAACCCTTTCAAGATACACTGAAATGCCTGTCAGAACGGCTAAGTTTTGCCCAACCTTGTAAAGGTCAGCAAGGAAGGATAGGTTCATTTGTCTATTTTATTCGACAAATGGGGTTATTTTGTGCTGCTTGAGTAAGACCAAAAAAATGCAGAAAAGTCATATTTAGTCTTTTTTAAGAATTCTAATTATGGCAAACTAAAAACCCTAAATCAGCAAGTTGGCTTTTGATTTCTACAGACCTCTTCCTGATGCAAAAAGGGAATGGGAAGAAACATTTTCATAAGCACACCTGCAAATGTACAATATTCGTTGTAACGATGCGCTCGTTAAGGAGCCAGGATTCACTGCAGGCCCCCTGTTGAATGTATGTTTGATGGCAAACCTGGGCTTGTTACTGTGTGTAATGTGTGAAACAACTCTTTGGTGTGCAGCAGTCCTCAGGTTTAGCCCCTGGCAACTCTCATTAAAGTGACTCTGGTGGCAAGGCTGCCTTTGTCTTAAGATCCCATAGCCCTAGTTAGACTAGATAGCGCAAGCTGTGTGGACTATTGATTTGAAGCAGCTTTTGATACAGATGCCCAGAGGGAGCAGACATTTCTCTGTGCTGCTGGGACACATTTAGACTCACGTTTTCTCCTCATTTTTATATCTGGCTGTAACAAAAGATAATCTGCTTCGTTTTTTACCTTGATGGTGACAATGATCCTTGCAGGGGGGGAAATCTAAAACCAGCCACAGGATGGCGCTGTTGGACAGCAGTTGAAGAGTACTGAGCAGAAAGAAGTAGACCACAGTCACCTTAGAAAGCCTGGAAGTAGCAAATAGTGCTTGGCTCTGTTTCTCACAAGGTTTTTGCGGGGCCACGTGAATAACAGGTCTCGGTGTTTTGATTTCTGGGAATGGAGTTGAGAGACGACCTAACCTGGGGAGAAAACATCAAAGACCTGGTGAAGAGAGCACAGCAGAGGTTATATTTTCTGAGAATCCTCCGGAAAAACAATCTCTCAAAGGACCTGTTGATGGCGTTTTACCATTGCACTGTGGAGAGCGTATTAACTTATGGTCTGTGTGTGTGGTTTGGGAGCTGCACGGCCAGGGAAAAAACAATGCTATCCAGGGTTGTAAAGACTGCAGAGAGAATAATTGGGTGCACTCTTCCCACCTTGGATCAAAACTATGCTGCCAGGTGCCATAAGAAAGCAGCAGAGATAGCGCAGGATAGTACGCACCCCGGAAATGATCTCTTTCAGCTTCTGCCTTCTGGAAGAAGGTATAGGGTTATAAAGGCCAGGACTAGCCGCCTGAGAAACAGTTTCTACGCAAAAGCAATTCTGGTTCTAAATGCAGCATAAGGAGTCTCTATAGTATAGTGTATTTTAAAATGGGGTTTCAGAGTTTTTAGGGGTTTTTGAATGTTTTATGTAGTTTTTATGTTGTTTTATGTAGTTTTTAAATTTCATTGTCCTTCATGGGACAATGACAATAAAGATATCGTATATTGCATAATTGGAATATGAAAGTGTATTTTGGGGCATCATAATAATTATTTGGTTGGAGCGCAGTGGTGATAACGCCAATGTTGCAAGTTCTATCAGTTTAAAATATATTCAAAAAAACAAGCTATAAAATATAATATCAAACATTTGAACAATTTCTCATTAATTCAAAATCCCATTAATCCCATCTATAATACAGGGAAGATTAGGTGTGGTTGAGATTGTGCTATGGCTCCTCTTTGTGCAGGACAAAGTATCAAAACACATGGTAGATAATCTCATATAACAGTTGCTACACCAGCCCTATTACATTTCAGTTTGTTTCTCTGCACAAGCATGGGGTGTAGAGGGGACAGAGAGACCATTCCCGGTTTTTACTTCCGGGTGTGTGTTTACATCAAGAGAAGAACATGAGAGACTATCTACATGCATGTTCCGTGCTATTTTCCAGATGTCTGTGTCATTTAAAAATGGATTTCTTGGGTGGGGGGAAACAGACAAGCATAGTATGTCCCCCTGAATCCCCTGAGGGAGGGGAAGGTTCAAAATATGATGAGTGAACGAATGGATAACTAACATGATGCGACTGCTGGACTTGGCTTGCTAAGGACATCTCTTCACATCCCTGCTTCTCATATTTGGTATTTTCCTTGCACAGGATATGAACTTTTGGGGTTCATCAGTCACATGGGAACATCTACAATGAGTGGCCATTATGTTTGTCATCTCAAAAAGGAGGGAAGGTGAGTAGGTGGAACTGTTAGATAATATAAAATTAGTAAAACTACCAGGTTTGAGCAAAGCTTGGCACTTTGGTCCTAACCACTTTGTCGTGGAAGCAGATTCCACTGAAAGGACTAGGGCAGGCTTCCAAGTTCGCATTGCTGGAGCTACCTGATCTCTTTCTCCTCCTTTCCACCTGCCTCAATCCAATCATGCTCTTGTCTCCTAAGCTCTACTATTCCCCCTCACATTCTGTCCTTTCTGGCAAGATTCACCTGCCTTTATGTTGGGCCCATGCTTATTGCTTCTGTCCAAATGCTGACATGGACTCCAATCTGAACGTGGCTTTAATCCTGCCCATGAAATACAGCATGTGCCAGCGGATCCCTGGACGCAGTCTGCAACCCCCAGTTTACAGCAGAAAAAGAATCCCAAGATTTTCAGCAAATGATATTAAAAAGACCAAGAGGTATCCAGATTGGGCAGTAAATTCCTTTGCTGTTTGAGAACTCTCCAGGCTAATAATCCAGACAAAAGGATGCTGGATAAGGGTAGGATTCTGACCCCAGGATTGGGCATTAAGCCTGATTTCTCAATGCACTCATTGCCTTTTTCTTTTTCCTCCCATCTCTTTGTTTCAGGTGGGTGATCTACAATGACCTCAAAGTCTGTGCCTCTGAGCGACCACCCAGGGAGTTGGGGTATATTTACTTTTACCGCAGGATACCAAGTTAGGCCTTAGTAAACGCCCCTTGGCCTTAAGAAGCCATAAGCCTTTTTATTCTGCCAAAAAGTCGTTTCAAACAAGCAAAGCCTTTGGACTGCCAAAAGGAGCAAAAAGGAAAACATTTGGGTACTATTTATAGCTTAAAATCAGGATCAGTCATTTGATGCCTTCTTAACACTGTAGCGGAGGAATTTCTGTTGGGTCACAGTGCGTTCTAGGATTTTGGGGAAAAAAATGTATACACTTTGTGGCGACCTCAAGGCTGTTCTGATCACTAGCCGAGATTGCAACAAGCAACTGGAGAACACGAGACTGCTCTCAAACTCTGAAACACCCACCTTCTTACCTCGCAAGTCAGTTTCGACCCTCAACAACTGTTATGGAATCAGTGATGGTAGCCAAGCCACTGCCTTTGACTGGAGAGTTTACCACCACCCTGAAGGGAATGTTTAGTGGAAGATCTGTTTGCCAGCCTGAAAAAGTGGCTTAGTTGTGATCTCTGGTTAGATTTCCTTTTTCCTTTTCCTTTTTTGAATAGCACTGTGTTATTCCAGGATGTAACAGCCCAGAATATGTTGCAGATGTCAGCGTGTGAAATCAAGGTTAATAACTGCAGCCAAGGGAGCTTGCAGTTTGGCCAAACAAACAAAAAATTCTGGGTGTTCATTTTTTTGTTTTAAGAAAACGGTGCTTTGGGTGGCTTCAAAACATACCTTCCATTTCTATGCCTTGACCTAGCAATTGCTGATGGTTTGAGAACTCGCTTTATAAGAAAGGGCTCATTTCACCCATTTCAGTGGATCGGTATGCACATTTGTGTCTGTGCGTGAGTCTGCTTCTCCCATTGTGAGATAAATGCTCACACATGCAAAAGCTCTGTGTAGTCCTCAGGGTTCATGTAGGGCTGTGGATCAGCAAACTGCAGCTTGGCTGTTCTTCCTCCTCGGTTATTCATGCTTTTGCATATACTGTAAAGGGAATCCACTCCATGGGTCCCCATGACAAGTATTCCCATCCTGCTTCGTAACGTTTACAAGGGCTCACCTTGTGACTAGCTCTTGCCCCACCTTCTTCCCCTTCCACGGCAACCAAAGGAACTAGAGTTGCTAGGGCGACAGGATGGGGGAGAGTCACATGGTGAGGACATGCAGATGTTTGTGGATCGGTTGGGAATCCTTTACCACAGAAGAAGACCTCATCAGGGTCGTAAAATGTACTGGACCCGAAGTCAGTCTGCTTTGATTTTCCTTCCACTTTTATGCCGCTCTAGTATTTCCCACAAAAATATTTTAAAGATAGGGACCCTTTATGGAGAAGCTAAAATATATAACTTTCCCTGGCAATGACGCTCCCTAGAGGAACCGTGTCTAGCAAATATGCAGACAGCCCTTTTCCTCTGGCATAGCTTGTTTAATTATTTAAAATTTCTTCCCATGAAATAGCCTGCTGATGGATTGATTTTTTTTTCCCATTTAAAAACCATCATATTGACTTGTCAGCAGTTTGCAAAGGAGCCAAGTATCCCTTTCTAACAAACCTCCCCACTGCCTCCAATGTCTTCTTTTCAGTTTCACACTATTTTCACTGTGCTATTTTATGGCTTTACAAGCGTAAAAGGTGTGTGTGTGTGTATTTTTGTTTGTTTGTTTCAATTCATTGTGTGAACTCATGGGCCTGGTAAGTTCTTTTTTATTACTTTTTTTGCCTTTGTTGAACTACTGGGTTGTTAGGGAATTTGCAATGGCAAATAAAGTGGTGCCTACTGATTTGGGTCAAGCAAATGCAGCTGTTACCATAGAAAACAGCAGACAAACCTGTATCAAGTATAAATCTTCAGTAAATGACATACTACTTGCGCAGAAGTTCAGGAGACATTACAGTGTGTGTGTGTTTGTGTGTGCGTGTGTATATACATGCACATACACAGAGTTTCTTTATGGAAAGATCGGTGTTGCGGCTATTTATGCTTGGAGCCAGCATCATTTGAGGCACTAGTGATGCAGCTTAAGACCTTGTATGTCAGGTTAGATTCTACAAATCAACAGCCACAAAAGGCAGAAAGAGGCTTTCGAGCCCAGCAACACTGCGAGTGGTGAATCCAAAGCCTATATCTTGGGGTCTATTCTACCACCACCACTTTGCTTTATTTACAGCACTGCTACAGGCATGTTAGAATGCTGATCTGTCTCGCAACCTAGTCCCAGGCTACCTTCAATTACAGCTTCTCAAGTCACTATGAATGTACCACAAAATTTGCTGGCTGATCTGCTGTTATTTGCTGTTACCTTAGAATGTGTCACTGGGGGAATATTTGTCTAATTCTGATGATTTCTGCAGAGTCTGGATTTGTCACGATGTGCTTATTTAAACAAGGTCTCCTGTGCCTGCGAAAATTCAGCAAAGTGGTCTTTCCTCCACCTTGTGGACGTGTAAGGGCTAGTTCAAAGCAGGCGAGATCTGCTATGCCAGCATCCTGTATCTAAGTGTAAATAATGGGAACTCTCAGTGTGTTCCTTCTTGAATCTGGGAGCCAATATCCCAGAAGCAAACTTGTTAAGCTATCTGCCTGTATAGAGTCTCTGATCTAAAATAGCCTTCTCTCTCTCTGTGAATATTTATATATGAGAGTGAGACATGAATGCATGCAAAGCACAGTATCCAAACCCAAAGAACAACAGCCGAGAACATGGGTAGGCAAACTAAGGCCCAGGGGCCGGATGCGGCCCAATCACCTTCTCAATGCGGCCCGTAGACGGTCCGGGAATCAGTGTATTTTTACATGAGTAGAATGTGTGCTTTTATTTAAAATGCATCTCTGGGTTATTTGTGGGGCATAGGAATTCATTCATTCCCCCCCCCCCTTTCAAAATATAGTCCGGCCCCCCACAAGGTCTGAGGGACAGTGGACCGGCCCCCTGCTGAAAAAGTTTGCTGACCCCTGGCCGAGAAGCTCAGGCATTGGTGCTTAAGGTATTATCTGCTTCTTTACTATCAAACATTTGCTCCCTGCTGCTCCTTTTGGAATGTTCTTTAGCACAAAGCTCCACACACATTTGTGTGCATATGCACGAGACAATTTAAAAAAGCAGGGTAGAAAAACTTGACAGAACAGCATTCAATGGTAGTTGAGATATGGGGGTGGGGTTTGAGGGGGGAGCTGCGTTTTCCTCCAAGTCCTCAACTTCTCCCTCACACAGGCTATGTTTGGGGTCAGTAAATAGGCTTGTATATCTTGGTGGAATTTGAATCTTGGATGCAGATAAACTCTGGATGCAACCTACCAGGTCTTCCTCATAAGCCCTGTTGAAATGAAATGGGATCAAAAGCACAGATGATTATTATTAAATTTGTGTACCACCCTTCATTCGAAGATCACAGGGCGGTTCACAGCTTAAATTCATTGGACAGAGCTTGCAGAGAGAGGATTTCGGTGGATGGTTCCATCATTTTACATCCGGGCCTGTGCGCATAAAGGTTGTGGGCCAACCCAATTTAGCTTCTTGCTGTGTAATTACTAAAGTGGGGAGTGCCGACAATGAAATAGGTACATGCATGACTCTGGAGGATGAAGGCAAGACTTTGGTTGTAAAAGCACCTCCTCCTCAGTCCATTGGCATTTGAGCTAGGATGAAAGGGCAGTTCGTTCAGCATGGCAAGTACATGGTTATTAGTGATGGACAGCTGAGGGCACTTCCCTTAAATCTGGGATTAAAGCCTAAAGACTCCCAGCTAAATATAAACAATGGGGCTTTTTTTCACCCACTGGGAAATTTAGAGAATTTGGCTGTGGGATCTGTTTTGGGTCAACACCCATGCTATACTCTTTTGTACCACTTTAACATTCATGACACCCCACCCAAAGAAAGCTGGAAGCTGTTGTGTGTTGGCAACTGTGTCTCTGCGAAGGGACTCAGAACAACTCTCAGCACCCTTAACAAACTACAGGAGAAGTCATGAAGAAGCTGTGACTGTTGTTGTTGTTTAGTCGTTTAGTCGTGTCCGACTCTTCGTGACCCCCTGGACCAGAGCACGCCAGGCACTCCTGTCTTCCACTGCCTCCCGCAGTTTGGTCAAACTCATGCTTGGTAGCTTCGCGAACACTATCCAACCATCTCATCCTCTGTCGTCCCCTTCTCCTTGTGCCCTCCATCTTTCCCAACATCAGGGTCTTTTCCAGGGAGTCTTCTCTTCTCATGAGGTGGCCAAAGTATTGGAGCCTCAGCTTCAGGATCTGTCCTTCCAGTGAGCACTCAGGGCTGATTTCCTTCAGAATGGATAGGTTTGATCTTCTTGCAGTCCATGGGACTCTCAAGAGTCTCCTCCAGCACCATAATTCAAAAGCATCAATTCTTCGGCGATCAGCCTTCTTTATAGTCCAGCTTTCACTTCCATACATCACTACTGGGAAAACCATAGCCTGCTGTGACTGTTAAAGTGGTATAAATGGGGGGCATTAAATATATGGTTTGGATGTCACCTTAGTTGTCTTCTCTGCTAAATGGGGTCCCTAGCAGCATTTCCTCCTGTGTGCAGTTGGCAAGCACAGCATTTTTTTCACTACTCCATCGCATCATTGATTTTATCCCCTCCCCAAAAAGGTGCAATCCGCTGGGATGTTTCCCTGCAAGAGCGGCATTGAAATGAATGCGAGCAGCAGAAGAAGACCCTTTGTGTATGAACAAGCCCCATTGGATCCTGTACGGAGCCATACAATAGGAATAAGGACCTCTTTGCTTCCACTTTCTATTAAGTTTGATAAAAAGACTGCTTCACATTTCAAATTCTTCTGCAAAGTTAGTTGTTGTCTTTTAAGAGAAAGAGGATGATAATTTACTTGGATTAGAATTCGGTTGACTTTTGTTGTAGATTTGTAAACCGAGGAAGAAACCCCAAAGTATTATTTTCCATTTGTTTTCACCATGGTCAATGTGATGGCTGATGTCCACATTTTGAACACCAATTTGGCAACACTCAAGTGACAAAGAATCAAAACTTAATCTTTATTGGACACGGGAGCTGGTCTCTTCCCTCCAATTTGTTCCTTGTCAATGTTAATCATATGCAATCTAGGAGAGTTGCTCTTCCTTGCCAACAAACAGTATGGTTCTAATAAATGAGACCTGTGTACCAAATGTTACATTGGAATAAGCCATTGTTAATGGGGTTAAATGTCTCCTTGATTAACATCATCCTGTTTGTTGGCAAATAAGAGCCAGTTTGTTGAAATGATCCAGCAAGTGCACACATGTATGAAAATTACATCTCCAGGAGTTATCTTTTCTGGAGGGCAATCCTGCGAGTGGAACCTTTCATTCCTGTTGCACATCAGGGACTCTCCTTTAAAAAATATTCCATGGATAACTTGCTTCATGGTAACTTTCCCGCATTTAATGCGCTGACAAGATTAGTGTTCATGCCCCGAGTGCCTAATGTCAGCTGCGTTAAAATCCCATGCTGGTAAACGCTGCTCAGATTGTGTCCGTCCCACAAATTACAGTGCTGGCTTAGCGTGACGTGTGAACCACTACTTGTAGTTTTTTCTCTTTCCAGTCATGGGAGGAAACCAAGGTTTGTTCTTGCCACCCTGTTGAGGTTTATATGGAGGAAATCAAGCCACCAACACTGGGCTGGTTTGCAAATAATGCTAAGCCAACACTGGTCTGTTTGCAAAGGGAGACACAGGGCAGGCAGTATTTGAGCAGCGTGTACCATCATGCTGTTGGTTCACAGTAAACCATGGTTTGTTTGCAACTATGGCTTACTATTATGTGTATGGGGCCCAAGTGACCCCATGGGAAAAGTTGCATCTGGTGCAGGATGAGTGCTATTGCAGGTACCACTTCATGGCAGCAGCACCTGTGAGTGCAGTGTTTGGCCCACAAGTGCCGCGGCACATTCTTCAATCATTGCAGTTGTAACTATGGATGTGGCGTATTTAAAAGTATCTGAATCTGCCATTGTGTTGCAGATCAGTAAGGCAAACTGTATCTTAAAATGTATCTCCAGTTTATATCCTTTGTTTTCCATCCTTGTGGCAGTTTTGCTAGGTCCCACCCTCCTGATTTCTGAGGCATTGAACGACTATGCAAATTTATGGTGGAACTGGCTGTGCCTTTTAATTTTAATCTCTTACAGACTCCTTCCCTTTTCTGCTTCTCACATTGGATCAGATTACTGTACGAATCATTTGAGGTTAACTACTGTATCCTGGAAATGTTTGCAATTTGGATGAGTTTTGCACTGTTCCGAATTGTCGGCGTGAAATGCTAATCATCGTTTGAAGAGAATCTGTCTGCCACAAGAAGGGATGTGAATGAGATGGTTGCAACTGTTTTAAATTAAAAAAACAAAAAAACTATTTTGCATGTGTTGGTTTATGTTGTCTCTTCCACACAGAAACACACTTTTTGTGTGCTCACGATTTCCAGATGATTTGACAGGGTTGCTTGCGTCTTCCATCAAATCCTGGATGCATTTGGGGAATGGATGAACAAAAGCGAAGCTCAACTCTGGTTCTTAACCATTAACACAACAAAACAACTTTATGTATGGAGGAGGAAATAGCTTTTACCCTGGCAGAAATAAATCCTTCTAAATCTCCAGGCAACAAATAACTTGAAGCCACAGACAAAGTTTATTTTAGAACATATTTAAAAATTGCACGATTTTATAAATACAGGAAAATAAATACAATTTAATAAGTGGAAAAAGAATCAAAGGAAGGCATGCTTCCATTACCGTACAAAAATACATTTACTGTGGTGCTCTGCAAATTTTTTATCTTACCAGCCTTATAAATAAAACACACTAAATATCCATACAGTTCCAAGTTAAAAGCATAGGTTACATTAAAGAGCAGAGCACGGAAACGTCACTTTGAAGCTTCATTAAACTATAGAACTGTTGTTTCTTTAACTATTATATGCGGCTAGTAATGCACTAAGTATTTAGAGGCAGAAATGTTTTGTTATTTGCAGGCTAACCTTAAACCACATAGATGTTTTCCTCAGACTGGATTTCTCTTGGAAGTGAATGTAAACATTCAACCATTTATTTGGTTTCCAGTGGCATCTTTCATATTTTAAGGCTCCGCATCCTGCAAAGTCGTTCTCGTGTTTGCCTTTATCTCCAGGAATTTTGAACCTAATAGAGTTTGCGAAAGTCAGTATTCTGACCGTACTTCAAACTTCTTATAATTTGGAACACAGATGTTTTCAGCAAAAGCTCTTGACCTGCCATCATTGTATGGAGAATCCACAAGTAGAAGGTCCCAGGTCCTTTCTCTATAGTCTGTTTTCATGCCCCGATTTCTAAAGTATTTATAAACCCCCATAAATCTGGAGTTTCTTCAAGCCTTTTGCTACCACCTCCTTCATGATACCATTTTGGTCACATAAGGATCCAGACTTAGAAAATGGGTTTGCTTTTAGGATATAGGTTTGCATGAGAAATAAGATCCTTTGGTAAATGACCCCTCAAAAAAATAAATATTTTTTTTGTTGTTGTAAATCTTTGCAGGATTGATGCCTCCACAAAATAAATTACCCGCCAAGATGCAAATGAGCTGCAGACTCGTAAGCTATTATTGACTGTACTTGAGCTTTAAAATAAAAAAAAAGACCCAGACTTATTTCAGGATACTGAAAATTCGAAACGTATCGTGTAGCAGAGGCAGCACAATATTCTGTTCAAAACTATATATGCTCTTAGTTGCATCTATTTAACCTTACACCTGATATATAAAAAATATATATTTATAAACATTTCCCCTAAATTTACAGTTGATAAATAGTACAGATATTTTTTTAAAAGCTGTGAACGTAAAATGCAATCTTCAGCCCACTCATGATGCACAGAGAGGAAATTATGCAAACGGAGGAAGAGGAAGTAAGGCCAAGGTCTTCCAAATACAACCGAGCCATGGATTTGTGTCAGCAGAGCTAGGAGCTGGCCTTTAGTACGTGTTTTTCTCCTATGGCAGAGAAAGGCTGGAAGGAGAGTATGAATAGGAAGAGCATTGTGACCTCAATTCTCACCTCTGCAGCGTGCACACACAAATAAATTCTAGTTTCAATGTCTTTGGCAGTCATTCACCCACCTCTATAACAGATATACATATACTGTGCAGACATATCTTTTCTTCTAAGCCTTAATGGCAGCCCAGGGATGTGGTTCTGGGTGGGGAGCAGGGACAGGGAGGGTGCAGTTAACCCTTCCTTCCCCAGCTGCTGCCCCCGGGAATCCCATCCCTGTGTTGCAATTTGGCCTAGGAAGAACGGTCCCTGCTTACTTTGTACATCTTAATTGCCAGGTGGGGAGGTAGGGAAGCCCAGATTTGAAAACATCCTGAGCTGCATTCAGCCCACATACAACCAGTTCCCTGAAGTCACTTTCTCTGTGGATCTTCTGATGGGATAACAATCCTTCCAGCACATCCCTGTTGAGATGAGGGCTCAGATTCCCTCTGAGGAGATATTGTTCAACATCCTTGACCTAACACCCTCAGACCCAAGGTGGATGATGTTGGATGAGAATATTGACCAAACTCCTGCTAGGAGAGTGGGGAATCCACCTTCAAGCCTTCATATGTGTCAAAGTGACTGTTGTAGATGTATGGGCTCCCAAGATGGCAGACATGTCTACACCACCATCTCGAGCTGTGTTAACTGTCATGGTTCCCTCTCTCACACACCCCTCAAAAATAGCCAGTGAGAATAAAGGCTTTATTACTATTTTAAAAATTGCAAACCCTAGACTTCCCAATCAGAAGGTCGGCGATTCAAATCCCTGCGATGGGGTGAGCTCCCGTTGTTCGGTCTCTGCTCCTGCCAACCTAGCAGTTTGAAAGCACGTCAAAGTGCAAGTAGATAAATAGGTACTGCTCCGGCGGTAAACAGCATTTCTGTGCGCTGCTCTGGTTCACCAGAAGCGGCTTAGTCATGCTGGCCACATGACCCAGAAGCTGTACACCGGCTACCTCGGCCAATAAAGAGAGATGAGCGCCGCAATCCCAGAGTCGGCCATGACTGGACCTAATGGTCAGGGGTCCCTTTACCTTTACCTTACAGCCCACTGAAGAAAACTATGACAGTTTATGGTGGGCAAGCCAACCTTGCTTTCCTGTTCTTGTTGACTTGCTGACTTGATGGATGTGGGAATCCTGATGCTCTGCTGCATTCTGGGAGATCCTCTGACCTAGAGGCCCTGCTCCTTCCTCTGCCTCTACTCAGAGGTAGTCTTAAAGCACATGAGTGGGTTTGTGTTCCCTCAGTCCCACTACGTGGTATGACTCACATGGAACCTCTATGCAGTCTGTGCAATAGAATAGTATGGTATGTTTTTCTACATTTGGAAGTGCAGCTGCCGTTCCACTGACATGTTAGGCAAGAACAGTGACCATGTTTTGAGCCGAGGGGAAAAAGCTGTAAAAGGAGGCAAGCAAAGAGTGCAAGACCTTTGCAGAGAATTAGGCCAAGGGTTTGTGTTTTTCTATCCTAGCCTGTCGCTAGTAGTTTGGTATCCCCACCTCAGCTACTGCTTTCTGCCCCAGCATGGGAAGAATATATATCTCCAGGTAACTGTGCCCCAATATCCCCATTGTAACAACCCCATATCTTCTGCAGGCCCCTTGATTCCTGTGGTGGTTAATGACATGCCCTCCTTTGCTAGCAGTGACTGCATCCCACTTTTGACTCCTTTCTTCCTGGCTCAGTGCTCCTTTTGGACTCGGCGCTTTAAAGCCTGTCATCTTAGTCTCTCCTCCAATTTGTGAGCCATGCAGAATATCAGCAAATCTGTAAGCAATGGACCACAGCTGGTCCCAAGGCATGATGGTGCCTATGGTGGAGGAGTCCTAAATGGGACTCATTCCCCTCCCCCCAGTCTGGTAGCAAAACTTGCAATACCTGGCCATTCGCCACCCTGGCAGGCCCCTCCATTTGGCTGTTTTTGCCAAGCTGTGCCCATCTGCCCTGTACCTGATGCTGTATCTGACTTCAGGCATGGGGCAGGTAAGGATGTGACAAAGCAGGGTCTGCCTGCGCCTTTGTAAGTGCTGACAATCAGCAGATTGCCAGCCCTTGCAGTGTCCCTTTGCAGGCAGGGTTTGGATTCAAACCCCGTCTGCAAAAGGAGAGGGGAGATGTCCATTTGCAGGCTAGTGTGAATCCTCAGAGGAGCGCAGAAGTAAGGAGCTGGCTCACCAATGGCTACCCTGGCTAATGACAGGGTCAAGGAGTGTTTCTTGCCATCCATGCACCTCTTATAACTCCAAAGTAACATAACGCTGTCCCCTCATTTTAAGACTATATAGCTAACCTGATGTATCTTTCAAACCCAGTTACCTAAGGGAAGTGAACCGCAGCTTGGTGTGTTGATTTTGCTATCTTAATGATGTAGTCATGCACAGCATAAACTTACGTTTAAAAGAACTGTTGCTTTTTGACATGCGTTATGCCAGTAGTGCGCATTTTAGGTTGGTGTTAAATACAGCTCGCATGCACTACTTTGCTACCTGAGGCTATGTAATTTCTTAAAATATATATATATATTTACAAACTTGCACTGCTATTAGAAAAACCCCCTTAAATATATATATATCAAGAGAGGGATAGATAGATATACTAACTCAAAGAACAGTATTTATATGTAGATATAGTTTCTCAACTAGCCATAAAAACAATGAATGAGAAAGAAGAAAACAAAAGTTTAGGGAAGTGGTTTTTTAACATTGATATATATAAAACTGCAGGAAGAGAAGGCTTTGTTGAAACAGGGAGGCTCCTTTTTAAAACTGCTCTGCTAGAATAAATTTGAAGCTGCAGATACTATGGGTGGTATTCAGCTATGTTTTACTCAAGAGTAAACCCAATGAAATTAATGACCATGACTAAAGCTGTAGTCACACCACACAATTAAAGCAGTATGATACCCTTCTGAACAGTCATGGCTTCCCCCAAAGAATTCTGGGAGCTGTAGTTTGTTAAGAGAGCTGGAAGTTGCTAGGAGACTCTCACAGAGCTACAGCCTACAGAGTGATTTAACAATCAATCACTCTTCACAGGGGATTCTGGAAATTGTAGTTCTGGAAGGGGAATAGCTTCCAGCAACCTTAACCAAATACAGCTCCCAGAATTCGTTGGGAGAAGCCATGACTGTTTAAAGTGGCATTGTAGTGCTTTAAAGGCATGGTGTGACCTTAGCTGAATACCACCCTCTGATTTGCAAGAGTTGATCTACATGTGGCACTTGACACAGGGCTGCTGCCAAAAATGGTATCCCTGTGTTCAATTCTCTCTCTCTCCCCCCTTTCCATGTTGATTTTCTCTTCCTGCTTCCGTACAGTTTAGTCAGATGTGCCCATGCTCTCGCTCCGCCTTGTCGCTCCACATCACTGGCAGGAAAACGACATAATACATTTGACTAAAAGAAAGGAGAAGATGTGTTGACACAGGGATGTCACTTTGGGCGGCAATCCTCCATTGTCCACTGCAAGTAGCTCTACCATGGAGACACAGCTTATAATGTCAAGTGTCAATGAGTTCCAAAGCTTGCACTAAAAGTGAACCTGAAAGATGGAGGCAGGGGACAATGTGTGCACTTTTTCTCCTTTAAGCAGCTGCTTATTTCCTAGGATGCAGCACACCGGTGTGTGTGTGTGTGTGTGTGAGGAGGAAACCCGTCTTCATCCTGTCCTCCGCAAGAGCAGGAAGAGAGCAGCAAAATGACACTGGCCACATCCACACTATGGATTTAAAGCGCTATGATGCTGCTTTACAGTGTCATGGCTTTCCCTCAAAGAATCATGGGAGATGCAGTTTGCAAAGGGTGCTGAGAGGTGCTAGGAGACCTGTGTTCACCTCACAGCGCTACAATTCTCAGATTGGTTTAGCAGTTAATCACAGGGAACTCTGAGAGAACTGTAACTCTGTGCAAGGAATAGGGGGTCTCCTAAAAAAACAACTCTCAGCCCCCTTAAGAAACTGCAGTGCCCAGAATCCTTTGGGAGAAGCTGTGATTTGTGGTTTCCTAGTGCTTTAAAGGTATGGTGTTAATGGGACCACAGTGAAGTACACAGGAGAGGACAGAAATCAGCAGGGCAGCAGAAGTAGTTGCTTTAAGGCTACTACTGGAAGGAGCAAAGTCTCGGTTTCCTTCAACAGACAGTAGATCCCTTCTATGGACGAAATGCACATGATGCTAAATTACACTCTTTTGTAGCATGCATCCTTTAGAAACCACTGGTCAGTAACTGCCCTGTGATTTAATCAGCATGGTGGTGTGTAGATGCAAGAGTTAGGCTTGCACCATAATCCTGTAAGAAAAAGAAAAAGAATAAATAATCCACTTTCCCACCCTAGGCTGCTATTCATTCAGAAGCCCCCATCAGCAATGATATGAGCTGCCCACCCTGTTGGCTTGGGGGTTGAGGGGAGCTATTTTCTTAGAACCACAAGGAGGCAGGGAAGGTTAACCGTCTCTCGGTACTGTTGAAAACCACCACCGCCATCAGTTCTGGTTGACTATACAGTTTGTTTGTTTTTAAAAAGTAGATGCCACTTGTGTGTCGTCTGACCCAAACTGTTGTC
The DNA here is from genome assembly GCF_964188315.1 of Podarcis muralis. NCBI lineage: Eukaryota > Metazoa > Chordata > Lepidosauria > Squamata > Lacertidae > Podarcis > Podarcis muralis. The sequence goes on along the minus strand of NC_135660.1, from coordinate 10,890,493 downwards.
CATTTCAAAGGTGCTGGAGGACATCCCTACCAGATTGTGCTCCTTGGCTCCCAGCTCTACTCAGATCTGCCCTGTCCAACAGGCTACACAGCAACAAACTATTCTGAATGGTTTCCAGTGTTGCTAATGAACTGTTGCATCTGGACATTGTGAGCAATGAGACAGCAAAGGTGTTTGTTCGTAAGCCATAAAAATAAATGGCCGTTTCCACCAGATACGCACTAGTAGCATCGCTGCATGCAGAGAAAGAATGGCAAGATGGATTGGGGCATTTACATCCAAGGTTTTATTGCTATCTGTGTAAAGATCTTTGCTTATTACTACTGAATGGTTTATTTTTTTTCTTGGAATGCACTCTGCTTCTGGGACCTTGTGTGTAGGCCTACCGATTAGCGATGACAGCTGAGCAGAACCTCCATGTCCTTAGGCAATATATCTTTCAGCCGGGGACAAGTGCCAGGGAAAGGCTGTCAGTTATCATATCCCCGTTTATGAATTTGCCTGGAGCATATAGCTATCAGCAGTGCTGGCTTCAGCGATGACAAAGAAGAATTAATTTATATACCACTTAATGCCGAAAACAGACTTCTAAAGCAGTGGCTTTTAGACGTTAGGCTCGCAGGACCCACTTAATTGCTTATTTACTAGAATCCTGAGACTGACCAACCAGGGCCAGGGACAAATGATGTACACTCTAAATTAAAATAATTCTGAACCCAGAAATTTGTTTTAGATACCATAACTTAACTGAGTTCACAGTTCTTTCACATTAAAATCCAATCCTAGGTAACCTGCCTTGCTCCTTCTTGCCTCATCCAACAATGATACAGTGGATGAGGGTGTGCGCGCCATTTTGTTTTGCCATTGTTAAACGACTGGGAGTTGGAAACCCTTGCCAATCTACTTGCCAGACTTCTCCCAGCAGATCCTCAACTATTCTGCCCACTGCCGGCCTAGATAAACCTTTGGTCTGAGCTAGCAAGGCAATTCTTAAGGTGCCTTGAATTTAGAGTAGGGGTGGGGGGACTGCTGGCCCACCAGATGTTGCCGAACTACAACTCCCATCAGCCCTGGCAAGCATGGGCCCATGGCCAGCAGGGATGATGGGAGATGCTGTTCAGCCACATCTGACATTTATGGGCATGGTTCTGGGTGACCATTTAAAAGAACATCATTACATTTAGGAAACATTCTTCACTTGGGCTGTGCCAGCACATCCATGTTTTCAATGAGGTTTGAGAACAGACTGCCTGCTAAGCCAAGTCACCAGCACTGATAAACAAGCCAAAGCGATCAGGCTTCAAGAAGTCCAAGCGATACCCTGTGTATAACATTCTAAGTATGAAACGCTGTATACCCTCCCTTTCCCCGTTTTTATACCATAGTTTGTGATATATATTTTTTAAAAAGAAAATTACAAATATTCACCATTTTAGAAAATGGAATTATTGATACATCCTGATAATCCATCTTGGATGGAAGGTTCTTTGTGTGCCTTATCTCTGGCACTTAACGTTCCATTCAAATGTCTAATGTCATCTAAAAATCTAGCATTTTGTCTACTTCTGAAATCAACTGGAATTAAAGGGCACTTTATTTCCTTGGGACCCAATGGATCAGGACATTTCTTCTGTGTAAACCCCACTGAAATCAAGAGTTTCTTCCTCTGCTCAAGAGTGACCCCCATTCATTTAAATGGGGCTCGCTCACTTCCTGGTGACCTTGAGTGGATTTTTTAATTCCTTCAAGCACCGAGTTTGAAGATTTTGGAGCTGATCGTGTACCGTCAAGAAGAGTGGAGAATTTTGCCATCCCTTCTCAAAATAGTTCAGCATCAGCTGAAGCACTTTTGCTAGACCAGGGGCTGCAAGCCCATCTGCTTGTTTTCTTCCAAAAGGGCGAGGGAACAGATGCCTGTCCTTCGACTGCTGACATTTGCCTCCCATTAACACCCGTGCTATATCCTCTCCCATTTCTTGACTGTAATTTATGGCTCCTATTTGCATTTTTTAAACAGCCTGGAAGGAAGCTACGCCTTGTGTCAAGTTCCTTATTGGTCCTTTGCCAGCATGGCTGAATCTGCATATTTCTCTCCATATGTGTAAAAAGTATTATATATATTTTCTCTCCCCCCCTTTACAAATAAAAACAGAAAAGCTAGATTAAAGTGCAAATGAACCCATTGATCGTGGTCCTGTTGCGAGCTCTGCTCAAAACAACACTCAGTGGCCACAATGGACATCTGACCAGAGCACTGGGCAGCCTGCTGCTGAACACTCTGCCATCACCCGCTAACAGTGTCTGCTTGCTTGATGGAGGGGAAGGAAACCTGCGTGGCAGCTACCTAGCAACTGCACAAAACACTCCCTGACTGCTTGGGAAGTGATCTCAGGTACATTCCTGCACTGCTAGGTACCAACTCACAATTTCGACCGCAACATCCCTGCAGAATCACTGAAAACAGACATTGGTAGGCTACATTCTTAGCAACAGGTTTACCTCTCTAAGGAAAAGGGGCATGGGGTTTTGAGAGACAATTGGTGGATTCAGAAAGGGGTTCGAGGTGCACCCAGGTACCCATCCAGGGTGCCCAAACAGTTGGGGCCAGCCCTACCCATGCATACCCCCCCCAAAAAACCTCTAGTGCAAATTGCAACTTAGCAGCTGTATTTAATGCTGCGCCAGAACCGTTCCACTGGTGTAACAGAACTTCCGTTTCCTCTCCCCATGCACCCTCAACATCTGCCCCAGAGGGTTCCCCAAACCATCTAGAGCTGGTTTTGAGGGCACCCAGGAGGCTGGAGAGAACAAGAGAGGGAGAGGAAGTTCTGTTGCACATACAGAAACCCCCTGCATCAGCGGTGCTGCAGCATTAGAAATGGCCCTCTGTTTGCACAACCCATCCCCTACAGCATATGATTCAACCTTCAAATTCTCCATGCGTAGACTTCTCGGATCTTATGAGATCTCTGCTTTGGAGGGCTTCACGGGATCCAGACTCCAGAATCAAAATCCAATTAACGTTTCAGCCGTAGATGGTTGCTAACGGTGGGGAAAACACAGCTACTCCAACGTTTACATATGGATGGCCGCAGATGTGGGAAAGGAACTGTGGAAGATGGAAGTGAGAAACTATCCATCCTCCCTTCTTCTGCTGTATTTGAGGGACAGAGGAGCTCCTTAGGAAACGCTACCCGACACCTTTTCTGTGCACATGGTAGCATGATATTCAAAACCCATTATCTTTGTACAAGTACATGTCGTAAGGAATATCCAGGTGAAGTTGTTTTGTCCAGTTCCCCTATGCACCATAGTAGCTGTTGTTCCCATGTGGACTTGCGCAAGGTGATATTTACAAGGTTTTGTGCTTTTAATTTTCTGGAGATCTGGTGGCATCCCATAGAACCCTTTCTGCTGCAAAGTGTCCACGTCGTCTTTCTCAGTCCAAGCAGGGAATTCAAAGATATTTCTATTTCTGTATAGAACTAGATGGGTCGGGCTTTCTTTTTTCTTTTGAGGGCTTGGTTAAGTGTCTCTCTGTGTGAGTCTTTCTCTCTCCCTGTGTGCATCAGGGTTCGATGTTGAAAGCTTTTAGTAGGACGTCCAGATCGCCCACATTAGCGGCCTGGAAAAGTTCCGGCTGGTCCATCATAGACAGAGCAATCCGGAGAGCTGCCCAGATATTACCTGAAATTGCAGGGTGAGGAACCTGCTGCTGATTCCGGCTCTTTCGTTGCAAATTGAGAGCTGTGAGGAAATTGCTGACTGCCTCTCTGTTGGGTAGAAGAGAAGATGTGTAAAAACTGGGGCCAACACTTCTGCAGAACAAGAATCCGAAGCAGCAATTTGGCATGAATCATATTCAGCAATCTCATTTTTCTACACTTCTTTCCAGAATCACCTCAGGTAATGCAATCCCTTTAAAACAAAATTGCTCTGGCTCATCAGCCCCACCCAATATGGCTAATGGAAGTTGCAGTCTAATATCTGGAAGAGGTCAATCACTTGCAAATATCCAGAGCCCTGCCACTGCCAATAAATCTAAGAAATTGCCATCCCATGCATTTTGAATTTAAGACACCTTTCTTCCACCAAGGGAGGCCTAGTACACTCTGGCCTACCAGCTTTGCAGGGCAATGGCATGTTATGAAAATGAGAAGCCCCTTGAAACTGCTTGGGGGAAAGGCCATTTTTTCTGAGGGTGATGCATGAGCTCCCATTTCCCGTGGCCTTCATGGGTTGTGTCTGGAAGCAGTGATCCCTGTGTTTCTAATCAGCACACAGGAAAAACCTGCTCTCTTTGGGTTATCTAACAGGGTGTCCCTCTTTACATGAGCCACAATTTGCACTGGAGATCTGCTGGAGAAGCTCTACTCAAATATAGGGGACCATAGCCAGGTGGGGAAGAGAAGCAATCTCCCAAACCTCTGGAACCAGGCTCATTTGAACTCATTTTTACAAGTATTCAGAAAAGGGCTAAGAACACACCCCCATTCCTTCTTTAGACATCAGTCTTTGAGCCATAAGCTAGCAAAACGGTCATCAGCATGGCAGGTGGGCTGTAGGACCAGGATGTGGAAGCTGTGGACCTCCAGAAGTTGCTTGAAGACAGCTCCCATCACTCCTGACTATGCTGACTGAGGCTGATGGGAGAGGCGTCCATTCAACAACATCTGGAGGGTCCCCACCCCTGGTGTAGGTGGAAATAAAGCAACTTGTGTCCCCAAGTGGCAAATGTTAACAGTATATGGTCTCGGGTGGTCCCTTCTCTGCTTCTGGTCAGCTAGCAACTCAGGCCATTGGAAATCAACCCTTCTCCAGTTTGCATGGCCCCATTCTAGACTCCATTTCATGGTCACACTATAGAATTATGGGAAGAACCGGCTGTTCCATGTAAAGGGTGGCTGAACTGTTCTCACCTGTATGCTCCAAGGTTGATGCAGCTTATTCCTAAATTGTACCTGGACCTGATGAAGCCAGGCTGGATTTCCAGTGCTCTCGTGTAAGCTTCTACGGCTTCCTCACTCCGATCTCCATTTGCTAAGGTTGCACCGAGACGGTTCCACAATGAATAATCCTGGCAAACACAACGGCAGCTTTCTAGTATTGGTGCAATCCTTGCACATATAGCTTTCTCTCTCTTTTTGCCAGCAGCCTCAAATTAATGACTGGTGGAATGGAGGGTGAAGGGGGTGGAATTAGAATTAATTGACTTTTCCATTAACTGGCATAGAACACGAGAACATGTCTCGTAGCTGTGGATAACTCCCTATAAAACAACTTTGATTCATTTGCAGGCCAGTCAGAAATGGGGCAGGAATAGAACTTCTTGAAAATGGGACTCTCTCCTTGCAATTAATACTTCTATTTCAGGCACCAGAGTATTAATGGCAGGAGTGACAGCTCATTAATGCAGGCCCGACTTTAAGAATAGACAGAAGAGGAGAGTGTCAAAAGCCTGTTAATGCAGAAGTGTAAAACTTACCTCAGGCCGAACTGTGAGGGCAGCGCTGAATGCATCTATTGCTCTGTTGAATTCTCCGTTCAGGTGGAAGAGCACGCCGAGTCCTGTTTGTAAGTCCGGGTCTATCATCTCCCCGTTCTGATGGGCTCCCTCCAGGTATAGCTCCTTCACCTCTTCCAGCAGTGAACTGGAATAAGAGAGCAGCACAAGACAAAGGCAAGTGTAACATTTTAAGAGCAGTGTAGGATTTGTGAAACGGCCATCATATGGTCCATTCTTTGTGCCTTGGGTGTGTGTGTGAACCCTGCTGAAACCAGTTCTACAAATTCTCATATGTCAGACTGAACTGGCAGAGCGTTCCACCAGGCTGGGGCCAGTGTTGAAAAGGCCCTGGCTCTGGTTGAAGCTAATCTAACTTCCTTAGGGCCCGGGACCACTAGGGTGTTGCTATTTATGGACCTTGAGGCTCTCCGTGGGGCATACCGGGAGAGGCGGTCCCATAGATACGAGGGTCCTAGGCCGTGAAGGGCTTTAAAGGTCAAAAGCAGCACCTTAAATCTGACCCTGTACTCCACCGGGAGCCAGTGCAGCTGGAAAAGCACTGGGTGAATATGCTCCCATGGCAGGGACCCCGTGAAGAGCCTCGCTGCTGCATTCTGCACCCGCTGGAGTTTCTGGGACAGCTTCAAGGGCAGCCCCGCGTAGAGCGAATTACAGTAGTCATTAGTATTATTAGTATGCCTCCCATCATCTGCAGATCTCAGGGCAGTTCACAACATTAAAACCCCCACAAAATGCATAGTAAAAATAAGAATAACAACAAACCCCAAATCCCCCCCTCCCACGACATGTTCAAAAGCGATGTCAATCAGCCCAAGGCCGGTTGAAAAGGAACGTTTTTGCACGGCGCCTAAAGGTGTATAATGAAGGCACCAGCCAAACCTCCCTGGGGAGATCATTCCACAAAAAGGGAGCCACCGCAGAAAAGGCCCGTTCTTGTGTTGCCACCCTCCAGACCTCTTGTGGAGGAGGCACATGAAGAAGGGCCTCAGAGGATGATCTCGGGGTCCGGGTAGGTTCATAGGGGGAGAGGCAATCCTTGGGGTATTGCAGTCCTGAGCCATTTAAGTTGTAGTCCAACAACACCTGGGAACCCAAAGCTGAGAAAGCCTGGTCTAGGATGATGGGAGGTTTAGTTCAGAAATAAATAAATAAATAAATAAACAAACAAACAAATAAATAAATAAATAAAAATGTAATTTTTTATTTATGCCCCAACTATCTGGCTGGGTTTCCCCAGCCACTCTGGGTGGCTTCCAACAAAATATTAAAATACAATAATCCATCAAATATTAAAAGCTTCCGTAAACAGGGCTGTAACATCTGCAGGACTTTCTTAAATTACTGTGACTGCTTTTAAGAACTCCCAAATCTATTTCATAACGCCCATTTATCAGACCTTCTGTTACCTTTCTTCTGCTGCCTTGGACATTCTCCTGGTAAGTGCCGGGGATCCTTTTTTACTCCTGACGATGTACTTGTATTTAGGATTCTGCTTGATCCAGTTTCTTAGCGCTTCATAAGCCTCCTGCTGGTGGCTGGTGTTTGTAAAGCTCACAGCCAAGGCCATCAAGGCTTTCAAGTTGTTTGGCTGGAGCTCTAAGCACCTGAAGAGAATAGCGGAAACCCGTATTAGTTAGATCCCTCTCGATGCGTTGGCATAAGGCCTGCTCATTTGAATGCAACACTTAAGCTGAGCCAACAAAGGACTTCGCTAACAAAATATTTAGACATTTATTATTTTTTGGTTTGTTTATAATTAACAATGCAGGTTTACTTGGCAGCAAAGTCCCAGTCTGCAGACTTTGGCTGCAATCCTAACCCCACTTAGCTGGGAGTAAGGTGCATGGACTTCAGCAGGACTGAGTAGACATAATTAGGATTGCCCTGTCAAGTATACATAGGATTTCAGACTTGGCTTAACCATCCTTGGTTCCTAAAAACCACCTCTACTGGCCGGCAGTGAAGTTCACATAACAACTGCTGACCTCAGTATCACCACTGGAATCAGAAGATGCATCCTAGCAATTCATTGGGGTCCAAATTGGGCATCTTAAGGTCAAATGATATGACTATCCAGCCTGGGATGGATGGTGGGATGGCTTTGTTTGTAGATTTATAAACCACTTCACAACCAAAAGTGGTATACAGTAAAATAAGATAGAACCAGGGCTGCCCCCCCCCCCCCGGCCAGAATTTGCTGGAACTCAGTTCTGGAACCTCTCAGGTAGGCGACAAAAGAAGTCAACAAAAATAAGAAAAAAAGACGAAATTGTGTTTTGACTGTATATGTTAAAAATCGGTGAAACTTAATAATATATATATGAACAAGGGAGGTGTTCATGATGAATTCCGGCACCTCTTTTTGTAGCAAAAAAGCACTGGATAGAATACAAAACATTACAAACTCAGCAGGGTTGTATCCAGTGCTGCACAAGCCTACAAGCCCCCTTCGTAAATGGAAGGTTTTTTTGGTGGTGTTGGGGTGCAGGATTCATGCGCATGGTTGCTTCCCACCCCTCCAGTTTATTTATTGTATGCCGGGAGGGGACCTGTGAAAGGGCTACAGTAATGGAAGCATTGTTAGATAAACGGATTAGCTTATTAACACAGCTAATATCATTAGGTTTGGAGAGTATATACTCAGTGTGAGGAGAAAATGAATATGATGCAGCTAACTTTCTGAGCACAAGCAGAGAATAATAACTAGCATTAGAAAATGTGGCACGACCGTTATCTGCCTAGTACTGGAACAGAGGCAGCAGCAGAAACGATCACCATATACTTAACATGCGGCTGTCGGATTGAGTTTAGCTCAATTAAGGAGCACTTCTAATGAAGAGATAAACTTTTAGAAAGTGCGCAAGTGCCAGGAATACCAAGCAGGCCTCCTGTTTGCAGAGTTCCTTGGTTGTGTTTGCCCGACAACATTGCCTTTTCCCACGTTCCCATTTGCTTGATTCAATAACATACCGGATTAAGTTTTGCAGATCCCTTTAAGGATACATAAGCCTCTGCGCTGTGTGAGCTTAAATATTAATAATAATTGTTTCTGCACCAAGGTGGCTCAAATTTGGCACACCACCGTTTCACACCCATGCAAATTAAAGCAAACTTACATATACTTTTGTTTTGATGGGGAGGGGCAAGGACCAGGCATTTAAAGTCTGTCTTCCTTGCCTTAAGGGCTAGAAACTTGCCTTCTTCATCATTATTATTTTTAAAAATTATAGCCGAGATTCTCTATGCAGCAATTAACACCATTTACCTTTGGAGTGCAACAATTGCTCCCTGCTCATTTTCATTCTCAGCTTGTGTTGTCCCAAGGTACTGCCAGGCCTGCAACATAAAAATGGTAAGATTACTGCACAGCTGTGTTTTGAAAGGACTGCAATACCTCAAGGACTTCCTCTCCAAATATGAGCTGCCCTGACCCTGCAATTATGATCTGAGGTCCTTCTTTATGTGCTTCCTTCATGAGAGGTCCAGAGGGTGACAACATGAGAACGGACCTTTTCTGCGGTGGCTCCTCATTTGTGGAATGCTCTCTCCAGGGAGGCTCATCTGGCACCTTCATTGCATATCTTTAGGGACCAGGTGAAACTGTTTCTCTTTAACCAGGCCTCTGGCTGATTAAGATTCTATGCCCCTTTAACTGGGTTTGTGGGAGGAGGGTTATTGGTGTGTGTTTGTTTTCTTATGTATTTTGTGTTCTCATTTTGTATTTTTATGTTGTGAATCACCCTGTGATCTTAGGATGAAGGGTGGTATACAAATTTAATAAAGAATGAATAATAATAATAATAAAAAGTTGCTTTGCAAGTCATTTTGCAAAAGTCCAGTCCAGAAAAACCAAAGAAATGCAAGCAAGAGTTGAAAATATAATTTGGGGGATTTCCATTGTGCCTTACAGACATCCATACAGCTAGTGGCCAGGGAACAAATTAGAAATACCTAAGTGTGACATAGGAATTAACAACAACAACAACAACAACAACAACAACAACAACAACAACAACAACACAGTGGTTTAGTTTCATTGTACACAGGATGTACAATGACAATAAAGGTATTATTATTTTTAGTGGTAGCTTGGTTCCCAAATGGCTTAGTTGTTGAACAAATCGGCTCCCGGTCGCCGCAAACCTGGAAGTGTTTTGGTTTGCGAACATTTTTCAGAAGCCGAACGTCCAACGCGGCTTCTACTTGAGTGCAGGAAGTTCCTGCAGCCAATCGGAAGCTGCGTCTTGGTTTTTGAATTGTTTCGGGGGTCAAACGGACTCCCGGAATGGATTACGTTTGAGAACCAAGGTACCACTGTAACAACAACAACAACAACAAGAAGAAGACACCACTTATTGCCCAACTAGGCTTTTAAACTGTTTACAAAGTATATAATTAGTTACAGAAACATTAAAGTATAAACACTCGTAAGTGAAACTTTTAGTAAAGCAGGTCCCCTTAAAACAGCAGAAAATTAAAACAGGAGACTTCAGTTGAGAGCTCAAAGGCGCGTCTTCAAAAGCTGGCAGAATGCCAATGCATATTATTTAAATTTACTAAATTTGTATACTGCCCTTCATCCAAATATCACAGCTTAGGCAGTTCACAACACAAAATACACAAGAAACAAAAACGAAACAACAGACAAGAGAAGTTGGGCTATCCCTGTCCAGATAGGGGCACAGCTGGGCCACCAGCCAAAACCGATAGAAGGCACTCTGGGCCACTGAGGCCGCCTGAGCTGCAAGTGACAGCAAAGGGTCCAGGAGTACCCCTAAGCTGTGTACCCTCTCCTTCAGAGGGAGTGCAATGCCAACAAGAGCAGGCAACCTCCCATCCAGTCTTATCTGGATTGAGCTTTAGTTTGTTGGCTCTCATCCAGTCTCATCACATGACTCCTGGTCAAATTACGCCAATTACAACATCTGATGCAACCGAATATCTATTGCAGGCTTTGTACTGGATGTGAAATGTGGGTTTATCCTTAATTTGTAAACTTTCCCCTTTTAATAGAATGGTGCATCCCCATCCAGCTTGATAGTACTGGAGACATCATGTCGATCATGATATTAAACATGACCGCTGAAGGCTTTATTTCCATTACAGTGGTACCTCGGGTTACATATGCTTCAGGTTACATACGCTTCAGGTTACAGACTCCGCTAACCCAGAAATAGTGCTTCAGGTTAAGAACTTTGCTTCAGGATAAGAACAGAAATCGTGCTCCGGTGGCGCAGCGGCAGCGGGAGGCCCCATTAGCTAAAGTGGGGCTTCAGGTTAAGAACATTTTCAGGTTAAGAACGGACCTCCGGAACGAATTAAGTACTTAACCCGAGGTGCCACTGTATTAGCAAATAAGTTCAAGCCAACGCATTCCAGTTTCAGAATATTAACCAGAGCGGATACCTCGGAGTCGTGAGGATCTTGGAGAATAGCGGCTTCCAGGTATAAGATGGCCAGGGGCAAGTCCCCCTCCCTCAGCTTCTTGAGGCCTTCCTCAAAAGCGCCAGGCCAGTCTTTGAAGGGGTTCTCTGTATGAAAATAATAGCCCTAGGAGAGAGAATGAGTGTGGTGACATTGAGGCACAGTACCTCAAAAGGTGAAAACAGCCTAGAATTAAATTGCTCATTTCCTGCACCACTTGAAAACAGCTGAAGGTCTTGGTGGACAACTTTCTGCCTATTAAAGCAATGGTAATAAATGCCTGTGCGAAATGGGGTGCGATTTTTAATTGCATTTTAATTCCTGCTTTCCTTTCTAATACAAATAAGAATCAATACAAACATTTAATGCGGTGATAGGTCATCTCCCATGTTCAACCACAAACCCACAGACCACTTGAATGAACCTTCGTCCTGTCTTTTTTTTTGCAGTACATGAGCATAAAAAGTTGATTAAATAATATAATAAAGCCTTCGCCAACTTGGCGAAGCCCTCCAGATGTTTGGAAACACAACTCCCATCAGCCCAAGCCACAGCAGTTATTTCCAGCAGCAGAACTTGATGGACTCACTCGTCCTCTTTTCAGTCCTTTTCATGCTCACATTACGTACTCTTTGAATAATGCCCTGCAACTCCTCTCCTCGTCTTGTGAGTTCCCTCACTTTGCCTTACTAAATGCCACAGAGGAGAGAGGCAGCAGGCACCTTGGGACCACTGCCATGTGGCGGGCGGTAACCTGCATCCCTGGTTTGGTGCTTAAAAGCTGCCATTGGAACAAATTAAAAAGGCATTTGCCAAATTATTTCACCCTCCTCTAGCTACTGGCAAGGGCTTTGGCCTAGTCAAGCTTCCATGGTTGCCCCTGGCAATCCAGCGGCCCTACAAGCCTTCTCTCTCCACAACATCAGCGTTACCTTCTCATTAATGGAGACGGCTGCTTGGCCTTGTGCTTCTTGGCTGTCGGAGATCCAGTTTCTGCGAGCCATTTCTTCCCACTCTGCTTGCATCTTATCCCAAAACTCTGTGTCTGACTAGGGAGAGGATAAATCAAAAGGAAAACAAGGAAAGCAGGATTTAAAAGAGGAAGAAAAAAGTGTGTGCATGAGAGAAAAACATCTTTCAGCTTCACAGCATCTTCTGTTTTCGTTTTTTCTGTTTCCAAAACTGCAAACTCTGAATACCTAATGCCTCCAGCTGATCTTGGTGGATGTTCATCCCAGGCCACCTGTTTAAAACGGCAAATAAAAATGCAAAGTAATGCTGATGACTACCTGTTGATGAGAGGGCAGAAGTCTTTCAGGTGAGCAGTCAAGGGAGGAAGAATTGAACATTACCAAGCCTGAACATTTGCATACACAGTACAGTCACCAACGGATGATTTCCCAATGCATTTTTAAAAATTATATCTACAGTGCTCATGACAGCACATCTGACTCCCCCCTCCACCCTCACTTTTTCATCGCTAGGTAAAGGTAAAGGTACCCCTGCCCGTACGGGCCAGTCTTGACAGACTCTAGGGTTGTGCGCCCATCTCACTTAAGAGGCCGGGGGCCAGCGCTGTCCGGAGACAGTTCCAGGTCACGTGGCCAGCGTGACAAAGCTGCATCTGGCAAGCCAGCGCAGCACACGGAAACGCCGTTTACCTTCCCGCCAGTAAGCGGTCCCTATTTATCTACTTGCACCTGGGGGTGCTTTCGAACTGTTAGGTTGGCAGGCGCTGGGACCGAGCAACGGGAGCGCACCCCGCCGCGGGGATTCGAACCGCCAACCTTTCGATCGGCAAGCCCTAGGCACTGAGGCTTTTACCCACAGCGCCACCCGCGTCCCTATCGCTGTAGCTTTGCAAAATAAAACAACAAACAAGGTCTTGCAGCACCGTAAAAAGGGTACATATTTATTATGATGACACAAGTTTCTGTAGACTACGGTCGATTTCGTTACATGCATAAGTCAATGAAAGTTTATACCATAACAAATTTGTTAGTGTAGGCACCACAAGCTATTTTTTTTTTATTCTTCAGCAGCAGAGTAACAGAACCACTCTGGAAACCTTTACGAACGAAGTAGGTTGGGCAGGGAGAACGTGACTGGCCTACTGTCACCCAAACAGCTTCATGGCTGAGGGGGGATCTGAACCCAGTACCAGCCCAAGGCTCTAGCCACTATGCAATGCTGGCTTTCACCTTTTTTCACTCCATGCACCTTAATGAAATGCAAGCTCTGAGGCTGTGTCTTTGTCGCCTCTAGTTTTGCCTTGCGGTTCAAGCCTGGGATGCATGAATCTGTCAATTTCAGTGCCTCACTTTCCCAGTCTTAAATTCAATTACCCACATTTCCAAATCCATCTGCACTGTCCTCATGAAAATTCATCAAAGCAAATTTCTCATAAGGTGGACATTTGGCCAAATATACACAAATTTAGCAAATGTTGCTAAATAATATTCCTTAATATAATGTAGGGTTGCCATATGTCTGGACATACTATAGTCGGAAGCAGTGCCTGGGCAGAAAGCAGCAAAATGTCTAGGAAAATCCGGACGTATGGCAACCCTTGTTGGCAGTGGCATTTTTGCTGATTTCTCTTTAAAATAGCTCAAAAACGTCACTTTTGCCAAACAACCTCAACAACCCCCCCCCCGAAAGCTCTATATAATGCATTTTTTGTATGTTCTCTTTGCTAATATTTGCATGCTTATGCACACTTCACTCTGGTATCTTCCTCTTCTTTGGTGATCACTCGTAGCTGAGTAAGATCGTCTTCCATAAACACGCTTTTAACAATGAGTCCGTAAGTGACTGTGGAGGCCAATTCTGAATCCACACGTCCTCCCACAGTGGGGACATTGGTTTCCGGGCGGGAGTTGATCACGGTGTGAATTTGCCAAGGGTGCCTTCCTCTTAGCTCGTTTCTCCCTTGCGTCCTGAGTTCTAGCGTCTTCAAAGCCCATGACACCTTTGGTAAAGGCTGTTCTCTCTCACCCTAGTATACCCATTCTGGGACACATTACTTGGCTGGAGAACTGCACTGCAAAGGTTGGAGAAATGGGAAGTTTGCAGGATGGCTGCGTATCATTTCGGGAAGTGCGAATTTGGCCGTTAAATGTGAACTGAATTGAATTTCTCCTCTCCCCCTTCTGCTTGATTGCTAACGTTTTTGGTGAGTCAGGGTATGCCTGAGTTTTGGGAGTTGGGAAGGGAATGAGAGGGAATAGAACCCCCAGGATTCCTAAGAAGTGGGGAGGGGGAGGAATTGTTGTTGTTGTTTAGTTGTTTAGTCGTGTCCGACTTCGTGACCCCATGGACCAGAGCACGCCAGGCACTCCTGTCTTCCACTGCCTCCCGCAGTTTGGTCAAACTCATGCTGGTAGCTTCGAGAACACTATCCAACCATCTCGTCCTCTGTCGTCCCCTTCTCCTTGTGCCCTCCATCTTTCCCAACATCAGGGTCTTTTCCAGGGAGTCTTCTCTTCTCATGAGGTGGCCAAAGTATTGGAGCCTCAGCTTCAGGATCTGTCCTTCCAGTGAGCACTCAGGGCTGATTTCCTTCAAAATGGAGAGGTTTGATCTTCTTGCAGTCCATGGGGCTCTCAAGAGTCTCCTGCAGCACCATAATTCAAAAGCATCAATTCTTCGGCGATCAGCCTTCTTTATGGTCCAGCTCTCACTTCCATACATCACTACTGGGAAAACCATGGCTTTTACTATACAGACCTTTGTTGGCAAGGTGATGTCTCTGTTTCTACTAAAATTCAGCTAAGTTGCTAGACTTAAGTGACTTGGACTTTGCAACACCTAAGAAATATCTAGAATCTAGAGGTAATTTAGCTCCGAACGCTACCAAACTGTAAAGGCAGGGCAGGCTCTGTCCGCCTGCTAGCGAACATGATTTGGTTTGAATTCACAGTCTGACAGTCCTCCCAGGGGCTTATCAAAGAGCAGTTCAAATAAAACTGGACTATGCTCTCTGCACTTCCTCCTTAATAAAGTCCAAGCAATATAGTTTTATGTGGGCACTTTGGGGAACAACGTGAGGTTATTGTGTCTGTTGTCTGCTTAGCTCTGCTTCTCCTGGATGCAAAATGAAAAAGGCAAATCATAAACAGGATTGTCTTAAATCACCAGCCAGAGCCCCAGGAATAATCCATCAGCATTGTGGGTACTTAGAATTATAACTGCTTCCTAATTAAGTTTGGCAATCTCAACAACCAGCATCCACAACACAAACACTTTGCTGGTTCAGCTAACATCCAGATTCCCTTAAAGATTCATCATGTTACATTTTGGGTCTGGGAGGGATGTTTTCACTTTGCTTTTGCTCTGGTTATTAGTGCAGCTGAGGGCACATTAATTCCATGTACATTAATTCAATGGCTTATTTTAAAATGTAATCTGAGGTGCTTCCTTCCCTCCCCAGCCTTGATCTTGATGGGATTTGGTCCCCCTGCTGCAATTAGTGGTGGAAAAAAGCTGCCCGGAATTTTTGGAGGAAAAGGGTTGTTTCAAATGTGCTTTAAAAGGCATAGTGTGTATGCAGCTTTAGAGAGTTTAAAAATGCACACAACATAATATGATAAGATGCAAGGAGATGTTATATTGTGTATCCCAGCTTTGTTCATCCTCATGTTTTCCAGCAGTTTTAGACTAAAACTAAAGTGGGCTGGGGCAAATGGAAATTATAGTCCAAAACATCTGAATAGCACCAGGTTGCTGAAGGCTGGCATACTTTGTAAACATAAAATAATACGTTGACATAGACAAGGATCTCTAGTTTTTCTTGACTGTCGGGACAGAGCCTTTAGAGTTATGAACAATCATAACTCTGGTTTCTTTTCACATGGCATGTGAAACTCTCAGTTCTATCTAGCTCTGCAAGAGCCCTCTCAAAGTCCAGACTTGGCAAGGCGAATTCATTCAGATCTGCATATCCCCGTCGCGCCTATGCTAATTCACTGGGCACTTTGATTTAATTTCAGGGATATTCCATCCAAGCTGCACCACTAGAGCTGGATTCCGCTTCTCTTCTTTGACCCAGGAATAAACAGCCAACTGAAACAACTCCTCAGCAGAAGGGCAACTGGTCCGAGGTCTCTATAATTAATGTTTCTTCTCACATACTGGAGTTGGGTTTCTTTAGCCAAAAGACCTTTATCTTGCAGGCAGCATCTGTTCCCCGTGATGCTGGATTTGCTGTAGCTTAGCCTGCATTTTGCTGACAACAAAAATTAACTGTTACAGAGAATTCCATGAAATGAGAGTGCAGGGAAAGCTGCCCCCTTCTGAAAACATCCTCCTCTGCATGCAAATTTACAAATAAATCTGGGGCAGGAGGAGGGCAGCAGACCATTCTCCATTCATGAAAACATACAGCAGTTGGTAAAAAAAGAGAAAAAACCCTCAAAGATCCTACGTGAATAATACTCTGTAGAACCTATGTACCCGAAGAAAGATGGAGAACTGTTTTTCAATTCATCTGTGCTCCTTGAATTGTGCATGGAATAGAACTGCTGAAATTAGAAAGAGCATGTTCAAATAAATCCATTATCCTCTTGACCTTGTGATGTATGTAGCCTTTGAAGGTGGTGAGTTGCCTGGATCACGTCCAATTAATCTTGAGCTTTGCTAATATATTGACTACTAGCTGCTTTGCATTTAGCATTGCATGGGAATTTTAAGGAATAAAAAACACCCCCAGCACAGTCTTGAAATCTGTGGTTAAAATCAATGCCATTTGGATAAGTTCAACCCACCACCTTAATTCAAAATGGCGTCCAACTGTATCCAAACATGGATGCAAATCTACGCCTTGATCTCAGGAACAATCATGCAAAATTTGGTTAAAATCAGTTGCCTCTGGTATAACCCAAGATGTATGTCACACTTGGACACAGGTTAACCTGTTTAAGTCTACATAACACCGCATGCACTCAATCTTAAAACACTTATAAACTGCAGACAGAGCTTTTCCACCACACCCAGCAATATATTTTCTCTTCCTCACCCCCTGCTTTTTTTGCTCAACAGTCAGACTGGATAAAGGTTCTGGTACACTTGAAAGCTTGCTCACTACTTTGTGACATTTTCCTCGGTTTTAATAAATGGATTATGATACTGCTGCTTTTGGATTTTTCTTTTCTTTTCAAATGGATCAGGGCAGCTATCCACAATTTTTATCTGGATTATGTCTGTTTCACAGAATCAGCATTCAAAGAAGCAAAGAATTTCTGGTTCAGCTGCTACATTCTACATACAAGGTTCTGGTTCACACATAACACTAAGTCACGGTATAATAAACTATGTGTTAACCACAAGTTGTCCAACAGATCATCAAAGTAAACATGGCTTGCTTCTCAAGGTTGGTTTGTGTTCCAACTGCTCTTGCTTCATATATTTGTAGTGTGGCAAGTGACTGGGATAGGACGGACAAAAAAACCATGGTTAAGGATGGGTGCTGGACTCATGTGTAAAGCCAAGCCATAGCTAAAGCAAACCAAAGTTCACAAGTCAACAAACCATAGCTGCAGACTGTGGTTCATTAGCAGTAAAAAAAATCACATAGCTAATCTGCTGAGTAGGGATCACACATAACACCAAGCCAAGGTTTAATCAGCCATGGTTTATTGTCATATGCAAACCAGGCCAGTGTTTGTGTGTGTTGGAGGTGGGGGTGGTAAGACAAAGGGTACATGCCTCCCCATCTTAATTCGAGTGAAGGTGCTGAGACATGCCCTCCAACATGCAGCAGAGATAAATCTTTCGGGGAGACATTCCCACGCGATTCATGTGACTCACACTAAAGCATGGTCCCCCAAAACATGTGACTTTGGGGGGCTACGTTCTCAACAGAGTCAGGTGACTCATGTTGAGTACACTTCCCCCATAAAATGAGTTTCTTCTGAGGCCACCCTCTTGCAAGAGCCAAAATGAGACATTCTGTGATTCAATCAGAAGAACAAGTGGCTTCTGTAAATTCTGGGGTGTCCTGCTCAAACCAGGACAGTTGACGAGTGTGTTGAGATGGCATGAGGATACAATCTAAGTAGGCCTAATCATCAGAAAACAATCAAATCATAGCCTTATTGCCCTTTCGGTCATATTGCAGTGGCAATTCAATACAGCTGATCTTCTTTTCATTTTACACCCCAAATTTAAGTAAGCTGTATTTTAATTACATTCCAATCTAATAGCTGCTTCACTCCCACCCCCCACCCACCCCTGGCCATAATATGAATATGTTTTAATTATCTCTCTAGGTGAAATGTTTTAGAGAAAGGATGCTATTAAAAAGAGTCTCTTTACTTTGTGCAGAATGTTTCATAATTGAAAAGCATAGCTGCCAGCATTTTAGGCATATTTGAAGCCTGAGTTTTATTCAAAAGAGAAATAAAGTCTCCTCCCCACTCCCTGCTAAATAGCCAGAAAACCCACAAAAATCGCATGATCTGTACTAGAAAACAAATTGTGGGTTTAAGGAATAATAAGAAAAAATACTTAGCATTTATATAGCACATTTCAAATGTTCAAAGCACTTTGCAGGAATGGCTTCAATAACACCTTATTATTTTATTTATGATTCATAAAGCGCCATTACTCTGCATTAGTCTACTAGGAGCTGGCAGTGTAAATAATGCTTAACGTGGCCCTGAAACACAGGCAATGTATAAATGTCACTAGTAATAGGGCTGATCTGGATTGGGTTTGGATCTGCCCACCAAAATTGGAGGTGTGTGTATCAGTTCCACCCTCCTAAATGTCAACTTCCCAGGGGGAAAAGAACTCTGCAGCCTCCAAAGTGAAGCTCAGCAGATCCACAAATCCTCAAGGTCCTATTGTGTTCCCAAAGACATTGTTGGGAACATCATGAGGTCTAGATGCTTTCACCTCTTCTGAGTCTTCTTGCCAGAGGTCAGACTCTTCTTCCTGCCAGCTGTGCCACTCGGATGATTCAGTGAGGACTAGCACAAGGCAGTGCACAAGATCCAGCATGCAATTCAATATTAGGAATATCAAAGAGCCATTGTACACAGAAAGCTAGCATGTCAGGGAGAAAGCTATGCAGACCGCCTTTCCTGAAAAGCTACTTTTCCAAAGGCATTGCGGGCACTTCAGTCATGTGACACCCAGTGACAGGCAGCAGAGCCAAACCAGAATTCCCTCAGAATTCCACTCAGCAAATTTGAGGGTTTCCTAAAAACACACACCCAACAACAGAAACTGGTGTAACAACTGATTTCTGAGTAAATGAATTTCAAGAAAAGCTGTGCTTCTACTACTGTGTTTAAGCCTGTGACATCTTTGTGTTTAAGTAATAATAATAATAATAATAATAATAATAATAATAATAATAATAATTTATTATTTATACCCTGCCCATCTGGCTGGGTTTCCCCAGCCACTCTGGGCGGCTTCCAACAGAATATTAAAATACAATAGTCTATTAAACATTAAAATTTTCCCTAAACAGAGCTGCCTTCAGATGTCTTCTAAAAGTCTGGTAGTTGTCTTTCTCTTTGACATCTGGTGGGAGGGCGTTCCACAGGACGGGTGCCACTACCGAGAAGGCCCTCTGCCTGGTTCCCTGTAACTTGGCTTCTTGCTGTGAGGGAACCGCCAGAAGGCCCTTGGAGCTGGACCTCAGTGTCCAGGCAGAACGATGGGGTTGGAGACGCTCCTTCAGGTATACTGGACCAAGGCCATTTAGGGCTTTAAAGGTCAGCACCAACACTTTGAATTGTGCTTGGAAACATACTGGGCGTTAACTTATAAGTTAACTTCTACCTGAAAGAATGCATCTCTTGACCCAACCTTGTTTCACCAACTCTCTATCTTTTTTGTAAACAAAACTGTTCTTCTTTGATCAACTCCTTCCCGAGACACTCTGAACTGAAGTTTCCCTCACATAAGACAAGGCAAGATAGCCTGTGGTAAATTGTAGAAATCCATTTAATTGTTGTACTGTGCAGTGTGTCTACTATATTTAATTGGGGGCAGTTAGCGGGGTCAGTCTGCTACACATCCCATGCCTGTTTGCATTATGAAGTGGTACAGTCCTTGAAGCGCTGTCACAAACAGTTGTCCTGAATGTGGAAACAGCTGCCCAAGGCCTGTGCGAATTGCTGAGAGTTTTAGTCTTAGTCAATGCTCTGACTTAACTGCCTAGGTTTTGCCTTATGCTTTTCTGAAAATGTCTCCCTAGGTACAGTCCAGATCTCTTAGTGGCCAGGCCCAGCCTTTTTGCATTGAACAGGGACATTGTCCGGATCCCACTTAGGTCCCTGAAAATAGTACAGTAAAAATTCATCCCAAGCCACATATAAGCTGCTAAATCATTTCACGTTGTGCTAAAAGGAAGCCCAGCTTTGGAGTGTCAGGGATGCTGTCAGTCAAGGGGAATGTGAATAGAATGGCAAAGATCTTGGAGGAAAGGCTGAAGGCAGATTGGCAGAAGAAGATGGGGAAAACAGAGCCACAACACCATCTCTCAGTCTTTTGGAATCAAGCTGGAGATAAACAAGCAAATGCAATTGCATAAAAATGAGAGAACAGCAGTTCTTCCTCACCTAGATTTGCAGCCGTTGGTTGGGATAAATGGTTTTACTGCATGCTGCTAATACAAGAGACTTCTGGCTGAGCTCCTGAGACCACACACAGAATAAACTTATCTTTCAAGGCTCCTTCCCAAATTCAATTTCAAGGGAGGATTTGGAGCAGATCTGTAGTCTGACGTTGGTTGTCAGGACCGATATTTTTTGTGCTGGGGTGTGTGTGCCTGGGGTAGGGCACCCTTTGTAAATGCGAAACAGAAGAATGTGAGATCCAAATATCCCAGCACAGCAAGGGAAAGCTGTGTGTATAACCAGGGTCCGAATTGCACAGCTGATTTGAGTGTCTCTCTATTTGCATCAACCTCGTGATCCTCACCAGGGACTCACACTGAACTGGCTGGGTGCATGTTTCAATGTGTGTGTGTGTGTGTGTGTGTGTGTGTGTGTGTGAAAGGTTCGTTCCCCCTCTTCTCTCTTGCTTGTGCAATTCTCGTTGCCCATTCTCTCTGGGCACTTCCAGACGGTTGATATTTTCGAGTGGGATTTAATCGCATACTGACACAACCAACTCTCCCCACCTCCCCAGCTTACAAAAAAGCAGACTTTGTAATAAGGAAAGTGAAGGGGGAACATATTGGAAATGGAGGTGACAATTGCTCCATGTGAGGTTTGAGGTTTTGTACAATCCAGCAGTATATAAACTTTATGAAATGAACAAATACACTTTAAAGATCAAATAACTTCTCGCAAACAAATCAGAATGAACGCTCACTAAACAGCTAACATTGCCTAAAAGGTATAATAATAATAATAATAATAATAATAATAATAATAATAATAATGTATTATTTATACCCCGCCCATCTGGCTGAGTTTCCCCAGCCACTCTGGGTGGCTCCCAATCAAGTATTAAAAACAATACAGCGTTAAATATTAAAGACTTCCCTGAACAGGGCTGCCTTCAGATGTCTTTTAAAAATAGGATAGCTACTTATTTCCTTCACTTCCTTCACAATATGTGGAGGAAGCAAGTTTGTGGTGCAAAAGCTCCACCCAAACTTTAATTGTGCAACCCGAACTTTGTAAAATGTGATGGGATCCCAAAGAAAAATTGCAATGGTCTGAAACCACCCTTCTACTGATTGGGGGGGGGGGTCTGGTAACCTGCTGTGAGAAATACCTGAAATTAGGTCTTTTGCTCACCTAGTTACACATATGTTTTTTGAATATTTACCCCAGACTCAGATGAACGGCTAGCAAGAACACTCCTGTGCTTTAAACTGTTTATGCTCGAAGCTCCCCTTTGGTGGCACTCCTAAGCGCATCTACTTGAAACCATGTCACAGAGAAACATGCTGAGGATCACGCCATTATTTTTCCAATGGAAACACAATCACTTTAGCTCCATTTAGCTCAAATTGCCTAATGCCAGGTTGTGCTTTTGTTGCATTAAACAAAAGGCTGCTTTGCTAGATCGACTTCAGGTGGGACGTTTTCCAAGACGTCAAACAATACCTCAACAGCTGCTTTCGCTCTTTCAAATTCCTCCTCCATAGAATGATTTCGTGAGAGGAGGGCACCTCCCCAACGTTGCTCTTTGGTTGATCGTGCCTAAAAGAAAAAGTAAAATAAAATGCAGTCAGCACAGAACATTATTTGCTGAGAGTCAATGTCGTGCATTATGAGCCAGCACAGCCAGACGTATATCCATAATGTATATTTAATGCAAATGGCTTCTCCCACAAAAAAACCTCTGCGAACTGGAGTTTACCCCTGACATCTGGATTGTTCCTCAGTCCTGCCTCCTGCTTTGTCCTCTAGTGTATTATTTATTTAAGCAACTTTTTAAATAAAACTGATCTCTATGCAGTACACATAAAACCGTAGTTCTGACTGTTAGAATTCCTGCGCCATGATTGCAGTCATGGGATTTTTGTCTTTCACATGACAGTATATGTTTTGACTCCACAGAGTGGAAAGTGACGGAGACAGGATGTTTGTGTTACTGTGTTCCATGAAGTGGGACTATTGTGCTTTGTCTTTTCCTCTTTGCTGTCTGATGCTAGCGAGAGAGAAGGAGCCATGCTGCAGTGCTCCGTGTGTGTTTATATGTAAATAAAGTAGATTAGCCAAAATGCTGAGTTGCTGAGGTCTGTCACGTGCAAGTTGCGCAAACTCTGCGGATCTCTAAGTGTGCCGGTGTCGGTTGGCATCGGTCGCTGTGATGTTCAGGATGAAGAAAGCTTATGAAGCTGCCAAACGAAAGACCAGGAGGGAGAGAACATGCCAGTCGGGCATGTGTCTCTGCCAGGGTCCTACTCGAGTGTAGGCTGAACTCCTGACACTGACATGTCCAAAGGCTTCTGGTCCCTGGCTCACCTCAGCTGCCCATGGCCCAACCCTGAAATTGTGAGAGAAGATTTTGAGTAGGCAACTAGCCCAGAAGGAAAACCTTCAGCCCCATGTGGCTACTCTTTTGCTCCTGATCATAGGATCATGTCATGGACTGGCTGGAGAGGAGCAGTGGGAGGTACCAGCTGGAGAACCCCCAGGGGAGGAAGGCTCAGAGCCAGGGGGTTGGTGGTGGGATGGCGATATGTGGTCAGAGGGAGAAGAGGGAGCAGACTGAGAGAAGGAAATGTCAGAAGCTGAAGAGGCAGCAGGGTTTAGTGAACAAACTGAAGCTTGGACAGAGAGCACTCCAGAACCTAGAGGCAGAAGAGGAGGGGAGTCAGGAGACTAAGACAAACTGCTGAAGAATCCAGGGAATCTCCCCCTCCTGCTGTGACCAGCTCCCCTTCCCCCTGGTCTCCCAGAACACACAGAGAAATGAAAGGAGCAGAGCAGAGGATTGGTTGCACACAGACACAGTCTCCAATTGCTTCGAAAAACCCCTGGAAAGGAGGGGACTTAGGCAGCTGTGGGAAGAACCTTCAGTCCTCATAATTGCCACACTGGGAAGAGCTGCTGGGATCACTAAGCCTGCACTGTTTTGGTTTCTTTGAATAAAGAGTTAACTTCGCTGACACCGGTGATTTTCAATTGCTGATCTTCACTTGACGCCATTTCCTGAGAGCTCCTTTCAGACAAAAAAGTCAACAAACCCTCAGCAGAGGGGAACATGCATGATGTCATTCAGCCCTCAATATTCAACAGAAGCCCATTGATATTTAAAGGCTGTCTACTGCAGATGCTATCCTGTCTGCTGCAGTTGTCACTCCATTACAATATCTAGAAGAGTTTCAGCAGCCTGGTGCTCTCCAGATATTTTGTGCTACAACTGTCATCAGCCCCAGCTAGCGTGGCCGTGCACTTGTTCACTTCTTACCAGTCAGATAATCCTTTCAAAAAATGACAAAACCAACCAAGGTAGACGTTTGGAAGTGCTTGGAATACATTTGTTCACTTAAATGAAGTTTCCTAAGCTGTTTCAAGAATCTCTGAATTACACCTGAAAGTAGTTCTCAAAATTGCCAGGTGAACTAAAGGTGCATTAGGTTCACTCTGGGGTAGAACTTTGAACAATTTCAAGTTTATCTGCTCCACCCTGTAGGAGGCCTGGTCTCTTAGCTTTTAGTAAATAAAGAAAAGTAAGACAACCGGACTCCTATAAGTTATAAAACAAAACGTAGTGGAGTGTTCCAAGGTTTATTAGGCAGATCCGGAGGTGCTGCTGTTGCTAAGGGTACTTAACCACTTAGTCATTATTGCTAAGCAACCAGAAGGAAGGGATAGGAGGAATTTCCTGTATCTTCCCTGCAATTGAAAAGTATACAAATAGGAACTAATTGAATGGTGTCTTGTGCCTTTAACAGTTGTGTGCCTGGCACAAATTAAGCAATGTTTTCTAGTATGGAAATACTAGAATCATAGCTTCACTAGCTGAAATTATGTCCGGCAGAGATCATATTCCTTGTGTGTGGTCCCTGATTTAGTTGTTGATCCTATACTTCAGCCCAGCAGCTGGTAACACTCAGAATACCGAAGTAAAACTTTTCTGCTGATTCATTATTTTATGAATTAAAAAGTTCACTTAGGTGAACTTGAACTAGTTCATTTTTGGTACAGGATGAACTTGAAATAGTTCATCTTAACGTTCCAAGCACCTGAGCTTGCTTGATGGAGCAAAGTTTTTTGCGTTTACTTTCCATTTTGCCTGAACAGGAGTGATTTGTCATTTCTCTGCTATTCTTGGCTGCTTCCTTTGTTCAGCTTCCTTCCCAGTGTTCTCCCCATGGGGAAAGTACAATGCAAGTTTATAAGCACCCTTTCATGAAAAAACTTCTGAATTCATGATCACAGTGAAAAGAAACACCCTCTTTCACTGGGAGGAAAAATAGTGCAATGACCTAAAAAGCCTCGATTCTGCTAAGCTCCTGACCCCACACTTGTCTGAGGTTAAACTCATTAGCCAGATGCCTGCCCAACAGCAGATCACAACAGCTTCCACTTACATAATTATGCATTATTATTATCCTTGGGGGTTATTCAATTGCAATGAGCTGTTTTCATGCTGGCTATAATTTCTGTTGCATTAAAATGAGTCCAGACTGATTTTGGGGGGAGGTGGGGGGTAGGAGGTGTCCATCAACCTTGCACTGAACAGTACTGAAAGAGGAAGTGGTCAGAGGATGTTAAGGCTACCAGTGTACATGCAATGCAATCCCTACTAGGATCACTTTAAAGTCCAGTACTATATGTGTCTACCCAGATGTAAACCCATTGAGCTCAGGGGGACTTACTCCCAGGTAAGCGTGTCTGAAATTATAGTAAAAAAAATTCCTTCCAGTAGCACCTTAAAGGTAAAGGTAAAGGGACCCCTGACCATTGGGTCCAGTCATGGCCAACTCTGGGGTTGCGGCGCTCATCTTGCTTTACTGGCCGAGGGAGCCGGTGTACAGCTTCCTGGTCATGTGGCCAGCATGACTAAGCCGCTTCTGGCGAACCAGAGCAGCACACGGAAACGCCGTTTACCTTCCCGCCGGAGCGGTACCTATTTATCTACTTGCATTTTGGTGTGCTTTCAAACTGCTAGGTTGGCAGGAGCAGGGACCGAGCAACAGGAGCTCACCCCGTTGCGGGGATTTGAACAACCAACCTCCACAGCGCCACCCACGCCCCAGTAGCACCTTAGAGACCAAGTAAGTTTGTTATTGGTTACGAGCTTTCGCGTGCATGCGCACTTCTTTAGATCTGAAGAAGTGTGCATGCACACGAACGCTCATACCAATAACAAACTTACTTGGTCTCTAAGGTGCGACTGGAAGGGGTTTTTTTTTGTTTTTTACTACAGCAGACCAATGCGGCTACCTATCTGTAACTGAAATTATAGTCTCGGAGTAAAATCGCTTTGCAGCATTTATATAAGCAAAGCATACAGTGTGTTGAGCAGGTTATCTAAGATCCATAATCTAAAAGCTGAGGACATCTGGTGTTTGCATGGTTTTGGTTCTCCCGCGGAACATAGAATTGGCAGAGAATTAAGCTCAGGCATGACACTGACACCTTTCCTTTACAAAATGATGGCATGAGCTCTCTTTATGCACGCCCATCACATTTGGCCAGTCTGCTCCTCGCCACTGCACAGGTTAAATATGGGTAACCTTCACACAGGGCATTGGAGAGGAACGAGACAGTTGGTGCAGTGTAACGACTAAAGGACTGAGCTACAAATTAGGAAGTCTCTGGTTCATATCTTTTCTCTGCCCTGACCTCATTAGGTGGCCATAGGCAAGCCAATCTCTTTCAGATTCAGTCACCCCCCCCATCCACCGCACAACATGGGAGATAATATATAGAACTGTTAAGTATTATTGAGAGGAGCATAGATGATGGCCATGTGTTCTGTGTCAGACTTAGGGCTTTTATGGAAAGAGAAGGAGGGGAAAGAGCTTCACTGAGCTCTATGGGACTTCCCACAGGTGGGATGATGGATCATGTCTTTGTAAATGATAAAAGACAAATCAGTAGTTGGGGCAGAGCTGTGAAGCTACCTTCTTGACACCAGAACTGTTGCTTACCTGGATGGGCCAGTGGCAGGGCAGAGGGGCCAATAAGTCAAGGTTGTGTGAGTGCATCAGTGGGAACAATCTGGTGCTCCCGTTGGAGCACTTATGGGGCCCAGACCTTACTACTATCTGTCCCTTCCTGGTGATGTTGGTGTCAGGAGAGCAGGTATGTAACTCTACCACAACACTACATGCCACCACAATTATTTCCATACACTTTCCAAGTTGCTTAAAAGACAGAACGGGAGGATGACATGCTTGGATTTCCTTATTCCTGTAATCTAAGCTTGGACAGCTTGGACTACTGCAATGCGCTCTGTGTGGGGCTACCTTTGAAAGTGACCCGGAAACTACAACTAATCCAGAATGCGGCAGCCAGACTGGTGACTGTGGGCGGCCGCCGAGACCACATAACACCGGTCTTGAAAGACCTATATTGGCTCCCAGTACATTTCCGAGCACAATTCAAAGTGTTGGTGCTGACCTTTAAAACCCTAAATGGCCTCGGCCCAGTATACCTGAAGGAGCGTCTTCACCCCCATCGTTCTGCCTGGAAGCTGAGGTCCAGCGCCGAGGGCCTTCTGGCGGTTCCCTCATTGCGAGAAGCAAAGCTACAGGGAACCAGGCAGAGGGCCTTCTCGGTAGTGGCACCCGCCCTGTGGAACGCCCTCCCATCAGATGTCAAAGAGTTAAACAACAACCTGACATTCAGAAGACATCTTAAGGCAGCCCTGTTCAGGGAAGTTTTTAATGTATGACATATTAGTGTATTTTTGGTCTTTGTGGAAGCCGCCCAGAGTGGCTGGGGAACAAATAATAAATTATTATTATTAATAAATTATTATTATTATTATTATTATTATTATTATTATTATTATTACTACTAAGCAAGATGTGGCATCTCTGAGCATTGTGAAGAATAAATGGCAAAGATGATCTCAAAGGAACCACACATGCGGAACTGTGGAATTTTTGACAAGATGAACTCTAGCACTTAGCTCAGCTGCCCCCAACCACCCATGCTGGCTGGAGCTGATGGGAATTGTAGCCCAAAGTAGATGGGGGGGGGGCCACCATGTTGAGGAAGTCTGGATTAGGTAGATGACAGACGCATGAGCTTGGAGACCTTAGTTAAATATGAAGGGTATGATTTGCTTTGTGCATGCAGACGAACAATCTGAGAAACAGAGACCCTGAGGGCATCATTTAAAGTGTTTCTAAGCAGCCAAGATGTCAGAGAATCTTTTCAGTTACGCAACGGAAGCTGCAAAGTTCGAATCTGTCACAGCAACACCATATTGTGGGTGCCAGATATAGCAGGCCCTGTCTCACTCCAAAGGAAAAGGCTGCAATTCCGTTCACGGTTGGGCAGTTTAAATCCCACAGAGATAAATAGCATTTAACCAGCATGGACAGCATTACGGCCTGGCAGCCTGACCCTTTGCATGGCGACTCAGCAGTAAATCCCAGAGAGTTCAATGGGGCTTACTTCCGAGTTACAACCTTACTGAGTCACAACTAGGCCTGGCATCTGATAAGCAATACTTGGATTAAAATCCTTTTGATAATATTCTATCAGCTGTTAATATTAATTTAAACGTTCGTGGCATTTTAAACTGTTAAGATTAATAAAAATGCTCAAGATTTAATACGAGGTCCTTTTGAAGATTTGAAAAAGGAAGCACGGTAGGTGTTAAAAGATGGTCAAATTGCCCAACAAACTAGATGTGTAGCATGTAGTCTGTTTTTGTCTTTACACTGGGATTTTGGTGCCTGGGGAGGTGAGGTTTAGTTCCCCACTCCCTAAGGGGGAATTGTTCCCCCCACTCCATGGCTAAGGGGAGGGGTAGGCAAATCTGTCAGTTTCTATCAGTTCCTAATTTTTTCCATTCTTACATTTGCCACATTTCTGCAGCCATTCTGTGCTAGTGATAAGAGAAGCCTACATTCCCCTTAAATAAACAGGACAAAACAACAACAACAACCCGTTCCCTGAACTTAGAGATAGCTTCCCTCCGGGTTTCTGAGCAGAATTTCTACCTGCAGATCTGAATACAGTGGTGCCTCGCAAGACGAAATTAATCCGTTCTGTGAGTCTCTTCGTCTTGCGGTTTTTTCGTCTTGCGAAGCACGGCTATTAGCGGCTTAGCGGCTATTAACGGCTTAGCGGCTATTAATGGCTTAGCGGCTTAGCGGCTATTAGCGGCTTAGCAGCTTTAAGAAAAAGGAAACAAACTCGCAAGAACTCGCAAGACGTTTCGTCTTGCGAAGCAAGCCCATAGGGAAATTCGTCTTGCGGAACGACTCAAAAAACGGAAAACCGTTTCGTCTAGCGAGTTTTTCGTCTTGCGAGGCATTCGTCTTGCGGGGCACCACTGTACAGTGGTACCTCAGGTTAAGTACTTAATTCGTTCTGGATTTCCGTTCTTAACCTGAAACTGTTCTTAACCTGAAGCACCACTTTAGCTAATGGGGCCTCCTGCTGCTGCTGTACCGCCAGAGCAAGATTTCTGTTCTTATCCTGAAGCAAAGTTCTTAACCTGAAGCATTATTTCTGGGTTAGCAGAGTCTGTAACCTGAAGCGTATGTAACCCGAGGTACCACTGTATGTGAATTTTTCAAAAGAGCAAATGGAATGCCTTTCTGTGAGTCATGTACGGATACAAAAAGGAGGAAAGGCCTGGAATTATCCAGGAACTATCCCAGGAATTATTCACCCAGATCTATCCCAGAATGCTTCTGTTGTGCAACCTCACTAGGTTGTTGTAAGGGGG
This sequence comes from Podarcis muralis, assembly GCF_964188315.1. NCBI lineage: Eukaryota > Metazoa > Chordata > Lepidosauria > Squamata > Lacertidae > Podarcis > Podarcis muralis. The sequence goes on along the minus strand of NC_135660.1, from coordinate 10,861,200 downwards.
GGAAAAAGGAGGGTGAAAAACTGCGTATACCACTGTGAGCTCTTTGGAGCAGAGATGTGATATGAATGCGCAATAAATAATTTTTTTTTTAAAAAAAGAGAAAGTAGAAGCCCACTCCTCTGTGTGATGGCACAGCTGATCACCCATGGTCCTCTGTGCTGCCCTTGGCCATGCTGTGCTGTGACCATCAGGTGCTTGGACCTGTATGATAAGCAGCCTGAATTTTAGTTCTATTAAAAGCAATAAAATCCCACCACAGCCCTTAAAATGAATTTAAGTACCGGACGTTAAAAAGCTTACCGCTTAGGAAATGGGCCAATGTTTTGGTTACGCGGTCTTTTTTTATTTCTTCTGCTTTTTAGTGCTCTTTTTCTTTTTACTGCACTATCAATCTTCCAGCATGTCTGCAAGAGCTGAGCTGCAGTCGCTCTGATTTATGCCCATAAGAGTATTTATGGCATGGAAGTGTTGTGTCAAAAAATCTCATGTTTTTCCGACAGCCAACTGGTGGTGATCTCCCCCCCACGCCCACCTTGCAATTGACTTTCCAGAGCCTTATGTGAAGCAGCACACGGATGATAGAAGCAACAACAAACTGGCAAATCCTGGTCATCTGTAGGATTCATGTCACAGAGAGATAGTCCTAAGTCTCCTCCTTCTAACATAAAAGGTAAAGGTAAAGGACCCCTGACCATTAGGTCCAGTCGTGACTGACTCTGGGGTTGTGGCGCTCATCTTGCTTTACTGGCCGAGGGAGCCGGCATACAGCTTCTGGGTCATGTGGCCGGCATGACTAAGCCACTTCTGGCGAAACCAGAGCAGCGCACGGAAACACTATTTACCTTCCCACCGGAGTGGTACCTATTTATCTACTTGCACTTTGACGTGCTTTCGAACTGCTAGGTTGGCAGGAGCAGGGACCGGGAGCTCACCCCATCGCGGGGATTCAAACCGCCGGCCTTCTGATCGGCAAGCCCAAGGCTCAGTGGTTTACATAGTGGGTGGCTAAACCCTGGTCCAAAGATCTGATATGACCTCTCATGGTTTTGGTGGCAGTAGCAAAGTGAACAAAAATTAAAGTAGGCACTGGGGTGGGCAGAAGGAGGATGCAAATCCCTTTGCTCCCCAGTCATCAGACTGATCATTTGATGTCTGGAAGGGCGGGTTAATTCCCTCTTCTGCTTATCTGTGCCAATCAGCTGAGGGTGTGTGTGCTTGCCTGACAGTGCACAGATCCTGTGTGTGTATTGTATATATTCATGTATGCATATGAGAGTATTCTCAGGAGAGGGAGGGTGGCCACACACATGCTGGCATGTGTGCCCAGGAGAGTTGTTCAGGGGTTGCCACCTGACCAAAGAACATTTCACCACCCGCTACGCTAATGTTTGCCCCAACATACTTTCTCCCTCTGAATTCCTATAAATCCCCAGAAATTAAAATGATTATTGATACAACGTACATATTACTAATGGTCAACTAACTAAGCATGGATGTTATTATACTCCCTCTGTTCAGAGCAGAGAAAAGGCAGAGGGAGTGATGTGCTGAAATCCATCCCCCCGCCAAAGAAATAAATTTAGCTGCTTTTCTCCCGCTGGGGCTGATGGGAGTTGTAGTCCAAAGCAGCTGGAGGGCACCAGCTTGGAAAAGCCTTCCTTGGACGCAGAACTTGCCCAAATGACGTCGACCTCTTACCTTTGGTGCAAGTGCAGGAGCAGGCACTAATTCTATATCCGAGGCTGAGTCAGATTCCAGTGCGGTCTTGACAGTGGCCAGCTCTGACTGGGAACTGTTCTCTGCAGACCTAAGGGAGGGAAAGGATTTGTAGATCCCGTCACTGCAACAACGGCAGAGCAGATGCACTCGGGACAAAAGCACACAGAGTCTTGCCTACATCATAGGATGCATGCTTCATGATCCTAAAGGACCCTGACCCTTAGGTCCAGTCATGGCTGACTCTGGGGTTGTGGCGCACATCTCGCTTTATTGGCCAAGGGAGCCGGCATACAGCTTCCGGGTCATGTGGCCAGCATGACTAAGCTGCTTCTGGCAAACCAGAGCAGCGCATGGAAACGCCGTTTACCTTCCCGCCGGAGTGGTACCTATTTATCTACTTGCACTTTGACGTGCTTTTGAACTGCTAGGTTGGCAGGAGCAGGGACCGAGAAGAAGAAGAAGAAGAGTTTGGATTTGATATCCCGCCTTTCACTCCCTTTAAGGAGTCTCAAAGCGGCTAACATTCTCCTTTCCCTTCCTCCCCCACAACAAACACTCTGTGAGGTGAGTGGGGCTGAGAGACTTCAAAGAAGTGTGACTGGCCCAAGGTCACCCAGCAGCTGCATGTGGAGGAGCGGAGACACGAACCCGCTTCCCCAGATTACGAGACTACCGCTCTTAACCACTTCACCACAGTGGCTCTCCCCGAGCTCACCCAAGCTCACCCCGTCATAGGGATTCGAACTGAATTCGAACTGAACCCTGAGTTCACCCCGTCACAGGGATTCGAACTTCCGACCTTCTGATCGGCAAGTCCTAGGCTCTGTGGTTTAACCCACAGTGCCACCTGCATCCTAGGTATGTGCAAAACAGTGAATAGAGGAAGAAAGGCCAGTGATATGATTGCTTTTGGCACAACTTGTTATAATTCCCAGGCTTGCGGCGAGAGAGAAATGGTTCTGTCCACACAGGTGTTGTAGAAGTTGTAGCGAGGAGTAACAGTAGTGTTTCTGTGAAAGTGAACAAAGTCAGTAGCAAAGGTGGGATTTTCATTTTGTTTTAAGAAAAGCTTTTTGAGGTTGCTTCCGCATCATATGCTTAAAGCAATCTTTCATCAATTTAAGGGAGATGGCTTTCCCCAAAGAACCCTAGAAACTATAGTTTGTTAAGGCTGCTGAGAGTTGCTGTTGTTGTTTAGTCATTTAATCGTGTCCGACTCTTCATGACCCCATGGACCATGCCAGGCACTCCTGTCTTCCACTGCCTCCCACAGTTTGGTCAGACTCATGCTGGTAGCTTCCAGAACACTGTCCAACCATCTTGTCCTCTGTCGTCCCCTTCTCCTTGTGCCCTCCATCTTTCCCAGGATCAGGGTCTTTTCCAGGGAGTCTTCTCTTCTCATGAGGTGGCCAAAGTCTTGGAGCCTCAGCTTCAGGATCTGTCCTTCCAGTGAGTACTCAGGGCTGATTTCCTTAAGAATGGATAGGTTTGATCTTCTTGCAGTCCATGGGACTCTCAAGAGTCTCCTCCAGCACCATAATTCAAAAGCATCAATTCTTCGGCGATCAGCCTTCTTTATGGTCCAGCTCTCACTTCTGAGAGTTGCTAGGAGACCCTTAACAAACTACAGTTCCCAGGATACTGGGGCAGAGGGAAACCATGACTCTTACAGTGGTATAAGAGTGCATTAAATGTACAGCGTGGGTGTGAACTTAAATGCAATTCAATTAGGAATAATGCCCAAAACATTGAAAGATATCGTAAAGTTGTTCCTTTTGCTGCTGTGAGGCTTGCCCCAGTGATCTCTTTACAAGCACCTTTTCATTTCCTAGGAAAGAGTGCTTGCAAAATCTGGAAGCAGCAGATGAACATCTTCGCCCTCCTGCCTCTGGGAATAGTAATGCCAAGAAAGCCATGGGTGCATGATGAATTGGCCATCCCTGCCATTAATACATGACAGCTTGCTATCCTTTAATGGTAGCTCTGCTAGCTAATATGGTAGCAGGACTGAATTCTAATTGTTGGCACTGTAAACAAGCCAAGGGATGGTTTCCCCATATGTACTGGGAATGCCCAGAGGTAAAGGTAATGATACCCTTAGGTTGGAAAGACAGAGAAAAAAGGACAGTAGAGGCATGGAACAGTTATTTGTTTGAACTTATTCAGTCGGACATTGTCGCAGTCATGTCAGAGGAAACAACGTGGAAGGTCAAGTCCACCACGATAAGGTACAGATGGAACCCCTATCTTCAATGGATAAAAACTACTGGAACAAAAGACATTTGGTGGAAACTAAAGACGCTATGCCCGTGGCTGAGGATAATAGTTTGAACCCTTCCAATGGACCAGGTGCGCAGCCTGGGAGTCATTTTGGACTCACAGCTGTCCATGGAGGCACAGGTCAAATCTGTATCCAGGGCAGCTGTTTACCAGCTCCATCTGGTACGTAGGCTGAGACCCTATCTGCCTGCAGACTGTCTCGCCAGAGTGGTACATGCTCTGGTTATCTCCCGCTTGGACTACTGCAATGCGCTCTACGTGGGGCTACCTTTGAAGGTGACCCGGAAACTGCAACTAATCCAGAATGCAGCAGCCATACTGGTGACTGGGAGCGGCCGCCGAGACCATATAACACTGGTCTTGAAAGACCTACATTGGCTTCCAGTACGTTTCCGAGCACAATTCAAAGTGTTGGTGCTGGCCTTTAAAGCCCTATACGGCCTTGGTCCAGTATATCTGAAGGAGCGTCTCCTTCCCCATCGTTCTGCCTGGACACTGAGGTCCAGCTCCGAGGGCCTTCTGGTGGTTCCCTCACTGCGAGAGGCCAAGTTACAGGGAACCAGGCAGAGGGCCTTCTCGGTAGTGGCGCCCGCCCTGTGGAACGCCCTCCCATCAGATGTCAAAGTGATAAACATCTACCTGACATTCAGAAGACATCTGAAGGCAGCCCTGTTCAGGGAAGTTTTTAATATGTGACATTTTAGTGTATCTTTCATCTTTGTTGGAAGCCGCCCAGAGTGGCTGGGGAAACCCAGCCAGATGGGCGGGGTACAAATAATAAATTATTATTATTATTATTATTATTATTATTATTATTAGGGGGGAGGGAAAGGAAAAAACTGTACGGAAAATTTAAAATTGGAACGAGATAATATAACGTATGTAAAAATCCCGAAAATAATAATAATCAAAAAATAATAATGGTAGCTCTGAACCTGCTGCCCGAGGCAGGATGCTTCACCCTGCACAACAGCAGGGCCGGCCCTGTTGCAAAAGCTGGTAAGTATGTTTTACCATAGAAATTCTTTTGATGGAGCTCTAGTAGATGAAGGTTTTCTCTCCGGTGCTGGGAAGCCTTTGCTGGCTCTGTCTCCATGAAACTTCACATCATCCCATTTCTCTAGCTGCGCCTGGATATTGACTGAGAAGGAGAAAAGAAAACAAGATCTCTCGCAAGGCCTCAGGAATACATTGCTTTCATTCCAGAGCCAAACAAGTTCAGGGAGGAAAAACAGTCACTCTGTGGAGCTAAAAAACAAATCTCATCCACTCCAAGCTATATGCTGCTCTTATTGTTATCAGTCTTGTTACAGCTAAGGACAAGACGAGCTTGAGAGACAACAATACATTTGCACAAATGGTCACATTTCACACAGACATGACACTTTGGGAAATCACTGCGACTTTGCTAAAGGTCATTTCATTCAAAATAGCTTTTGCACCTGCCACTTTCCTAAGCGATGGGGAAGATTTACAGGGACAGTTTCCTTGTGAGGAGAGAGGACTGGAGACATGTGTGTGTTTTGTTGCTATCTGTCTCTTTTACAAAAATTGGGTTTAACTCAAAAGCCTCTCCTACTTTCAGCGCCCTTTCTTGCATGCTGAGAAGCTGGGGAGCGTTTTGATGATGATAATGATGTATGTGAATATGCAAAAACATGCAACGACAATCACACTCCCAGGAATACCAATGTTCTAGTGGTTGTCAATTTTTTGAACCAGCAGAATGCATAATTGTCAGGGAACTGCCATCGGAGCTAGAGGCGGAGGGAAGGCTCCAGAGGGATGCCGGAGAGGGTCCCAGCAGGGAGAGAGGCAGCCCAGCTGCTGGGGAAGGAAATCAGTGTAACACCAGTGGAGAAGGGGGGCAGATGGGGGAATCGGAGAGGAGGCTCCAGGACTCTTCGCCGGAGACCAGCGGAGAGAGTACGGGTACTCCGCTGCCCACACCTTCCCTGCGCAGAAGACTTCCGTGCAGGGAGAGTAGGAGGAGACTTGGCGTCAAACAGCTTTTATGCTGGAAAAGGTTCAAGAAACGCCCACTGACGGATTCTGCCAGCGACTGAGACAGTCACAATGCTGGAGGCTGTTCAGTCAGAAAGGGTTAACCAGGTAACCTAGCCAGGAGTGGCGGCAACTTACGCACGAGCAATCACTAAACCCATTACAATAATGAAGGGAATTTTGTTTGTTTGTTCTCACTCTTAACTGGCAGGATACAGTCTTACCTTGCATCCTGAACGCCTTGGTACTCGGACGTTTTGGCTCCCGAATGCCGCAAACCCAGAAGTGAGTGTTCTGGTTTGCGAATGTTCTTTGGAACCTGAACATCCGATGGGGCTTCCGTGGCTTCCGATTGGCTGCAGGAACTTCCTTCAGCCAATCAGAAGCCATGCTTTGGTTTCCAAACATTTTGGAAGTCAAATGGACTTCCGGAACAGATTCCATTTGACTTCCAAGGTACGACTGTATTGCTCTGAAGCCATTCAGAGTGAGGGCGATACTTCTTGCCCTCATTTTTAAGCTCGGTAACGCTAACTGGGATTCATGGAAGCATGACAAGGAAAATGGTGAGGCAGGGCAGGCGGTAGTTCTATAAATTCTCCCTAGGATGGCTCCAATTTCAAGCCAGAAATTACAAAGCAAATTGGGACAGACACATACAATCACAACCCTCAAATGCCTATCGGAGACTTTTTAGCAACCTTTCCCAGCTTAGCTCCCAAATTCAAGAGTGTTTCCTTGTGGGCCTTGCCTTGAGGGTAGGTGTGACGGCAAGTACCTTCCAAGGTGTTCAGCTTTTAAAGAACTAGATGAAGCACAGCAGGTATTGGCAGAAAAGCATTCCGAGCAGAAAGTAAAGCTAAAGAAAAAGTGCAACTACATGAAAAAGAGTTCTAGGGCCAAGCTGGCGCTGTGAGCAGCTGTTTCCAAATAAAGGCCTGGAGGAATTGAACTGGATGTCTGCTGTGAGGCTAGCAGAATCACAGAGTTGGAAGGGATCCCAAGGGTTATCTAGTCCAATCCTCTGCAATGCAGGAATCAATGCAGAAAGTACTGCTCTTTCAACTAAGTAGGGATCATTGTATCATTACACCTGCACCATGCATTTAAGGAATTATCACACCACTTTAACAATCATGGTCCCCAGCCCCCAATTCCTGGAAAGTGTTGTTTGTAAAGGGTGCTGAGAGTTGTTAGGAGACCCGTATTCCCCACACAAAGGTACAGTGTGGCCTAGGACCCACGTACCTACTGGACCGCCTCTCCTGGTATGCCCCATGGAGGACCTTAAGGTCCACAAATGACAACACTTTGGAGGTCCCAAGTCGCAAGGTGGTTAGATTGGTCTCAACTAGGGCCTTTTCAGTACTGGCCCCGACTTGGTGGAACGCTCTGTCACAAGAGACTAGGGCCCTGCGGGACTTGACATCTTTCCGCAGGGCCTGCAAGACAGAGCTGTTCCACCTGGCCTTTGGTTTGGACTCAGTCTGACCCTTATGTTTCCTTCCCCTAATGGTTTTGATCTATGGGCTACTTTTAAATTGAGGCTGCATTTTAAATTGCATTTTAACCTGTATTTTAAATTGGTCCCCCCCATTATGTTTTTATTGTAATTTTATTGGTGTTAGCTGGGGGGGGGGTATAAATAAAATGTATTATTATTATTATTATTATTATTATTATTGCCCAGAGTTTTCTGAGAAGAGGGATTCATCATGGAATTGTAGGGGAATAGGCGTCACGTAACAACTCTCAGCACTACAAACTTCAGCTCCCATGATTCTTTGGGGAAAGCTATACTTGATCAAAGTGGTACAATACTGCTTTAATATATGGTGTGGATGAGGCCATAGAACAGGAGGGCGCACTGCAGACCGTACAGTCTAAGGCCCCCAGCTCAATGCAGGGAATCCAGAGCATGAGTGTCCCCAATAGATGGCTATCCACTCTCTGCTTCAAGACCTCTAGTCTACCATCCCCTAGCTCTGATTCCTTGTATCAGGCTTAGCAATTCCAGAGGCTTCCTACCACTCACTAACCAGAGGGCTCAACATCACGTACCACTACTGCATGCCCTCCAGCTACTCAGTTGTAGTTCAGCAACATCTGGATGGCCAAAGGCACCCCACATCTGCATGCAATGCGTAGCTCACCTGGCTGTGTTCCAGCCTGGCTTCCTGAAGCCCAAGCCCTGCACTCAAGCAAGGCCTCAAAGAGTGAGGGAAAAGCAAAGCATGTGAAAAATGGGGAAGTTGTAGCTGGTGATCGAAGATGCTAAGTACCTAAATCCAATGACGACTTCTCGGGAGCTCTGGCAGGCTGGATTTTCTGCTCAGCATCCACACTGATAAGGTCTGGATTGTCTGGCTTTTTCCTGTGAGTTGAAGCCTTCAAGCTTTCCCCTCTTGAGGAATTCTCCAGCTTTTTCACTTTGTTTTGGGTTTGGGAGACTGGTTCGCTCAGGTCCAAGAGATCCAGCCCTGTAGACAAAACTATCGCAGGCCCAACATAATGAAACCGTTTTAGGCACTTGCTTTTATTTGATGTGGCATTTCCAGCGTCTTAAGAAGAAATGTGTTAAGGGTAAATCAAATTCTCAGGCCTTAGAGCAAGTCAAGCTATATGTGACACACAGGTGAGTGGGGATTACACATCTCCTGTATTTGGACTGGGTGGTCTGCCCTGTCCAAATTGAAAGGACAATAAGGGTGTGCTTATGTATCATATCTAATATGACTTCACAGCTAATAGCAGCTCCATGGGGACAATTTACACCAGGGAATCAATTTTGGAGGGTTGGTGTGTGTGTTAAGGGCTAAATCCTTCTCCCTATTCTGATTCAAATCAGCTGCTTCTCTGGCTACTGTTAAATAAATGCTGATTTAATTTTCCACAAGCAGAACTAAAATGTCAAACAATGGGATCAGCCAAATCATATGGAATACCATATAGCTCTCCTGAGTCTGTACTGGTGCAGTGAAGGATTACTTTTCTCTGGCATGAAAAGTTCTCTGCATGGAGAAAATAAACACACCACGATGCAGGGTTCCATGCGTCTGCCCACTTCCACTTTCATTTGTTTCTTAAAAAGTGGAGCATTCAACCATGTAATCCCTCTCTTGCTGCCTAAAGTGGAAGAGCGAAACCATATGCTTTTTCTGCACATTTAGACTGGACATTAGGCAGAGGAATTATAGCTTGGTGCAGGTGTGGAGCTGCAGCCACCATCATTCTTCCATTTGCACTAACAACCGTGCCAAACTCCAGCATTTTATATATTTGGGTGGCGAGGTGCACCCATGGGCAACACACTTTTGGTGTGTCCTGAAAGTTGCCACCTTTGCCACCATGGTCCACCTGTTTACCTATGGACCCAATCCATGCTACTGGCCAGAAGGAAGGGACAAGGCAAGTGGAGGCTGCTACCCTTTCTGCTGCCTCCTGTCTTTTCCTGAATCCCTGGAGACAGAAGGGGTGCCAAGAAGCAGTGGCAAAAAGGAAGAGGACGGGCTGGACCGGGGAACTCCAGGAGGGTCAGCAATGAGATCCCTGTTGAGGGGTTAGCAGGTGTCTGATGTTACCAACCACTGACATCAGCCTTGATTATCAATCAGTTTCCCTTGCAGTTAGTTTGTGTTTCCATATCAAGGATTAGCAGTGGAGTGGTTTGGCGTTCAAAATGAATTGGAAAATATCGTTGTAAAAACACTGCATTGTTAATGAGACTCGAGGGCTCATTAAGAAACAGTTATTAGATTCCATATGACAATAGGAATGATTGTGAGCATTGTGTTTAATTAAATCTTGCATTTTCTGCATATTGTTTTAGGGGAGTGCATTAATTAGGGATGCAGATATACATAATCAGCCGGCCCAATATCAGAATTGGTGTATTTAGCCATTTGAGTTGATGCACGTTTTAACCTTGGATTTCCCTGTCTCCTCCATTGGGATTGTTTGTGTTTCTTTTATACATTGGGGGTTTTGGGTTAAAAAAATGTAAAAACAACTCAGAAATCTTTGGGCATAATCACTCTTAAGACACAATAACTCCAGTGGAAGAGTATGAGGCAGTGTTGTCCAAACTTTTTTCAAAGAGGGCCAGATTTGATGAAGTGAAGGGCCGTGAGGGCAGACCAAAGGGCCAACCGAAGTTGTCGACCTTTTTTTTAGGATTAAGGAATTAAGGAAATAAACTGCCACAGGGGCCAGGTTAAACCAACCGGCGGACCAGACTCCTTGGCAGGTTTTGAATAAACATACACAAATTTAGTTAACATGGTAGGTGAGGGACGCGGGTGGTGCTGTGGGTAAAAGCCTCAGCGCCTAGGGCTTGCCGATCGAAAGGTCGGCGGTTCAAATCCCCGCGGCGGGGATTCCAGAGTCTGTCAAGACTGGCCCATATGGGCATGGGTACCTTTACCTTTACCTTGAATAACATGGTAGATAGATAATATAAGGATTGATATATTTTTATAATATGCAGAGAATAACATGTGCTGAGAAATCAGACGGAGGAGCTGAGGGAAGTCTCGGGGGGGAGGGTTTGATGGGGAATGGGAAAAAAGGAGAAAAATAATGTATATGATATGTTTTGATACATTGTTATGTTGAAATTGTTAATAATAATAATAATAATAATAATAATAATAATAAACCAACCGGTGGGCTGGAATAGGCCTCCGAAACAGACTTTGGACATGCCTGATATAAGGCATGTGGTTAACTTTGCTATTCAAATCAGTGAAACCTATGAAGGCTTAACTTTGGCTGGCCTTTCCCATAGGGTTGCACCATAGCATCCGATTTGCATGCAGAAGAGCAGAGGTTCAGTTCCTGGCATCTTCAGGCAGGGCTGAGTGACTCCACTGGCACTGCCTGAGATCTGAAGAGGCGCTGCTAATAGACAATACTGAGCTAGATGAAGCAAAGGTCTGACCCTGGCAGCTTCCTGTATTCCTATGTAACCTCTGTGGCCTCAGTTTTAAGGAGATACCAAATTCTGTTTGTCATTCGAAGGCATGCTCAACACCAGAGTATTTTCGTTTTGTTTGCTGTGCAGATTGTGCACTTTCGCAAACAGCTTCATGCGATGCCTATTTTGTGAACACCAGTACCCTGGTCCAGTAAGGAGGATCTGACCACATGTAACCAATGTGGATGAAGATATTCATGAGCATTCTCATCACCTCTGTTTGTCCCACTGCTTTCCTCTGGGGAAACCCGATCTTTAGCGCTAAATTGGAACAAACAGCAATTAAGTGAGGTAGGAGAACTTGGGGGGGGGGGAAAGACAATATATTACACATCTGGCAACCGATGAGCCCCTTTGGTTTCAGATAGTACATGGGTAGATGAGTCTATAAAGCCAATTTTTTAATAACTCTGGAAGCGTATGAAAAATTGTGCGCTGGGCTTCTTAGACTCATACCCATGTACTATCTAAAACCAAAGGGGTACATTGATTGTCAGATGTGATTCCCCCCCCAGCTCTCCTACCCCACTAATTGGGTTTTGCATGGATTGCTGTTTGTTCTGATTTAGCTCTAAAAAGTGGGTTTTCCGGTGTGGCAAGGCAAATGGAGAACTGAAGCAGAAGCGTTTGGATTTGATATCCCGTTTTATCACTACCCAAAGGAGTCTCAAAGCGGCTAACATTCTCCTTTCCCTTCCTCCCCCACAACAAACACTCTGTGAGGTGAGTGGGGCTGAGAGACTTCAAAGAAGTGTGACTAGCCCAAGGTCACCCAGCAGCTGCATGTGGAGGAGCGGAGACGCGAACCCGGTTCCCCAGATTACGAGTCTACCGCTACACCACACTGGCTCTCTGCTGGGACTCATGCCCAGGGAAACCACTCGGACCCATGCTTCCTAGGTACAGGACAAACAGAAAGGTGGATGAGCCCTAGGTCCCAGGCAACCGAATGGATGCATCTTGTGACATAGAGGGTGATATGCACCCTCACGCCTGTAAATAACTAGAGTAGAATTGAAGCCCTTCATTGAAATCCTAAACAAAACGACTGGTATTCATTCCCCAGTGGGACTTATTTTTAAGCAGCTGTGTTTCTAAGCGAGCATCACTAAGTAAGCAAGTCCAGTAAGGTAGAGCCACCCTCTCGACACCTACAATTCCCAGTACCCTCAACAAACTAGGATTCTTTGGGGGGGGTGAGTATACTACTGTTGGACAAAACCCCACTTGCTTGGCCCCAGTGTCATTCAGAAAAAAATGAAGCTGTGTGGGATTCTTTTAGGTGACATTCTGAAGCTGTTTCCCCTACCCGTTTTGCTGATGCTGTGAGTTTATTCCCTCCCCTCCCAACTCGCTCGGCTTTAACGTGTTTGAACATCTGTGTCAGTGTGGCTTAGCTAAGTTGGCATATACATGGTTCGTAAGAGGATTTCGACAAGCTCATGAAAGGCATCAACAGTTATTAAGCAGAAAAGAGGATATAGAGGTCGTATACAGGATGTCCCCAAACCTCTGGGACTGGTAGAAAAATGGGGAGTGACTGACAGAGGATGGAAGACGTCTGAATGTTTCGTGGCATCTCCTTCCTTTTTGCAAAAATATAGATAGATGCTGGGCTGGATGGATCTGTGGTGTACCAGAGTTTTGTGGTCATTTTGGTATTGGCTATATATCAAAAGGGACGCGGGTGGCGCTGTGGGTAAAAGCCTCAGCGCCTAGGGCTTGCCGATCGAAAGGTCGGTGGTTCGAATCCCCACGGCGGGGTGCGCTCCCGTTGCTCGGTCCCAGTGCCTGCCAACCTAGCAGTTCGAAAGCACCCCCGGGTGCAAGTAGATAAATAGGGACCGCTTACTGGCGGGAAGGTAAACGGCGTTTCCGTGTGCTGCGCTGGCTCGCCAGATGCAGCTTTGTCACGCTGGCCATGTGACCCGGAAGTGTCTCCGGACAGCGCTGGCCCTCGGCCTCTTAAGTGAGATGGGCGCACAACCCCAGAGTCTGTCAAGACTGGCCCGTACGGGCAGGGGTACCTTTACCTTTATATATCAAAAATGCAAATGTCTCTTTTCCCAGTGATAGACATGAGAAGAGGTCAATTAGGGTTACCCCAACTTTGTGCAAATCTCTGGGTGAATTACAGACACAGTTAAAATGCAACCATCAAATTTAACATTAAAGCAACAATATCCCCAAATATACAGATTAGGGGGTCAAGCCTTTAGTATGGCAGGCTTGCCCTGTGGAACACTTTGCCACTAGAGGTTTAGCAGGAACTGTCTCCCTTCAAATTGTACTGTTCAGACAGACCTTCACAATATGACTTTCTCTTATTAACCAACTGATACCTGTTTTATTGATTTATTATGTTTTATGGTTATTTATAGGCTGGCTTTATTATGTTTTGTATGTTGTGAGCTGCCTCGGTCAGCTTTACGAAAGTGCAGAGTAGAAATATTATCTGTTCACTGCATGTCTACCCCACCTCTTCTCCAAGGAGCTCAAGCTGGTTTACATGGTCCAACCCTTCCTCAGACAACCCCTACAACAATCCTGTGAGGTAGGGTAGACCGTGACTGGCCCAAGGTCGCCCCGTGAGCTTCATGGCTCAGTGGGGAATTTGAAGGCTGGTCTCACAGGTCCTAGTCCAACACACTAACCACTGCACCACACTTAAAATCTATCTATCTATCTATCTATCTATCTATCTATATCTATCTATCTAATCTATATCTATCATCTATCTATCTATCTATCTATCTATCTATCTATCTATCTATCTATCATCTATCTATCTCTCTATCATCTATCTATCTATCTATCTATCTATCTATCTATCTATCATCTATCATCTATCTATCTATCTATCTATCTATCTATCTATCTATCATCTATCTATCTATCTATAATCTATCTCTATCATCTATCTATCTATCTATCTATCTAATCTATCTATCTATCTATCTATCTATCTATCATCTATCTATCTCTCTATCATCTATCTATCTATCTATCTATCTATCTATCTATCTATCTATCATCTATCATCTATCTATCTATCTATCTATCTATCTATCTATCTATCTATCTATCATCTATCTATCTATCTATCATCTATCTCTATCATCTATCTATCTATCTATCTATCTATCTAATCTATCTATCTATCTATCTATCTATCTATCATCTATATCATCTATCTATCTATCATCTATCATCTATCTATCTATCATCTATCATCTATCATCTATCATCTATCTATCATCTATCTATCTATCTATCTATCTATCATCTATCTATCTATCTATCTATCATCTATCATCTATCTATCTATCTATCTATCTATCTATCTATCTATCTATCTATCTATCATCTTTCTATCTGTCTGTCTGTCTATCTGTCTGTCTGTCTATCACCTATCTATCTATATCTATCTATCTATCTATCTATCTATCTATCTATCTATCTATCATCTATCTATCTATCTATCTATCTATCATCTATCATCTATCATCTATCTATCTATCATCTATCTATCTATCTATCTATCTATCATCTATCTATCATCTATCTATCTATCTATCTATCTATCTATCATCTATCATCTATCTATCATCTATCATCTATCATCTATCTATCTATCTATCTATCTATCTATCTATCTATCTATCTATCATCTATCTATCATCTATCTATCTATCTATCATCTATCTATCTATCTATCTATCTATCTATCTATCTATCTATCACCTATCTATCTATCTATCTATCTATCTATCTATCTATCATCATCTTTCTATCTGTCTGTCTGTCTATCTGTCTGTCTATCACCTATCTATCTATATCTATCTATCTATCTATCTATCTATCTATCTATCTATCTATCTATCATCTATCTATCTATCCATCTATCATCTATCTATCTATCTATCTATCTATCTATCTATCTATCATCATCTATATCTATCTATCTATCTATCTATCTATCATCTATCTATTATCTATCTATCTATCTATCTATCTATCTATCTATCTATCTATCTATCATCTATCTATCTATCTATCTATCTATCATCATCATCTATCATCTATCTATCTATCGTCTATCGTCTATCCTCTCTCTCTCTCTCTCTCTCTCTCTCTCTCTCTCTCCCTCCCTCCCTCCCTCTCCCTCTCTCTCTCCCTCTCCCTCTCCCTCATCTATCTATCATCTATCTCAAAGAAACAGTGATAAATTACATTCCCTAAGAAACACTCACCTGAACGAAAAGGAAAAAGGCTACAGCTCAGTAGCAGAGCACTTTTTATGCACACAGAAGGCCCCAGATTCAGTCCTTGGCAACACCTGTTAAAATGCCAGGGTAGTAAGTGACATGAAAGGGCTCTTCCAGAGACCCTGGAGGGACACTGCCAATCAAAGCAGACAACACTAGGCGATTTGCCTGACCAGTCATAATGCAGCCGCCTGTTTCTCCCAGACGGAGATAAACAACAATGGAAAGGTTTACTGAAGTCCATGTTAAGGACAAAGCAAGCTGCCATATACTAAACCACACTACTGGTCCATCTAGCTGGATATTGCCCCTGTTGGATGGTAGCTCTTCTCCAAGGTATCAGACAGGAGACCCTTCCCCACCTACCTGAAGATGCCAGGGGCTGAACCTGGGTCCTTCTGCATGCAATATATATGGTTTATCACAGAGCTATGGGCATTTCCTCTTCCGGAAGTGAACTTCCTGGCCTAAACATTAGGTCATCTTTTTCTAGTCTGGCCCTGACACCTTGTATGCCAAGTGACCCTTTGTCAATGTTCGGACTCTGCAGCCCTCAAGGTTGTGCTGCTCAGATCCTCCCCTTCCTCGGTGCCTATTTTGAATTCTTGAAAGCAGCAGTGAATTCTTCTTCTTCTTCTTTTTACTTAGCATAAGAACTGCCTTCCTAGGTCAGACAAATAAAGCATCCAGCCCGGAATATCGTCTCCAGTAGCAGCCAATAAAAGCTCTTGGGGGAGATGCACTCAGCGGCACAAAGCAGTCTTCTGATGGAGACTTATAGATGTTTTAGAAGTGATGACTTGCCCCTCAACCCTCTTAGGTAAAAATTCTGTTTGAAAACAGCTTTTATTCCTTCGTAGAGGGAGAGAAGGTAGCTGATAAATGGCTTTCGAGGGAGAGAAGAAGCAATGGGCACCAGGAAGTTAGCAGAAGAAGATGATGCAACAGCAGATATATTTGGACAAGGAAGCAGAAGATTAAGTCAAGATCAAACACATGAAGACACAGAGAACAGAGGACTATGGCGAAGGATGGGAGTCAGATGAAAGGCTAAAAATATGAAAGTAGGTCAAAAGACAGATGTAAATGTGCCTCACTTTTTCCTTTTCAAGGGCAGTTTGACCAGCAATTAGACCAAGGATGGGGAACTTATGGCCTTTCAATTGCTGTTGGACTACAACTGTTGTAATGCCTAATGACTGGCCATACTGATTGGTGCTGGCAAGAGTCTGACAACTGTTGGAAGCCTAACAGAGGGATCATTCACTTAGTAAACTAAGGGTTAATTTTGTTGACAGGGAGCTAACCAAGAGAGGTGGTGACAGTGGAGATGTTTCCTAGGAACCCGTCAGAATGGCGTGATACTTGCTGAGGTACCGCACACTCTGATTGGCTGTGTAGTTCTGACGGAGTTTTCTCCTGTGCGTGTAGTTGTAAGTCTTCCTGCTGTGAACAAGGCCTTCATATTATCTACAGCTTTTGTTCCTTTTACCCAGCAAAATATTATCAGTTTCTTTTGCATTCTGGACTCTGCCTGCAAGTGGCTCTGCTAACAACACCAGTTTGCCCTTCCTTGAATTAAGCCTTCAGGGGTGTGTGTGTGTGTGTGTGTGTGTGTGTGTGTTTGCATCCCTTTCTTATTAGGATTATGCTGGACACTCATAACTCTCCATTTCATGAGCTTTTGAAGAGTGGTGGAGTAGGGGAACAGCTAAATGCCAGACAACATCCAAGAATTGCTTTGAACATGACCAACAGTAGTAGAACTTTCAGTTACCTGCTGTATTTGACGTCACAGGCCTTGCAATGGCTTCTGATTTGGTTTCGCAAAGAAAGTCATCGATGGAGGGGCTCAGGAGGGGTCTGCTTTCTTGTTGCTCATTCACCAGCTAGTGACAGAAAAGCAAAAGTGGATGTGTGTGTTTGTGTGTGAGTCTCTCGAATGGCCGAACTATGCATAAGAAGTCTTTCGAAAGCACAAAACAAAATGGATACAGCAATTGGGTGTGAGGCAGCAAATAAAAAGAGAGACACCATTAAGCAATACCTACGACACTCAACTTTAGATTTCAGCATTATATTCAGAATTCGAAAGAAATGTTTTACACAATTTATGACCAAATTAACCCAGATTTTGCGTGGCACTTCAGTAGCTGGCAGATACATTTTTGTATTTGTTATTTTCCACCTGGTAATTAGTCAGTGTTGTAACATGCCTTTGCGTCTGAAGTGACCTTCCTCCACCAGTTGTTGTTGGACCACAACTCCCATCAGCCTCAGCTAATATGGCCAACGGGGGGCACCAGGTTAGAGTTGTTTGCCCAACAGCAACATCTGCAAGGCACCAACTTGGGGAACGCTGCTCTAGATTAAGAGAGAAACTTCAGGAAGTCCTCCAACTCAGGCTAGAAATGCAAAAGAAGAGTCGCATCAACACCATACATCTAAAACACTTTATACCATTTTAAAAGTTATGGCTCCCCCTGTAAAAAAAGAAGAAAAGACAATGGGAACTATAGTTTTTAAAGGGTGCTGGGAGTTGTAATTCTGATATGTTTTCCAACAACTCCCAGCATCCTGCATGGTGTGGATGTGACCATGGGGGCAGGGATGTGCTTGCGGCTTTCCCCTCATCCAATTTAGCTGTACAATTGCCTAAGTAAACAAAAAGCGAGCTTCCAATTTGGACTTTGAGGACATTTGAGATGAGCTAAAGGGCAGCAAGGGACGCGGGTGGCGCTGTGGGTTAAAGCCTCAGCGCCTAGGGCTTGCCGATCAAAAGGTCGGCGGTTCGAATCCCCGCGGCGGGGTGGGCTCCCGCTGCTCGGTCCCAGCGCCTGCCAGCCTAGCAGTTCGAAAGCACCCCCGGGTGCAAGTAGATAAATAGGGACCGCTTACTAGCGGGAAGGTAAACGGCGTTTCCGTGTGCGGCTCTGGCTTGCCAGAGCAGCGATGTCACGCTGGCCACGTGACCCGGAAGTGTCTCCGGACAGCGCTGGCCCCCGGCCTCTTGAGTGAGATGGGCGCACAACCCTAGAGTCTGTCAAGACTGGCCCGTACGGGCAGGGGTACCTTTACCTTTACCTTAAAGGGCAGCAAAACACCAGTGGATATAAAGTAGGGTCAAACCTGACTAACTGCTGGGTGGAGAGCAAACCAGGGACTCCTAGCAGCATAACCAAGCAAAGAGTTGGGGATGCAATCCATATAATAATAATAATAATAATAATAATAATAATAATAATAATAATATATTATTTGTACCCCACCCATCTGACTGGGTTTCCCCAGCCACTCTGGGCGGCTTCCATAGAAACCAAAAATATACTAAAATATCACACATTAAAAACTTCCCTGAACAGTATGTTGAAGACGGCATACATGCCTTACATTTAAAGCACATGGCTTCCCCAAAAGAATGCTGGACACTGTAGCTTTTTAAGGATGCTGGGAATTTTAGTACTGCAAGGGGCAAACTCTTTCTTTGGAGAAAGCAATGGGCTTTAAATGTACACTGTGAACGCAGCTCAGCAGATCTCAGAAACCCCCTTTCAGGGTTTTCAAGGACCGCTTGACTAGGACACTCCAGTCCTTCAACACCAATGGCAGACATACGGGGCCACGGACTGTAAATCTGGAAGGCACCAGGTTGGCAAAGCTTGCTAGAGCCAAATGCCAAACTCATTCTTTGAGTGTGGATCCTTATTGAGGGACAATGGGACCATCCTCACACAAGCCACCAGGCTTGGGAAGAGCTAAAGAGCTGCAAGAGGACCATTGGGGTTTTGTTTTTAAAGGGGTGGGACTGGGGGTGAGAGCCTCAAAAACAATCCACAGTGGACTGACCAAGCAACTCTATGTACCGGTGGGGTGCGGAGGATACAGGAAATTAGGGTGTCATGGGGAAAGATCCTGCCTGGAATCCCAAACAGTAGCTTTCCGCACAGCAACATTTTCTCACAGTCCCCACTTGCCTGTGATCATTGCAATCCTTTATATTTATGTATACAGGCTGTGAATGCCTTGTGGAGATTTGCTGTCGTAGATGGGAAGAAAAAGGATACATCAATCTCTCCCTCCTGTTACCATCCATGGGTGACCTGCACACCCATCAGGCTCTGGATTGCACATCAATGTGCTAAACCATCAGCTCCAGTGCACATGTGGGAATTTGGATGGGCAAATGGTGGCTACATTGCTCACTTCAGGGCCAATAAATGTTCTGCGCATGTAATTGTACTGAAACAATTGCGACATTCCTTATGCCTATGAAACTACATGGCCACACCAGACCCCCTGATGTGGAACACAGAGTTTACTGAGAACCCTCAACCTGCTTCTGAGTTTTCATTGATTAGCTGTCCTACTTTTCAATCTATTATTCAACTCATTAAGTGGCTAAAATAAATCATTTTGTGGCACTATGCTGAGGCTATTGAATTAAGATAACTGCTTCATCTCATGAGTGAACATAACCAGATAATATATTATTTTGAAAGGTCATCTTAGAAGAAATTTGTTGTACCATGATACTGTTTGCCACCAGGTGCCAACTGTTGTTGTTTGTAAAGCATTTTTAAAAATAAACAGATCTGCTGATGGAGTGACAACAGTTTTATCCGCAACTTTAACGGAATTCTGCCATTTCAAAAATAAAATAAAGAATGCTAGAGAGACAATGAATAATGCCATGTTTTGAGGTGGAAAAACAACTGTTTAGCTCTACTGTGGAACTCTATGGGCTGCATAAATCAAGGGTAAGAGCAGAACTTTCTTTCAGCCTGAACTCGCTGCAACTCAGTTCTGGCATGTCTCAGGTGGTCACCATTGCCATTATAAGAGAACAAGGGCGTTCCGGCACCTCTTTTTCTAGAAAAATAGCGTTGGGTAAGAGGAAATGAAAGGGACGTGGGTGGCATGTGGGTTAAACCACAGAGCCTAGGACTTGCTGATCAGAAGGTCGGCAGTTCGAATCCCCACAACGGGGTGAGCTCCCGTTGCTTGGTCCCTGCTCCTGCCAACCTAGCAGTTCGAAATCATGTCAAAGGGCAAGTAGATAAATAGATACCGCTCTGGCGGGAAGGTAAACGGCGTATCCGTGCGCTGCTCTGGTTTGCCAGAAGCGGCTTAGCCATGCTGGCCACATGACCCAGAAGCGGTACGCCAGCTCCCTCAGCCAATAAAGCAAGATGAGTGCCGCAACCCCAGAGTCGGTCATGACTGGACCTAATGATCAGGGGTCCCTTTACCTTTAAGAGGAAATGAAAGGTTGGGAAATGGCTTGGGTAAAGATAGCGAAGAGAGTTTCCTGAGGGATACCAGTGCAGAGGGCAATATGGAAGTCAGCTTGAGCAACAATGTCAACACAACCCTGGGCTGTGTACAAATGTAACACGATTCATTGCTCATATCCTGAGCCCTTAACCTGCACTGGTTGGAGGAAGGGGGTGACTTGCAACAGATATGAATTTCCCAAATGAGATGCTTGAGGCACGCCTTCAATCACCAACTAGCTTTGCTGGAAAACCTATCCACATTGGCCAAGGTGGGACCAGTCCATTCAGACCCTGCAATGCGCCTTCCAGCAGGCCCATCTTTGCTTCTTGTGGATGGGAGCTGTGATGCTGGTCCATCACAGCTGATGGGGCACTGCCCCACCAAGCTCAGCTAGGCCTCCCACCGCCCACCATCTTACTTACATTCAGCCCACTGGCTGTTGGCTTCCTCCTGCTTCAGTCTCAGTGCTGCCATTTGTGGAACCCAGCAGAGAGGAGAATGGGGGCAAAACTAGTTGCCTCTGCCTGTCGTTGCCTCTGGCACCATCTACTGCTGGCCTCTCTACCAGTCCTCTGCCCCACCAGCCTAAGTGGGCACGGTCTACCATGAGATGAGGGAGAGAAGGCTGGAGGCTGGGGAAGTGACAGATTTGGCCCAGGTTTTTCAAAATTACCAATCCCTGATCAAAATGTGAAGGATTGTCAGTGTGCTTGTCAGTGGCTCCTGGCTAATTGCCCAGGAAATCAGAGAGGCAGAGAAAGAGCAAGCTTTTCAGCAACTCAAAGAAGCCTAAGAAATGCACCTACTCAGAACCAATGTTACTTCCCTATCAATGAGACTCCTCCTGCTGCTTATGGTGGCTGCTAAGGGCAAACTTCCTTTGGGCTCTCTGTTCAGCTATTCACATCGAACGTCTCATTTTGGAGAAGGTGGGGGCTCTGGTAGACTCTCCAGAGACAGCCGGTCATTTAGCTGCTGCACAGGCTGTCTCTGTCTGATGCCACCTTGTTCCTACTCTCCACCACCGATTATTTCCCAACTCCTATCTTCTTCTAGCTTGTGCCCTGTCTCATGGGATGCAGGTGGCACTGTGGTCTAAACCACTGAGCCTTTTGGACTTGCCGATCAGGAGGTTGGCAGTTCGAATACCCATGACAGGGTGAGCTCCCGTCGCTCTGTCCCCGCTCCTGCCAACCTAGCAGTTCGGAAGCACGCCACTGCAAGTAGATAAATAGGTACCGCTGTGGTGGGAAGGTAAACGGCATTTCCGTGTGCTCTGGTTTCCGTCACAGTGTTCTGTTGTGCCAGAAGCAGTTTAGTCATGCTGGCCACAAGACCTGGAAAGCTGTCTGTGGTCAAAAACCAGCTCCCTTGTCCTGAAAGCGAGATGAGTGCCACAACCCCATAGTTGCCTTTGACTGGACTTAACAATCCAGGGGTCTTTACCTTTACCTTTCCTGTCTCAAACCATGCTTGTAGGTCTATACTCTCTGCCCCTTCCTCCTCTCTGGAAAGCTCCTGGGGAGGCAGTCTCCACCAGTCCTCCTCAACTGCCCAACCCCTGACAAGGATGTGCTTCCATCTCCTGATGCCCCCTCAGAGTGTTTTGATCCCCTCAACCTTGCAGGCCAGTGGAACAGATGTTGTTAACTACTCGTTCCCGTTTTTCTTACAACAGACCAGTACAGCTACATTTTTTAGAATTTGTACATAGACTTTACCAGAATACCGTGTGGTCTAGCTAGACAGCAATGTCTACTATGCTATGGCATACCCTCCAACACCTTGATTCCCCAAACTGGGATGCACATCTTCCTCTTTGTGTTACCACATGAGTCACGTGACCCACACAAGGGCACGGAGGCCATCTTGCGAAAGTATCTTGCGTCCTTTTCTAAGCTTAAAATGCCCTGATGTCAAAAACTTTCCATTATGAGCACGAACACTGATGTCATTATTCTGATTCATTATTAGTAATTGAAGTCATTAGTCACTTAAAAAAAACCAAAAGCAAAAGTAGCTCAAAGTGGCTTACGGCAACAAATAAATAAATAACATATACATTAAAAACCGGCATAAAACTAATAACATGTAAAATATGTTCGTATTTTTTTAAAAGGCAGGACTAAAACAGCCCACCCACTGATAAAAGGAAAGCCTGGTGGAAAAGATTTAAAAAACAGCAACAACAAAAACCCTGGTGCCTAAAGATAAGGTAGGTGAGCCTCCCTTAAGTTGTAAATTGTCAATTAATAAAGATAATTATTCTGTGAGGTTTTGCTCCACCCCGTTGTTTTGTTTATGTTGGATGAATGGATTTGTAGTTTGGGATTTATTTATTTAATTGATGAGTGGTTCAAGTTTCATCGCTTGCAATCTGCAGCCTGGGTTAAGCATAAAAGGAACAAAGGTACAGTGGTACCTTGGTACTCGAACGGCTTGGCTCCCGAACAAATTGGCTCCCGAACGCTGCAAACCCTGAAGTGGGTGTTCTGGTTTGCGAACGTTTTTCGGAAGCCGAATTTCTGACGGGCTTCCCGTTCCCTATACCCTCCTGCCCCAATTCACTGTACTGGAAATTATTTATTATTTCATAAAATGTATACACTGCTTGATTGTAAAGACAACCTTGAAGCAGTTTATAAAGAGAATAAAACAATAGAATTATCAGTAAAAGCAGTTAAAAACAACAATTTAAAATACACATTCAACATTTCCGGGTAGGCTTGTCTGAAACAAAAATATTTTTAGCATTCC
The DNA here is from genome assembly GCF_964188315.1 of Podarcis muralis. Taxonomy (NCBI): domain Eukaryota; kingdom Metazoa; phylum Chordata; class Lepidosauria; order Squamata; family Lacertidae; genus Podarcis; species Podarcis muralis. The sequence goes on along the minus strand of NC_135660.1, from coordinate 10,837,920 downwards.
TTTGATCTCTCAACCTGAGCCTCCTATTGTTTAAATGGGGTTGTTTCCTTGTGCATATTAATTATGGGCGCTTGTATTTTCAAGTTGGTGTAACTGGTTTTTATACTTGTAAACTGCTTAGAAGCCTATTTTGGCATAAAGTGGTATATAAATTGATAAGTAATAGCGTCAACTTCACCACTGGTGCTGGGGAGAACCCTCAGCCACTCCTAGCAAGGGATGGAGAAGGAAGGCAGAGAGACGTTTTCCTCCTCATCTCATAATACTTGAACCCACAGCCGTCCAACGAAGCCTAATTTTGGAAGATTCAGCAAGTACTATCTCATACAGTGCATAGTTAAGGTATGAAATTTGCTACCCCAGGATGGATGGTTTTAAAAGGCAACTAGACAGTTTTGTGGAAGATAAGGTCATTAGTCATAATGTCTGCCTGCTCCCTTCAATATTGGAGGCAGTGTGCTAGGAAACGCAATTGAAATTGCTATTAGGGTCACACACTGCTTGTGGGCTTCCTGTGAGCACCTGGTTAGCCTTGGTGAGAACAGAATGCTGGACTAGACGGGCCTTTACTTTGATTCAGCAGTTCTGCTTTTACATTATTACCGTATTTTCCGCTCTATAAGACACACTTTTCCCCCTTCAAAAATTAAGGGGAAATGTGTGTGCGTCTTATGGAGCGAATGCAGGCTCCTTGGCTTCACCGATAGCAACGTGAAGCCTCCGAAGAGCAGAGGGAGAGCTCCCCCCGTGCTCTGTAGACTTCGCGTTGCTTTTGTGAAGCCTCCTGAAGTCCCCAGAGTGCAGCGGGAGCTCCCGCTGCGCTCCAGGGGCTTCAGGCAGCTATCCGCAAGCCTTTGGAGCGCAGCAGGAGTTCCAGCTGCACTCCGAAGGCTTGCGGATAGCCTCCTGAAGCCTGGAGAACGAGAGGGGCCAGTGCACACTGATCCCTCTTGCTCTCCAGGCTTCGCTTCGCTGGAGAGGCGCTGCAGTTTCCCCTCTCTGCGCAGCACCCCTTCAGCAAAGTGGGAGGAGAAATGGAAGGGGCTCCGTTTCTCCTGCCGCTTTGCTGAAGGGGTGCTGAGCAGAGAGGGGGAGAATTATTATTTTTCCTGTTTTCCCCCTCCTATGGTTCGGTGTGTCCTATGGTCCGGTGCATCCTATAGAGTGAAAAATACGGTATTTTTAATAAGTACAAATAATAATACACAGCCTCATATTAAAATGCAGCTCAGTGTTTTTCCTTCTAGTTGAACAAGAGTCACTATATGTGTGTGTGTGTGTGTGTGTGTGTGTATGAAAGTTAAATTGAAGTTCTTTGACTCTCATTCTTTCACGCTTACTTATGATAAAAACCAGCTAATAGAAAAATCTGTTTCATTTATATGAAGGGAAGGCAACTCAACTTATAGGCAGCCAGCCAATTTCTGAAATCTGTTTCTTCAAGGCAGTTTTTATTTTATTTTTTTAATTATTCTCATGGGGATAGTCTGGCAGAAATTATACGCGAAAAATAAGTAAAAGAGGCAATAAAACATTAACTTACAAACTGTCTGGTTATCTGTTAATTGTTATGGCTTAAGAGTTCTTAGAGACTGGCAGTTGCCCAGAGATGATTTTTCAAGCTATGTTACAAATCTGGTTTGCTTAGGCGTACGAGGAACAAGGATCAAAACTCAGAGCAAGGAAGGTCATCTCTACGATTAGGCAGAAGGAAGCAACTGCTTCGAGCAGCTACTTTTAGGTATCATGAAAGGGCAAATGGTTACCGTAATTTTTTATGTAATATAATTATAGTATTATAGAAGGGCTTGTGAGACCTCCTGTCTCAGGGTACAAGATAGCTTGGCCAGGCTCGAGTACTACTCACCTTGAGGTGGGGTTGTGTGTGTGTTTGTGTGTGTGTGTGTGCATTTGCTATTCCATCTCAGGCAGCAAAATGTCATTGGCCAGTGCTGATGCCTGCAACCCATTGGACGGTTGCACCACATTCCTCTGGAATATGGACTCTGGAATGCTCCCCTTTAGGAGTCTTGCCTGATGCTGTCTCTGATGTGCAGGCCTGTTTATTGACTCAGACGTCGAGTTCTTATATAACATAATCGCCTGGCTTTCTGTCGTTCCTGTTGGGTCTTCCAAAACACATTTTACCATGGTTTTAGTCCTTCCTTATTTTAGCTACTCAGAGAGGTTTTACCTGAAGAGTGGGAAAGACCTTCCTTAAATAAATAAATGAAATAACCAACATAACATCTGGCAGTTTAAGCAGATCCACGGGGGGCTGCAATACACATTCCCGGCTTAAAACACAAATAGGCCATCCTTTTCCTCAATTTGGATCAAAGCTGGTTTGGAGGAAAATGTATCAAAACACAGTATTCCACAAGAAACAACATGGCAGCTACAGGCTAGAAATAGATTTGTTTGTACACCACTTTTTAAGCCAGTGGTGATAGCTTACTGCATACAGTGTTAATGGGAGTGTATATTCAGCCAGGGTTGTAGTAGTTTCCCCTACAACTATTCCATGTACAAACTATTGTTTATTTTTGTCCATTATGTAGCTGCTGTATCATATAGTACAAGTGACACTTTTAAGTATTACACAGTTTCCAAAACAAGGACGTTCTTGATAAATTGACAGATGGTATTTCACTCCCTCAACCAAATGGGCATACCCTACTACAAAATACCTGATATTTATGAGCTGATCTTACTTAGAAAATATGCCGGCATCCATTCTGCAATGGGTGGAAATATATATTTGAAATCCTGTTGCGTACTATGTTCTCAGTGTTAAGATTCTGCCATCTAGGCAGGCAAACCTTTGTTGGCCTCATTTTATGCAGAAATCAAAATAAACACACTAAAGTACTTGGCAGATAATCCTGCCTTGGGCAGACAGTTGGGACTTACTAGTCATTCTTACAGTTCTATAATTCCAAGGCTCAATTTAAACCAGGGTTGGGTAATCTGTGGCCCTCCAGATTTGGTTGAAAGAAAACCCGCATCATTCCATAGCTGAGAGAGAGGTATGCTGGAGTCTAACAACATCTAGAGGGCCACAGGTTCATTCCTGATAATACCACTGTGGCATGGGAACTATTGAAAAACAGCTTTCCTGTGAATCGTTTTAGTCATTTGGATTGTTTGGTTACTTCCCAAGTCAACAACAACAACTCCAAAGGAGGCAAGCTGGCACAGGAAATAGTCACATTACCAAAACAACCCATTGGTTCAATGCTTATACACATCACTAATGCAAAACGGGAGTCCTGCTACAGGAAAGCATTATTTGTGTGGGTTCCTTGCTGCAAAAGGAATGCATAAATTGGGTCCAGGTCTTGCAGGTTCCCCTGCGGTATTACATTATACCAGACAAATGTTCTGAACAAAAGGTGCACATGGGAAGGCAAAGGACAAAGGCATCGTAAAACAGCAAGACATTTATATAACAGGTATGCAAGGGAGAAAGGCAACATGACCCTACTGCAAACGTGGGCACACGCAATGTGGAGACAATTATTGAAAATACTCACTCATCCACTTGGTTTTGCCTTCTCTTGGCTTTGTGTAGCCAACTGGTGCGTTACAAGGATGAAGTCAACTGGTACACAGTGAGAAAAAAGTGTACACAGACTAACAGATACAACATTTTACTTTGAAGGAGTGTCTCACAAATGATTTATGGCAAACTGTTACATACAACCAATACAAATGGGGCACAAAACACATTATGAATCAGGTGTCTCGACAGGTACGATTCATAAGCTGATTTATGTAAAATCCAAATAGGATGTAAGAAAGGAGAGCATCCTATTCCATCACCCAGTCATGTCCCAGTGTAGAGATGTTTCACAGGATGTTTTTTCTACATGGGTACATCCATGTAAGAAGACTGTTCATGTGTCTCATATGTTGGGGAATCTCAGTGGGCAGTGGATTCCCAAGGCATGTGCACATAAGAAGCCCAGACTGCCACAATCTTCACATCATTCAGCGTAATCCATGTAGGAAAACTGCCCTGTGTAATGCAATCTAAACACGGGACATTTTGAGTTTCTGTATATATAATGCAGCATTGCAAATCTGTAAGAGCAATCGAGAGAAAGTGATTTTTAGGTATAGGATAACGTTGGCAGTTGTTATGGATCATGAACATACAATCTGGACAACCCAGGGGGAAATTTTGAGCTGACCTTTTGTAATTATCCTAGATTTGTCAAATAAACCATTCAGTATTTAGAGAATAGTGGGTCTGTGGAAATGATTTTGGAATTTTAATACAAATAAAATTTTAAACTATTGATTATCAGGGGCTATCGACCACCCTGCTCACTTGTGGGTAGTATGCTTAAAATCATTACTTTTATTTTACACATATGCTCCGATATGGCATTCAACTCAGAATGTATTTAACTTATGCTCCTGTGTGATATATAGTAAGATAAATATCACTGGAAGATAACTATCACCAAGCAGGCATGCATATTCTAAATTTAGTTGCCAACTAAATTGAGTGACAGAGTACAGAGTGCCTCCACGTGACAAGCATCACAGCTTAGATCAAAACGGATGGTTATTGCCATTTCATCCAATTCATGTTTAATAGTGTAATTTACACTATTCCTGGTTCGGATATAATGCTAAACTATGGTTGAATGTTATGTATATGAGCTTATGCCCAAACTTTAAATTGCAGTTCATCTTAACTTCGGTTTATTAAAACAACCATGGTTGTTTGAAGCTGGCTTGCATCAGCAATCAGTACTTAAGATTAAACACTGTCTGGGTTCAGATGTAACACTAAACTGCGATTAGATAAAAAGAGAAGAGAAAGTTTCAGTCCCTTGCTCGCAGTTGTGCCAAAGGAGGAGACAGCAGAGCTGACAAGCGCAAAGCTCATTCGTTATACTGCATCTGAATGAAGCCAGAATCTCATATGTTGGCAACAGCTAGACCAAAGGCACACAGTTTCAACAAAACAAGTTTTCATTTGATTGGGTGTGTTGTTGTTTACAGAAGAACCTATTAAAATTTCTCTACGCTTTCACAGCAATCGTTTCAAACTATGGGTCTACGTATTGACTTTTACTCGTTACGTGAGAAGGGATTCAAACTGAAATGAGGGAGGTCCAGTGTTTTACAGGCACTAAAACATATTTTGCAAAATGACACACACCTCTATGGGGAAGATGTTACATAAAGTTTTATCAACATACCTTTTGCTGTGAATGTGCATTTATATATACTCTGTTATGCAAGTATGGACAGCATGAATCACAGTTGACAGTTTCAATTGGTTTTAGACACTCTACTGGTAACTGACATATGTACACTGTGGTTCTGTAAATCATTTTCCTCAACTCCTCTGTCGTTTTTGGTTTTTAAGCCCCAAGCCCTAATACACAAGATCAGGAAACACAAAGTGATTTCTTTCACTCTCTCTTTCTGTATTTTACGTATTATGCATTTTGGGTTTTCTAAAAGACCAAGCTGAAGTCGATTAGCTAAAGATAAAAATGCATCAGCCGAAGTACTAACTATTGAAAAACAATGGCTCCCCCCCCCCAATACGCCCCCAATGTAATTTGGGGTGGAAAGTGGCCTTACATAAATATCTCTCCCAACCCCTGTTTTTCAATCTTATGAAACATTTGACTCCAAGAACAGAAATCATTCTCGGCTCATTGTTGGTCTCCATGAAAATCAACATATGTCAGCTTCCTCCTCGGAATCCTACCATTCTGCCCACCTGTGATTTCATAGTAAGGAGGGGCTTTTCCTCGGCAGGCTCCTCCCTCGGTATCTCCTTCATCACCATGGCAACAGCCTTATCTGCCGCCCTAGAGCCTTTCCCCTATAACAGTGAAATCAACAATGACTCGTGTCAGGAGGAAACTTAGCAACCTGTTACAGATATAGAAATAGCTTATTATTATGGTTATCATTAGTACTGAGCCCCTAAAAACAACACAAAATTAAACTAAGGCATCAAGTGGAGAAAAAGCAATTTTCGGTCACTGTAAACAAAACTGTGAATTTTGCAATCAATACAACAAGTGTAAAGTACTTAATAGTGATAACGAATAGATATATGATGCCCAATGCTACACACTTACTTCATAACAGCCATTCAATATCATATCAGCATTAGCCATGGGATCTGTGGTTTTTCCTCAGGTCCCCACAGAAATCCAGTGTATTATGTCGGGTATACTGATACATAGCCAGATAGTGACATTCAGCTTTGGGATATAATAATTTATAATAACAATAATTTATTATTTATACCCCGCCCATCTGGCTGGGTTTCTCCAGCCACTCTTGGAATGCCAATTGTACAGTGTTTTGTTTCCCAGAATTAATTGCTGGCCTGCCTAGTGCAGGACAAGTATCAGACTAGGCTACAAATCAGCAAGACTCCGGTTTGAATCTTGCTTCGGCCATGAACTTACTCGATAACCGTAATATGGAAATAACATTATTATTAATTGATCATTAATTTATTTATTATCTGCCCTTCACCCTAAGGTCCCAGGGCCAGTTACCACATTAGAAACAATTTGAAGCAACTTATTGTATTATTCAACCTTACAGGTTCTTGTAAAGTTCACATTAAGCTCTTTGAACAGTCTAAAAAACTGTATTATTACCAACTGAATGACTGGGCCTTGCATTATTGAAGTTAAAGCCATAGAATTGAGCATCATGTGTGGTATTAATTATAAGAGATGTTAAAGCAAGTGGCATAAACAGTTTTTCTAGCTTTCATTTGCAAACGACATCAAGCCGACCTCATTCATTGTTGGTAGTTTTGGGGTGAATGCAAACAGTCTGTAACAATGCAGTTACATGCTCATAAAATCTCATCAGGTATCTACTTTACCCCACTGATAGCTGCTGTTCTTAAAAGACAAAACATTAATCTCACGGGAAGTCACCATGTGACAAAAGCTTCAAACAGCCAGGCTATCATGCAATTACTGTAATTATCAAGTGAATGGCACAGGGAGTTGAACATTCACACTGAGGCAGAAGCTGCCTGTTGCTTCCGAACTTTGAATTCTTAAAAAGAAGCGTTTAGTTGTAGTTAACAGTTGATGCAAAAACTAGCGGTATCCAAAGAGAATTTCAAGAAACCTCTTTGAAATAAAATCCTATTTCTTTGAGGAAAATCTTCTCCCTAGAAAATTGAACCAGTTCTCCTTTCAGTACAAGAGCAAGTCACAGTAGCAACACAAGCCGCCTTAGAAGAAAAAAGTTATTATAAAATAAATAGAATTTTAAAATTACTGTCAGATGCAGAAGAGTGCATTGGTCAAGAGGAGATCCTAAATTCTCAGAAGTAAAAAAAAGCTTGTCGTAACTCCCATTGGTTTTAACACCCCAATGCAAGTGGAGACTGAATCCATTCACACCATGAATGTCAATTGAAAATCAAACAAAGCACTTCTTTCAAAGGATGTATAATTTCTCTTTAAAAGCTCAAGAAGAATATGGTAAACTCAGAGTTGACATAATGCCATTCATACACATTCACAGAGAAGCATCTGAGCAATGAAGAATCTCTTTAAAAAGCAGTATTGTCAGTTTTGAGTCAGTTCTGATATAGCATTCTGGGGGGAAAAACCCAACCTTTTTTTTGTGTACCTTAAAATGTGTATCTATAGCACTGAGAACCTGCCAGTTTAACATATATTAACCAACCCCCCCATCCCCGAATACTTTGATGATATTATTTGGTATTCTCCTGAAAAAAATACACTTTTCATAGAGGCACATCAGTGCCAAGACTAGCTCCACATCAGCCTGGTCCTCTGAGGAAACTGTGTGATGGACAAAATGGCTTCTTCAAGCACCTCCTACCATGGCTGAGTCATCCTTTGCATTAAGGTATATCTCTTCCAGCTCAAGGCATTCTGGGCTATCATCCAAGGTTTCAAAGTTGCATTGGATCTCGCCAGTGTGATCTTAGGTGACGGCAAATTAAACAGATTGAATAAAAATGGGTTCCTTGGTGTGAACTCTTGTTTTGCAGCTTGCCTGATGCATGCAGTCAAATTTTGGATTGACTTGCACTTTGACCTCTCCCCTCTTCTGCTCAGATGGGCTGCCTGCACCACCTTTTAAAGCACCTTCTATGTTTGCCTTTCACATTACCAGGAAAAAAAAGAGAACACAGTGGTACCTCGAGTTACAAATGCCTCAGCTTACAAACACTTCAAGTTACAAACTCCAGGAACCTGGAAGAGTTACCGTGAGTTGAGAACTTTGCCCCAGGATGAGAACGGAAATCGTGTGCCGGCGGCGCAACGGCAGCAAGAGGCCCCATTAGCGAAAGCACACCTCTACTTAAGAACAGTTTCAGGTTAAGAACGGACCTCCGGAACGAATTAAGTTTGTAACTAGAGGTACCACTGCATTTTATACACAGTTGTTTTTAAATGGCTTCAGGGTTGAGATTGGTGCGGTAACGGAACATGTCAAAACAGCCCTAAACCGTGTAGATGTGGAAAGGCAGAACACCACACACACTGCTCATTCTAGAGGCGTGGAAAAGATAATGATACATCAGAACTGGACATCAAGATGACTGCACAGCTTTGTGTCTCTTTGTGGCTCAGCTGGTGAAAGGATAGAATGGGTGGGAAGGGCCTCATGGGGTTAAATATGTGGGGATATTACAGCTGCCTTGGTCCCCCCCCCCATGCAAGGAAACTGGGGGGAAGAATGCAGATGGAAGCCGGTAGTGATGTTCATAATCAAAGGCTCGACACCTGGATTGGACAACGTACAGTGGTACCTCGGTCTAAGAACAGTCCTGTTAACGAACGATTCAGGAAACAAACTCGGCAACACTGGAAGTAGGTGTTCTGGCTAGCGAACTTTGGCCCGGAAGATGAACGGAAGCTGAATGGTGGAAGGGCACTGGCGGCGGGAGGCCTCATTAGGGAAAGCGTGCCTTGGTTTAAGAATGCTTTTGGTGTAAGAACGGACTTCTGGAATGAATTAAGTTCATAAACAGAGGTACCACTGTATTGGGAAAGCATGGTGGAAAAACAACTCTCCTTTGTGGTGGAGAGGGTAATATGTGGATTCATATACTGTATTTGTACAGTGGTACCTCGGGTTAAGTACTTAATTTGTTCCGGAGGTCCGTTCTTAACCTGAAACTGTTCTTAACCTGAAGCACCACTTTAGCTAATGGGGCCTCCTGCTGCCGCCACACCGCTGGAGCACAATTTCTGTTCTCATCCTGAAGCAAAGTTCTTAACCCGAGGTACTATTTCTGGGTTAGCGGAGTCTGTAAGCTGAAGCGTATGTAACCTGAAGCGTATGTAACCCGAGGTACCACTGTACTGTATTTGTACTGTGCTATAATAACTGACTGTAGTTTTTTATACATAAAACCTGCATAACCAGATTTCAGATGAGCAGAGTTTAGACTTTTATTTTCCAGTATTTCATCTTTTCAATTGGCTTTTTTCTCTCCAAGGGAAACAGTTATTTATTACTGGGGAAGGGGTACCAAACTTAATTGAGGGCTTAAAAAAAATGACATTGGGGCCTGTTGTATCTAAAACGTCATTGTTGGCATCTACCTATCAGGTTACGATGCAGAACTCTTTCAATCCATGGAGAGCAAAATAAGACATGTTATTTCTCATATCTGTAAAATGCACCCATAGAGATGTGATTTCTGGAAACATCTACAACCAAAGCAAAAATTTCAGCATATTCATTCAGTGCTTGTGTGGTTACCCTACAGGACATGCTCATACCAAATATCGGGCAATTTAATAAGCATGCTGGTTCCTTTACACTCCACTGATATCCGAAGAACCGGAAAGAAAATGCCTTATAATGGTGTTTTTAATCTGATGAGAAGCACATTCTAGTTGCTAAGCATAACAAAAGATCTCTGGCCAAGTATGCACGATTCCATTTGTGATTCAGTCAATCAACCTGTGACAGCATCCTCTTACATGATATGTGGGGCTAGCGGTAAATATCATGCGACTTTGGCAAAGTTAGTCCTTTCGTGCTGAATGTTGGGATGAAGCAAGTTCTGTCAGCTGGGAAGGATGCATTGGAGAAAGGAAGTAAAAACAAAACATGCAGTGCCTTTTACTTCTTGCACGGGAGGAAAAAACCCACCAAGGCAAAGGTCAGCTCACATTTCTGAAGCCAGAGCCACTTTTTCTTCAAGGTCTCACCTACTGCCTGAAAAGAGTTATGATACCCATGTTAGTGCCTGATATCAGGTTCTAAAATGATCAATCCATTGGACGGTTGCGATCATAACACTACAAAACCTTCCACTGCTATCTCAATCTTAAGACATGAGACCCCCCCTTTACTTTGGTCACAAGGGGGCTTGGGGGGGGTAAGGTAAGGGAAGAGAACTTGCAGCCCTTTTTAGCCCTTGTGAAAGCTGTCCTAGTTGTGCTTTTCGAGCTGGTCTTTGACCGTATTAAATTATTATTATTATGATGATGAACTTGCAGCCATCCATAAACCCTTATAGCAGGTTTACTAGTACACAGGGGAGAGTAGCTGGAAAAGAAGCTCTGTGCTACAGCAGTTGTCTCTCTAGACACTTAGGAACAGCTGTGAGTCCATTTTGTAGCTGCTAAAACAGGAATAGTGGACTGAATGAATCAGCCCTATAAGTCAGGATAACACAAAGAAATTTAAAATGAGCCACTGTCCTCTTGCAAGGTCTACTCTTCTAATTTGAGCTATTGTGATACTGGTTTTACAGATGGACCAGGAAGAGTAGTTAAGCGGGTGGTTATAGAGGAGATCAGGGATATTAAAGCACTGGGAAATATGCAGAAAAAGAGTAGCGGAAGCACCTTCCAATTGGGGAATCAGCCTTCCCAAAGCTGGTGCCCTCTCAGTGTTATGGACTACAATTCCCATCAGCCCCAGCCAGCATTTCAGCCTAATGAAAAGAATTATAGAAATCTGTCAGGTTATAACAATGAAGAATAATGAAGAAAGTTAACAGATAGAAATTCTGTTGGGTGACCTAACAAAATTAAATGGCAAAAGGTGGACTGTGCTTTTCAGTTTCCAGGAGGCATCTGAATGGACACTTTTGGAGACAGATCAGTGGGAAAGACAGGCCTTTGGCAGGACTCTTACGTGTTTATAGTATCTCTAGACTTCCAACAATTAGATGCTCCAAAGATTAGACACTAATGGGGAAGAGAGCACACCGCACAGCATGTTTGAGCATGAGTGTTTCTTCGCAGTGTTCAAGAGCTTCATTTATGGGCAGCCTGAGACTTAGGAAGCCTTGCATGATTAATCTTTTAAAACAAACACTGAAATCCCCATCTTCTACAAATCTTGCATCAAAAGCTTAGCAACCGATTGCGACATCTTTTCTTTTTTGATCCAAATCACATATGAATTTTGCACAGAGAAACTTGGGCCTCATTTCTTCAAAGAACTGGGCTGCAACCCATTGCACAGTCAGGGTGCTTAAATCCTATTCAAATCAATGAGGTTTAGCAAACTATGCATATAATTACAACCTTGAGGATGCTTCATATTCCCCTTTTTTTTTTTTAAAGGTGTACCCTTCAGATATTTTCATGTACCACTAAACACTTGATGAGTGAATGTAACACATGTCAGAGAGCCGGGGTTAGCTTAGGATCTCTGCCAGATGTGTCCTTGTTTCCAAAACTGGATTTGTTGCATGTGAAACAGCTCCCCTACTCAGTCTTTTAACATCTCACAGAGAGAGAGCAGGGTTGCATGCACTTGCCCTGCCTTAACTGTCACATCCTAAGCCACCGCCACCCACATCATGTTCACATGTTGGAGGCATGTCTGCTGAATGCCCATAGGCTGTATTTGTGTAAAGGAACTGTGGCCACACCGGCTTTAATTGGATGCAATGGTAAACCATGGTTTGCCCAAATCAGAAAGTGAGGAAAGAAATCAAGACTGTGCAAGAAAGGAGGGATGTCTGCTGAATGCCCATAGGCTGTATTTGTGTAAAGGAACTGTGGCCACACAGGCTTTAATTGGATGCAATGGTAAACCATGGTTTGCCCAAATCAGAAAGTGAGGAAAGAAATCAAGACTGTGCAAGAAAGGAGGGAGTGTGCCAACTCAAGTCATGGCCCATGTTTTAGCTACTATGTGTGAACTGAGCCAGTCTTTCTAGGACCATCACCAAAAATAAAGGATTAGTCCATCAACGTTTGGAAAATGTAACACAACTGATCATCTGTTTGATGCTGCTGTTAAAAACTAATGGTGCCCATATCAATAACCATGGAAGAATGGAGTTAGCTGTAATTTTCTTTTTTGCTTCAGATGCTCTCTAGTGCTAAATATTTTCCATTAAGGTTGGCTTCCTCTACCTTTTACCTGTTTTGTTCTGAAATGACTAATTTTACACTTGCCAGTTTCTGATAATGAATAGCTCATCATTGCTTGGAGAAACAAGGGGATTGGTTTTTTCATAAATGCAGCACCTCGGAGGACTTGGTGGATGAGCTTGACAAATACAAATTTGGTCTGCAGTGTGCAGATTTTAAGATCAGCATGCATAACACACAATGCAATGCTCAAAGGATTGGGCAAGGCTTCTTTTACAGGGAGGTGGGACAGGGTAAACTCTACTTTCAGCGAATTTAACAGCCATTTCTAATGTTCCAGTTTTCATTCAGTGGGGTTCGCAAGGAGGGTCAAATCGTAATGTTGGAAAAGCCCAAGAAACATCACAGCATACCAATGTTGGATTTACTAGCTGATGCCAGGAAATGACTTGTGGTTCTAGCAAAAATGGTAATGTCCAATGTGGCACGAAATCAAAGGATGCCCTGAAACATGCAGTTCCATAATCAGGATACTGGGCATCTGGGTTTATTTATAAGCTACACCTCAGCTGAAAGCTAGCCAGAAGGACAGAACTTTCAATATTTAATATTCAATATTTTAACAGACGTTTTTGTTCAAGAAGTCTTTCCCTGAAGTGTGACCGAGTCATTATATGGAATATTAATTGTTGTAGAAATTGTGTTAGTTAGTTAGTTAGGTTTGGGTTTTTTTGCACTGCTTAGATGGCTTCAGGGCATGAAGCAGATTATAAATCTGTAAAAGAAATGAAGTAACATGCATGCTGTGGTATTAAACCACTTGCCACAGAAATCTCTTCACAAAATATTTATTATTCCATACAACACTACAGGGATGTTGGGATAAGCTTTTAGAGTGCTTTGATTAAAGCCAAACAGCAACTGCTGTGTCCTGCGAATCAGACTCCTTGTTCAACCACAACCTCATCCTTATTTCTCATCACTTCTTATTTCTCTTTTATCTTATTCTTGCTATTACGGTATTTTTCATCTTCCTATTTATCTAATTGAAGAAAGACTAGATTTTCCAATAGTTTCACAGGGGCCCAATATATAACCAGGTCCTAATTTAATGATTAGAAACGTCTTTCTTTTTCACCAGAGTTATGTATCACCCAAATGACACATATATTTGTTTTTTTCAAAACTGTTACCGTTTTCGTTCTAATTTTAGTTTGTCTCCTTTATATCCTATTATTATTTATGGTTATAGGTACAGATAATGAGTAATGTGATTAAGTTACTGAAGTAGGGAACACTGTATGGATGTAATCATATTGCTCCTCAATCTACTTTGCATAAAAAGTGCAAAGCTACTTGCCTTCTAACATGCTTTTTGTACCTAATTTTGCTAACTATACACATTTTTGCAAAGCGATTTCCCATAAAATAATGCATTTTTGTATGCTTTTCTTTACCACTGTGCATATTTATATGCATTTGTGTACACATTGCTTAGCTGCATAAATTTAAAGTTCACATTTAAATCTGGGGTGAATCTACACTGGTTGGTTGTAACATAAAAAATGTGTTATAAAATGTGACACCAGAGGGCGCTGTAGAATAGCGACCCATTGTCCATGGGAAATTGCATTGAGAGCTATATTACTTTTTTACAGCATTTTAACAGATCAGTGTAGATCCAGCCCTGGAATTTCTTTTCCATCCTTATTTGTATGTCACACTAAGCCAAACCATAGTTTAGGATGAATGCACAAGTGTACAGTCCCCAGCAAAGGACATTGTACCCACTTTGCTCCTGCCTGGCTGATCTGCAGCTATACCATGCAGCTATAACATGAGCTAAATTGCAGTTTGACTATGTGTGTTGTCTGAACCTGGGCTCATGGCTTAGCTCTCCTGGACAAACCACAAGACACACCTTGATTACAGCTTGTGATGAGTCTGGACTCTGGAGAGAGCTAAATCATGAGCCCGGGTTCATGTGACACACTAAGAAGAAGAAGAGTTTGGATTTGATATCATGCTTTATCACTACAGTGGTGCCTCGCAAGACGAAATTAATTCGTTCCGCGAGTTTTGTCGTCTTGCGATTTTTTTCGTCTTGCGAAGCACGGTGTCGGAAAAGTTTTGGAAAAGCTTCAAAAATCACCAAAGTCTTCAAAAACCTCAAAAAAGGCTACCACACTGCGTGCTATGAGTTGCTCCTCGAAGTCAAGTCGCAACTGTATTAACGGTTTTAAGAAAAAGGAAACAAACTTGCAAGACGTTTTCATCTTGCAAAGCAAGCCCATAGGGAAAATCGTCTTGCGAAGCAGCTCAAAAAACAAAGAACCCTTTCGTCTTGCGAGTTTTCCGTCTTGCGAGGCATTCGTCTTGCGAGGTACCACTGTACCCGAAGGAGTCTCAAAGCGGCTAACATTCTCCTTTCCCTTCCTCCCCCACAACAAACACTCTGTGAGGTGAGTGGGGCTGAGAGACTTCAGAGAAGTGTGACTAGCCCAAGGTCACCCAGCAGCTGCATGTGGAGGAGCGGAGACGCGAACCTGGTCCCCCAGATTACGAATCTACTGCTCTTAACCATTACACCACACTGGCTCTCGAACTATGGCTTAGCTCAAGCATCAGCTCATCTCCAGAAGGGCTTAGCATGGCACCAAGCCTTTAGAAACCATGCACTAATTGTCATACCACCATCATAATAGTTACAGTGTTTCCCCACTCTACTCATATAGAAAGAATGTTGTGTGTGAAGCTGCCTTGAGCCAGAGACTTAATGAGACAGTTAGATTAAACCAGTAATTCTGAAATATGTTGGCACTTCTATTAGTTATAATTGCTTTGTTATGAACACTGGCAGAACACTTTGTTGTGGGCCAGGCAGAAGAGACTTTTAAAAACCTGATATTTGCAAACCATGTAAATTGGGGGTGGGCTGGTTTTATTTCTTGCATGACCAGTGATGATGATGATGATAATAGAATCCTCGTGGTCTGCTGGTACATTTTAGATTTACCAAGCAAGGGGACATGGTTAGGATTTCTCAGCTGCTATAACAAAAATGTAATTAATTTGTGCTAAGTAGTCCCCAAAAGGCATTATTTGCTTAAGAACACAGATGTGCTAGAAAGAGACATTCAGGTCTGTCTGGTTCAGCATTCTTTGCAAAAATACAGGGAGTCAAAACTAGGCAGCTCACCTGAAACTGCCCAGTGGACCTTTGCTCAACTCTAATCGAAAACATTCCTGCAGGATTCAACTGGGTGGGTGCGGGGAACTCCGTTTTTCTAGCAGCTGGTGCCTCTGTATAACAGCTCACAATTAATTTCAGCCCAAGCTGCAGAACTTGCAAGAAATATGGTACTGCTTAATGAGGATTTAATTAAGCTACTGCCACAGAATATTAATGTGATGTTACGAGGCAATCTGAGAGTGCTCTCCTCGCTGAGCAAAAGTAATTCATCACTCAGGAACTCCAATCAAAGAAAATGAGGAAAAATATATATACAAAATCTGCCCTGTAGTACTCAAGCACCTGAACTTACTTTCTGTTGCACACTTTCAAAACCTTTAGGAACACGCTGGTTGCAAAGAACAGGTCTGGCGTGAAGCATCTTGGCCACTTTGTGAAGCCTTTAAAAAATCTCACTACTTTCCTCTCGCCACTCTTAGTTTCCACAGCTGCTGGGCCTGCTCTTCCCTTTCTCTCACCCGACTGCACTGCATGCTCTTAGATGAGCAGGGAACCTTTGCTACAGGCGCTATTCCATGACCACACTTAGGATGCCACCTATGGGTCCTTTATTAAGTATTTATGTTATGTGATGTTTGTAGTTGGGACGCGGGTGGCGCTGTGGGTTAAACCAAAGAGCCTAGGACTTGCCGATCAGAAGGTCGGCGGTTCGAATCCCCGCGACGGGGTGAGCTCCCGTTGCTCGGTCCCTGCTCCTGACAACCTAGCAGTTCGAAAGCACGTCAAAGTGCAAGTAGATAAATAGGTACCGCTCCAGCGGGAAGGTAAACGGCGTTTCCGTGTGCTGCTCTGGTTCGCCAGAAGCGGCTTAGTCATGCTGGCCACATGAACCGGAAGCTGTACGCCGGCTCCCTCAGCCAATAAAGCGAGATGAGCGCCGCAACCCCAGAGTTGGCCATGACTGGACCTAATGGTCAGGGGTACCTTTAACTTTACTTTTTTAATGTTTGTAGTTATGTAGGATTGCCATACGCCCATAATTTCCAGGGCATTGCCGGGATTCGTCCGTCATAAATGGTGTCCTGGCGGGACTTCCTAAAACTGGCAGAAATGTCCAGGAAAACCCAGCTGTATTGCAGCTCACATCATAAGTGTTATCCCCCCCCAACAACTTTTGTGTCTGGGTTTTGACTTTTTGAAATACACCAACCCTATAGAGCTTGGTTTGAACTTTGGAAAGGCAGCATTCAAATAAAATGACTGATTGACCTGCGGCTAGATCTTAAGAGAAATTCTCTTTTGCACCTTCCTAATAATTCTGCAGTGACGCATCTCCATATCTAAAACATTAAAAGGGTCCTTCAACAGCTGAAAGTTCTGCACCAGGCTACAACTCAGATGCACACATGGTGTTCCAATGCAAGCAGAGAAATGCCTGTCAATTTCAACGTTTCAGATATTTCTATGCACTCATTCCCAATGCGTGCATGCATCTGCCTGCGACACCTAACACAGGAAGCGTGGGCCATTGGCTCAGCTAGCTCAGAAGCTGGTAGCAGCTCTCCAGAATTTCAGACAGCGGTTTCTACCAGCTGTTCTTGGAGATGAGGGAATCAACCTGGGACAAAGCATGTGCCCTACCACTGAGCTACAGCTTGAATGGGAATCTCAGTCACATTGTGACAAACATAGTTCCCTTGGAGAAACTGGTGTTCTATGGCTACCTAGGTTGGCCCAATAACAGGTCTCAATCCTTAGAACTAAATTCCACAATCTAACATCTTTAGTATGCCTGGCATCAGTGGGGGTTTTTCCGGGGGGGGGGGGGGAATGCAGTGGTACGCATACCCCTAAATATTTTGTGAATCTTTGTACTTTTGTCCATTTACTGTATTTATTTTCCCCGATTTGAACTATAAAATGGTGGTTTTCTTGAGTCGAAATGAAAGTAACCCTAAACATTTTTTAAAGAAAAAAAAAAGCACTGCCTGACATGACTGAGGAGAAAATAATTGAAAAATGTTGCATTTCCTTGAGATAATTTCACGTGCATACAGAAAGAAAAATGTAAAGAGTTTAATTGAAAATAATTTAGTTGCAAATACTTCACAAGTTAATTTTGTAAGCTATGTGGGTGGCATTTCTGTCCAATAACTTGGTGGGGCATAGATTCTGTCATCTATTGTGTGATCTCAAATTTGCTTTTGGTGAACATGAATATTCAAGTAGTTGACTTTAAAGATTTGCATTCTCATAAATATTCATGTTACTCAGTCTTGAGTGCTTTAATGTTAATATAAGGCAAGCATGAGAAAAATGTGAACATGGTCAAACTGGAATTTGCTTTTGAATTAACTTAATATTAGTAGAATGCAAGAAGCACTTAGGTTAAAGGAAACAAGCTGGGGAGCTGAATCACTCTTATACGCAAAACTGCCTTGCTTTCTTACAAAGTGATGTCTTACAAATAAGGTTCTCAAATCCCTCAAAGTAGACAGCTTTCAGCCCTCCAGATGTTGTTGGACTCTAATTCCCATCAGCCCCATCTGGTATGGTCAGTGGAAAGGGATGGTGGGAACTGTAGTCTAGCAACCTTCAAAAGACCACAGATTCCTCACCCAAGCCTTATGAGGAGCGGTTGAAGATGCTGGGTATGTTTAGCCTGGAAAAGAGGAGATATGATAGCCATCTTCAAACATCTCAAGAGCTGTCACATGGAAGAGGGACTCCCAACACTAACAAGATCTAGCTAGATCCAGCAGCCCAATTGATTCTCCAGTCCACCAGCACCCAACAACCCTGGACCCAGCATCACGGCCGGGCCTGAGCTCAGTGGATCTGAGCCTGCTGAACTGAGCCTAAGACTGTGATGAATCCAGACCTCTGGTGTCCATAGCCAGAGCCAGTGTGGTGTAGTGGTTAAGAGCAGTGGACTCGTAATCTGGTGAACCGGGTTCGATTCCCCGCTCCTCCACATGCAGCTGCTGGGTGACCTTGGGCTAGTCACACTTCTCTGAAGTCTCTCAGCCCCACTCACCTCACAGAGTGTTTGTTGTGGGGGAGGAAGGGAAAGGGGATTGTGAGCCGCTTTGAGACTCCTTTGGGTAGTGATAAAGCGGGATATCAAATCCAAACTCCTCCTCCTCTTCTGAGGAACCAGCTCCTTCCACTCTGGAGATATTCCCCCCCTGTCAATCTGCCAGTCCTACTGAAAGGAATGGAAGAAACATGCTAAGGCTCAAACCTGAAGCCCAGTCCCTTTAAGACCTTCCATTCCTCCAGCAAGAGGGCAAACCCTGAAAGGAAGGATCTGGTCCTGAGAGAATGAAAGCCTTCAGTTCACTCTTTGCTGTAGTAAGCTGTTCACTCTGGGCTTTCCTTTTCGCTGCCCTAAACTCCTTGCTAACTGAAGGAGAACCAGTCTGTTGTAGTGCTTAGAGTGTTGGACTCAGACCTGGGAGATCCAGAGTTCAAATCACAATTCAGCCACACAACTCACTGAGGTGACCTGGGGCCAGTCACTGGCTCTCAGCCAAACCTACCTCACCGGGCTGTTGTGAAGATAAAATGGGGAGAGAACGACATATACCATCTTGAGCTCCTTGGAGGAAACATGGGATGTATATGTAATAATAATGATAAAAAACGACGATGATAATCACCTCCAATAATAATAATAATAATAATAATAATAATAATAATAATAATTTATTCTTTATACCCCGCCCATCTGGCTGAGTTTCCCCAGCCACTATGGGCGGCTTCTAATCAAGTGTTAAAAACAATATCGCATTAAATATTAAAAACTTCCCTGAACAGGGCTGCCTTCAGATGTCTTTTAAAAAGAAGATAGCTGCTTATTTCCTTCACATCTGAAGGGAGGGCGTTCCACAGGGCGGGCGCCACTACCGAGAAGGCCCTTTGCCTGGTTCCCTGTAACCTCACTTCTCACAATGAGGGAACCGCCAGAAGGCCCTCGGTGCTGGACCTCAGTGTCCGGGCTGAACGATGGGGGTGGAGGCGCTCCTTCAGGTATACTGGACCGAGGCTGTTTAGGGCTTTAAAGGTCAGCACCAACACTTTGAATTGTGCTTGGAAATGTACTGGGAGCCAATGCAGATCTCTCAGGACCAGTGTTATGTGGTCCTGGCGGCCACTCCCAGTCACCAGTCTAGCTGCCGCATTCTCCAAGGCAGAGAAAGCTGCATTTGGCTTGTTGGCTCACAAGGTTTGAAGGCCTGGCTTAGAAATTTTCTGGGACATCAGGCCGAATATCCAAATCTCCAACCCAGAGGAGAAAATAGCATTCTGCACTACAGTGACCTCAATTCTCTGCCAAGCAAAGTGAAATCCTGCAAGCCTGAATAAATTTTGCAGATCAAGCCAATGTGCGTGCAGTTATTTATTTTTTGCAGAGTCTTCCCAATCCTGCCTAGGTGAGGGTCATGGACCTCTCAAAGTAACAGCACCCCATCCTCTGAAGAGCTGAAGCTCCGCTTTGAGATTTTATCTGGTGCCAGCCTCTTATTTTCATGCTTATCACCACAGCCAGCTGGCCAGTCAGAAAGACTATAGAAAAATATGTTTTTATAAGCAAGAGCTCAGATTGTTTGCTTGTAAGCCCAACCACCTTAAAGCATTTTGGCATACGGGCATCTCATTTGAAAGCACATTTTAAGAAGAACAAAAAAACAACAACCCAATTCTCTATTATTAGGGTCTTTGCAAAGAAAGTTAATTGTGGGTCCTCTGTTGAAGTATAGGTGGATTCCCACGAGGCAAGACACAGCGATAACAGAAAGAACCTTTATTGAACTACATAACTGGGAAACAGGGGCAAAGCATCTGCTTATATACATTCCTGAAAACCTGGGCCACTCCCACTCCCAGCATGATTGGCTGTCTAAACTTCCAAGCTGCAAATCACGACTCAGATTTCAAGGGCCAATGGCAGAGGCCCAAATCTTGAAATGTTCTGTGATTGGACATCATGTATCGAATCAGAACACAGGAGCTCAGAATCCATAGTCCAGACTCAAGCTCAGGCAAACACAGACCACTGAATATATAACACCTGTTACCCTCTCTCTTGATCATCAGGGCCAAAGCAGAAATGGTTGCCCTGGAATACCTCTGTGTCAGCAGGAGCAGATGTCATCTGAACCCCCACAAAGCAGAAGCAAAGGTCACCTCATGTTTTCCCTTCCAAAACTGCCTTTTAGAAAAACCACGAAGGGGAGAGATAATGCCTCAGCCCCAGGGGTCAAATGTTACTTTATGGAACTCTCAATCTGCCACTTGGGTCTGTTCGCAGGCCACACACCTCTAGCTACATCCTCTCCCTGCAGGCCACACACCCCACCAGCCTTGCTTTAAACTTCCTTGAGTGCAGAGCCACTTCCTCAAAGTCTGACGTAGCTACCAGGTCTGTGCTCCTAACCTTACTGACATTCTGCCACTTTAGCAATGGCCATCAAATAATTCGAAACTCTTTTCAGCATTTCTAGCTTGGAAATACGGGGTGAATTCCAGGATAGTGTGAGCAAGTGTCTTCTCATGCAAAGGAAGGCTTCTTCTCCTTCTCTACTGAAGCAGCCATAATATGCTTCGGAAGGGATTGGGAGGACTGACTCAGATTTTTGGGGCACGCAGTGAGCTGCAGGAAGGACAAGAGGAACCGGAAGTCCTGTTGCACAAGTGGAATTCTGTTATGTACTGAGTTGAATAGGATCCAAAAGGCAACAGTCTGATTGGTTCTAGAACATTAGGATTCAGAATGCAGCAGTCTGATTGGTCCTAGAACAATAGGTTCCAGAATGCAGCAGTCTGATTGGTCCTAGAACAGTGCAGCAGTATGATTGGTCCGCAGGAGCCACCCAATCCAGCTCCAGGTGGAAGTGAATCCACAACCTGATTGGCCTACAGGAGAATCCCAGAATTAGCCAATCACGTGCGGCCCATTGTGTAAATAATGTATATAAAGCAGATATTTTGGGGGAACTTTCATTCCTCACTACTATGAGCTGAAAAAAGTGCATGAAATCCACACTCGTCTCCGAGTATATTTCAAATTCCATAGCACAAGCAGGTAGACCAGGCATCCCCAAATTCGGCCCTCCAGATGTTTTGGGACTACAATTCCCATCATCCCTGACCACTGGTCCTGTTAGCTAGGGATGATGGGAGTTGTAGTCCCAAAACATCTGGAGGGCTGAGTTTGGGGCTGCCTGAGGCAGACCACACTGAATATCATGCAAGGATATAAAAAAAACCACTATAGAAAACCTTTGGACTTGGATGTGAGTGTCCTGAAAAGCAGCTTCCAAGCTTATATGCTATATGTCGGCAAGCAACAGTTGAAACGGAGGATTGTTTCAAAAGCAGTTTGTTGCACTGAGAAAAGATCTCAAAGAGAGCTTTGGCATGGCTTGAGTAGCAGCTCTCTGGATTGCAGCCAGACGAGGCAATGAAACTTTAAAGGGAGGCATTGGCTTTCAAGCTTTCTTCTTTTCCACACGGTCTGATCTCCCAAGGAACCCCTGAACATCTTCCACAGATTCCCTGTAGGCTCTTCTCATGACATAGTCCCATTCACTGGAGACACAGAGGACCTCTGCCCCTGCTTGCAGCCTCTGGGCATTCAGACAGAGGATCCCAATCATGCAGGGAGAGAGAGGGACCATATGTCCATAGGCTCCATTCAGTGGGAATGTGCAGAGGTTGAGGTAGGGCTGGAGGGTGCGATGTTGCTCTAAGCTGTTGTGTTGCACTGGTTTCCACTGCTCAGCTGACATGGGACCCTGGCCAGGCCTGGTGTGCCTTGCCCTTGCGCCTGCTAACTCTGCTATATACCCAACACTATCCTGTGTCTGTACATCACAGTAAGTTTTGGAAGCTGCAGTAAAATCAGTCGTGGGCGGACAAGCTGTCTTTCAGGAAAGCTTGCCTGTCATAGCCTTCCAGATCTTCTTGCCGAGAAAACCACTGAACTGGCATACTTAATTTGCACGATGTAGAAGCAAAGCCTTATACCAGCTCTATGGTGATTTAGCCCAGGCATTGTCTGCTCTGACTGAGTCTCTCTCTCTCTCTCTCTCTCTCTCTCTCTCTCTCTGGGGTCATACATCTTTCAAACCATGTGCTACCTTATCCCCGTTACCTGGAGAGCCCAGGGATTAAAACTGATGCATCCTGCATGTAAAATATTGCTCCCTGCTGTCTTGATCTAGGCAGATAATTCAATGTAATCTGAAAAAAAGGGGAAGTAGTGTAGACACATGACCACAGTCGATACCTAGAAACTTCTAAAATTCCTGATATCCAAAGGTTTCGTTAAGTGGGTCATGTTCTGCAGAATATTTTTGATCCGATATATTTGGTAACAAGTTACCCAGATATATTGGGCCACTAACAGCGCTGTTTCATAGAGTCAGTGATGGAATCCCAGTTACAGCTGCACACATTTGGGGCTACACCCCCTCCCCCGAGGCTTAATTTTTAAATAAATAAACCAACATGAGAGTTTATTTAGTAAAAGGGTGCAACCCTAAGGCTAGCTGTGACGCAATGAGTTGAGTTAGGAGTCAGTGGGATTTCGCCTAAACCAGGAGATCCCTGGCTCCATCAGAAATATGTTGTTCCGAATCCTGGCTCTGCTGGGGTCAGCTAGCTGATCCAAGCCCTTTGAATATTAAACTAGAGTAAGACCTTAAAAAGGGGTGTGGTGGGGGGTGGGACCAGAAGAGGGATTTAGGGTGGATCCTTAGCCAGTTCAGCTAGGTGATGCGACCTGCCAACCCAGCAAAAACTCAAACTCAAATGAAAAATGTTTTCTTTCCCCCTCTGCTAGGCTTAGGCAGCCAATTCAGCCAAGGCTGTAAACTTAGAAACATACCGCATTTTTTCCGTGTATAAGACTATGTTTTTTTATGCGGTCACCTTATACACAGATAGTGCAGAGGGGGACAGGCGATTGGTGACAGCTGTGAGCAAAAGATTGTCAGCGGCAATTGGGCAAGTGATTGGTGGCTGCAGCAAGGCCTGCTGATGATTGGCTGCTGTTCTGGCAATTGGGTGGGCGACTGGTGGCTGCTGGCGGCAAGCGTGCAGATGACAGGTGGCTTCAGCGAGGCGTGAGATTGGCATTGGCGGTCGGGCGGGTGAGGGCTTTTCAGCAACCCCCCCAAAGCACAACAACCCAGGGCAATCTCTCTCCCCCCCCCATTTCCTTAATTTGGTGTCCCAAAAAACAGGGGTTATTTTATACACGGGGGCATGTTATACACGGTCATTTTATTGATCAATTTGTTTAAGCTTTGGTTTTCAATCAATGAATTGTTTAAAGGGACAATTAAATGAAATCATTCCACAGTCCTCATTGTGTTCTTGGTCTGTGTATAGTCTAGAAATGACAAATATCTAGCACAGAAGAAAAGCAAAACCAAGCCAAAAAGCTTTCAGAATAGCAAAGTGAGAAATAAACCCAAGCGTTAGCCTCCTATAGCCTTCCATTTTTTATAACCTTCGCAAATCTGTTGGTATGGACCACATTAACATTTTAAAAGAATCTTGACTTGCACTCTCGAAGCCTACTCAATAATGTATTGTGTCCTTTTAACTGCTAAAACAGAAGCAACAACACGATAGTGATATCCTACCAGATAGGCTTAAATTGATACTAGTTCCTGGGAGGTAGAATGAATAGAAGGAGGACTGTGTATTCGCAGTGAGACCCTGGCAGCCAACAAATCAATGCCTGTCTTTTCTTATATATATAATAAATATATAAAGCAAGATCTCTATCGCGTTCGCTTTCTTTGATCTCAGAATGCCTTTAATCTTTAAGGCCATTTAATACGGCACAACTTTCAGAGTGAGAAATCTCATACTCTTGACTTGTTTGGGGGAAAACAATTTCATCTTTTATCAGGGCTCTCTGAGATCAGGCATGCCCCATTCCCACCACCACTCAGCTTTAATGGGCTTCCTGGCACTGAGAAGCATTTCTTTATACAGCGGGAAACTGTAAAAAATGCAATGTGAAGACAGTGGAACAGAAGCTTCCAAGCAAAAATGACTATGTTTTGGTTTGGGTATAATTTTGGAAAGATCGGAATAGGAATGTTCATCTTCAATTGGGGCCAAAAAAATAAATATATATTTTTTAAAATGAATCCATTTTTTAGCCTCCACCTGAGATCCCTTCCTAGATTCAAGCCTAGGTCAAATTCAGGAGTATCCTTAGAAGTGACTCCTTCTACATCTGAACTGTCCAGCTAGCAAACATGGGAAATCCCTGTTTAGTTATAAAGACCTAAGAAGAGCCCTGCAGGATCTGTTAAGTATAATTGGTTTAATTGACACAGAAATGAAAGTGCCTGTATATTAATGAAGGTTTAAAATGGAAAATGGCTAAATGTGTATTGCTAACACTGGAGTTTTTCCCACAGTAGTTTTTCTAAGTGGTCTCTGAGCTCTTGCTGAGTTGATAATTAACTAATTTTCTGCTAGCTAACATGTGAGTGTTGTAACCTTAGATCAGGTGACAAAGGTACTGAGCTGCAAATCCGCCATCTTGAAAGGGCATTTTGATTTTTGATGTTATCTTTTATTTCTAAGACACTGAGCTTGTTCTGGACAGCACAATACATTGTATGGATATTTTGGGTATATCTTTGGGGCTTGTGTACTGTTTTTAAAGAGTTCTGTGAGTAAAAGTTTGAATAATATTGTTATGGGTCTGGGCAATGCTATCTTCCAAAAGGAGTCAGTTCTTATACTTCTAGTTGCTTCAAACTACACAATATTAATATCTGCAATAGGATCAGACCAAAGGCCCATTTAGTCCAGAATCCTGTTCTCACAGTGGCCAACCAGATGCCCATGGGAAGCCCAGAAGCAGGTCCTGAATATAGCAGCACTCGCCCTGCTTGTGATTCCCCAAAATTGGTATCTAGAGGCATGCTGCATCTGATAGTGGAGGTAGAACATGATCCTCACAGCTGATTGCCATTGATAGACTTATCCTCTATGAAGTTGTCTAAAGCTATTTTAAATCCAAGTTGATGACCATCGCTACATCTTCTGGTAGCTATGGTTTATAAAAGGAACTATCTGGGTTCCAGCATTGAATATGCTCACAAAGGTCTTCATTGACCTACTTTGATCTCCTACTTGCTCCTTTTCCTACACGTCTGTGATTCAATGAGATATGTGGTACAAACCTCTCAGAGCAATGGGCCTCAGAGAAAAGCTGGAGGACCACCCATTTGACAGGGCCCTGCCTATGCAAAATCTCTCCTTGGCATGTTAGTTATCCATGTTTGTTAGGTTCCCTGAAAGTGCAGAGAGACCTTGAGAGCATCTTCTCTTCCAGGGCTCAGCTTGCAGAAGGGTTCATGAAAGCTTAATGTGAAGGGAATCCTTCCTAAGACACTTTCATTCCAGGAACGCAAGCAGGTTAAGCTTCCCTGTGCTTTATCCTTTTGTGCGCCTGGGTAGCAACTCAAATCCTTCCGGGAGGCTGATATAACACCTAATGTATCAATTAAGCAGGCTATTCATGACAGATTTGTGCAGAACCAATCGTTACATTCAGTGTCCTTTTGAAATAACTATGGCTGTGCATGGTGAGCCTTTTCTGCTATGATAATGCAGCTCTAACGCAGTCCTTTCCGCTTCTCTAAAAAGAGTCAGTCCAAGATATTATGATAGAGCAACCTCTTTTCTCCATCCTGGGATCTCTCGCTCATGTACACACATCTCCTCCATAACTTATTATGCTACTGGATTCTTCCTTGTCCTATTTTAGTATCTCTTTTATCCAACCTCCAGACACTTTTCTATAAACCACTAAATACCACTGAATATCCAATATCCACTAGATACAATGAGGGCTTTTCTTCAGCCGGAACACTCCGGAACTTAGTTGCAGCACCTCTCCTGAGCTTGGCCCCCGCTGATGGTGCAAGTTGGTGCATCCACAAATTTTTGGAGCTTTGCTTCTTTTCTGAAAGAAGCTATTTACGGGAGGCTATGTGGCACATGCTTTTGGCGGCTCCCTAAAAACAGCTTTGGCACTTCCTAAAAATATCTCCTCCTGAAAGAAGCTCAACAACTTAGGGTTGTCCACCAAAAAAAAAGAAAAAAAGAAAGATGGGAGTTCCTGCATCTATTTTTCTAGGGGGAAAAGCACCGGATGCAATCCTGAGGCAGTTAATTGATGAAGTGGTGGGGTCAATGTCTTGGAACTCTCTCAGGAACATTGGCTCAGAACTGGCACACAAGTTCTCAGTATTGGCTCAGTATTATCCACAATGACCAGCAGTGGTTCACCAGAGTTTCAGACTAGGGACACCTGCAGCCTTACCTGAAGATCCCCGGGATTGAACTTGGGACTTTCTGTATGCAAAGCAGATGATCTACCACTGAGCTATGACCCTTCTTCCTAGACAGGTTATGTCACCCTACTTCATCATCAATTAAACCTTCCATATGTTTCCAGTGGGTGACTTTGACTGTCAGCTTCTCATTTTTCTAATCTCATGTTCAGTTCTCTACATTTCCAAATCTGTTTGTGTCAAAGAAAAAGAAAATCATCAAATTATCATATTGATAATTATCATTATCAATTATCATAGAATCATAGAGTTGGAATAGACCACAAGGGCCATCGAGTCCAACCCCCTGCCAAGCAGGAAACACCATCAGAGCACTCCTGACATATGGTTGTCAAGCCTCTGCTTAAAGACCTCCAAAGAAGGAGACTCCACCACACTCCTTGGCAGCAAATTCCACTGTCGAACAGCTCTTACTGTCAAATTATCATTATCAATTATCAATAATTATCAATTGTCAAATTATCATATTGATAATTTTTAACTGTTTAGATGTGTTATTCCAATCACTTCGTATATAATTTTTGTTAAACAAATAAATCAGTATCTCCGTGAAAATTCCTCCTTATACACGTTTCTATGCAATTTTGGTGTGTGTGTATATTTGCAGAGCAATTTTTCCTGATATAGATTGTTTTTACACATTACTTGGCTGGAGAACTGCATTGCAAAAGTGAGAATTTCAAAGGATGACCGTGTTTCGGCCCTTGTATTGCTTCAGAAAGTGTGAATTAGATAGATTCACCTTTAAATGTAAACTGAAGTTCCCTTTCCACGATCACCAATAAGTTTCATTCCAAAGTGTGTCCATTTGTACAGTTTCACAGACACATTAAAGCTTTTTATTCTCTTTAAGTTTAAATAGAGATATGTTTCTGTATATGTACATACATACCCATATGAGATTAAATTTCCTCATAAGATTAAATATACACAGTAAGATTAAATTTGAGCCCTATCACAAAAACGTTCAAGATCCAGAAGGACAAACCCTTTAACACTTCTAACATCAATTGGGCTTGGACATAACCTATAATTAAAAACCTTGTATTAGTTAAGCAAGAAATGCTGTTCAAGTTGTATAATACTGTAGCTACATTATAGCTTAAACTGATAAATTAGAGGTGAGTACCTCACGACAGCAAAAAACCAAAACCAAAACCAAAACAAAACACAAAACCCAACAACAACAAAGTGACAATAAACTTAAAAGCCTGCAGGGATCTATTTTTTTTTTTTACTTCAGTCACGAATTTCTGATGAATGAAAATGAGTCGAGAAAATTAGCAATATTCAATGTCTTTGTTAAAACGATAAGACGCTTCTCCAGAAAGCAGGAATGCAAAATGAGTCTCGCTTCTAGCACACGCTCATCTTTCTGAGTGACTTTATTGTAAGGGCAACCAGGCTCTGCCAATCTCCTTTTAAAGGAAGTGTTTTATAATCTGTCAAGGATGACTTTCCCTGGTACAGAAGAGATTCATCTCTCAGCGGTAATGGGCTTATTTTTTCCAGTACATACAGTATGTGCTGGAAAACGTGGGCTGTATCCAATGCAAGGCACACTCAGAGTAAACCCATTGTAATTAATAAGAATGGCTACCTTCTGTCTACCCTGAGTAGAAGTTGCTTGCCTCCAACCCTGTGCCTTCTAAAAATCCTAATATGGGATTCAGAGGGACAGAAATGTCAAAACCCTATCTCCAAAATGGTGCCCCCCCCTTTAAGCACTGATTTGTTGCCATTTCCACAATTTCCCCAAGGGCCAAGAACCATTCTTCGTTGACCCTTATGTCCTGGGCTATTGAAAATTGCCCTTTTCTCCTACATCTGCTGAGTCTTCTGACACGACTGTGTCCATTACTACTGCTGCTGATGCCACTATCTTGGCATCCGCTTCTCATAAACAAACCAGGAACGCAACAAACAGTATTGCCTTCTGTGCTTATTTTCATCTTCATGTACTATAGTGCAGAGCCATTTGAAAGCCTTAAGCATCCCCTCTTAAAGGTAAAGGTAAAGGGACCCCTGACCATTAGGTCCAGTCATGACCGACTCTGGGGTTGCGGCGCTCATCTCGCTTTATTGGCCGAGGGAGCCGGCGTTCAGCTTCCGGGTCACGTGGCCAGCATGACTAAGCCACTTCTGGCGAACCAGAGCAACACACAGAAATGCCGTTTACCTTCCCACCAGAGTGGTACCTATTTATCTACTTGCACTTGGACGTGCTTTCGAACTGCTAGGTTGGCAGGAGCAGGGACCGAGCTCACCCCGTCGCGGGGATTTGAACCGCCGACCTTCTGATCAGCAAGTCCTAGGCTCTGTGGTTTAACCCACAGCGTCACCCATGTCCCAGCCTCCCCTCTTAGGAAATGCAAAAGAATAAAACAAAAACCACCTGCAACTCAACAGCAAAGCACCACCTCCTGCTCCAAGTCCCTACATGACACACTTTCTGTTGGAGTTCATAGTCTACATGCAGCTTGGCAAGTGAGCAATTAGTGTTTTGACTACAGGCTAGGGCAGGCACCCCCAAACTCGGCCCTCCAGATGTTTTGGGACTACAACTCCCATCATCCCTAGCTAACAGGACCAGTGGTCAGGGATTATGGGAATTGTAGTCCCCAAACATCTGGAGGGCCGAGTTTGGGGATGCCTGGGCTAGGGAGACAGAGCACGGGAGAAATTTGCCTGGAGATAAGAGGACCTAGTAACAGCTCGGTGATTGGCTGAGGTCTCTCATATAGGCAGCATGACCTATGACATTGTTTGGCTAGTAAGGAGTAATCTGGAGTGCTTGGAGTGTGATGAAGTTTGTGTCTGTATATAGTAACTTGTATCTAGCTTGTGAGTTTACTGCCCTATATAATAAACTATGAAATCAAGTTACTATTGTTGCCTAGGAAAAGCTGCACTACTCTGCTAAGTTGTGCATCACTGAAGAAGTTCAAAGGTGAAAAGACTGGTCCTAGTAGCATGCGAAAGGACTTCAGAAAGTGCTCACAGGCTTCAGAGTTTTAACACTTTCTAACTACTAGAGTCCTTCCCGATATCTCAGCAATTGAGCTGTAGTGCAGGGGGGGGGGAGAGAGAAGGTTTCTAAAAGGGGTACTTATTGCGCGGCCCCACCATGTTGGTGTGTGTGTAATAGCACTGCTGGCCGACTGAGGAGAAGGCTGTTGTGGTGCCCCACACCAATGACTGGATTTCTACACCGAGGCACCCAGAACAGTGGAGAAGTCGCCAGGGGAGTGCAAAGGCAGGTGAGCAGGCTCCTAGCCACTCCAAGCCAGTGTGGTGAGACACAATTTTTGCGCCTCCTTGGGCTTGCACCCTTGGCAGGGGCCAATCTGGCCTACACCTAGGTATGCCCCTGGTCATGACATTCTCATTGGTGGGGTTGGCTACCAGAGTCAATCACTAGGTGACTTCAATCCACAATGAAGCGCAATCAAGAACCCAAATCATCTGGTCACTGTATCTCTTAATATACGGTATATCTCACTGGTATAAGTTTGGTAAAAGGCAATCATGCCATTTCTAATGTCTTTCTCTCTTCCCCACCTCCCACCCCCAGTGGATTCTGTCACCTGTGTGTCTTCCACTTATTATTCCAGTTTATCAGATAAAAAAGCCCAGGAAGATTGAAGTCTTTGTTGAGTCTGTCATGCTAATTAAATTGAGATGATGAAGGCTCAGTATTGAAATAACACATAATAAACCAGCCTGATTTGGAAGTTACGATTCATGCTTTTGTTGAAGAAGGCTGTGGGCTATTCAGTCGGGTCCTAATGGATTATATGCTGCAAATTTAGAAATACAAAGGAAGGTGGGGAATAATAAAACTTGCATGAGAATAAGGAAGAGACCCAGTTTTTACATGATGATGAGAATTCTATGCTAGCAAATCTTTTCTGAGTCTATTTTTCTTGCGTATGTCGGAATGAAATCCCATGTGTTTTATCTGAAAGAATAAATACATTATGCTGCATGTAAACCTGCACCTTCTAGACTTTTAATGTCTTCCATTTTTAGAGCTTGGGTCAAACCTACAAGAGGGCGGCTTCCAGATGTTGTGGACTACAACTCTCACTGTTTCTAGCCCACCTCACCCCACTGCATCCAAGTCCAAAGCCCAGAAACAACGTGAATCACTCCACCAGTGATTCTTAGAGAATTTGGGGCTTTATTGGTTAGAAACATCTCAACAACGTCATCATCAATATAGCTGCATCAGTGTGCATGGCTCTTTATAGAGTACAAGAGGGCAGTTTCCTGCCCTGATAAGCTTACAGTCTAAAACGGTAATCCCCACTGTGGCAAATAATCTACCAATTTCCAAAGGGGGCTTTGATACATGTAGAAAATTGTTATGTACTGAAGTTCTCACCCTGGGCCAGCAGGGGATACTGTAGATAGTTCAGGTCCACATATGCAAATAAGGGATCGAAAGTGACGTTCAGTGATTGGATAGTTACAGAAAATGGTTACTGTTGCGTTCTAGTGGAGCTCTATATAAGCAGGCTGGCTGAACCCTTCAGTTCAGTTCTGTTCTGGCCTGTGAATAAACAAGAGCTGTTTGAAGAATCACTGTGCCGTCTGATATGTTCACCCACAACTTAACAAAAATGATATCAGCAACTGCCAGCTGACTGTGGCAAACTCTGCATCCATCTGCCACCATTTTGTGACAGGTGGGCCTAAGTGATTATTAGCCATTGGTGGAAAAAAACTTAGGATGCTTCCTTATATTTAGTTGGACCACTGGCCCATCTGATTCAGTATTGCCTACACCAGGCTTCCACAACCTTGGCCCTCCAGAAGTTTTTGGCCTACAACTCCCATGATCCTTAGCTATCAGAACGATGGTCCTAGCTGATCCCTAGCTGGTCAGGATGATGGGAATTGTAGTCTCAAAACCTCTGGAGGGCCGAGGTTGAGGAAGCCTGGCCTACACTGATGGACATCAGCTCTCCAGGATTTTAGAAGAAGAGAAGAAGAAGAGTTTGGATTTGATATCCCGCTTTATCACTACCCCAAGGAGTCTCAAAGCGGCTAACAATCTCCTTTCCCTTCCTCCCCCACAACAAACACTCTGTGAGGTGAGTGGGGCTGAGAGACTTCAAAGAAGTGTGACTGGCCCAAGGTCACCCAGCAGCTACATGTGGAGGAGCGGGGAAGTGAACCTGGTTCACCAGATTACGAGTCCACCGCTCCTAACCACTACACCACACTGGCTTCTACTTGGATCGAACCTGAGACCTTCTGCATGCAAATCAGATGTTCTATCATTAAGCCAAGACCCAATTCCATTAGAAAGTGGACCCATGGGGCAGAAACATTGAATACCCCTGCTATAGATCATTGGCAGTGAATTCATTGCATTTTCACATGGGAGTAAGTCCAAGTATCTTCAATGAAGTGTGAATAGAATTGTGGCCTACAGACCTCTGAAGGAATCGAACAGATTGGCCAGAAACCCATACATTGGAAACAGA
Organism: Podarcis muralis; assembly: GCF_964188315.1. Taxonomy (NCBI): domain Eukaryota; kingdom Metazoa; phylum Chordata; class Lepidosauria; order Squamata; family Lacertidae; genus Podarcis; species Podarcis muralis. The sequence continues at coordinate 10,805,489 of NC_135660.1, read as the reverse complement.
GAATACATGCTGCAACATTGGAAGTGGCTTTCAGAGCTGGCTATGTTTATCTCACGGACCTGTGATATTCCAGCAATTAAACCTGCCAGGAAGCCTCTTTGGAGCTTTGCTTTCTTGGAATGTAACTGATACTGCTTGTATTTCCAAATTGGATTACAGTACATGGAAAATCCCTCCGATGAACCGGAGCTCTAATTAGCAGAATCCTCAACAAGGATGACAAATCAGGCAACGGCTTGTCCCATGTAGTTAAGAGTAAACTCTAAAATGTTCTCTACAGTTCAAGACATAATCATCTATAGTGTGGGAGGTTAAATTGTGTGACAGCAGTTGTCAGGCTGGCTTCTCTTCAGGCACTCACGAAACACCAGCAAAAATTCCCATTAGCGTAGCCTGGCACTTGCGTCCTACACGGTCTGCTTTTGAGCCTTTCTGCAAGAGCAGGTTTGTTCAGAAGACATTGTTCTCATCCATCAAAATCAATTCTGGTCAAGAGGGAGCTGGTGGCTATAGCTGCGGACAATCACAACTTGCTTGCTTGTTAGGAAAGAAAAGCGGCGACCTAATGAGTTGGAGGCAGTGTTGAGCTTCAAAGCCAAATGTTTTGCCCAGAAGCAAGTAAGACTGGCTGCATACATTTTAAGCCAGGGTCCATACAGCCCAGCCATTCCCCTTGAAACAGAGCTTGCCTCAAGTCAGGCATGCAGTGTATGATAAGGCTTTGTCTTCAACTGGTAGAGTGCTAACCACACACAATATTTCCTGAAGACTTAGCAGAGTGCAAATAAATGTTCTTCATTCATTACCCCATAGAACGCATGCCAAAAATGAACAACTCCTTTCACACAAGCATGGATAAAGAAAATAAACATACCTGCTTACCAAAGAGTGCCTTTTAACAAGGAATGACTTAGGCTGTAGTTCTATGCATGTGCAACTCCCACTGAAATCCAGGGACATATCTCTGGGAAGACATGCATAGGATTATGCTGCTTAGTGAATACAGTGGTACCTCGGGTTACATACGCTTCAGGTTACATACGCTTCAGGTTACAGACTCCGCTAACCCAGAAATAGTACCTCAGATTAAGAACTTTGCTTCAGGATGAGAACAGAATTTGTGCTCCAGCGGCAGCAGGAGGCCCCATTAGCTAAAGTGGTGCTTCAGGTTAAGAACAGTTTCAGGTTAAGTACAGACCTCCGGAATGAATTACCGTATTTTTCGCTCTATAACACGCACCTGACCATAACACGCACATCGTTTTTAGAGGAGGAAAACAAGGGAAAAAACATTCTGAATGAAACAGTGGATGTATCATTTTTGTGCTTCATGCTGTGGCCACAGACATGTGATCTGATGGTGAATTTGGGGTGACCCAATGCAAAGATCCTGAGGATCCATGTGGATCCATGCTTTTTAACCACGTTTTTGCACCATTGCAGCCCCAGGCAACAGTGGGTGTGTGATTTTTGGGGGGCAGGCTGTAGCCATGGACATGCTATGTGATCTGATGGTGAATTTGGGGTGACCCAATGCAAAGATCCTGAGGATCCATGTGGATCCATGCTTTTTAACCACGTTTTTGCACCATTGCAGCCCCAGGCAACAGTGGGTGCGTGATTTTTGGGGGGTAGGCTGTAGCCATGGACATGCTATGTGATCTGATGGTGAATTTGGGGTGACCCAATGCAAAGATCCTGAGGATCCATGTGGATCTATGCTTTGTAACCACATTTTAAGTGGGGAGGGAAGGAAAAACAAAGAAGGGAAAAGGAGCATGAGAGGGGTGTGCAGAGAAGCAGCTGGCTAAGAATGCAGGAGAGGGATTTAACGGGAGGGAGGAAAGAAAGACAAAAGTTTCCCCCCACCCAAGCACCTAAACCAGCCAGCTCGCTCTCTCTCTCTCTCTCTCTCTCTCTCTCTCTCTCTCCCCCACCTGCATGTTGCCTGCTAGTCCCTAGACCAGTGTTTCCCAACATTGGTTCTCCTGCTGTTTTTGGACTACAATTCCCATCACCCCTGGCCACTTGTCTTACTAGTTAGGGATGATGGGAGTTGTAGTTCAAAAACAGCTGGAGCCCAAAGGTTGGGAAAAACTGCCCTAGACGCAGCACCGGAGCACAGAGAGGAATTAGAAGGAACACACTCTGCTTTCCCCTCTGCTTGCCTGGAGGGGAGGGGCTTTCCCTGCTCTTTGTTCCGTTTGAGCAAACACAGCAACGAAACAGAGAAGGGTGGGCAGTAAGACCCTGAGGCAGAATGCAGGAAAGCAGCCACTTCCTCTTTTCAGGTTTCCCTTCTCCGTGACTCGCGATTTGATTTTTGTCTGATTTTTTGGCTCCAGGGACCACACATTCGCTCCATAACACGCACAGACATTTCCCCTTCCTTTTTAGGAGAAAAATCTGCGTGTTATAGAGGGAAAAATACGGTAAGTACTTAACCCAAGGTACCACTGTACATGGCCCCAGGTAGCATGTCTGAACTTGCCAACACCCTTTAAAAGTGTGGTTCCAAATTCTATATTCAAGGAACTCACCTTCTTTTCCCATAAGGTGTTCCTTCACATTAAATGTATCTCAACATATTTGCCTATTTTACTTTATTTTGCTGTCAAAATTACAGTTGCAAAAATAAGTTTAAATGTGTTTATTTATTTATTTTGGTCAAGAATTGGGGATTTGGAGATTGCAGAGGTGGGCTGGAGTGGAAAGAGCCAGAATGTAAGCGCAGTGGAGGGAATGCAGAGCTGTTGCAGGTTGCTAAAGTCACGCCATCATATCACAAGCCTCCCTGTTTAGACCCCTCTGGCACCTGGAGTTTCGCCAGGCCTTGACTGACTGCAGAACAAAGCTAGAAAAATTTGTGGGCAGAGATGTTAGAAGCCTGCTGTGTTTCTTTGCAAAAGACTGAAGGCTGACCTTTTTGCAGATCCAAGTTCCATGCCAGATGGCAGAATTTCATCATTCATGACAATCCTGTGGACACGTGTGACACGCGGTCTCATCCCCCACACTACAAGACTAATACTTCAATACCAGTTGAAGTAAATCTTCAATTCCTGGCCCAATTCCTCAGCTAGAGTAAGGATAAGCAATTGCACAGGCTCAAGGTCCCAATCCAGCCTATAACACGCTGCCTTCCTTATCTGAGGCTCTCCCAACATTTTCATTTTACAACAACAACAACAACAACAACAACAATTTATTATTCATACCCTGCCCATCTGGCTGGGTTTCCCCAGCCACTCTGGGCGACTTCCAACAAAAGATTAAAATACAATAATTCATAAAATATTAAAAGTTTCCCTAAACAGGGCTGTCTTCAGATGTCTTCTAAAAGTCAGATAGTTGTTTATTTCTTTGACATCTGATGGGAGGGCATTCCACAGGGCGGGGGCCACTATCGAGAAGGCCTTCTGCCTGGTTCCCTGTAATGAGGGAACCGCCAGAAGGCCCTCGGTGATGGATCTCAGTGTATAAGCAGCAGCAGCAGTGGGGAAGGGAGTTTACCTGATGTCTTCATTATCTCAATGATATCTGAATTGACAAATGGAACTCCTGCACACAATAGCCTAAGGGGGAAAGCCAGAACCCAGGGCTTATTCATGCTCTGGATGTAGATGGTCTGAGACCTAATGTCCAGGTAGGGGCATCAAAGACTTCTGCCTGGAACCTTGGAGAGTCACTGCTAGTCAGTGCATACAGTGGTTTTACTCCATATAAAGCAGATTATTATGCTCTCTTTTTTTCTAGGAATATCCCCGTGACTGCCCAGGGAAGATGAGTACAGGTGGGCAAGTTGTCTTTCAGAGACAGTTTGCCCACCATTACTGACTTTTGCATTGAGGATCCCCTGACAATCCTCCCAGGAACTCCAGGGTTCCTTGGAACAGTTTTGAAAACAACTGCTCCATTAAATGATTCACAGCAGGACCAGCATTTCGTAAGATCTGCATGAAAAGCACACACAATGCAACTCGATTGCTCAGTTCCTGGCCAAAAAGAGGCTGCTTTAGTTACTAATCCTGCAATGACAGGAATAAATTTATTTGAGATTGTTTTGGTGTTCCTTCTCATTTCCTTGCACATCACAGAATGTTCTTTTCAAGAACGCATCCTTGCAAACTGAAAGCAGCAGAGAGCAACTCCATGTCTTTGAAGTTCCTGTTCTACCAATAATGGAAACATGACTCAATAAGTGCTGCCCAAGACTGAGAATGATTTTGATTTCCAATGGATTATTGGCCATCGCTCCTCTTTAGTAGCATGAGTTGCGATTCTCAGAAAAACACAACTTTTATCTTGCAAGTTAACTGGAGTTCTGAATTACAATTTTTGAGTGCTGGAATCAAGGGAATGCAGCACAATTGTTGTCCAACTTCACACAAGCAAACTGGGGTATGCACGCAGTAAGCAAAGCTACCTGTGCAAAGGCAAGCAAAATTCTGCAAGAAGAAAAAAATTAACCCCCCCCAATCTGTAAATATCATGTGAATCTGCATATTTTCTTTACTTTTTATACAGTTCTTTTGGTTTTGCTGGTTGCTGCTGAATCCCTTGGCTCGAACAAACAGTTATGAAGAACAGCTTCCCTGAGATATAAGGGAGGGAAGGAAAAAGGTTTCTACCAAAATAGGACAGAATGAATTTGAGTACCTTACTTGTACTGCAGTGAGTTCTTATAGGGGCTACATTTGTACAGGAAATTCTAGCTGTGTTGAAAGGAAGCATGCCTATATGCCACCGCAATGTGTGTGTGTGTGTGTGTGTGTGTGTGTGTGTACACATTACTTGTGGAATCTGCAAGGCCAACCTGTTGCGAGGACTCAATCTTTTCGTTCTTTAATCGCTCCAAGAATATATTACAAATACACTTGAGTTTCAGTATCTTCTTAGATGAGGTCAGGAGTACAACACAATAAAACCTTATCTCATCTAAAAGCTTATCCAGGCTAAGGCGTAGTCAGATGTTGCAATAAGAATTCTGCTAAGCAATTGCAAAGGACATCTTTTTAAAAAGTGACGGCATGTTACAGGCAAGGTCACAACAGATGAGTGTTGAGAAAATATGGATAACAAACAACAGCTGCCAATACCCCATCCCATGTTAGAATTCCTGCTCCATGATTGCAGTCATGGGATTGTTGTCTATCGCATGACGGTATATGTTTTGACTCCACAGAGTGGGAAGTGACAGAGACAGGATCTTTGTGTTACTGTGTTCCGTGAAGTGGGACTATTGTCCTTGTTCTTTTTATCTTTGCTGTCTGATGCTAGAGAGAGAGGGAGCCATGCTGCAGTGCTCCATGTGTGTTTCTATGTAAATAAAGTAGATTAGCCAAAATGCTGAGTTGCTGAGGTCTGTTACCCAAGCTGCGAAGACTCTGCGGATCCCTAAGTGTGCCGATGTCTGTTGGCATCGGTCGCTGTGATGTTCGGGCAGAAGAAAGCTTTTGAAGCTCCCAAACGAAAGACCAGGAGGGAGAGAACATGCCAGTCGGGCATGAGTCTCTGTCAGAGTCCTATTCGAGAGTAGGACGAGCTCCTGACATCCCATCCTGACCACATCTTGGAAGTAGTAGCGGCTGTTGAGGTGGTGTGGATGAGGCATTGCTGCTTTTCTGACTTTCCAAAGCATCAGATCGGGGGGACTTGCCAAGAGCGAGAGATGCAAGATGCAAGGAGCTTGCCTAGCACAGGAGTGTCAGATTAGCTCCCTGCACCTCCCATTTTTCTTTGCCTCCCCCTCTTGGGAGAGCTGCCTCTTGGAAGGAAATCCTACTGACTTAAGCATAATTCACTTCCATATATATCTCCAGCCTTAAGTAGTAAGCACCCCAAATTTTGTGTGGCCTACTTCCGTGGGGAAAAGTACATTGAACTGGGCTACCTAGGTATACAGGTATACAATCCTAGGTATACAGGTAAATGCCTGGAGATGCATATCACTAAATTCAACATAAAGAAGGCTGATCGCCAAAGAATGGATGCTTTTGAATTATGATGCTGGAGGAGAATCTTGAGAGTCCCATGGACTGCAAGAAGATCAAACACATCCATTCTTAAGGAAATTAGCCCTGAGTGCTCACTGGAAGGACAGATCGTGAAGCTGAGGCTCCAATACTCTGGCCACCTCATGAGAAGAGAAGACTCCCTGGAAAAGACCCTGATATTGGGAAAGATGGAGGGCACAAGGAGAAGGGGATGACAGAGGACGAGATGGTTGGATAGTGTTCTCGAAGCTACAAACATGAGTTTGACCAAACTGCGGGAGGCAGTGGAGGACAGGAGTGCCTGGCGTGCTCTGGTCCATGGGGTCACGAAGAGTCAGACACGACTAAATGATTAAACAACAACAACAAAAATTCAACAGGTCTTATTTGCCATCATTCTCTGTTTGTTTGGGTGTCCATACACAATCAGAACCTAGGAAGCAGCCTTACACTACAGGTAAAATAGAAAAAGGCAAGGCTGGTCCAAGGGGTTTTGCTGCCTGAAGCAAAGGGCAAGAAGTTGCCTTCTTCCAGTCCCATGTATGAAACCCCAGTAGACCACTGGCTCTTACCTCAACACTCTCCATGGCACGCCAAGGGCAGTGGCTTAGTTTAGTGGATGCAGGACATGATGTATGGTGCATGCACAGAGATCTCTCCACTCACGGTCCCTCAATTAGGGCTGCCATATGTTCAGATTTTCCCGGACACAGCCGGGAAACGGGCTTGAAAATGGTGTCCAGGTGGATTTTCCTCAGAATTGGCAAAATGTCCAGGAAACCTGGACGTATGGCAAGTGGGGTGTTCTTTATTTATAATTTATTTAAAAGGAAAGCTTTTTTTGGGGGGGGAGATGTTCTCCACAAAACAAAAATCAAAAACAAAAACCGCCACCAACAACTACTCAACAACTCTGGGAATATGGCAACCCTACCTCAACATTTGCCGCCTGAGGCAGCTGCCTCACTCAGCCTCAATGGTAGGGCCAGCCCTGGAGTTGGGTATGTGTGAGTCTGTGCAGAAACTACCCTACTGTACAAAGGCATAATTTGCATTCATTGCCCCACCCACATTTGCTTCTGGGCCTTGAGTCCCAGTCTAGGAAAAGCTGAAGAAGGAGATAATAATAAAAAAAATTAAAATAACAATGGGATTCTAACAACTGACTCCTATTCAGTGGGAGAGTTTCCTGGCATGCATATCCCCACCTGCTTTTCTGCCTTGCCTCAACCCCAGAGAAAGGTTTATCTTGAAAGAGTGGTTACCAGGGGGACATCATTCGTGGAAAGGAGCATTCAAAGTATATCTCTTTTCTTACTGCTCATCTTCACCAGAGTTCTCTGAGCAAGCTGAAAGGGCCGTGGAAAAACAGCAAGGCCACAGGGAGGTAAAGAGATTTCTTAGCTGTTATGGGAAGGCAGAAAATCTTTGCCACGCAGGTCTTGAGAGATTGCTGACTTTGATGGCGTCTCCCTATAGAACCGTACGGTTGGGTAAGGACTGGAAGCAGAGAAAACCTTTCCCATGCAACTTTGCCCCTTATTAACTTTGCTTGTTTGGTATGGAAACCCAGCCCAATAGGCACTGAGACTTGAGGGACTTGTACCCATTGCAAAAGTGACAGAAATGCCCAGGAAATAAAAGAAAATGGTCAAAGCTGTCATGGGGAAATCTACAGGGGACACACAATCAACTTTGCTCCCAAGCTATCTTGAAGGAAACGTTTTGGGGCAAACAAGATGTGCACAGTATAAATCTGCACTAAAACATTACCACCATTTCATGCTAGTTTAACTGTCATGGCTTCCTCCAAAAGAATTCTGGGAGCTGTCGCTCGGCAAGGGTCTTTTGTGTCCCTCGTGGGAGTACAGTTCCCAAGATGCTCTGGGGGAAAGGAAATGGCCATGAAACCAATTTTAAAGATGGAACTCCACATTTTGGGAGACACAGTGATGCCACTGAAAATGGCATCCTCATAACCCTCTGTAACGTTTACTAATAAAATAAAACATAGCAATAATGAATTGTTCGTGCTTTTTTTGTGCAGACCTGACTGTTCAGGGAAAATGGAAAAATCTGTCAGTTTCAGTTCTTTCCATTTCTGATTCTTCCAATCTTAAATTCAATTTCCACATTTCTGCCTTTTAGTGTGAATTTCTCCTGATAAACACATTTTTATCTGCAGCTTCGACAGATTTATACATTTTTGCAAGCTTTTTTTTTTTTTTGCTAATCAAATCAAATGCAATTTTGCATGTTATTTTTCACTCATATATTCATTTTTACACGCAGTTTCCCCTAAAATGTGCACTTTTTTCAACATTATAGAGCCGGAGAATTGCATAAGAGAATCCGAAAAAATGTGAATTTTAAAGGATGGCTTTGTTTCAGTTCTCTTATTGTTTCAGAAAGTGAGAATTTAATAGATTTGCCTATAAATGTGAACTGAATCAACTTTCTCTCCCATCCCTACTGCTCATGTATTTGAATGTGCACCTCACACAGCCCTCTTTACCCCTCTTTCTATATATTAATGTAGCATAATATAAGGTAAACGTTCAAAATGCAGAAACCAGACCCATAACCTATAGTACAGAATTCACCTTACGTGGCTCTTTAAGCCTAAATCTAGCATGTCTAGAGAGCCAATTATGCTTTTCTTTTCTTCTCTAGTCCAGCCAAAGGCTAAATCCTAAGACCTAAATATAATGTTCTATTTGTGGACAGCACATTCTGTGCGACAGTTTGTGTTAATCTGTTCTTAACCTGCAGTTTATATAGTTTATCCAGGCGTTAAGGCCTTTCAAGATGCTGAATAACTTCGCCTTAGGTAGCCTTGAGGAAGAAGCACAGGAGAATGTTAGCAGGTTCTGTTTTTACTTTTCTGGTGTGTGTGTGTGTGTGTGTGTGTGTGTGTGTGTGTGAGAGAGAGAGAGAGAGAGAGAGAGAGAGAGAGAGAGAGAGAGAGAGAAAGAAAGAAAGAAAGAAAGAAAGAAAGAAAGAAAGAAAGAAAATCAATGCTGTTTACTTTCTTTAAAGTACCAGAAAAGTCACAGAACAATCTACTCAGAAATAAGTCCTATTGAGTTCTATGGCGTTTACTCCCAATTAAATGGGTACAGTACTGCAGCCAAAATGTAACATAATTTGGGGCTCTATCCTTGGTAACAGGAAGAGAAGATTGGTAGCTGAGTCAGTAGACTAGAGCATGGAACTCTTAATCTCAAAGTCATGGGTTTGAGACCCACATGGGGCAAAAGATTCCTGCATTGCAGGGGGTTGGACTAGATGACCCTCGGGGTCCCTTTAAACTCCACAGTTTCATGATTCTATGAAAGAGATTGTAAAGTATGAAATACTTTCGGACAGCGATGGGTGTCTGGCAAGCTTTGCACCAGATCTGGCCCCCAAAACAAATAACTGATCCCTTTGTTCAGGTGGCAGCCCAAAGCATTGTTCAGAAAGGTTCATTTAATATCACATGTCTTCCATAGATTCAAAATGTACGTAATATATAAATGTGCATATTTGTATGTAATGCTGTGCTGGAGTATAAGTGCTCGGCAGCTGTGACTCCCTTATTGTTGGATGATGCAAACATCTTTCAGATGCCCAAGCACTCGCCAAAGGTTCAGTAGGAGCCAGTGTGGTGTAGTGGTTAAGAGCGGTAGACTCGTAATCTGGTGAACCGGGTTCAATTCCCCGCTCCTCCACATGTAGCTGCTGGGTGACCTTGGGCCAGTCACACTTCTTTGAAGTCTCTCAGCCCCACTCACCTCACAGAGTGTTTGTTGTGGGGGAGGAAGGGAGAGGAGAGTGTGAGCTGCTTTGAGACTCCTTCGGGTAGTGATAAAGCGGGATATCAAATCCAAACTCTTCTTCTCTTCTTCAGTTTGAAGCTGGGACGAAGTGTTTAGACCAACACTTTTTTCAAACTTCAGTCTAGAAAATGCCCTTCTAAAGACTGGATCAATCTTTGAGGAAGGAACTTTGCCACTTATGGAAAAGCTGCAGCTAAGCACATCTAGTTACTGGGATAGATCAGTTGGTGGAGCATGAGATTCTTAATCTCAGGGTCGTGGGTTTGAACCCCATGTTGGGCAAAAGATTCCTGCACTGCAGGGGGTTAGACTGTTAGGATACAGTTGTGTTCCACCTTTAGAACAGGCATGTGGAGTTATTGTATGTCACATGTCTGTTTACTTCCAGCACAGTCTGCTGGGACCTTCTGTTGTATATAGCTTTTGCCAATGCTGTTTGCTTGGACACGAAGGGAAGCAGACATAGTTTTCCTTTGTCCTGTTGCTGAATAAATGATTGTAAATATGCTTACATATGTCTCTGTCTGCTACTTCTGTTGCAGAGTTCTTATCTCTGCTGGCTTGCGTGCTCAGTCTCTAAAAGTCTTTGAGGCTTGAGATGACTCTCAGAAGTACTGTTTTTGGGGGACAGGAGGTGGGCAGTTGTGGGGGACTCCCTGGTCCTGAATGGGGTAACTGTGCCCCTGAAGGACCAGGTGCGCAGCCTGGGAGTCATTCTGGACTCGCAGCTGTCCATGGAGGCACAGGTCAATTCTGTGTCCAGGGCAGCTGTTTATCAGCTCCATCTGGTACACAGGCTGAGACCCTACCTGCTCACGGACTGTCTCGCCAGAGTGGTATATGCTCTGGTTATCTCTCGCTTGGACTACTGCAATGCGCTCTATGTGGGGCTACCTTTGAAGGTGACCCGTAAACTACAACTAATCCAAAATGCATGAGATAGACTGGTGACTGGGAGCAGCCGCCGAGACCATATAACACCTTGAAAGACCTACACTGGCTCCCAGTACGTTTCCGAGCACAATTCAAAGTGTGGGTGCTGACCTTTAAAGCCCTAAATGGCCTCGGTCCAGTATACCTGAAGGAGCGTCTCCACCTCCATCATTCTGCCTGAACACTGAGGTCCAGCGCCGAGGGCCTTCTGGCGGTTCCCTCACTGCGAGAAGCCAAGTTACAGGGAACCAGGCAGAGGGCCTTCTCGGTAGTGGCACCCGCCCTGTGGAACGCCCTCCCACCAGATGTCAAAGAGAAAAATAGCTACCAAACCTTTAGAAGACATCTAAAGGCAGCCCTGTTTAGGGAAGCTTTCAATGTTTAATAGATTATTGTATTTTAGTGTTTTGTTGGAAGCTGCCGAGAGTGGCTGGGGAAACCCAGCCAGATGGGTGGGGTATAAATAATAAATTATTATTATTATTATTATTATTATTATTATTATTATTATTATTATCATCATCATCATCATGGCCACTTCCAATTCTATAAGCCTATAAGCCTGTGATTCTATAAAATGGTAAAGTATCAACTTTGCATACAGAAGCTCTCTGGTTCAATCACTGACTCCCCCAGGTAAGATACTTCTGCCTGAATCCCTGCAGAGCCGCAGCCATACAGTGTCAATTGCTGGGACCACCAGTATGCAAAGCTTTGACCTTTCCACATGGGCTCCCTAGTGGATATCGCTCTGATTCTGCAAGGCAATCCTTATGCTCTTAATCTTGCATAGAGCTGAGGATTTCAGAGTGGCGGATGAGAGCGCAACATTTCCATGAACTGCAACGAACGAGGATAGCGAGTTTAAAGGAACTTTCCCCCAGCCCTGATGCCCCCTGCCCTCTTCAAAACAGAAGGGAGTTTTAAGCTGCAGCTGGTCAGGCATCGTTTCCTCCAGCTGTTATTGCTAGAACATAATATTCTCACATTGCCATCTGCGGAGTCCCCCCGTTCTTCCTGTGCATGTTCCCTCTTTCTACAGCTTAAGGATCATTATCCCAAACCATCCTCATTTAAACAAATGAATGTTCAACCTTCGTTAATGCAGCTTTGTTTTAATTGCTTGATCTTCCTGCTACAGTCTTTTTTTTAATAAAAAAAGTAACACACATTAAACACAGAACAAAACTGGCACTTTTTAATCACTTCCCTGTATTGCTATCGCTTTCACGTGTTCTCTTTTTTCTAATCCGCTCGGAACATTTCGCTTTCCCTAATTTTTGTTGGCATTTCCCCAAAATACACACATGGATGAGAATCCATAGGAAGGCTCCTACTGATCCTGTTTGCAATTCGCAAATGATGCCCTGCTATTGCCTGCTATTATATAAATGAGAAGAAAAAAGTAGGTCCTTTGTGTATTCCTTTGTGCAAAAGGTACAATGCAACCAACTACACAGAATGCATCATATAAAGTGTCTCACATGAAACCCAAGCTGGCAGGGTCCCTAAGTATATCCATTTCATATCAGACAGGAGACTTCTCTGTTTTTGGCGCCGTCTAAAGAAGTTCCTCTTTCAACCAGCCTTCTAAAAATAAATAAATCCCCATTGGTAGCAGTGATTTTATGATACGTGTTGTTGTCTAAAACTGTTTATAGTTTAGCTATTTCTTAAATAGTTTTTATATGCAATTGTTTTAAACTGCTTTCATACATATAACTGTTTTATATAATGTCAGTATATCATAAAGATGCTTCTTAGGAAATGATCCATGAATGAAATAATATATAAATAAATACACAATGTCTACCAGATAGTTGCTATCAATACTTAATGACACTCTCAGAGAACTCTAAAATGTAGTTTTACTAGACTTTCTCTTGAAAAAGCCATGCTGATTCTTTCCCAGCAAGACTTGTTCTTCTCTGTCCTTCAGCTTTCTGTCATTAATTATGCTTTCCAGCTTTCGCAGAACTGATGTCAAACTAACCAGCATGCAATTTCTCTCCCCTTACCAGATCCCTGATATTGCAGACAAATTAAATATTTTTTTGTTGTTAGGGTATAAGCAATTTCATCTGCTGATGGACTGTATGGAAACTTATGGCATGACAGATGTGTTAGTCCTGAAGGCATCACAAAACTCTTTGTTCATCTGAGAGCATGGAAACCTACAAAGTGGTCCCAAGAATGGCTTGGTGGAACAGGATACAAAGCCCTTTATCTGCTTTCATTTCTCAAAGAGATGGCACACTCTTTGGGCTACATGTACAAAATGAAACAGAGATACCAGCATTGTAAGCTGACACGGGGTCATCCACACTCCTTACATTTTGCAGGTTTTGTCGGTGGTACATTAGTGAGGTCCTTTCTGAGATGGAGAGCAGTGATTGGGATTAAAGTTCATCATGGAGGTGCTACGCAAGGTATATTTTTAACGTGTCAGAACACTGCTTTTCACATTTCCTCCAAGGTTTTATATATGGCTCTATCCTGCTCTTCAGCTGCGTTGGAAACTAATTGGGTCTCTTGGCACACAGCTCTGTGTGGCTCCGCGGCCTTCTTGCTCATTATAAATTCTGCAGGTGCTTTTTAAAGAACGCTCAGGTGATCAGGGCAGCAAGTCACACGGGAATACCATGGTTTCCATTGAAAGAGCTTAAGACCTTGCTAGCACCTGGGTCTTCCAGGGCCATTTCAAATTTGCCAAGCTGGCAAATCATTAGCTAGAGCAAAGGAGCATTACTTGTAATGCGTGGGGTGGGGAAAAATCTAACTGTGCTTCTCCTATAGAAGAAGGGCAAGCTATCCCTCCCTGTGTGACACCTGCCATAAGAACATAAGCTGAGCTCTTCTGGATTAGACGCGGGTGGCGCTGTGGGTTAAACCACAGAGCCTAGGACTTGCCGATCAGAAGGTCGGCGGTTCGAATCCCCGCAACGGGGTGAGCTCCCGTTGCTTGGTCCCTGCTCCTGCCAACATGGCAGTTCGAAAGCACGTCAGAGTGCAAGTAGATAAATAGGTACCACTCCAGCGGGAAGGTAAACGGCGTTTCTGTGAGCTGCTCTGGTTTGCCAGAAGCGGCTTAGTCATGCTGGCCACATGACCCAGAAGCTGTACGCCAGCTCTCTCGGCCAGTAAAGCAAGATGAGCGCCACAACCCCAGAGTCGGTCACGACTGGACCTAATGGTCAGGGGTCCCTTTACCTTTAGATCTAGTCCAGACTCCTGATGCAAACAATGGCTACCTGCACATCTCTGGGTAGCCCCTAGGGACAAGAAAGCAAAAGCCCTTTGCTGTTGTTGCTCTTCAGCAATTATTATTATTATTACTATTTATTATTATTATTATTATTATTATTATTATTATTATTATTATTATTTATCACATCCTCTTAAAGGATCCCAGGGAGCCGAACACATCAGAACTATTAAAAACATTCTAAAACACGTTTTAAAACAACCACATTCTCTCAGCCAATGATTTCAGGGTTGCCAGGAATGGCAGCTTTCAGCCATTAAATGCCTGCGTAAATAGGAATGTTTTAAAATTCCTCCTGTAATATAACAGTAAGTAAGACAGCGGCACTTCACCAGCGAGGGCATTCCACAAATGGGAAACTGGCACTGAGAAGGCATTATTTTCCTTTATTACTTTATTATATATTTATTCCATTTGTATACCCCCTTTATCTTCCAATGAGCTCAAGGTGGTGTACATGGTTTTCTCTCCCACCCCCCCATTTCATCCTCATAAATAACTCTGTGAGGTAGGTTAGGCTAAGAAATGGTGACAGGCCCAACGTCGCCCAGTGAGTTTCATGACTGAGTGAGGATTCGAACCCTGCTCTCCCAGGCCATAGTCCAACACTCTAACCATTATGCCACACTGTAGTCACAGATCCATTGATAGATTCATCCTTCACAACAGGAAGAATAAGAAGTGGTCCCCTAGATGATTCTTGGGGTTCCTTCCAACTCTACAATTCTAGGATTCTAGGATTGTTCATTTCCAATCTCATGTAATAATAATAATAATAATAATAATAAGAAGAAGAAGAAGAAGAAGAAGAAGAAGAAGAAGAAGAAGAAGAAGTTATTTGTTATTTATACCCTGCCTATCTGGTGGGCATCCCCAGCCACTCTGGGCGGCTTCCAACAAAATATTAAAATACAGTAATGTATCAAACATTAAAAGCTTCCCTAAACAGGGCTGCCTTCAGATGTCTTCTAAAAGTCTGGTAGTTGTTGTTCTCTTTGACATCTGGTGGGAGGGCGTTCCACAGGGAGGGCGCCACTACCGAGAAGGCCCTCTGCCTGGTTCCCTGTAGTCCATCTTTTATACCACAAGGGCACCCAGTGAGCCAAAGCACAGGAGAAAGCATTTATGAAAGGCGCAGTCCAGCCAGCATTAAGTCCTTTTGAGTTCAGCAAGAGGGAATGAATCGCTTCCCCAATTTCCCCACTGGAATCAACAGGAATGAAACACGGTTAACTTTGTTCACAGCTTGCCTCATTTATTATTATTATTATTATTATTATTTTACATTGATATCCTACTTCCAAGAAACTCAAGGTGCTATACATAGTTCTCCTCCTCCCCATTAGAAGAAACAAGTAAGTATTAGCGGTCACATTTATGCCGCTTTTCGGGAAGTGTATTATGCAGTTTTGATGGGAAAGTTAATTTCAAGCAATTGCTTAAACCCACCTTTTCTCTTGATGGCTCAGTTAACTTTAATTTCAACTAATACACTCTGATTGTGTGGTTCTTTGGAAATGCAGGAAAGGGGCACTGAGGTCCCCACTCATTTGCCAACATCCCTTCTGTTGTTTGGGTTTGGGTTTGATATCCCGCCTTTCACTCCCTTTAAGGAGTCTCAAAGCGGCTAACTTTCTCCTTTCCCTTCCTCCCCCACAACAAACACTCTGTGAGGTGAGTGGGGCTGAGAGACTTCAAAGAAGTGTGACTAGCCCAAGGTCACCCAGCAGCTGCATGTGGAGGAGCGGAGACGCGAACCTGGTTCCCCAGATTACGAGACTACCGCTCTTAACCACTACACCATGCTGTTGTTGTTTAGTCATTTAGTCGTGTCCAACTCTTCGTGACCCCATGGACCAGAGCACGCCAGGCACCTCTGTCCTCCACTACCTCCCGGAGTTTGATCAAACTCATACTGGTAACCTCGAAAACACTATCCAACCATCTCGTCCTCTGTCGTCCCCTTCTCCTTGTGCCCTCCATCCTACACTAGTGATATTACAGATGCTGCTTTTATAAAAAGGGAACAGGGCAGAGTGCTGTGTTTTGCCTTGTTAAATTTCAAACCAGCTCCCGAAACAGTCCAGCGATCTTCCTGTCCCTGATCCCCATTCCCCAAATGCGGGTGCAAATACAATTCCCGTTTAATGCACAAGGCATTTGTTTCAGTCAAAACACTCAGACAACAGCAAAATAGACTGCACGGTTTTAATTACTGACTTTTGCGTTTTGGCTCCCTGCGGGCATTTGAACTTCTGTTGAATGACAAAGTCTTGGTGGCCCCGCTTCTCTTGCAGTTTGTAGGCACGCAAACATAGTTAAGATGTCAGGGGGTGAAAAAGGAACCTGGTACCCATTTGATAAGCGGAAGACATAACGGAACAGAAAGGCATTGCAGAAACATCCTTGGCATGCACTCTGTCATGATCATAAAACCCAAGCGAGGCCCTGAAGTGAGGCTTTATAAAATACACACACTAATCAAATGTAGCGCTTGTTTCTCCAGACACTAAGTACATTTTGTGGAAATAAATTCCATGAAAATCACTGGAACATTCCTATTACGACAACTCCTTCCAAGGAGAGGCCGAACTAATGCATTTCAGAGAGAGGTGGCTGATCTCAGGCTCCAGGCGTTAGGACCATAAGATGGCCACAAGGTTGGTATCTAGAACACTGTCAGCACCTCTATGCATTGGGGAAGCAGCCGCCTCCAAATGCAGTAACTCCTTGATAATTATTTTTTTTTAATTTGATGCGCTAAAGATTTGTGATATTAAAAGGTATTTCCATTTTGACAGAGATTCATGTACACCTAGGCTTTGAGGTAGTGTATCTCTTATTTTTATTTGACATGATTTACATATATATTGATTAATAGAGCAAAAGTCTTGTAAGCAGCTTACAACAGACACCTAAAAGTTTCCTTTAAAAAACCCAATAAAAAACAAAGATCAGAAAAAGGCTACATAAGTACAGTGGTACCTCTGGTTATGTACTTAATTTGTTCTGGAGGTCCATTCTTAACCTGAAACTGTTCTTAACCTGAAGCACCACTTTAGAGAATGGGGCCTCCCACTGCCACTGTGCTGCCGACGCACAATTTCTGTTCTTATCCTGAAGCAAAGTTCTTAACCTGAGGTACTATTTCTGTAACCTGTAGCGTATGTAACCTGAAGTGTATGTAACATGAGGTACCACTGTATTTTAAAATATTAAATAACCCCAGCATTCATCCTCACTAAAAATCACTTGTTAAAAGTTCATGCTAAAATTACGTGCCTCGGTAGTGCTGCTGGAACAAATAATGTTTTTAGCAGGTCCTGAAAACAATATAGTGAAGGCGGCTGCCTAATATCAGGGAGTTTCAAATTGTAGGTGCTCCACATTCAAGAGCTAATTTCTTGAAAGAGTGGAAGAAACATTACATGGTATTTGTAAAGTTCAATGGACTCCTGTGGAGTGAGGTGATCCTTCGAGTAAACTAGTCCCTCTGAATACCAGATGCCAGGGACATGTGTGTTGGATTCATGCCTCCTGAAGTCATCTGGCTGGCCACTTTAGAAAGGAAAATACTTCAGTGGGTGGGACTTTGCCTGATCCAGGAGGTCTCCTTTTTCGTTCTGACATTGTTTCTTGTCAACACACTGTTTTGAAGTGCTGAAAAATCTGAAAAGGCTGTGAACTAAAGCACGAGTGGCAAGCAGGCAAACACCTTGGCCAAAAATATCACTGTCATGGAAGCCCATTTTCAGAAAACTCAACCATCGTGGATTGGGTTTGCACTAATAAAAATTTTGAGACCTACATAAATTAGGCAAAGTAAGCAAATTTGCAAAATAATAATTAATAATAATAATAATAATAATAATAATAATAATGATTTATTTATACCCCGCCCATCTGCTGGTCCTCCCCAGCCACTCTGGGCGGCTTCCATAAAAACCACAAATACAGTAAAATATCACACGTTAAAAACTTCCCTGAACTTAAGATGTCTTCTGAATGTCAGGTAGTTGTTTATCGTTTTGACATCTGCTGGAAGGGCGTTCCACAGGGCGGGCGCCACTACCGAGAAGGCCCTCTGCCTGGTTCCCTGTAGCTTTGCTTCTCGCAATGAGGGAACCGCCAGAAGGCCCTCGGCGCTGGACCTCAGCGTCCGGGCAGAATGATGGGGGTGGAGACGCTCCTTCAGGTATACTGGACCGAGGCCGTTTAGGGCTTTAAAGGTCAGCACCAACACTTTGAATTGTGCTCGGAAACATACTGGGAGCCAATGTAGGTCCTTCAAGACCGGTGTTATATGGTCTCGGCGGCCGCTCCCAGCCACCAGTCTAGCTGCTGCATTCTGGATTAGTTGTAGTTTCTGGGTCACCTTCAAAGGTAGCCCCACGTAGAGTGCATTGCAGTAGTCCAAGCGGGAGATAACCAGAGCATGTACCACTCTGATGAGACAGTCCGCAGGCAGATAGGGTCTCAGCCTACGTACCAGGTGGAGCTGGTAAACAGCTGCCCTGGACACAGATTTGACCTGTGCCTCCATGGACAGCTGTGAGTCCAGAATGACTCCCAGGCTGCGCACCTGGTCCTTCAGGGGCACAGTTACCCCATTCAGGACCAGGGAATCTTCCACACCTGCCTGTCCCCCAAAAACAGTACTTCTGTCTTGTCAGGATTCAACCTCAATCTGTTAGCCGCCATCCAACCTCCAACCGCCTCCAGGCACTCACACAGGACCTTCACTGCCTTCACTGGTTCTGATTTAAAAGAGAGGTAGAGCTGGGTATCATCCGCATACTGATGAACACCCAGCCCAAATCCCTGATGATCTCTCCCAGCGGCTTCATGTAGATGTTGAAAAGCATGGGAGAGAGGACCGAACCCTGAGGCACCCCACAAGTGAGGGCCCAGGGGTCTGAACACTCATCCCCCACCACCACTTTCTGAACCCGGCCCAGGAGGAAGGAGCGGAACCACTGTATAACAGTGCCTCCAGCTCCCAGCCCCTGAAGATAGTCCAGAAGGATGTTATGGTCGATGGTATCAAACGCCGCTGAGAGATCCAGCAGAACTAGGAAACAGCTCTCACCTTTGTCCCTAGCCCGCCGGAGATCATCAACCAGTGCGACCAAGGCAGTTTCAGTCCCATGATGAGGCCTGAATCCCGACTGGAAGGGATCCAAATGGTCCGCTTCTTCCAGGCGTGCCTGGAGTTGTTCGGCAACCGCTCGCTCAATCACATTGCCCAAGAATGGAAGATTTGAGACTGGGCGATAGTTGGCCATCGTGGCCGCATCTAAAGATGGTTTTTTAAGAAGCGGTTTAATAACCGCCTCTTTCAGCGGGTCTGGGAAGGCTCCCTCATGGAGGGAAGCATTCACCACCCCACGAAGCCCATCGCCCAGTCCTTCCCGGCTAGCTTTTATAAGCCAGGATGGGCAAGGATCCAGGAGACAGGTGGTTGGTTTCACTCGTCCAAGCAGCCTGTCCACATCCTCGGAGGTAACAGATTGGAATTGATCCCACTCAACTTGACTAGACAGAACTCTAGCACTCTCCCGCCCCGGCCCTGCTCCCACGGTGGAGTCTACTTCTTCCCGAATCTGAGCGATTTTATCTGCAAAAAACTTTGCAAAATCATTGCAGGAGAACATGTGGCCCGTATTGGGCCCCGATGTTGCAGGTGGTTCCGCTAAATTGTGAACCACCTGAAAAAGTCTCCTGCTGCTGTTTTCTGCAGATGCAATAGAGGCGGTGAAGAAATTCTTCTTCGCCGTCGCTATCGCCACTTGGTAGGCTCGACGTTGAGCTCTAACCTGTGTCCGGTCAGATTCGGAATGAATTATCCGCCACCGCCGCTCTAGCCGTCTCAACGATTGTTTCATTGCCCTCAGCTCCGTGGAAAACCATGGGGCTGTCCGGGCTCCATGCAATCGGAGAGGGCGCTTCGGAGCCAAACAGTCAATAGCCCTGGTTAACTCCACATTCCAGCGGGCCACCAGGGAATCAGCTGAAAGGCCATCAACATGGGATAAAGCATCCCCTACCACTCTCTGGAAACCATTTGAATCCATTAAGTGGCGGGGGCGGACCATCCAAATTGGTCCCACCTCCCTGCAGAGGGGATGGGTCGCAGAGAAGTCCAGTTGCACCAGGAAGTGATCTGACCATGGCACTTCTTTCGTTTCGCTTTTACTTAGTGTCAGATCACCAACATCCATAGAGGTAAACACCAGGTCCAAGGCATGTCCGTGGCTATGGGTTGGGCCAGACTTATTCAGGGACAGCCCCATGGAGGCCATGCTTTCCACGAAGTCCCGAGCGGCCCCTTGTAAGGTCGTGTCGGCACGGATGTTAAAATCCCCTAGGACGACCAAGCTAGGTGTCTCCAGGAGAACATCCGCCACGACCTGAAGCACCTCGGGCAGGGAATCCTTGGTGCAGCGGGGAGGTCGGTACACCAAAAGGAATCCTGTACTGCCCCTATTGCCCAACTTCCAGAACATGCACTCGGAAAACTGGGTCTTCCCAATAGGACGCCTGGTGCAAACTAATGACTTCCTAAAAATCACTGCAACCCCCCCCTGCCCACATGACCTGGGTTGCTGTGCGTAAGAGAAACCTGGTGGACAAGCAGCGGCAAGGACAGGCCCATCTGCTTCATCCAACCAAGTCTCTGTTACACATGCCAGGTCAAGTCCTCCATCCATGATCAAGTCATGGATGGCAGTGGTCTTATGAATCATTGACCTGGCATTGCACAGCAGCACCTTCAGGTCATGTGGGTATCCCTTGCTGATTCTAGTATCCATCCGGTCAGGACCAGACCCGGAGGCAGGAATAGTCCTCAGACAACGACTAAACCTGCCCCCTCTGTAACGACATGGTCTAGTCTTAGCGTAACTCCTCCTCCTACCCGTGATCACTGAGATCGGTTGCCCCAGTGCATCCCCCCCCCTGTGGAACATGCCCCAGCCATTTTGTGGGCTGGGGCCCACTCCCCGGCAGCCCTGACCCCTCCCCCTAAGAACAAAATAAGACCTTAAACAAACAAACAAAACCAATAAAACAATACAAACAAACAAAATGTAAAAATTACAAAAACATCAAAATAAAAAATAATTCCCCCAGCCCAAGCAAACATCCATCCCACCCCCACCCCCCACATACAAAAAATCCAAAAGAAATTTTTTTAAAAACATTTTAAAAACACTCTGTGCCCCTCCGGCAGTAACAAATAAGAAGATTTGTTTCCTTCGAGGCTCTCTGCCTCATGTGCCAGGCTTTGTTTCTGCTGGGGACAGAAAAGCATCCACAGTCTGCTTTTGCTCATGTCCAACTTGTGCTATCTTTGCCACTCAGTAGCGTCCCCCAGTCTTAGTCTGTAAAACTCTTGGAACAAATGCTACACATGTTTTAGCTTTGTTATTTTGCAGATTGCTAGTATACATAACAAAAGACATGTTAAAAATAAAAATAATTATATCAATGCCACTGGATAGGCAAAGAGCTGTCCAGGGTACTGAAGTTCTTCCCCCGACTAAGGTAAAGGTAAAGGTAAAGGTACCCCTGCCTGTACGGGCCAGTAGTGTCCAACTCTAGGGTTGTGTGCTCATCTCACTCTAGAGGCCGTGAGCCGTCGCCGTCTGAAGACACTTCCAGGTCACGTGGCCAGCGTGACGAAGCTGCAGCTGGCGAGCCAGCACCAGAGCAGCACACGGAAACGCCATTTACCTTCCTGCTATAAAGCGGTCCCTATTTATCTACTTGCACTTAGGGGTGCTTTTGAACTGCTAGGTGGGCAGGAGCTGGGACCGAATGACGGGAGCTCACCCTGCCGCGGGGATTCGAACCGCCGACCATACGATCGGCAAGTCCTAGGCACTGAGGTTTTACCCACAGCGCCACCCGCGTCCCACTCTTCCCTCGACTACTGGAAATTATCTCCAGTCCCTCTTACAGCTTCTTGATTTTGCCATCCATTCACTATCTATCTTTCCATGTACCAAAAACCTACCCAGAGTGGTGTGGCTAACGTGGTTCCCCTCAGATGCTGTAGGAATCCACCATCTCCCATTAGCCCTGGTCAGATTGGACAATAGTCAGAGATGACGGGCACTATGATGGCTACTTTTAGGCTGGGATATTGGGTCAGTGTCCAAGGTGACATAAGTTCAAATCCCAACTCATCCAGAAATGCTTACTGTCTGTGTTCAACCCACTTCACGGGGCTTCTGCAAGGCTAATGACTGAAGAATTGATGCTTTTGAATTATGGTGCTGGAGGAGACTCTTGAGAGTCCCATGGACTGCAAGAAGATCAAACCTATCCATTCTGAAGGAAATCAGCCCTGAGTGCTCACTGGAAGGACAGATCGTGAAGCTGAGGCTCCAATACTTTGGCCACCTCATGAGAAGAGAAGTCTCCCTGGAAAAGACCCTGATGTTGGGAAAGATGGAGGGCACAAGGAGAAGGGGATGACAGAGGACGAGATGGTTGGATAGTGTTCTCGAAGCTACCAGCATGAGTTTGACCAAACTGCGGGAGGCAGTGGAAGACAGGAGTGCCTGGTGTGCTCTGGTCCATGGGGTCACGAAGAGTTGGACACGACTAAACAACAACAACAACAGGCCCTGAAAGCTGCATTGAATTTATTGGAGGAAGGGTGGGCTGAAATTTAAAATATTTTTGCAGTCTTGATGGCTAAAAACTTGCATTTGGGGGCTGTGGGGAAGAAGAAGACAAGGAGGAGGAGGAGGAGGAGGAGGAGGAGGAGGAGGAGGAGGAGGAGGAGGAGGAGGAGGAGTTTGGATTTGATATCCCGCTTTATCACTACCTGAAGGAGTCTCAAAGCGGCTAACATTCTTCTTTCCCTCCCTCCCTCATAACAAACACTCTGTGAGGTGAGTGGGGCTGAGAGACTTCAGAGAAGTGCGACTAGCCCAAGGTCACCCAAAAAGCTGCATGTGGAGGAGTGGAGATTCAAACCCGGTTCACCAGATTACGAGTCTACCGCTCTTAACCACTATACCACACTGGGGAGATGAACATAAAAGCTCGTCTTTCTAGGATGCAGAAAATACACATTTCTAGATCTTCTGCAAATACCACTGCAGAGTATGTATCCAAGATATATCAGCATTATCCTGTGTGAAGTAATTCTCATGTCCAAGGACTAACAAGAAACTGGTGCAAATTTCCTTTTCATTTGTAGAAGAGCAGAGACAATCATTATCATATAGGAATGATTATTGAAACAAACTGAGCAACAAATTAATCCTGAATTCATTTACACTGACTCTACCAGGCTCTTAACTACCTCCACTCATTACTTACTCTCGCTTCGCCTAACACACCCCAGCTTTCTCTGTTTTTCACTCCAAATCCTCAATCTCCCTTAAATGAACTTAAAGGAGTTTTTCACTGCTTAAGATGTTGATACCACTCTAAAGCATCTCTCCCTCAGCATGTTAAGGCTTAGGGATAACATAGCACAAGTTGGACCAGCTGCAACAAAAAAAGTTTCATTCTCCCATTCCCCTCCACTTCCCGCAACAGCTACTTAGCATTCTCAAGCCAGCTATTGCTACAGAAGGATCATCACTCACTCTGAAAATTGGTACTAGAGGAAATGATTCTGCAAAATACCAGTCACCACCACAAAAGAAGCTGGTTCAGTAATAAGTTACCATCACATCTATCTTCTCTGTATATCTCCCTCCACCGCCCATGATTAACATGGCATTACTTCTGTGCTCATCTATTTTCAGGCAGGTAGAGTCCTTTTTTCCCTTGGTTAGACAGGTATTTTCCTCAATGGGCTCCTTAGTTGCTGCTGGCTTCTTCTTTTGTCCGATTTCCTGCTCTGCAAGCCACCTGTCACGATCTTTCTGCTTAAAAGAGATCACAATATAGCCGTTTTTGACATGTTACAAGGTTAATGGTACCAGAGACCTATGACTGTATGGAATGGAAAGGAACAACCACGAAAAAACATTTTATTGAAAGAAGCAAATCTTTGGTTTTCCCCACATGTGAACATAATACCTGTATTGTGACGGACTTTAGAGAAAAGGAAAGCGAGAGGGAGCATGAAAGAGGTATATAAAATTATGCATTCTGTGAAGAAAGTGAACAGTGATAAGCCCCTCCCCAATAATACTACAACTTGGGGGACATCCAATCAGTGGCGTAGTATAGGGGGGCTACTATTCTAATAAGGGAAGGCATTGTTGAATAGTGGGTAGACATGGCAGACGACACAGCGATTTCTCCAAAGCAGCTCTTTATTTTGTAAGCTGGAACAGAACTGAACAGCAAACAGCTCAGCCGGCCTGCTTTTATAGGCAGCCGGCTGTCAACATTGTAGCAACAACAACCCAGGGTTTCCCGCCTAAAATAACTGACGTGGACCTGAGTGAAAACTATCTACAGTATCCCCCTGCTGGCCCAGGGTGAGAACTTCAGTACATAACAGGCATGATTGGCTAAAATTGAGCAAGTCAGTGGATGACGTTCGCAGATTTCATTATGGGACCTTCTACCTCCCCACCCCCAACCCCGCTTGGTTTGGGAACTGATTACGCAGCAGATGCATTGTACGCATTACTTTGAAAGTGTATCCAATTTTGATGAGCCGCTGGTAATATGAAATCATTGTTTATCTTAGCCCCAAGGTATTGTGTGACATACCTAGGACCGTGGGAGATTATTATTATTATTATTTTAAAAAGCACCGCTTCATGCAATGACTCATAATGGGAGAAATGTTTAAATAACCTAGTACTGAAAGTATTAGCGTTACATAAAAATAGCATATCTATAAATGTGCCATCTGGTTCAGAAGAAGGTATTTTAAAAACAAGTAAGAACTAATACAATTTGCATCCACTTGATAGAAGGAACTACGCCTGAAAGTGCATTGATGTTCAGTCTTGTGTAGTTTCTCGGATTATGAATGCAACTGAGTGATAAGTAGCTACTGCAAAAGCATGGCAATGAACCAGTAAAAAACACACACAACAACCACAGTTAATTTGCTAGCTAAGCTCCTTGTAACAATGAAGCCAGTGATCCTTCCCCCATCATACCTTCCTCCCTAGACATTCTGGGCCTAAAAGATACTTGACAATGCTACCTCCATCCTTAGGCTCCATCACAAACTAGCTCTGACTGGGGACACACTTTGAGTGCATCAAGTCAAGGTTACGCAGGCATACAGAAAGGTAGCCTTGGTGGTTGATACTCAACTGTAGAATTTCCTTTCACTGGGAACTTGCCAAAGCTTGAGTATGAACATCTCCTAGAATAGGTGTAATTTTTTAAATTAAAAAATCTAGTTAGTTTTTGATGGCCTTGGTAAATTGAGGTTGTTTTGATCACTGTGATCAGGGAGTTCATTATCTGAATATATAATAATAATAATAGTAATTTATTATTTATACCCCGCCCATCTGGCTGAGTTTCCCCAGCCACTCTGGGTGGCTTCCAATCAAGTGTTAAAAACAATACAGCATTAAATATTAAAAACTTCCCTGAACAGGGCTGCCTTCAGATGTCTTTTAAAAAGAAGATAGCTGCTTATTTCCTTCACATCTGAAGGGAGGGCGTTCCACAGGGCGGGCGCCACTACCAAGAAGGCCCTCTGTCTGGTTCCCTGTAACCTCACTTCTCGCAATGAGGGAACCGCCAGAAGGCCCTCGGCGCTGGATCTCAGTGTCTGGGCTGAACGATGGGGGTGGAGACGCTCCTTCAGGTATACTGGACCGAGGCCGTTTAGGGCTTTAAAGGTCAGCACCAACACTTTGAATTGTGCTTGGAAATGTACTGGGAGCCAATGTAGTTCTTTCAGGACTGGTGTTATATGGTCCTGGTGGCCACTCCCAGTCACCAGTCTAGCTGCCACATTCTGGATTACTTGCAGTTTCCGGGTCACCTTCAAAGGTAGCCCCACGTAGAGCGCATTGCGTGATGCCCAACACTCAAGGAAAGGGCTGCAGCTCAGTGGTAGAACATCTGCTTTGCATGCTGATAGTCCCACAACTCACCCTAGCATCTCCAGGGTAGGACTTGGAATGTCCCATCTCAGACCCAGGAGAGCTGTTGCCAGCCAGTGTCTACAGTACTGAGACTGATGGACCAGTGCTATAATGGCCTTGCTATAAAGCAGCTGCGAAGTTTCTATGTACTCTCCCCTTTGCTATAGTTCAAATACAATTACAAGGTGAACTCTCTGGGATGCGGCATCTCTGCATATCCCAGTTTACTAGAAGCAATCGATTTCCTTTCTGTTATTAAGCCTCAGCCTCCTCACAATAAAGGAGAATATTTTCGGAGCAGGAAGCAACGTGATTATTTTCCTCATGGGTTCATTTATAGCTCTGATGCCAGAATTTCAAAATGCAGGGCATTTATTACACCGTGCCACAGATCCAAGACAGCCCTGACAAAGTCTCCTTTTTTCTTAACGCATTGTCACAAGTAAATGATCTACAAGCTGAAGAGTCGATTCATTTTCAATTTACCTTTATTGCAGCAAAGCCAATTTTTCTCCCCTAGCTGTGGGGAACAATACGCTTTGCAGTGTGCATTTTGTTGCCGGGGTCAGAATAGCCACTATTTTATTTACATTATCGCACCATGCTTTGAAAGCTCTGTAGCAGGCCTGTTTATACTTTCTCCCTCTCTTTAGAATATAGAAAATATTCTAGTCCCTGTGTGGGAGACCAGGTAGAAAGGATCCCCCAGGGTAGGAGGCTGTGGGAAGAAACAGAAGTTCCCAGCTCTACTTTTCTGTAGCTGGATAAAGAATATGAGACAAATGTGATAAAGGGTTTTTATAGCTTCTCCTCTCTCTTGTTTCTCAATTTTTTGTTTTTCCCTCTTATTTTGACTTTTCAGTGTCTTTTTCTTCTTTTAGATTAGTTGTTTGGCTTTTATTGTACCTTATGTTGAAAACTTTCAATAAAAACATTTAACAAAAAAAATTGTAGAAATTAGAAAACATTTATGAATAGCCAACGCTCTCCTATGCATGCCAAGTGCAGATTTTTTTTGGGGGGGGGAAATATACGATGAATTAAAAAAGATGATAGGGATAACTTTTACTAAAAAACCGGAGGCATTTCTATTAAGTATTTTAGATAAAGAGATACCAAAAAAAATCTAAGAGAGGTATTCTTGTATGCAACTGCAATACTTGTGGCCAGCAAACTCAGAAGAAACTCAAAGCAAAAACTTGCAGAAAAATGGGATGGTTATAGAAGATATGTTCAAAAATACAATAATAGTTTTGACTCCGTGCTAGCATTTGAGTGACAAAGGAAGTAAAAGGAGCTGGATGACAATTAAGGATTTATTATGTTTTCAGAATGTATTGGAAAATTTATATAGAAAGGTTTATTGTTTTGTGCACATTCGATTGTAAGATAAAACATATGCAAAGGGACTTGACAGGAAGTCAAAATTGAAGAAAACATTTTGTAAGATAAAAGGGGGAAAATATTTACTTTCATTATTATCATTTTTGTGCGTGTGTGTCTGTACATATGTGTGTTTTGTATGGAATGTTTGGGAGGAAATAAGATGGTAAATAACAAATAAACTAAATATTGATGTATGTAATTTTTATTTCTCAGTTATATTTAGTGGTAGTATGGTTGTAATTTTTTGTAACATAAAATCATTCAATAAAAATTATATATATATATTTAAAAAGTGCAGCTCTGCACTCAGGAGAGGAAAACCTCATAGTTGGTAACGAATTTTAACAGGGACTCAGCAAAGGCTGAAGGAACCAAACACCCACTGAGTTTCACCAACTGACTGACTCCAATACAAATCAAGGTACATATAGATGGTTCTCCACAGGGCAAACAAGTAAATCCCATTGAATTCAATCTGTTTGATGCCATATGGTGTCAGGAGCAGGAAAAACAAAAAAAAATTCCTTCCAGTAGCACCTTAAAGACCAACTAAGTTAGTTCTTGGTATGAGCTTTCGTGTGCATGCACACTTCTTCAGATACACAAGTGTGCATGCACACGAAAGCTCATACCAAGAACTAACTTAGTTGGTCTTTAAGGTGCTACTGGAAGGAATTTGTTTTGTTTTGACTATGGCAGACCAACACGGCTACCTATCTGTAACAGGAGCAGGAAAGTTAAACCAAAGAAAAAGGTAGGAAGAATCAGGAGGCCCCTTCCTTTGCAGCCGTGACTTGAATTCTGTGCTTTTTTAATTGAACTGCCTCATGAAACAACATTAATTCCCTGCATGTAATAACACACACAGAAAAGTTGACTATAGCTGTTTCCATGATGTGCTCTCTTGCTCCCCTGCAGGGAGCTTTTGTTGGAGGAACGGCCCAGAACTCTACCATCTCTTTGGGGTGTAAAATATAGATGAGCTCAGCGCTTGTTGGCTACACTGAGCCATTCCTGTGTCAGCTGGAGTTATTACTAGACAAGTAACATATTCCCTTGGGAACTTTCCCACATTCTCATGCTTCTCACTGATCCATCTACTTATTGATATATTTATTGCATGAATTTTATATACCGCTTGATTGTAATAAAATCTCAAAGCAGTTTACAAGAAGAATGAAACAATATAAGTGAAAAGGGGCAGCAACTATTTTAAACATTCAGAAAATCATTAAAATCAACAATAAGCTAAGTCCAGATGAAAATACGTCAACATGTCTGGATAGGTTTTGCCTAAACAAAAAACAGCTGCTGAAAAGAGCATTATTATTATTATTATTATTATTATTATTATTATTATTATTATTATATAATTTATATACCGCTGTATACCCAGAGGTCTCAGGGCGGTTCACAGAAGAAAATCAAAATATAAAAGCACAAGATACATAATCAAAATAAAAACAACAGCCCAATAACCCAATAACACCCTCCCGCAGTACAGGCGACAACCATTTTAGGCACAATTGCCAACACTCGGGTCCTTTAGGACCTGGAAAAAGACAGAATGGGGGTGGAACAGGGTGGGGCAATGCACACAAAAATGCAGAGAGGCGGGACTTAGGTTGACTCCAGTCATGTGACCTGGAGACCTGACACTAAGCACTTGTTTTCCTTTTGCGTGTCGAGGTCCCCAGGGCCACCCCAATAACTCACACATCACACAGAATTTTTTGTTTAAGATTGTTGGCATAATTTTGGCCACAACTTTATTAAAATACAAATTTGTGAGTGGTTGCTTAGGCATTGGTTGCGACTATCTGCCCCCACCATGGGGGACAGATTGACATTCCGCACGATGCGAAAGTCAGAATAGGGGAATACACTTGGGGGTAACGACGGAGCAGGGAACCTGCCCTCACCCCAAATGCAACCAGGAGCTCATTGCTATGGCCCGAGCCCCCTTGACAGAGTGGACAAGCAATAGTTAGCCCCCAAGGAGGAGCGTCTCAAGAAGGAGCGTCTCCACCCCCATCATTCTACCTGGACACAGGTCCAGCACCGAGGGCCTTCTGGCGGTTCCCTCACTGTGAGAAGCCAAGTTACAGGGAACCAGGCAGAGGGCCTTCTCGGTAGTGGCGCCTTCCCTGTGGAACACCCTCCCACCAGATGTCAAAGAGAACAACAACTACCAGGCTTTAGAAGACATCTGAAGGCAGCCCTGTTTCGGGAAGCTTTTAATGTTTGATGTATTTTAATATTCTCTTGGAAGCCGCCCAGAGTGGCTGGGGAGGCCCAGCCAGATGGGCGGGGTATAAATAAATTATTATTATTATTATTATTATTATTATTATTATTATTATTATTATTATTATTCCTTTAATGGAATCCCTCGCAGCAGCAGCATTAGAGGGGCAGGCACTCAACCTACCAAGGGCAGGCACTCAACCACTGCCCCTCAACCAACCAAACCACAAACCAATGCCTAACCGCAACCTTACAAGTTGTGACGATTTGCTACGCAGTAGGCAAAAACCAAATGGCCCCAGCCAATCAGATAGACAAAATTCCTCCAGGGCCCCTGCCCCAAGAGCAGACGACCCCATGACAGGCATAGCAAGGTCAAAGCGCACAACCCTAATTCTAGGGAGGGGGGGCGGGCAATCCGCTGCACGGTCAAAAAGAGGAAGCCCTAGCCTCATGCAAGGAGTTTTAGCATTTCTGGCTGTCAGTCAACAAATGGCAACATTAACTTCTTCCCAACAACAAGGGAAGCCCCAATCGCATCAGTGGCCAACGATCAATAAGTCCGCCCCCAACTTTGGAGTGTCCTGGCGGCCCCCACCGCAACACGTGCTCTCCATGAAGGAGAACACGCTTTGCCAGACTTAAGCAGAGCAGCAGCCCCACTGCTGAATGGAGTTTGGATCTGGCGTAACTTTATGCTTGCTTAACTTACGCAAACTTGCTTAATGCCAGCTTCCTGTGCATAGGATTGCTCCCTCAAA
This sequence comes from Podarcis muralis, assembly GCF_964188315.1. Classification (NCBI taxonomy): domain Eukaryota; kingdom Metazoa; phylum Chordata; class Lepidosauria; order Squamata; family Lacertidae; genus Podarcis; species Podarcis muralis. The sequence goes on along the minus strand of NC_135660.1, from coordinate 10,775,042 downwards.
GAATAAAGAAGATTAGATTATTATTTTTTTGCGGGTTGGGGGAGCTATTCAGTGTTATGTCTTTAAGCAGGAGGCTGGTACTAATGGCCTGAATGTTTTTACACTTCTGTGTGTGTTTTTATCCTGTTTTTTGTGCGAGAAACAGAATATCTCCTGAGAACCTGAGTGTTCTGTTTTGTTTTTAAATTCCGAGGTGCCAGATGGCTATGGCTGAGGTTGAAAAGTATATTTATCTTGCATTTTGAATAACTTTCTGTGTTATATTAGCTGCGGCAGCCTTGGAACAAAGTCACCTGTTTCATTTCGGAAACTCCACATTTTCCATCAGGGATCGAAGCACATAATTCTGCTTCTGGCATGTGTACTACTAGCTTCTTCATGAGATAAGCAATGAGTGGGGAAAAGAAGACAAGCTTGAATTATGGGTTTAATATTCTGAATAACAGGGCAATATGTGAATGAATAGACACAATAAGGAAACGAGACAGGGCAGCTTGGTGGGAGCAGCTGGATTAAATATGGAGTGAGAATGATAGGAAGACTGCTGTGTAAAAACGGCCTCTCAAAACTCTGCCACTCTGCTTTTGGACAGGGAAATTGACGGGGCACATTTCACAGAATTTCTCCCGGGGGGATTAGACATTGTACAACAGTTTCCAGAACTCACCATTAGCCGTGATTGCAGCACAGCTTCTTTCCTTTCCTCCCTACAATTTGGCTTGTTTGTTCGTTTGTTTTTAGCTCCTTTCCTGTCAGCACTCGCCATCGAAGTTTTCTATTAAAGGGAGCGATATATTGCAATGGAAATGCATTTCTTAGGCGTGCATAAGAGAAGCTATGTGTTTATTATTACATTTTAAGTTGCATTTTTATTTTTTACAAAAGGCAACCCAAAGCAACTTGCAAATATAACACAAACGTTAAAATGAAATATGAAAAGCCAGAAGAAAACAAAAGCCTAAAAACCCACCTGTGACACATGCCAAACAACAACAACCAGTTCAAATACATTCCTCTCCATTTAAAAAAGAAGAAGAAAAGGCAATGCCAGAATATCAATTAAAGCATCCATGACAGATGACCACCCAAATTCTGCTTAAAAACCTCCAAGGAAGGAGAGTCCACAAACTCCAAAGGGAGTCCGTTCCACTGTCGAACCGCTCTTACTGTCAGAAAGTTCTTCGGATGTTTAGTAAGAATCTCCTTTCTTGTAACTTGAAGTTGAAGTCCTACCCTCCAGAGCAGGAGATAACCAGCTTGCTCCATCTTCCTTGTGACACCCCTTGAGATATTTGATGATGACTATCATATTCCTCTCAGACTCCTCTTTCCCAGGCTAAACATACCCAACTCCCTCAACCGTTCCTCATAAGGCTTGGTTTGTAGAACCTTTATCTTCTTGGTCACCCTCCTCTGCACACGTTCAAGCTTGTCAATATCCTTCTTAAATGGTGGCACCTAGAACTGGACACAGAACTTCAGGTGTGGTCTGACCAAGGCAGAATAGAGTGGTACTATGACTTCCAAGAAGATCAAACCTATCCATTCTTAAGGAAATCAGCCCTGAGTGCTCACTGCAAGGACAGATCCTGAAGCTGAGACTCCAATACTTTGGCCACCTCATGAGAAGAGAAGACTCCCTGGAAAAGACCCTGATGTTGGGAAAGATGGAGGGGACAAGGAGAAGGGGACGGCAGAGGACAAGATGGTTGGATAGTGTTCTCGAAGCTACCAGCATGAGTTTGACCAAACTGCGGGAGGTAGTGGAAGACAGAGGTGCCTGGCGTGCTCTGGTCCATGGGGTCACGAAGAGTCGGGCACCACTAAACGACTAAACAACAACATGACTTCCCTTGATTGGGACACTATACTTCTGTAGATGCAGCCTGGATCAAATGAAATTATCAAGCATCCCTACTTGCCATAGAGGAAGAGGCCATTTATTTAGTCACAAACCTGCAGTAAGAATGATCTCATTTCCCCCTGGAAAGCTTCACCCCCCGCCACCCAGTCACTGCAGTCATTGCACCCAGTCACCCCTACATATTACTTTGTTCTTCAGTCATAGAAGTGGCCTACGATATTAAGACAAGGGACAGATGGGTGTTGGAAGAGGCGTCACTTCCCATGGGGTGCACCCCCTGTTGTCTCTGATCAAGGTAGTATTTGAAGCAATACAAAGACCTGTCAAACCAAACAAGACCTGTCAAACAAACAAAAGTACCCATCACCAGCAGTCACCACCTTTACCCACCTCCTTCAACCCTCCAAGAGAGAGAGGGGGAATAAACAAACTAGTGTCTGCCTCCAGCTAAAAAAATAACGCAGGGCAATCCAAATATTGCCCAGCTCAATACCAACAACAGGAATTGTTCCAAATGCCCCAAGCAGACCTGGGAATTTGCACGCCATCATTTCTCTTCAATGGAATGCAAAAAGGCTGTCATCCACCAGATTTCTTCTGTCATGGAAAGAGGCTTGGGATTTCGGATGCCCATCTGAGCAGGAACCAGAACTATGGAGAATGCACATATGATGTCCGTCTGACAGTGCTGTTTATTATTACACTGAATCGGTGGGTTGTCTGTGTGTGTGTGTAGGAGGGGAAGGGCTGGAGGAACAGGCAGGCAATGCAAGTTGTCTCGCACAGCGACAGCCTCATGTAATGTGCAGCGCTGCATTTGCTTCTTGCTGAGCCCTGACAGCAATGGGACAGCTGAGTGGCAGGTACTGCTGATCATTTTAATAAGGTCTGTCCAGTATATTTCACCTTCATCATTGCGGAGCTTTTGCTCTGCAATGCTTCCTCCTGCAAACAAGGAAAGATTGTCTGTTGGACACAAACTCTGAGGCTGAAGTAGAAAAGAAGATGAGCAGAGAGCCTTTGATAACCTTCTTTGGGTTATGTATGCATGTATTAAATTCATATGCCACCCATCATCCGTAGATCTCAGGGTGGTTCACAATGTAAAAATACAATATAAAACCCACAAAACACACAATAAAAATAAGAACAAAAACAAACCAATAACCCCCTCTCCCACAGCACATTTAAAAAGGTAGTGGGTGTCAATTAGTCCAAGGCCTGGCTGAAAAGCAATGTCTCGCCTGGCATATAAAGGTGCATATTGAAGGTGCCAAGAAAGCCTCTCTGGGGAAAGCATTCCACAAACAAGGAGCCACCACAGAAAAGGCCAGTTCTCATGTTGCCACCCTCTGGACCTCTCATGGAGGAGGCACACTAAGAAGGTATTCAGATGATGATCTTAGGGTCTGGGTAGGTTTATATAGAGAGAGCCAGTTCCTGAGCACCTGATGTGGTCTTTGGTAGCTACAAAGGTATCCTTTCATCTCCGCTGCCTCAAATCCAATTTAAGCATACAGGAAAAGCATATGGAATAGTTCATGGACTATGTACGATTTCACAATGCAGGCGGAGAGGACATGAAGCCACTGTGGTGTAGTGCTTAGAGTGTTGCACTAGGACCTGGGAGAGACCAGGGATCAAATCCCCCACTCAGCCATGAAGCTCACCGGCTGACCTTGGGCCAGTCACTGTCTCTCAGCCTAGCCTACCTCACAGGGTTGTTGTGAGGATGAAACGGGGAGATGGAGGCCATGTACACCAACTTGAGCTCTTTGGAGGAACAGGTGGGTTATGAATGCTATACATCTTATTTAAGTAAATAAATACATGTTCCCACATATCAAAACACCCCTTCCAAAAAGAAATCAAGAACAAGGGGCGGAGGAATCAAGGGGGATTATGAGTATAATAAATAAAACCCTATCCCTAACATATGGACTTTCCATTTGCAGAATCTAGCTATGTTATCAGAATTAGGGAAAATCTAAATTTCAGCTGTAGGCTGCTCAGGGCAGGGAGCTATATTTTTTTTACATTGCTCTATAAAGCACCCTCTGCCTTCTGGGTACTACAGTAATCCTCAGCAATGTCAGTGTGGGTATACGTAAAAGGAGACACTGGATCTATAGCAGCAAGCAATCCCTATAGGGATCTTGCCGTCTAGTGATTAATATCTTATCAGTTAACTGAAGTCTTTCAACACTGAAGGATGGTTATCAGGAAGGGAAGTAACAGAGCAAGCTAGCTGGACCACATTTTATCTGTTTATTTTTAGCAATTTTAATTCTGCACACTCCAAAATAAAGAGTCACAAATGAGCTAAATCCCTGATGCTATTTGTCAAAAATAATGACGACACCTCTCTTCGCTTTCCCCCATCTCATTTACTCTCATTAAACTGACCTCCTATATCCCAGGTGTCATCTGTTCTGCAAAAGAAAAATGATACCCAAGCAGGGAACCCTTGCATGTGTTTCATTATTCCTTTGCAGGTCATAGTGCATGGAGCAATCTCAGCTCCCGAGAAAATCAACACTAATAAACTACTTGCTGTGGGATGCAAATTGGGATTTATAACAAAGTAGGTTTATTTTTTAGGGACGCGGGTGGCGCTGTGGGTAAAAGCCTCAGCGCCTAGGGCTTGCCGATCAAAAGGTCGGCGGTTCGAATCCCCGCGGCGGGGTGCGCTCCCGTTGCTCGGTCCCAGCGCCTGCCAACCTAGCAGTTCAAAAGCACCCCCAGGTGCAAGTAGATAAATAGGGACCGCTTACTGGCGGGAAGGTAAACGGCGTTTCCGTGTGCTGCGCTGGCTCACCAGATGCAGCTTTGTCACACTGGCCACGTGACCCGGAAGTGTCTCCGGACAGCGCTGGCCCCTGGCCTCTTAAGTGAGATGGGCGCACAACCCCAGAGTCTGGCAAGACTGGCCCGTACGGGCAGGGGTACCTTTACCTTTACCTTAGGTTTATTTTTTAAAAAAATACAATTTTAAAAAGCAGAGACATCACCTTGCCAACAAAGGTCCATATAGTTAAAGCTATGCTTTTCCCAGTAGTGATGTATGGAAGTGAGAGCTGGGCCATAAAGAAGACTGATTGCCGAAAAATTGATGCTTTTGAATTATGGTGTTGGAGGAGACTCTTGAGAGTCCCATGGACAAACCTCTCTATTCTTAAGGAAATCAGCCCTGAGTGCTCACTGGAAGGACAGATCCTGAAGCTGAGGCTCCAGTACTTTGGCCACCTCATGAGAAGAGAAGACTCCCTGGAAAAGACCCTGATGCTGGGAAAGATGGAGGGCACAAGGAGAAGGGGAAGACAGAGGACAAGTGTGATGGCCTGGGAATCCAATTCAGAGGATGAACCGGAGGAATCCCAGCCTGCACAGGAGTCCCCGCCGCCAGGGCCAGCTGAACTGGGGCAGGGCCTTGATTCTGAGGCGCCTGCACCTGTGCCGGATCCCCAGGAGCAGGCACCAGGTGAATCCATTCTGGCTCTAGAGGTAGTTGAGGACTCAGTGCCTACAGGTGAGTCTCCCCCTGGGCCCAGTAACCCTTCAGCCTCTCCTGAACTGCAGAGGCTCGGGGCAGAGAGGCGAAGGGAACTGGTTTCTCCCAGGAGGAGTGCTCGCCTTAAGGCCAGGAGAGGCGGGTCTCCTGGGGGCCGGGACCGCCCCTGGCCTCAGAGAAGATAAAGGCCAGTCAGCCCGGTCCCAGGTTGCGGGAGCAACGTCGTCGTTGAGTACCTGCTCCTGTCCGGACCCAGACCTGACCCTCCAGTGTTCCTGTCCCCGCTCAGCTTCCTGCTTCAGACCTCGCCCCGCTCCTTGCAAACTGTTTCCAGGCTAGTGACCCAGGACCGGACTACGACTACGTCAACGGTGACCTTCCCCCCGGGACCAGCACAGTAAGATGGTTGGACAGTGTTCTCGAAGCTACCAGCATGAGTTTGACCATGAGACAGGAGTGCCTGGCGTGCTCTGGTCCATGGGGTCACGAAGAGTCGGACACGACTAAACAACTAAACAACAACAAGTTCCAAAGAGGATTCCCTTAATTGAGCTGAAACTGTTTTAAAACTGTTTTAAAAGAGTGGCTGGGGAATGAAGAATAAATTGTTGTTGTTGTGTCTCAGCTCCTGCCAATCTAGCAATTTGAAAGCATGCCAGCACATGTAGATAAATAGGTACCACTGCGGCGGGGAGGTAAACAGCATTTCTGTGTGCTCTGGTTTCCATCATGGTGTTCCGTTGCGCCAGAAGCGGTTTAGTCATGCGGTCATGCTGGCCACATGACCCGGAAAGCTCTCTGCGGACAAACACCAGCTTTCTCAGCCTGAAAGTGGAGATGAGTGCCACACCCACAGATGAATTCGACTGGATTTAACTGTCCACAAGTCCTTTACCTTTACCTTTACCTTTACCCGTGTTTCCCTCACTGCGAGAAGTGAAGCTATAGGGAACCAGGCAGAGGGCCTTCTGGGTAGTCACTCCCACTCTTGGGACGCCCTCCAGCCAGATGTCAAGGAAATAAACAACTATTTGACTTTTAGAAAACATCTGAAGGCAGCCCTGTATAGGGAAGCTTTTAATGTTTGGTGTTTTACTGTGCTTAATATGTGTAATTTGTTGGCAGCCACCCAGAGTGGCTGGGGCAGCAAAGTCAGATGGGAGTCATATAATTTATCCTCATCGTCATTCATGTTGCAGCTATCACTGCCTCCTGTAGGAGCGAATTCCATAATTTAGCAATACACTGCATGAAAAAGTGCTTTCCTTTTAAAGAAGTAAGTAAAGGTAAAGGGACCCCTGACCATTAGGTCCAGTCATGACCGACTCTGGTGTTGCAGCGCTCATCTCACTTTATTGGCCAAGGGAGCCGGCATACAGCTTCCGGGTCATGTGGCCAGCATGACTAAGCCGCTTCTGGTGAACCAGAGCAACGCACGGAAACGGCGTTTACCTTCCCGCCGGAGTGGTACCTATTTATCTACTTGCACTTTGGCGTGCTTTCAAACTGCTAGGTTAGCAGGAGCAGGGACCAAGCAACGGGAGCTCACCTCGTCGCGGGGATTCGAACCACTGACCTTCTAATCGGCAAGTCCTAGGCTCTGTGGTTTAACCCACAGCACCACCCGCATCCCTTTTTGAAGAAGTACTTTCTTTCAAAAGAATACAGGAAACCAAGAGCTACATTCATGGCTCATTCACACCTTCATTTGTGCTGCACCTAGAAAGCACAGGTCCGAGCAGTTTTCTGCTTGGCTCGCACTTTCTAGGCATGGGTCTGAGTGGTTTCCCCATTGCCCCACTCATTTCCAAGGGAAAACCCACTCTTTAGTGACAGATCAGAACAAATGGCAATCTGGTGGAATTTGCCATTTGCTCCGATTGAGAGCGAAACAGCAGTTTCCCCGGGGGAAAGCAGCGGGACAACAAGAAGTGTGGATAAGTCCCTACACTTCACTTACAGAATCCGTGCCAACTCCAGGGACAGCTGCAACAGACCCCTGCCTAAAACCACGGAGAACTGCAGACAGCCAGGGTATGTCAGGGGTCACCTACATGGTGCCCACACAATTATTAAGTGGGGAGAGCTCTGTTGCAGTCTGGCCCTAAGTTCTGCTGTTGGCCACAATGGAAACCGGATGCAGGACAAGATGGTCCTTTGACCTGATCCAACACTGGTAGGATGCGCCTGCAATTGTGAGCTCATTCCTAGCTTGAACAATGAAAGCCCCCTCTCTGCGGCAATTCCAGGTGAGTCATTCTTCAAGGAACAGTATCTTTGGGCTGAGTCACATCAGGATAAGATGGGGAAAGTAAAACTCCAATCGCAGATTGCTAGATCGAACAAATGCACCGTCTGATAATGGAAACAAGCATACCAAAATCCTTATCGCAAGAGAGCTGTCACCTCAACAAACTATGTGAAGAAGCCCTTATAGTTCTCTTTATGGGACTGTGTTTCTCTTTGGGAAACAACGGCAACTTTTTCTTTTCTTTGGACTCAGTTAGACCTGGGCTGAAGCACTGCTGCGGCAGACCTTGGGGTGGAAGAAGAGCTGGTGTGGCCAAGGCAGCAAGAAACTGAGGGTTCAGTGCATTCTAGAAGGTCAACTGACCCTTGGGAGAAGCGTCCGAGCCGTCCAAAGGACGGGTAGGCACTTTATCCATGTGCAGTGCTGGCACAAACATGAATGCATGCAGTGCAGCACATCTGGCAGGGCTGCGTGAGGGAGGTGCAGTGCCTGATTTCAGAGGGTAAGGGCCATAGTACCTGCTTTGTACACAAAAGATTCAATCGTTGGCAACATTTCCAGGTAGTGCTGGGAGAGAAACCTGCCTGAAACCTTGGAGGCGCATTGCCAGTCATTGAAGAGACTCCTGAGATCAATGGACCAATGGGGCCTGACTTCCTGGGACTTCTCCCTTTGCAAACTTGCAAGCTGCTTCCCGTGTCGGAATGTGCAGTTCAGATTTCGAGAGTTGTGCCTTGGGGTGAGGCAAGGGATCTCCGGATACACCCCTCAGACTACATGCCGCAGCTACTCATGGCAACCTACTTCATTCATTCATTTGATCCCATTTGTGAATCGTTTCCCATAGAAACATCCTCAAGTGAAAATTGCCTCGCGCAAACATTTGAAGACTCATTAGAGAACAGTGCCTTTTACAATCACTCAAGAGTATGTTTATGTGTAGAATTCAAGATTTATTCAGAAAAGTTTCCAGTGCTCCTCACAGGGGCTTTATTCTGCCAATAACCCAGCAAGTCTCGAAATTTACTGAAGCAGAGGGAATGTCTTTACTCAAGCATTTACAGATTTTGCCTCCAGGGACATGGCACTCTTCCACTAAATCCAAAATTTCCTCAGAGCAAACGAAGTGTGTTCTGGCTGTTTCTAATTGTTTGCACGGGGAAGAAATAATGAGGGTAGACATTTCAAGAATCATTTCTCCCCACCTCAACCATTTTTCTTTATAACTTAAGTGGCAACTTCCAAAGAAACGTCAAGACTTATCAGTGTTTTTGGCACGCCTCCTATCTTTAGGCTAGCCTAAATGAAAATGAAAAGTATTTGTCAGGCAAATAAAGTGCCATGACATAACACAAGGGTAGGCAAACTAAGGCCTGGGGGCCAGATCCGGCCCAATCGCCTTCTCAATCCGGCCTGCGGACAGTCCGGGAATCAGCGTGTTTTTATATGAGTAGAATGTGCCCTTTTATTTTAAATGCATCTCTGGGTTATTTGTGGGGCCTGCCTGGTGTTTTTACATGAATAGAATGTGTGCTTTTATTTCAAATGCATCTCTGGGTTATTTGTGGGGCATAGGAATTCTCCCCCCCCCCCCAAAAAAAAAATATAGTCCGGCCCCCAACAAGGTCTGAGGGACAGTGGACCGGCCCCCTGCTGAAAAAGTTTGCTGACCCCTGACATAACAGAAACCAAAGGGCCTGAACACATGCCAGTTAGAGGGGACCCAATTACAAAACAACAGCTCTCACCTATTGCAGATACATTGGAATTGCGAGAAGGCTCTGAATATTCTGGTTATTCTAACAGAAGTAGGAAGCACAAAGGCTGTATGCTGCTTAGGTACTGAATATAATGATTATATCACCTCTTACACAGTGATAGGAACTGGCCGGACATCCTCACTCACTCAGTGTATTGAAACAAATCTGCACACACCCTTTCTTTCTACAGCTCAGTAATCCTGGAAGACCACGTATGGCACACAGGAATATGCATAACTCGGTGATGCTAATAACAGTGACTGATGTTCAGATCATTGCTGGATTAGTGTGGTCAAATGCAAAAGGGGCCATGGCTTCTGCACCTTTAACACTTTTGTAGAAAAGGTAATGTCTGCAGATAAGCTCTGGCTGCAGTTTCCCCTTCTACACACTTGCTAGCCTTTTTTCGTACATGTTCACCCTAGACTGGGTACCAGACGCTAGGTGATCAAAGGATAATTATTACTCCCTTGCAGAGGTTCACATTTCAGGAAAAGATCCCGCATACGTATGAAATCGCTTATGAGATTTTCAGCATTTAGCACAGAGCTGGGCTCCCAGACCTGGGTGACTGCTGAAGTTCAAGGCTGGTCCTGACCGGTGTCGATATGCAGGGTTGCCATGCATCCAGGAAAACCCAGACTTGTCCTCTTTTGGGGGGCTCACATGCCCATCTGGGCAGATTTTTACATTTTAAAGGAAATGTCTGGGTTTTATTTCGGGGGGTGGGTGGGTCGGGGCTCGGGCTCAGGCTCAGGCTCAGTCTGCTCTGCATGCTGCGGCCGCAGCCAAGCTGTCCTCTTTTTTGCTCTTCAAGATAAGGCAACCCTAAGATATGTTCTCTAGAATAGGTCAGGGTGGCGCTGTGGGTTAAATCACAGAGCCTAGGACTTGCCAATCAGAAGATCGGCAGTTCGAATCCCCGCGACAGGGTGAGCTCCCATTGCTCAGTCCCTGCTCCTGCCAACCTAGCAGTTCGAAAGCACGTCAAAGTGCAAGTAGATAAATAGGTACCGCTCTGGCGGGAAGGTGAATGGTGTTTCCGTGTGCTACTCTGGTTCGCCAGAAGCAGCTTAGTCGTGCTGGCCACATGACCCAGAAGCTGCACGCCAGCTCCCTTGGCCAATAAAGCGAGATGAGCACTGCAACCCCAGCATCAGTCACGACTGGACCTAATGGTCAGGGGTCCCTTTACCTTTACCTTATAGATAAAACAGAAACCAATCATCAGTGCTACCATTTCCTTTGTTATTGTTGGCATCCGTCTGTCTCGAGAGACAATGGAGTGTGCTTCTGGGGGTGAAATCAAACCACTGTACTACTACTACTACTACTACTCTCTCTCTCTCTCTCTCTCTCTGTGTGTGTGTGTGTGTGTGTGTGTGTGTGTGTGTGAATGATGTAGCATTTCTTTTCTTACTGAAAAGTGGAACAGTGGCTTTTCCACTCTGCAGAAAGTTGCCAGCATTAAGGAAGCAACCTGAACAAAACAATTTCTGGCAGGAAATTGTATATGTTTTTCCTTTTGAACACATCCTGAGATAATCAAGCCATTCTGAAATGGCAGGCTCTCACCTCCCCACACGAAGCGACTAATTCCAGGACTTTAATCTCACCTGCCTGTGCAGGGAAAAGAAGAAAGGAGGTTTCCCAGAGGGGAAATGACATGCCTCTACTGGTATTAGCGCTGGTGATTTACACTGGAGTTAGCAGAGTCTCCTGCAGATTATTAGCCTTTTCTCTTTTTGACCCTTGAAGTGATTCCATATAGTTGCTACCGAGAATGAAAGTAGTATTATGGGAAGAGCAGCAGATCAGCGCTAATGCGAATGCGGAGCTAGTGCAGACAGATTTTGGAGATCAACTACATCCTCAGCAGACGTCAATGAGTCTGGGAATTCAAATAAATAATAATAATAATAATAATTTATTATTTATACCCCGCCCATCTGGCTGAGTTTCCCCAGCCACTCTGGGTGGCTTCCAAGAGTGTTTCAAAGTGTTGGGGTATAGATGAATGAGTGTTTTGGCAGCCATCTGACATAAACCTGGTTTATGTCAGTTTCCTATAATGAAATTATTGAAGTTCTGTGATTTGCAAAGTTGACTCCCCTAATCGTGGTGCACAGAGCTTTGCAAACAACTGATGTATCCCATTAGCTGCATGCCAGAAAACCTACCAAGGGTGGAAGGCTCAGTCTAGTTCCAATTCGTGTCAATTACACGTGTTCATTCATAAAACCATTCCATCCCATTTCCATATAAATCTCTGATTCCCCCCCACACATCTGCACGAAAATTTAAGATTAAATGCATATTTAAATAGTATTTTAACACAAACGACACTTTTAAATATCAATTTTGCCTCAACGTATGCATTTCTAAATATGTATTTTTTCTAGATACATTTTGGTACTTTTCTGAGCTGGGGGCGGCATCGCACAATTCGGAGCCGTGCAAATTCCAAAGTATAAGTTACATTGCAATGCACCCACTAGTCTTGGAGCTGAAAATTAGGTTACTTTTCTTAAAACTGCAGACCAAACAAAAACCCCCTCCATCTGCACTGCTAACGCACAAACACAAACAGACACAAAGTGAGATTGCACCAGGCATGGCTCACTTTCAAACTTCTTTTCAAAAGCTAGAAACTTTTCCTTTAAAGGATTTCTCCACCTGATGCTGGCATTATTTGCTTGTGTGGCATGATAGCAGGAGCCAGGCACCTCTGGTCTTGGTACATTCACCCCATTTATGCCCACCCTGAATTATTTATCCATTATTAATTTTCCGCTCTGTACTGGATATGCCATATGCGGTTGTTTTCTATGGCAGCTTTGTTCTCCTTCAGCGGGAGCAACCATGGGGAGCCTTTGAATAAAACAGCCAACTCACAGTCAGGTGCCTGTGTATCTCAAAAGAGAAATAAGACCTCTAATGTTACTGTATCATTAAACAGAGAGGACAAAGAGGAAAAAGAACACAACAGCACTGACGGGAATTTTCCCGTAATGAGAAATGGTTCTTAAAGCGTTCTCAGCGTTGAAGCCATCATGCTATTAAAAGTTCCCGATTCCAGAAAGCTTAAGCATCTCTGCTTTCTCCGTTGCTATACATTATTTAGTACAGTGAAGGATGAAGTCGCCACTGTGAAGTCACACAATCGAGATTATGCAGAGCCCAAAGCCCGGTGTCTCAGGCAGGGCACCTCTGAGCAGGTACAGAATTCTTTCACCTAAAGGTGAAACATTCCCCCCCCCCCGCAAGGACCTGAGGACAAATTATTTCCCTCCACTTCCTTTGTGGAGGGAATGTTCCCTCACTGGTCCAGAGATGGTGCAAGTTCACCATGGAGGAGCTATTCATGACTCTCAGTTCACCTGCCTACAGTCGCAGCAGCTCCACATTAATAATAATAATAATAATAATAATAATAATAATAATAATAATAATAATAATTTATTTATACCCTGCCCATCTGGCTCGGTTTCCCCAGCCACTCTGGGCAGCTCCCAACAGAATATTAAAAACACAATAAAACATCAAACATTAAAAAATTCCCTCAACAGGGCTGCCTTCAGGCCCCGCGGAAAGATGTCAAGTCCCGCAGGGCCCTAGTCTTTTGTGACAGAGCGTTCCACCAAGTCGGGGCCAGTACTGAAAAGGCCCTGGCCCTAGTTGAGACCAATCTAACCACCTTGCGCCTTGGGACCTCCAAAGTGTTGTCATTTGTGGACCTTAAGGTCCTCCGCGGGGCACACCAGGACAGGCGGTCCCGTAGGTTGCAGACTGTCCTTCCTTGGAAGTTTTTAAGCAGAGGTTGGATGGCCCTCTGTCATGGATGCTTTAGTTAAGATTCCTGCATTGCAGGGGTTGGACTAGATGACCCCTGGGGTCCCTTCCAACTCTACAATTATGTGATTCTATGAAAGCCTCTCGCTCCCTACAGAGGTGTGTCAGTGAAATTATACAACCTCGCCTGCAAGTAGGCAACAAACATGAGCTCGTTTAGAGATGAAGCAGGGAGTTTAATTTATCTTCCCCGAGAAAGAATAAGCAGCTGGGAAACTGAAAACGCACAATTTGTCCTCAGAATCCAGCACACGGTAGCTGCCCTTTGGCAGCTGCTCAGTTAGGCATGACTCTGCAAAAAAAGAAGAAGGAAAAAAACCCTTTCCAGAGAGCAGACATGTGATGTCTAAACACATGTTCTGTAAAATTCGTGACATTACAACGCTAGTGGCAAAAGTTCCCAGACCTAAGGGCAATGAATAAGAAGCAAAAAGTCTGTGTGCGGTTGAGAACCACAAGACAAAAAAGAGACTTTGAAAGCCTTCAAGACCTGCCAAATATGAAGAGGTCTCATTTGCAAGCTCCTTTCAGACTGAACTCCAGCTGCCAAACTCTTGATTTCTTTCCCTCTCTGATTTAAAACTGTCAGCCTGCTTGAAAAATATTTAGTTTTAGAGTCTGTAAGGGTCAAAAACAGGTGTGACATTAAACACACAGCAACATTTAATGTGTCTCCTCCCCATTTTAACTCCAAATGGGGAAGGGGATGTTAATTCTTTCTCTCCTGCCAGAGTAGGCTGAAAGTTACCCAAAGGCTTAAATTAGTCCAGGAGGGAAGTTTCCATTAGCTGTGCACACACCATAAATTTGCAGCACATTTAAAGCACATTTCCACACTGCTGAGAACTATAGTTGATTAAGGGTGTTGAGAATTATAAATCTCTGAGAGCTAAACTACAGTTCCCATTATTCTTTTGGTAGGGAGGGGGAAGGTGCTTTGAATGTATAGCGTGCATGCATGTCTGTTTGGGCCCTAAGAGTAAAAATTGCTTACCCTCAAGGGCACCACTTCCCAATACTTCTGTGTGAATCACTGTACTGGGCATGCTTCCTGATTGAAGGGAGGCAAGTCCAGCACCGTGACTCATGCAGAGATGCTATGGGCACCCTCCTCTGAGGACTGGCAGTTCCGTTGTGTCCATCTAGTTCAGCATCCTGTCCTCTGAGTGGCCAACCAGGTGCCAATAGAAGTACAAAGCTGGGCTTGAAGGCAACAGCACTCTGCACACCTGTAATTTCAAGCAACTGGCACCCAGAGGCACAGATTCCACAGGTGGAATGTAGCCATCATGGCTAGTAGCCATCAATAGCCTTCTCCTCCTTGAATTCGTCTAAATCCTTTGGAAAAGCCATCCTATGTCAAGGAGCTGTCCAGGAGTCAGGTCATCCACAGGGCAGGCACAGGCGCACACACACACACACACACACAGAGAGAGAGAGAGAGAGAGAGAGAGAGAGAGTTAGAGGTAGGTAGCCGTGTTGGTCTGCCGTAGTCGAAACAAAATAAAAAAATTCCATCCAGTAGCACCTTAAAAGGTAAAGGTACCCCTGCCCGTACGGGCCAGACTTGACAGACTCTAGGGTTGTGCGCTCATCTCACTCTATAGGCCGGGAGCCAGTGCTGTCCGGAGACACTTCCGGGTCACATGGCCAGCGTGACATCGCTGCTCTGGCGAGCCAGAGCCGCACACGGAAACGCCGTTTACCTTCCCGCTAGTAAGCGGTCCCTATTTATCTACTTGCACCCGGGAGTGCTTTCTAACTGCTAGGTTGGCAGGCGCTGGGACCGAGCAGTGGGAGCGCACCCCGCCGTGGGGATTCGAACCGCCGACCTTTCGATCGGCAAGCCCTAGGCGCTGAGGCTTTTACCCACAGCGCCACCCGCATCCCTGTGGCGTGCATGCACACAAAAGCTCATACCAATAACAAACTTAGTTGGTCTCTAAGGCATAGCTATCAACTTTCAGATTTGAAAATAAGGGATCAGCAGCCTCACCTGTCCCAGGGACAGTATACGGGATATCTAACAATCTGGGAAAGCAGCGGGAAGCACCGGGAAACAGCGCTGGAATAAGGGAATTTCCCGCAAAAAAAGGGAAGGTTGACAGCTATGCTCTAAGGTGCTACTGGAAGGAATTTTTTTATTATGTTTCCACACACACACACACACACACACACACAGAGAGAGAGAGAGAGAGAGAGAGAGAGAGAGAGAGAGAGAGAGAGAGAGAGAGAGAGAAGGCATGGAATGCAATTCACTTTTTACTAGCAGAAAGCAACACAGCAGTGTCCCTGGTTCGCCTTCACTCAACAGAGACGTTCCTGAAGCTAAGCTCTAGGCACCGCTTCCCCCCTCTAGCTTTTCACTCTGGATCCCTCCCAAGCAGACGGAGGCTACGTCGAGGGGGTGGGCTCCTCCTCTGGGCCTGTCTGACACATTGCTCAGCAACATGCAGGACCCTCCTAAAGCCATCCTATGTCAGAGGGGGAGGAGAGTCATCAGGACGGGGACTGTCTGCCTGTACACTGTGACTCTCAGCTTCTAATCCTGTCCTGGGGGGTCCTCCTTCTCCTAATATTAAGAATAAATAATAATAATAATAATTTATTAATTATACCCCGCCCATCTGGCTGGGCTTCCCCAGCCACTCTGGGAGGCTTCCAACAAAATATTAAAATACAGTAATGCATCAAACATTAAAAGCTTCCCTAAAGAGGGCTGCCTTCAGATGTCTTCTAAAGGTCTAGTACATCTGGTGGGACATCTGGTGGGAGGGTGTTCCACAGGGCAGGTGGCACTACCAAGAAGGCCCCCTGCCTGGTTCCCTGTAACTTGGCTTCTCGCAGTGAGGGAACCACCAGAAGGCCCTCGGCACCGGACCTCAGCATCCAGGCAGAACGATGGGGGTGGAGACACTCCTTCAGGTATACTGGGCTGAGGCCCTTTAGGGCTTTAAAGGTCAGCACCAACACTTTGAATTGTGCTTGGAAACGTACTGGGAGCCAATGTAGGTTTTTCAAGACCGGTGTTATGTGGTCTTGGCGGTCTCCCAACCACCCTTGATCACTCAAGTCTCCTGCTTCTATCAGCTCCCAGCTCGCCGCTTCTGCTGACTGCTCCGCAGAGTCCCACCACCAGGATCCAGGCTTGAATGTGTCATCTTTGGAGCTCCCACCACTTTGCCTCATCCCGCCGGTCCCTGACATTCAAGCTGGTGAGCATCACTGCCTCCTGTTCCTTGGTGCAACTTTGCCCTGTGTGAAGAAGTGCTTCCTTTTATCTGCCCTGTATCTCCCAACATTCCACTTCATGGCATGCCCATGTGTTCTAGTGTAGTAAGAGGGGTGGGTGGGTTTTACTCTACCCACCATTGCCTATCCTGGCTAATGCTGATGGGAGTCGTAGTCCGACAACATTGGGAGGGTACAATATTGGATGCCCTTAGTTTGGAGAATTTAAGGGTCCAACTCTAAAGGAACCGGGGAGCAAACCTGTGAAATTCTGTACCCACCTGAATTTTTCGGACTCTGCCCTCATCGCTAATCATTGCAGTAATTCCAATGCATCGCATTCATGCAACTTGTTTACAAAGCATAGTCATTCAACTATATATATAACAAAAGCCTACCGGTCTGCTAATTAATGCAGAAAATAATTAAGGAACTTTCTGCTTTTAAAGGGCAGTTTGAATCCTATCTGTGAGTTTAATTAAAAGAGAGGCAGCTGGGAAAACTAAGGTTAATTATATGGATGTTAATAAGTCCCTAAAATTGCATTTTGACTACCGTACAAATTGATTAACCGGGCGGGTTGGGGAGGTATTTAAAAGTCATTTGGAAAGATCGGTATGTCATGTGCCAAATACCATGCAGGTACACAATGGCTTCAAGGTCTAGAGCAGGCATAGGCAAACTCGGCCCTCCAGATGTTTTAGGACTACAACTCCCATCATCCTTGACCACTGGTCCTGTAAGCTAGGGATGATGGGAGTTGTAGTCCCAAAACATCTGGAGGGCTGAGTTTGCCTATGCCTGGTCTAGAGGCACGACATTCCTATATAAAAGTGTAGAGACATTCACACCTGCAGGAATAGCGGTGGGATTACAGAGTGGTGGGATAAAAGATCGGGACAATTTAGGCAGGGAACGACATCTCTTGATTTCTCTTTGCTTGATAACGATGCACACCTTCAAGGTCGGGTGCCTTTGTGGGACGGAACACCCCGCCTGGGACATGAAGGCAAGGTGTTTTCCCAGGCTGGCACAACACCAAAAATCAGTCTCTGATAAAATGCCATGGCTATTCAGCAAACACAGGGCGGACAAATCCAAAATCACTTAGAACATGGCATATACCAGAGCAGCAGCATTTGGGAGGGAAGGAGAAGAGAAGGCTCGTGTGTGTTGCATAATGCTGCGATTTCCAAAAATAAGGTGGCATCCATTCTCTTTTGTATCCTGATGGTCTTGGTTAAGAGGGAACTTTAAACAAAAGCATCCCTGGAAACAAAAGCTGCCTAGTAAGCCTAACCCATAGAGCCATGAAATTTAAGTCTGCTGTTTCGTAAGCCCCTGGGGTTTACAAATGCATGAACGTGTTTGCATTTCTCTTCTTTCTGTAGTGTAATTATATTAGATGATAGTACTGCGATACCTGCTTTGCTTCAGCTTTGCCTGGCTGCATTGTAATTACTCACAGTTTACTATTTGCATCTCCTTTGCTTTCGGCGCACTTCTCAAAAGGTTTGTTCATACATGAGCTTGCACACAATATGGACAGAGCCTGATTTCATAAATGCTGTTTATGCCACTTGTCAGAGGCTTTCAGTCCTAGAGAGAATGACCTGCAGGCCACCACGGGGAAGACTCAGAACCTGATTCTGACCTTGCAGGTACTTATTGACATCTATGCAATCAAGAGTCAGTCCAGTTATCTTGCTACTGGGTGAATTCCTCATGCCTTTACTGACACACAGACTCCCTTACAAATCCAGCACTGAGTTCATAGCCACACTCTACATTTAAAGCACATTTAATACACATGGCTTCCCCCGAATAATCCCGGGAACTGTAGTTTTCCAAGGGCGCTGGGAACTGCAGCTTTGTGAGGGGTAATTGTTAAGTTGTAGGTGAACATATCAGACGACACATTAATTCTTCAAACAGCTCTTGTTTATTCACAGGCCAGAACAGAACAGGGCTGAAGGCTTCAGCCAACCTGCTTATATAGAGCTCAACTACATGGCAACAGTAACAACTTTCTGTAACTATCCAACCACTGAACGTCACTTTCAATTCTTTATTTGCATATGTGGACCTGAGAGAAAACTATCTACAGTATCCCCCTGCTGGCCCAGGGTGAGAACTTCAGTACATAACAGTACAGTGGTACCTCGGGTTAAGTACTTAATTCGTTCCGGAGGTCCGTACTGAACCTGAAACTGTTCTTAACCTGAAGCACCACTTTAGCTAATGGGGCCTCGTGCTGCTGTGCATGATTTCTGTTCTCATCCTGAAGCGAAGTTCTTAACCTGAAGCACTATTTCTGCGTTAGCGGAGTCTGTAACCTGAAGCGTATGTAACCTGAAGCGTATGTAACCTGAATATGTAAACTAATATTCTTCAGCAGAAGCTGTTTACTTTAATAGTGTGTGGTATGGATGTGACCTAAATCTCCTTCATTCCTCCCCTCACATGTCCTCTTTTTTAAGAAGAAGAAGAAGAAGAAGAAGAAGAAGAAGAAGAAGAAGAAGAAGAAGAAGAAGAAGAAGAAGAGCCTTACATATTGGGGCTACACACAACTGGCTTCTTTGGAAACTAACACAGCTGTCCTCCTCTGAGCTCGATCATAGAATTATAGAATCATAGAGTTGGAATAGACCACAAGGGCCATCGAGTCCAACCCCCTGCCAAGCAGGAAACACCATCAGAGCACTCCTGACATATGGTTGTCAAGCCTCTGCTTAAAGACCTCCAAAGAAGGAGACTCCACCACACTCCTTGGCAGCAAATTCCACTGTCAAACAGCTCTTACTGTCAGGAAGTTCTTCCTAATGTTTAAGTGGAATCTTCTTTCTTGTAGTTTGGATCCATTGCTCCGTGTCCGCTTCTCTGGAGCAGCAGAAAACAACCTTACTCCCTCCTCCATGTGACGTCCTTTTATATATTTGAACATGGCTATCATATCACCCCTTAACCTCCTCTTCTCCAGGCTAAACATGCCCAGCTCCCTTAGCCGTTCCTCATAAGGCATCGTTTCCAGGCCTTTGACCATTTTGGTTGCCCTCCTCTGGACACGTTCCAGTTTGTCAGTGTCCTTCTTAAACTGTGGTGCCCAGAACTGGACACAGTACTCCAGGTGAGGTCTGACCAGAGCAGAATACAGTGGCACTATTACTTCCCTTGATCTAGATGCTATACTCCTATTGATCCTGCAAAGAAGATTGTAAATCTGATCGAAATGGGGTGAGCATGATTCTATGGCAGCTTGAACCCCAGTTTTCTGTCCCACTAACACAGAGCTTTCCAAACTGTGCATCATGAAACATTAGTGTGTCGGCTGCAGTGTGTAGGTGTGTCACGCAAACACTCCCCAAGCTGGAAAGGGGTCAGTTTAACCTCTGGTTTGCTAGTAAAACTGAATGACTGTGTTACAAAATGATGCACGTCTAAAACGTGTGTCCCCAACAAGAACAGTTTGGAAAGCTCTGCACTAACACATGAACCACTCCTGGTTGCGACTCTTCTGTAAGCCTCCAGCTGAGAAGAAAGGCCGGATACTTCAAAACCACATGCGCTGAGGCTGCTATGAATGGCTTCAAGCGAGAGAGTTGCCCTTTAGAAAACTTCTGCCAGCAAACAGCCGAGAGAAAAGTCTTGGGTTTCAGCAGGAGGCCTCCTCTACTAACCAAGGGCGCTGCTGGCATCTGACATTTGTAGGGGCAATATCTAATATACTTTGGGATCTCACCCACAGAGAGCTGCGGCCAACAAGGGGACCTAACCTCCTAAAGGATATTCCAGGAGCCTTTTCTAAATGTTAGCTTTTTAAAAAAATGTATCAAGCTTTGTGTGTGTGTATAAATATAAGGAACAGTATGAAATCAGTATTATTATATCAGATTATTCGCGAGCTGGACCATAAAGAAGGCTGATCGCCGAAGAATTGATGCTTTTGAATTATGGTGCTGGAGAAGACTCTTGAGAGTCCCATGGACTGCAAGAAGATCAAACCTCTCCATTCTTAAGGAAATCAGCCCTGAGTGCTCACTAGAAGGACAGATCGTGAAGCTGAGGCTCCAGTACTTTGGCCACCTCATGAGAAGAGAAGACTCCCTGGAGAAGACACTGATGCTGGGAAAGATGGAGGGCACAAGGAGAAGGGGGCGACAGAGGACGAGATGGTTGGATAGTGTTTTCGAGGTTACCAGCATGAGTTTGACCAAACTGTGGGAGGTAGTGGAGGACAGAGGTGCCTGGCGTGCTCTGGTCCATGGGGTCATGAAGAGTCGGACACGACTAAACGACTAAACAACAACAACAACAGATCCAGGGTAGCAAATCCTCAATTTGGGGGCTTCATCCAGCCTCCCAGGAATTGTTTTTTAACTGTTGCCGCCATTGCAAGAGCCTACCAATTTTGATGGTGGCAAGAAAAAGTTTTTTTAAAAAAACCAAAGACAATTTTGACATTTTTTCTAGAAGTTTACACTTCACTTACCACAGCACCTTGATGGGGGTGCAAACTGCCCCATATCCTGGTCATCAGACTGATCCTCTGATGAGCAGGGAGGTTGCAAGAACTCCCTCTCAGCTCATCTACATGGATCACCTGAGATGGAGGCTGTGGCCACACCCACCTAGGCCACACCCACCACTGGAATGTGCCTCTTGCCATTGGGTCGGACAAGGGTGAATGCAGCCCTGAGGCCAGGAAAAGATGAGAGAACTTCTGTTCTCCAGGTGTTGTTGGATTCCAGTTCCCATCAGCCCCTGCCAACAATGGGATGGGATGATGGGAGTTGTAGTCATGTATACCACCTTAAGCTCCTGGAAGAAAATATTTAGGTGTTGCTTATTTTGCCATTATTCCCAGTCACCTGCATGCTGTGCACCCTTAAACTCTTCTCTTTTTTAAGTTTTAAGTGCTTTATTGTTCATTTTCCATATATATACAACACATAAATATGTTCATTTCAACCAGTCCAATAAGAATGTCTATGTTCACACAGAAAAATTGCATGCAAATTCAATTATGCGTTTTCTACACAAACCTATGACTTAAACCCTTCAACTCAACAACCATCCGTGTTCTGGTGACAAGCCTTCTCTCTCAGATCCCACAGTCCCTGTTATCTAACTCCAGGTGTCAAATTCTCTGCAGTCCAGCAGATGCTGCCAGTGAAGTGGCCACTACAGGTATGGGGGAATTCAGGAAAATACTTGCTAATCTTTTTTTCCTGGGAAAAGCGCCATCATTAGCTTAATCCTGGGGTTCCCATTACGCTTATAATGCTTTGGGGGTACAGCTTCATATTTCAGCGGAAGATGTTCAACGAAAGGCAGCATAAACGAAAGGCACCATTAAGGCAGTGCACACAAATGCTGCAATGAGAATGACCCTCAGAGCCCCTTCTAGCGCTACAATTCTATGACTCTATGGTTTTATCGCTTCGCCGTGTCACCCGTATCATTTATCAGACGCGGTGCCATTTTGAGCGCTCGCTTAAGATGGAAAATGAGACTCAGAATCTCTGCGAAACAAATAAATGTTTAGCAGCGGAACTAAGCAGGATTCCCAGGTGAACGATGCTGTTTGTTTTCTGACGCTGGAGCAGCTGGTTCCTACTATCTACACGCAAATCAGCCTGCCACGGGGTTCCTCCAGAGAGTAGTTATTTTTGTTCTGAAAAAAGTCACAGGTGAGTGTATACCTACAGAGGGCCTCTGGTATCATACTGAAGTGTCTTCGTGGGCCACAGCACCTGTCTTCATAAGAAATCACAATAATGACAATCTTTTCACATTACTTATCCTTTAGATCAGTGTTTCCCAACCTTGGGCCTCCAGCTGTTTTTGGACTACAACTCCCATCATCCCTAGCTAGCAAGACCAGTGGTCAGGGATGATGGGAATTGTAGTTCAAAAACAGCTGGAGGCCCAAGGTTGGGAAACACTGCTTTAGATGGCATGTTGCACTCAATAAGCTTCACATGCATCGCTGCAAGCATGATCACACGGGAGCAAATGCATTGTTTTCTGCATTTGTGCAGAAACTGAAGGAGTGACAGCCGCATCTTTCTGCCTGCCTCTGCAGTTCAGCCCTAGCTCCCATAGGAAGTAGAGGGATTCCTCTTGACATAGATATTTGACAGGAAGAAAGCCAGAAAGGTGGGGTGGAATGTAGTATCCTGGGAAAGGGCATGGTTGGCTGACTGAAAAGGAGCATTTTGTTGCAGGTCCCACTTGCATAAAAATAGTAAACAATGAGAAAAAACTTAAATGTGACGGAAAATATTGATCACTGCAGAATCATAGAATCATAGAGTTGGAAGAGACCACAAGGGCCATCGAGTCCAACCCCCTGCCATCAGAGCACTCCTGACATATGGCTGTCAAGCCTCTGCTTAAAGACCTCCAAAGAAGGAGACTCCACCACACTCCTTGGCAGCAAATTCCACTGTCAAACAGCTCTTACTGTCAGGAAGTTCTTCCTAATGTCCGCTTCTCTGGAGCAGCAGAAAACAACCTTTCTCCCTCCTCTATATGACATCCTTTTATATATTTGAACATGGCTATCATATCACCCCTTAACCTCCTCTTCTCCAGGCTAAACATGCCCAGCTCCCTTAGCCGTTCCTCATAAGGCATCGTTTCCAGGCCTTTGACCATTTTGGTTGCCCTCCTCTGGACACGTTCCAGTTTGTCAGTGTCCTTCTTGAACTGTGGTGACCAGAACTGGACACAGTACTCCAGGTGAGGTCTGACCAGAGCAGAATACAGTGGCACTATTACTTCCCTTGATCTAGATGCTATACTCCTATTGATGCAGCCCAGAATTGCATTGGCTTTTTTAGCTGCCGCGTCACACTGTTGGCTCATGTCAAGTTTGTGGTCAACCAGTTACAACCAGTTACAAGAAGTCATCAGTTACAAGAAGCCCTTCCTCCAGGTAATTGGAAGGCAAAGGGGAAAGGAAACAAGAAGATTTCAGTAGGAATAGCAGAACTTATTGGGAGGTAGTTGAGTTGTCCATTCTCCACAACTTTGGATCAGTTCGCTCACTGCATCCCCCCGCCCCCAGCACACACTTAAGATATTTTAAATGCCCACCTCAAACCAGAAAGTGTGTATGCAATAAATATGGGATTTCAAACAGATATATCCTACAAGCTGTACTCATCAGAAAGCTGTGGCTGGCTGCAGCTGCTTGTTGACTGCACATTCAGTCACCAACCAAAATTTGTCTTCTAGTAATATGGGTGGCTGGTTCTCTGTCACAACAACTGTTCTAGGTAGGTTGGGTCAACAGTAGGGGTGGGGAAATCTGTCAGTTTTGGTTTGTCTCAGTTTTTCTATCTTAAACTCATTTTTCCACCTTTCTACATCTGTTTGCTTCCCCCTAAAAAACAAAAGTTCTCAAAAATTATCAGCATTTTAGCACTAATCTCTCCCAACTTGCAAATTTTTGTATGCAATTTTGCCAAAAAATACAAATTTGTGCGAAGATGTTTCTCCCTAATATAATGCACGTTTGCATGTTATTTTCACCAACATATGCACACTATACCCTAGGATTTGCATTTTTGCACAAATCGCTTGGCTGTAGAACTGCATAGCAACATTCAGAGAAGTATGGATTTCAAAGGATGGCTGTGTTTTGGTTTGTGCATTGTTTCAGAAAGAGCAAATCAGGCAGATTTACCTTTAAATGAGAACTGCATTGACTCTCCCATCCACAGTTGATAGTGCCTTGTCCAAGCCCACCCAAGACTGCTATGGACCTGATCACAAATATGAGTCCACATTTATCAGGTCTAAGCCCCGAAACATCAGCCACTCTGCACCACACACCCCTCAAACCTAACCAGCAGTGGCCAACCAAGTATCCAAGACAGCAGGAGATGGAACGCAACCAAGTAAGGACATGCTAAGAGTTACTCAAACCTATTGAGACTTCATCTAAATAAAACGAACAGGCTGTGCTTCATAAACAAGTCAAGTGAGCGGTCAAAATTCCCTATAGTGAGCCAAGTGTTTCCTTTGTCACAAGGTAGAGGAAAACATATATTTGGTTCTAATCTGTACACCAGGGAACCTGTGTTAGCTACCAAACTGGGGAAGAGAAATGGCTGCAATCATCCTACTTCATTGAAACCAAAAAGGTGAGAGACACTGAAATGAGAAATATCCAAGTTCAGTAAGAGAGATCGAAGGCTCAGGTCTGAGATGTTTTTCGTTTGTCCTGTGGTGGGACTCCCATCGCTTTCCCCAGCAAACCTGCTTTTTGCTGCTGAATCAGAACAGATGTCAATCCACAGAAAACCTGTTTGACGCTTGTTCCAGTTCAACAGAGAGTTTTCTGAGCGGAAATGGGACGACGAAAGAAAAACCTCTCAGACCCATGCCTAGAGATCACAAAGTGTGGATGAGCTCCAAGTGACAATGGCCTTTGAGGATGGAAGAAGGGAGAAACTTGCAAATCCAGAAGAAGAAAAACGAGGGGGATGTTATTATTGCTAATGATAAACACTTATTAATTGCCTTCCATGCAAACATCTCAAGGTGATGTCCATTAAAAACAGCTAAGAACACACACACACACACACACACACACACACAGCAGATATGCTTAAAACAATACAACAAATACAAACAACTCTCAATTTGTGCACACTTGATACACACATGCGACTGCGCATGCACATGTTCTGTTTGGCACCAGAAGATAGTGGAATGGGGGCGGAATGGGGTTATGCTCACTCCACCAACATGTGCGATGACCCAGAAGATAACCCCCATGTAAATGGGGTTTTTTTGCCTGTACAACACAATACAGTTCAAAATAGACACCCATGGCAAAGACCCTTTCATCCACCTGGGAAAGCTTCTTGGAACAAAAGTGTATTTAATTGTTTCTGGAAAGTGCCTGCCATATCTTGACAGGAATGCTGTTCCACAGTACAGGGGAAGCCACACGGAAAGCCCTGCTTCTTATATCTTTGGAAACTTCTCCCATAGACCACAGTGACCTATTGGGTATGTAAGGGATAGATTAGCTATACAGTGTTGAAGCAATGATTCTTCAACATCAACTTCATTGGACTGGTCATGTTGTGCGGATGCCTGATGATCGTCTTCCAAAGCAACTACTCTATTCCGAACTTAAAAATGGAAAGCGTAATGCTGGTGGTCAACAAAAGAGGTTTAAAGACTGTCTCAAGGCAATTTTTTAAAAAGGTGGTATAAACACTGAAAACTGGGAAACACTGGCTTGTGAGCGCTCCAGTTGGAGAAAAGCCTTTACCAAAGGTGTCATAGGTTTTGAAGACACTCGAACTCAGGACGCAAGGGAGAACAAAGAAGAAGAAGAAGACTGTACATTGTATTGCAAGGCTATGCTAATGGAGGAAATAGGATGCTAAACAGCCACAAGGAATCAGGGGCAGCACTCAACATTCTGCTGACTGAAGACCAGTGCCACAACCTTCTCTGATTCCTCCTCATGTTGTTGGTGGTGTTTAGCTGCTCTCCAGGGCCATCTTCTCAGTCAATAATGCCTTGCCTGTGGGTGAGGTGGCCCCAAAGAACACCTGCGCTGCCACTGTTTTTGCTTGGGAAGCAGCAAATACTGTTCAAAATCTAACAGCAGGCAAAGGTCTCCATGCGGTTAGTGGGTAGGCCGGCCCTGCAAGTAATTATAGTGGGTTGACATGAAACTGTTCAGTAAGATTTGATTAGTATAACAAGAATGGTTAGCAGAAAAAGGAGTTTGTTGTTCATATACTTTAGTGATAATGGAGTGCTGGGCGGGGGGGAGATTTCACATCTAACACTTAAGTTAGTGTTGTATAGCATTCATGAATCCTCACGAATTCTTGCGTGTTGCAGAAACCTGGCTACTCTCTCCCTCCTGTCCCAACCCTGAGTAGATGTAAGGAAGGCTACCTTACATTCATCTGAAAACCATTCCCTACTAGCAACCAACTGATACCGGCGCAGTACAAAAGAACATGCGCAACTGATTTCATCTGGAGTTCAAGGCTGAGTCCCCAAATGCAAAGCCAGAGATGGCCCTCTATAGGTTGGACTACCTCGTGGAGAGCCAGCTTCTATTATGTGCTTATGTGAACACCAAGAAATTGTTCTAAGCTAAAAATCTAATTGCCTTCCTTATTGGAAGATGTAAAAAAGATGGTTAATTGTGCTGATAAGACGTTGGTAAAAAGGGGAGCAGGAGATTGTGTTGGGAGGGACGCGGGTGGCACTGTGGGTTAAACCACAGAGTCTAGGGCTTGCTGATCAGAAGGTCAGTGGTTCAAATCCCCGTGACGGGGTGAGCTCCCGTTGCTCGGTCCCTGCTCCTGCTAACCTAGCAGTTCGAAAGCATATCAAAGTGCAAGTAGATAAATAGGTACGACTCCGGCAGGAAGGTAAACGGTGTTTCCGTACGCTGCTCTGGTTCGCCAGAAGCGGCTTAGTCATGCTGGCCACATGACCTGGAAGCTGTACGCTGGCTCCCTCAGCCAATAAAGCGAGATGAGCACCGCAACCCCAGAGTCGTCCACGACTGGACCTAATGATCAGGGGTCCCTTTACCTTTACCTAGATTGTGTTGGATCCCCCTTACTCTTGTTTTGCTGATGACTTGGTTTGAATTTACTTCATAAACTGCTTTAGAATTCCTACAGCTAGAATTTTTTTTGATGCTGTGGCCCTCTCTCCACCGTGGCCAGCTGTACAAACCCTCCTTACACATCCACACAGATTCCCTACCCATTTTAATAATGAGCAGGGCTTTTTTTCCAGGGGGAACTCACAGGAACTCAGTTCCGGCACCTCTCAGGTGGGCACCCTTGCTATTCTAGGAGAACAAGGGAGGCGTTCACCTCTTTTTCTAGAAAAACAGCACTGATAATGGGCATTTCCCTAGAAAGGATTCACGGGTGCATTGTTAAAACAAACGGTAATCTAAAGCAACAAATCCATTTGAGCGTAACTTTCCTTCTCCCTCAGAAAATCAGCTGCTACCAGCGATTGTTCTCCGCAGCTAAAGTGGCCTCACAGCACTAACCCACCAGTGTTGTGCGTGTGTGTCTATATCTATATATTTTAAACAACAGCAATACACATGCTTACCTAGTAGTAAGTTGCACTAAACATAATGGGACTTACTTCTGAGTAAACTTGCATAGAATTGCATTTTACATCCAATTAACAGAGACCCAAAGTTGGGTCTCCAGCTGTTTTTGAACTACAGTTCCTATAATCCCTGACCACTGGTCCTGCTAGCTAGAGATGATGGGAAACCTGAAAACAGCTGGAGACTCAAGTTTGGGAAATCCTGATTTAAAATACGTCTCCAACTGGCTCATTAAAAACACACACACACACACATAAAAAACATGAACAGTACAATGTGCTAAAGTCAATTTCACATACCCTCTCAATAATGAGAATAGGCAAAATAATAAGATCCTGAACAACTGAAACTTCTCCCTTAAACTTTTTGAAAGTCCTCTACACAGTACTGAAAAAGGACCAGTGAAATGAACTGAATTAATTCCAAGCAATGGGACTGTTTGCACATACACCAGCATGGAAAGCTAATGGCAGTAAAAAACCCCTCTAAACTCCATATGTCCTGGTGTCTGAACTTTGAAGCAGCTGCATTACTACCTTCTTTTTATTTAGAGCTACTGCTAAATGTTACTAGAATGTAATTTTATTAGCATTTAGTCCCACCCTCCCCCTCCCCTCATTGTCTGCCTGCCACACGGACAGATTTTTAATCTTCTCTTTAGGGAAGACTATGCTGGAATTCATCAAACTGGATGATGAAAGTGAAGTGAAATAACTTCAGGGAAGTGAAATAAACTTAATAAACGGGGGAAATGTGGAAATTATGTTAGTAAGTGACTGAAATTGCTAGATGAATTATAAATGTTATCTTTGATGAAATTTACAAATAGACTCTCTAAGGAGGTTTTAAAAAATGATATAGGGGGGGGGAGCAAAACTCAACCCAGCTAATAATCTGGACGCGAACTGCATGGCTACGACTGCAGAGGAAAGCAGAGAGCAGACCCAGCAATCCAAAGGAGATTGCAAACACCAACAATGTCCTGTACCCTGCTGTGTGCTTTCCTGTTTCTGCTATGGAATTTGATTCTGCAGAAAAGGCAAGCCACTATGAAGTTTTCAAAAAGGCTTGCCTCTTTCCAGTGGCAACTGATGCAACTAGTTCTGAATGACTGTGCATTTGCTCTCCACCCACAGGAGTAGGTAACGCCTTCTGAATACTGCCATGGAGTCTAAAGAGAAAACACTCACTTATATTTGCTTCGTAGGTTCACCAGTGCAGCCCAGACCTTGCCCCTCCCAGTAACCTGCCAGGAGACACCAGGCAAACCGACCTTGGCTTTAAAGCCATCCCAACAGCATACGAAGTAGGCCTTACAGAACAGACGAGACATTTCTAGGGAAAGCCATTGCCCTGTGGTTGCCCATGAAGAAGGACCCTTCCATTTGGACATGCACTTTTTAGCAAGATCTCCCTTTCTGCACTGCATTTCTCCTCCTTCCTTGTTTTCCAAGGCGCTTGTTTGTAGCAACACCCCCAGTGGCTTACCTTGCAATATTTTGGAAGCATGCTAGGGCATCCGATCGCACCTGCAGCTTGGGATTGCGTCCTGAGAGAAACCACCTGGTAAAACCAGTAAAGTCCCCAATTTTTTTGGGTAAGAATAAGAAGAGGCAGCGGCAGCAGCAGCAGCGGGAGTCTCGTTCTCGTTCACCTGTCTCACCGCAGGAAAGCAGGCTATTTTGCTGTGCCGCCCTAACAATCTAAGTGCAGCAAGGCTGCTGTAGACAGCTGAGGCCGTGCTCCATATGGGCGGAGAGTTAAACTGAGAGCAGGAAGCTTTTACCATGGCCTAGTTCCTGCCAGTCCTACTAATTCAATCGCTCTTAGACCCAGCAATAAATTCACATGAAAAATTAACCGAAATCTAGCTGGCAGCCGTACTCTCTGTTCCCTCCTCACCCTTTCCCCGCCGCCAACTCCCTTGCTTTATCTTAACAATCGTTTCGCTCTTAATGGCTTTAAGATGCTAGCAGCACATTCCATATTTCTGCACTCAGTGTAACAGAATCCCGGCTCTGTTGCCAGATCTTTTAGCTCGCACTCAATTTAGATAGCATCTCCTCCAGCATCTGGGTTTGAGATTTGTCTGTACAATACGCTCATGGGACCCCTGTGACCCAGGCAGAATTGCTTCAGGGCTGTGAAACCTGCCATCCACTTATCTCTCGACCTCATGTAGTTCAATGCATCCTTATTCTATCCTAGAACTCCTTTGCTCTTGGTAGAAATTAAGACCTTCGTAAAGGTCCTGCTACTCCCTCAAAAGCGGGTACCTGCAAACCGAATCGCTCGCTTGCCAAGGGGAGATATTGTTTCCTCTCTTGGTGCCAGAACTGGTGCGCTTGAACTGATGGAGTCTAGGGGAAAGTTTACCTCCCCTCCTTCAGTCATGTGACCCTGAGGTTTGCCCAAATGTGGCTGGTCTTGAAGCGTTCTGAATTGAGATGGGGGCGAAATTCGCTCTGGAAGGTGAAACCTACCTAATTTGCACTTTCTGAAACAATGCACAAAACAAAACAGAGCCATCCCTTGAAATTCACACAACGCTGAATTTTGCAATACAGTTCTTCAGTCAAGGAATGTGTACGAAATGCAAGTACTGGGGAAGCATATGCATTAAAATACATATATATTAGTGAAAATAGCAAACAAGAATCCATTATAGAAGAGGACATTGCTTTGCAAACGTGTATTATTAGGAGATATTCACACTAAAATGCTGGTGAATTTTCATAGGACTTTTAAGTCTCAAACTGATGTGGAAATGTGGAGAAGTAAACTTAAGATGGGGGGGGGGGAATGAGAAGCTTGTATTTTTGCAAGCCATTTTCTGCCATACAATGTGGTTGTGTATGTTATTTTCACTGATGATAGTTATTAATTTTGTTTTCACTAGCATACCAGTTTTCATGTAACACTTTCATTGCAGAACTACATCATGAGATTCAGAGCAATGTGGATTTTGGAGTACAGCTGTATTTGAGAAAACCAAGTAGGTCTGCATTAAAACATGAACTAAATGAATCCCACCCCACCCCAATGGCTAGGGCCAATTATGTAGAGATGCAAGTGTGCTCACCAATGAATAATCTCACCCATTGCGATGGCTTGCAGAGGAAATTATTTGACTCTTAACTCCTTCCACAGAAGTGCAAAGCAGGCATCTTCAAGTCGCCCGTAAGTCAATTTTTTAAATAAAAAAATCAGAATCTACTCCAAGGCCAAAACTTTCTCAAAGCCTCTGCTAAATAGGAAAAAGGAATAGATGTCACTTGATATGTCTAGAGAATCCCTTCCCTCTCACCAACAGAGCTGCCTGAAGTCTGAGACAAAACCCTTAGCATCAAATCTCTGGTGCCACCTGTCACCTCTAGCCATCACACAGCTCGGGTTTCTTTAGTGTGTAAAATTTTAGCCTTCGCAGCACATTGCTTCCTTGAAACTGTCAACACCTTACCGTGCCATCGACCGTTCCCTGAGAATGCCGAGTCTATTACACTCCGGACAAAACCTGGTTTTCCTGATTTGCTTTTATTTGGAAATAGCTCCTTTGTTCCATTTAGGTTCTGTGAACATTGCAGGAGTTAAGTGGCTTGTATTTGATTGACCCACAAACTCCAGTTTTTCCAGACACTATATTCATTGCTATTCTGCTGCTTTCCATCAAGACCAGTCAGTAGAGCTTGACAGAATGTATCCATACTGGTTTTGGGGGGTTCTCCTCATGGTTGTTCCTCCCTCACCCTCCACCATCTTTCTCTATTCTATGCATGGGAACAAGTATTTCTTTCAAAAAACATAATAATAATAATAATAATAATAATAATAATAATAATAATAATAATTTTTATTTATATCCCGCCCTCCCCAGCCGAAGCCGGGCTCAGGGCAGCTAACAACAATAAAATAGTGCAACATTCTAAAAACATTTCACTATAAAAATTAATTAAAATCAAATTGATGGCAACCATTAAGCTAAAGTTATGTGAGGATTGCCAAAGAAGGGAGTCAGGCTGCGCCCTGACCAAAGGCCTGGTGGAACAGCTCTGTCTTGTAGGCCCTGCGGAAAGATGTCAAGTCCCGCAGGGCCCTAGTCTCTTGAGACAGAGCGTTCCACCAGATCGGAGCCGCAGCCGAAAAAGCCCTGGCTCTAGTTGAGGCCAGCCTAACCTCTCTGTGGCCTGGGACCTTCAGGATGTTTTTATTTGAAGACCGTAAGTTCCTCTGTGGGACATACCAGGAGAGGCGGTCCCATAGGTACGAGGGTCCTAGGCCGTATAGGGTTTTAAAGGTTAAAACCAGCACCTTAAACCTGATCCTGTACTCCACTGGGAGCCAGTGCAGCTGGTGTAGCACCGGATGAATGTGATCTCGCAGCGAAGACCCTGTAAGGAGTCTCGCCGCTGGCTTGTGCTTTTGCGGTGGGTTGGGAGATACCCTTTAAAAAAGAAATAATAATACTGAGATCAATCAGAACTGATATTTACCGGAATAAGCCTTGCGTGGTGCAGAGGCCATGCGGAAGACTTAAGTGTTTATTTTAAAATAAAAAAAGATCAATGTATACAGTGACATTCTTCAAGGAGTAATCACTCATGTGAACTGGGTGGAGATCATGTGAGGGCAGCTCCTCTGAATCAAGCTGTTGAAATGTGAACATGCCTGGAAAATTTGTGGGAATTGGTTTGGGCCACTTTACACAAAATCGCTCGATCCCCTCCTCAGAAAGCAAGGCTGGCAGGAAAGTTATGGTGGACCCCTTCTCACGCAGGTGCAGAGGAAATGGAAGGAAAGTTGAGGCAGCACATGCAACCCACACCAACACCAGCATATGAATGAAAAACTGCCCTGCCCCAATGTCTCAAAGCAGCTAGGATACTAGCACTGAATGCAGATTTAGAACAGGTTATTTTCACTCATTGAATTTCATGTGGAATGAATGAATCTGGCACGAATGGGTAGACATTTTGATGACAATGCCAGTGTGGTGTAGTGGTTAAGAGTGGTAGACTCGTAATCTGGGGAACCGGGTTCGATTCCCCGCTCCTCCACATGCAGCTGCTGGGTGACCTTGGGCCAGTCACACTTCTCTGAAGTCTCTCAGCCCCACTCACCTCACAGAGTGTTTGTTGTGGGGGAGGAAGGGAGAGGAGAATGTTAGCCGCTTTGAGACTCCTTAAAGGGAGTGAAAGGCGGGATATCAAATCCAAACTCTTTTTCTTCTTCTTCTTCATGTGGACAAGGGGGGGGGGATTATGTCTGAGAGCAGCAATGATTCTGCAGTAAATTTCCACCCAGAAGCCCTCTCAGTCCACACAACTGCGACCCCAGTGGCTGTTGTTTTAACGCAAACCACTGATCAATTATCAGCTCAAGCCCCCTTTCCTGCCTTGCTATTACTAAGAAGCCTCCAGACAGATTTGCATGCAGTGTAAGATTCAGCTCTTTAACCTGGCTGGGAAGCATCCAATAATGTTTTCTGAGCAGGTGTCAAATGAGCACAGGGAGTCTCTTCTGACTTTGGATCACAACCCTGCCTTACAAGAGCTACGGCAAACTATGCACCACCACAATATATCCTAATTTCCCAAGTGAAATCAACAGGGGTCATTTCCCAAAGTAAGCACCTCAGCAAATCATCCCCCTGTCTAAGAACATTTTAAAAATAAAGTTTTGTGTTGAAGCTGAGTGACTAGAAGATCTTTGAACTTCAGGTTTCAGGCCTATGTTGGTGGGTGACCAGCCCTGGACTTACCTGTGGTGGTAGCAGGCAGCTACAAGACAACATTTTGAATTTCCCAGTCTGTTCAGAGTGATGCTAACTTGAAGGCACTGAGAAAAATTCAAAATGGCAGCTTACATCTGGGACCTAGCAGCTGCCTGAGGGAGCTGGGTGCTAAGGCCAGGCCTGATTTTATTATTCTAAAAAAAATTATAGTAAGTGCCACATTACCTGACAAAAGTTTGAGGTTTTATACAAGGAGAACTGACATTGGAAAAAAGGAAAAAAGATTAACTGAACAGTACAAGATCAGTTTATACAAGTTTGTTCATCACTCCTTGCCTATAGCATTAAGTGGTGATTTGTATGTTTCAGTGGCCTGTTACAGATTAATCTCAGAAGGCAGAACGTTTGTCTACCATCCCTGATGCTACCTCAGACAGGATCCGTACAGAGGGCCATTTACCATTCAGTGTGTTTGGAAGCACTTGGCAAGCTTGCCAAATGGTGAGGAAAACCATAGAGGGTATAGAGGGGTGTGTGGGCAGGTGTGGAAACTAGAAGCGTTCCAGAATGCGGACCTTGGCTTGAAAAAGGTATCCCACGCCTGGCACAGGTTATTGGTTCCCTGCACACTGTGGCAGGATGCCTTGTGGAAAATGTGTTCTGCATGCTCCCTCGGAACGGGGCGTTGACACAACATTATACACACACAACAATGGACAGCCGTCCATGTATTTGTCCTGGCTGAGATGCCGGATCAAGCCACAGAACACTGGCAATGGTACCTGACATCTGTTTGGGTGGAAGGAGAATAGGCAAGAAGGATCGAATTCTTCACCCTTCACTTTCTCTGAACAGATTTCTGGCAATAAAAGATTACAATTTTGCTTGTTGATCTGGCTCTTTGGATACAGCATGAGTCTGCGTATGCCTTTCAGAATCCAGTTAGGGATATAGCTGAGGAAGCTTGTTCTCTCTCTCTCTCTCTCTCTCTCTCTCTCTCTCTCTCTCTCTCTCTCTCTGTGTGTGTGTGTGTGTGTCACAAACAAATTACTAAACCTACCGCTCATTATTACAAGGAAAGGGCAACTTTAATAAAGTCAAAAGCGCCTTAAGCATAGCCATTGATTAAAACTTCCCACCCCTAATTAAAATTGGCACCCACCCATTAATCAGCAAAGGCTTTAGATGACTAATATATTGATTAAAACAGGCTGCAATGGTTATACATTATATGCAGCTTGAAACCCATTTGCATGCTTGAAAGTAAATGCAGAGCCATAACTCAGTCGCAGACTGCAGGTGGTCCCGCATTTAATCTGTGGAAAGCCTAGCACCATGGGATGTGAAAGACCCTCTGATGGAGACCCTGGAATTGCACTTTTGTCTCCAAAGACAGAGAGCGCCCTGCATGCTTCCAGAACTTCCAGTTAGTTTTAGGTAAAGGTAAAGGGACCCCTGACCATTAGGTCCAGTCATGACTGACTCTGGAGTTGCACGCTCATCTCACTCTATGGGCCGAGGGAGCCGGCGTTTGTCTGCAGACAGCTTCTGGGTCATGTGGCCAGCATGACTAAGCCGCTTCTGGCAAACCAGAGCAGCGCACGGAAACGCTGTTTACCTTCCCGCCGGAGCGGTACCTATTTATCTACTTGCACTTTGAAGTGCTTTCGAACTGCTAGGTTGGCAGGACCAGTTAGTTTTACCAAGTGGCTAATTCTGTCCTGCTCTAGAGCACTCCAAATGAAATCAATACAACCAATCTGGAGTAAATGATCTGAGTCTCACAATCTCACACCCTTACAACATGCAATTTCAAGTCCTTCCTTCCTTCCTTCCTTCCTTCCTTCCTTCCTTTCTCTTTCTTTCTTTCTTTCTTTCTTTCTAAAAAGTGATATACGAAAAGGTCCACTCTTAAAGACTCAAGGTGTCAATAACTTATAAAAACAACAACTGGGCTGCAAAGGCCACTTAGTATTTCACGTGCTTCTCTCTTGCTGTGGCAGTAGGGGAGATAATGGCTCCCAACCACAGAAACGACCTTCAGTTCTTCTTTAAAATTAATGATGTCAAGCATTCCTTCACAATCATCTGCTGCGTCTGTCACTAAGTACTTGCTAATGACCTTTCCATCTTTTATCTGCTGTCCCCAGCACCTTCTAATTGCTGCAACGAATTCATGTAATAAAGCAAATTTCTGAATGGATATGTTAAGGTTCAGATTCTGTAACTACGGCTGACACTGAGTAGCAACGTAGTGTCCAAAAGTAGTTTCATTAGGGTTAGCAAAGATGTTTGAAAGCGATTGCTGTACACACACACACACACACACACACACACACACACACACACAGTGTGTATATTAAAAAGGTAAAGGACCCCTGACAGTTAAGTCCAGTCGTGAACGATTCTGGGGTTGCGGCGCTCATCTCGCTTTACTGGCTGAGGGAGCCAACGTTTGTCTGCAGATAGTTTTTCCAGGTCATGTGGCCAGCATGAGTAAGCCACTTCTGCCAAAACCAGAGAAGCACGGAAACGCCATTTACCTTCCCGCTGGAGCGGTACCTATTTATCTACTTGTGGCTGGAAGCCACAAGTAGGGAGAATGCTGTTGGACTCAGGTCTTGTTTGCCGACTTCTCATAGGCCTCTGGTTGGCCACTGTGAGAACAAGGTGCTGGACCAGATGGACCTTTGGTCTGATCCAGCGGCCAGAATTGTTCTTAATCCATTTTTCAACAAAACGTTTCCAAGAGCAGAGTACAGTGCAGTCATAGAAAGCTGGGAGGTTAGAAAATGCCTAAAATGTTGATGTTGATCTTCTGTCGCGCCCCAAGACCATGTCCTGCACCCCTTCCTCCTTAAATGAGCAACCAAGGATCGTCTTTGTGACACTTGTTTCAGCCCTGCCAGGCATCCTGATGCAGTAGAGGCCAATGTGTTAGTTTCACAGGCAAACACCCATAAAAGTACAACCCAGCCCTCAGTGGGAGTTAGCTGGGGGAAACTACCAGGCTGGTCTTCTTCCAGAAGGAGGAAAGGCTACTGGTTTTAGGCTGATCTAGGCCCGCAGCATGTAAGAGAAGGTACCTGCCCATGTTAGCAAGCAGGGCAAGTTTAGAAGCTAAATGCAACCTTTCATTGTTTGTTTCACTGCAATTCCACGTTCTGCTTATTTTGTTAAGAAAACAAACCGGTCTGTTTAAAGTACAGCTTCTGTGATTTGATCCAAGGGGATCCCATACAGCTAGTATTATCTTGCCTTGGGCCTTTCAGCAAAGCTAAAATAGTGTCCTACTGCCCAATATTCAGTCGGTGGTGGCAGCGAACTTTCCGCTGGGTTCTCCAACTGTGGGTTTAATATCAGCTTCAAAGGTAGGGCATTCAGAGGCCCAGGTGAACTGATCTTCTTAGGGACCACCAGGGAGTAGTCAGAGATAAAATGGATCCAAACCCAGCAAACACAGAAGCAGAAAATAAGATAGAACCACAGAATCATAGAGTTGGAAGGGATCACAAGGGTCATCTAGTCCAACCCCTGCAATGCAGAAATCTTCTGCCCAACCTGGGGCTTGAACCCATGACCCTCATGCTCTACTGACTGAGTAATAATAATAATAATAATAATAATAATAATAATAATTTGTTATTTATATGCCGCCCATCTGACTGGGTTGCCCCAGCCACTCTGGGCAGCTTCCAAAAAATTTAACACATTAAGCAGATAAGCAGTCCAGAGTCTGCTAAGATGAAATGTCTGCAAATAAGCCCACAAAAATAAGGGCCCATAAATATTGGGGTGGCTTGCCAGCCAGCCATCAATCCCCTCCACTCCCTCAAGTCTTCCAGCTCATGCAGAGGACTTGCAGCGGGAGGCAAGGGTCATCTCTCATTTGTGCAGGGTATGAAGAGGATAAGAAACTGTGGAAGCCTCTCCTGCTGCCCTCACTGAGCTATGAGGAACAGGGCCTTTTTGTGGTGGCACCCCTTTTATGGAATGCCCTCCTCAGAGAGGTTCACTTGGTGATCATGCCACTGCTAATGGGATCAGGAATGGAGAAACGGAGGAGAAGAAATGGAACCCCTTCTAGGCTTCTGAGCAAAGCCATTCTTCTTCAGTTAGCATTTGTACCACACTGCGGCTTCTCACTGTCTTAGCCTCCCATTTGAGTGTGGCTGGGTTTTGCCTCTCCCTGTTGATTACATCCAGGAGACGTTTTAATGCAGCGAGAGCAACTATTTCCTCCCCTGCTGATATTGCCAAATAGGATTGCAACTTTTTTAGAACTGATGATCTTGCAAGGAAGCCAAGACACTCAAGGCAGCCTGTCAGAAGTGATAGATGCAAACTACTGCACAGGGACTTAAACAGCTTTTGAACAAGCATGCCTTAAAGGACTTGGGATTTTTGCAATGGCTCGGCTCCCCAGCGCATTCCTAGCAGAGATAAGTGAAGCGGTCAGAGCAAACACTGCCTTCTTTTTTGTGTGTGCCTGCTCACATGCATTTTCAGAGACCTGAAATTTTTGCAATGGACCCTTTGTGTGAATTTATGGAAGCTGGTGTGCATAGGCTTGAAGGAAGAGGAAAAGGAAGGACACGTATTGGGTCTCCAAGATGTGTTCCCTAGCCCCAAACCCTACAAGAATGGTCAGCCTTGATTCAAACCAGAGGCCATCAGTGTGCTGTGAAGATTGCAAAAACTTTTGAATTGACTTTTGCTGAGGATGTAGTTGTCCTCCAAAATTTGTCTGAACTAGCTCCACTGAACTAGCTCCACTGAACTAGAGCCAGTGTGGTGTAGTGGTTAAGAGCGGTGGTCTCGTAATCTGGGGAACCAGGTTCGCGTCTCCATTCCTCCACCTGCAGCTGCTGGGTGACCTTGGGCCAGTCACACTTCTCTGAAGTCTCTCAGCCCCACTCACCTCACAGAGTGTTTGTTGTGGGGGAGGAAGGGAAAGGAGAATGTTAGCCGCTTTGAGAGTCCTTAAAGGGAGTGAAAGGCGGGATATCAAATCCAAAAAACCCTCTCTCTCTCCGTATTTGCACTAGCACTGATCCACGGCACTTCCCATAATACTAAGCCCTGCGATCACAGCCCTGCAATCACATACAATGGAGAGCAAGTTAGTCACTTTATGGCTGCAGCATCAGCCAACAACTTGCACGCGTGAATGAACCAAACATCACAGATGAGGATGATTTAAAGGAGGTATACACCACCTCTTCATTCTGAGTAGAAATACCAGGTGGTACACACATAAAAAGACAAATAAAAGGCAAAAACAATTAATAAGAAGAAAACTGGTCATAAGAATACAGCTACCAATATATGTAAGACACGTAGTACAACGATTTCATCAAAGTGATCCATAATTAAAATATATAACAAAAAACCCCATTAGAACAGAGTAATAGCTAAAATAATTAGAATGATAAAAAAACTGGGTGCTCAAGTCAGAGGGAAAATCTTGAGCAGCTTAGAGTAAAGGTGGGATATAAATGTAACTGTCATTGTCATCGTCATCTACTGTCATGTATTCAAAGGATAGACCTAGTTCTGATGGGTTTAAGCTACAGGAAGATAGATTTCGCTTGAGCATTAGGAGAAGCCTCTTACTGGTAAGTGCAGTTTGACAATGGAACCATATATTATTATAATTACCGTATTTTTCTGTGTATAAGACAATGGTGTTTTTTTCTACATTTGTTAAACTTGGGGATCATCTTAAACACTGATGGTACTACTTACCTTCCCACTGCTGCCATGAAGAACCTGCAGGAACTGCTGGAGCCACCGTCCCTCCCGGGTGCCCGATGATCTCCCCCAAAAAGTTCAACAATTTTGGGCGATCTCAGGTATTGGTGGGGCACATTCCGCTGCCCACGCGCCTGCACCCCCCCCTGCTGCCGCCGCCACCCCAGGCATCAGCGGTGGTTGCTACACCAGTGCTTTG
This sequence comes from Podarcis muralis, assembly GCF_964188315.1. Taxonomy (NCBI): domain Eukaryota; kingdom Metazoa; phylum Chordata; class Lepidosauria; order Squamata; family Lacertidae; genus Podarcis; species Podarcis muralis. The sequence continues at coordinate 10,735,758 of NC_135660.1, read as the reverse complement.
AATATTTAATAAAATATCAAAGTTGTTCTGTTTCGTGTTTAAAATATTGATTTCTTAATTCTGGATTCAAAAACAAGGGGCCTTCTTATACATGGGGGTGTCTTATACACGGAAAAATATGGTAAGTGTGGTGGTGGTGGGGCCTCTCCTCCACTGAAGGTCTTCAGGCAGAGGCTGGACAACTCTCTGTTGAAAGTCACATCCATACCATGCATTTACAGCATCCTTGTACCACTTCAGTGAACATGACTTCCCCCAAATAATCCTGGGAACTGTACTACACTTTCCAGGATTCTCTGTAGGAATATAGGAAGCTGAGGTCCAGCACCGAGAGCCTTCTGGCAGTTCCCTCACTGAGAGAAGCAAAGTTACAGGGAACCAGGCAGAGGGCCTTCTCAGTAGTGGCTCCCGCCCTGTGGAATGCCCTCCCACCAGTTGTCAAAGGAATAAACAACTATCTGACGTTTAGAAGACATCTGAAAGCAGCCCTGTTTAGGGAAGTTTTTTAATGACTGGTGTTTTAATGTATTTCTAATCTCCTGTTGGAGCCGCCCAGATTGGCTGGGGAAACCCAGCCAGATGGGTGGGGTATAAGTAATAAATATTATTATTATTATTATTATTATTATTATTATTATTATTATTTCTTATACCGGCTCAGGCCATTGGTTCAGTACTGTCTACACTGATTGGCAGTAGCTCTCCAGGCTTTCAGATAAGGAGTCTTTTCCAGCACTACTTGGAGATGGCAGGGATCGAACCTGGGACCTTGTGCATGCAGTGCAAATGCTTTGCCATTGAGCTACGGCCGTTTCTTGACTGTTAAATGTATGGTGCAGATGGGACCTAAGGTACCCTTGCTCTGGATTCCTTGCAACATCAAGCAAGGCGTTGAAGTTAATAGCTTACAAGGTCCCCTTTCATCTCTACAGTTTTTGAAGTCTACTTTTGCTGCTCAGAATGGCTAGCCATTATGAATTTGATTGTCCCATAAAACTCAAACCAGTCTCTTGTTGAGTTAGCTGGCCATTTGAGGAGTTCCACTGGGCATGCACAAACAAATTCAAAATGGCAGCTCCCACCCATGTCATCTTGACTACAAGTGGAACCCTTGCATTTCTGGGTGGTAGTCAAAGTTTGGGATGAAATCCATCGATGCATCAAAACCAATGCATTTCCATATCATGGACATATGTCTCGGGTACCTAAGGAGATTTCACCCCTCCCATATCCAAGAATCTGCTGATGTTCTCTGCTGATTCTCCAGAGAGGAGGGGGCGATTTCTGCTCTCTACTTATTTCGCTCCAGCCTCATCAAAGAGAGAGAGAGAGAGAGAGAGAGAGAGAGAGAGAGAGAGAGAGTGTGTTAGAGAGAGATCCTGTGTATAGATAAGGTTACTGCTAAGAGCAGCTGCAGACACTCAGTGCAGTTCAGCATTTTTCGTTTAGACCTCATTTAGCTCTGTACATAGTTGTGTATTATAGTTGTAGATAGAATAAAGAATATATTCTACAGAGCTGCTCTCCGAGTCATTTATGCTCTGCTATACTCTGCTGTGCGACGACTGTCTTCTTGTGGAAGTGAATCCGGTGCTCACAACTCTAAGCTGTGAGTCCACAGCACTTTGACCAGTTCCTGTGCAGAAGGTGGTCTCTGGAAGTGCTACCCAGTTCGCCTGGCCCAGTCGGGGCTGAAGTGTGTGAGTCCAGTTGGTGGCACTGGCTCAAGAGCGATGCTGACAGTACCGTCAGCTCTGTGTGGACTTTTAAATGTACAGCTTCCATTTAAAGAGCAGTGAGACCAGCGCAAGGCTGAACGTAGCAGTCAACATCACACAACTTTGGGGTGGAAGGTTGTGCTGGTGAATTTTGGGCTCCTCAGTCAACAGGATCACCAGAAGAACCCACTCATTAAATTACACAATTGCTCTGCTGAAACTCATAATGACATCTCTTGCTTCTAACCAGCCTGAATTTGACTCCCCACCTGCCACAACAAAGTGATATTATTTTGGCCCTCAAACTGAGCTGTTGTAGCTTCAGAAAGCATGCAGCATTATTGGTAGGAACCAAATGAAAGCCCTCATTTACACCTTCATTTCCTTCTCACAAACATGACAGCTCCTGAATTGTTGACAAAGCTCGGCAAGATCTGGATCTTGGCAAACCAACCAAGAATCCTATTACCGAGAACTGGCAAAGGGAGAGCCAGTGCCTCCGAGTGCATTTGTTCATAACTGTCAGCACAGAAGAAGCAAGCAAAAGATATTCTACAGCCATAAAAATAGCTTGCAAGGCCTGTTTAGTACTTGGCTAGGAGACTGCCTGGGAATTCCAGGTGCTGTAGGCTTTGACTGCTTAGTGTGGTATAGAGGTTATACTGTTGGACTTGGACCTTGGAAACCACAGTTCAAATCCCCACTTAGCCACAAAGCTCACTGGGTGGCCTTGACCCAGTCACTGCCTCTCAGGCTAACCTAGCTCACAGGGTTCTTGTGGGGGCTGATGGGAGTTGTAGCTCAAAATATATGGAGGGTTTGTGGAAGGCTGGGTTAGACACACTCATAAGAAATAGTGGACCTATCAAACCCTATTGGCCACAATGGCTTCAAAAAACCTCCATGTGCACAAGTAGTATACCTCTGAACATCTGGTAGCAGGCTTCTGCCATCAGCTTTGTACTTTGCTTGCAATCACCTCTAGCTGATCACTGTTGGAAGTAAAATGATGGACAAGTCGACCTTGGACTGATCCAACAAATGAATCTTTATATACTTAGCAAAGAAATTCAGCTGTAAATGACAACTGCAGGTTCCCAGCAGATGTGTAACACATTCAACTGGGGATGGTTGAAGAATTTGATTTTTGTGAATTCCAAAATCAACTGGCCTAATCCTCGCTTCCTTGACGGGTGCATGGATCGGAATATAGTAATCCTTTACATTTCGTACAGCTTTGAATTTTGCAATGCAGTTCTCCCAAGTTTAGAAGTATGTGTTTTGAGAAAAGATGCATCGTTTGAGAGAAAATAGTTTCCAAGTATGCATTTAAACCTACTTCTTTAAAGTTGATTTTTTTGGTGCAGATTTAAAAAAACTAAATGCAGCAGCTTAATGTGGAAACAGGATGGAACAGACTTATGAATGAACACATGAATGAACACATGAATAAGTGATTCAGACCAGAAACAGTTTGATCCTTCTATCCATCGCTACTGCGGTTCCACAACTGCACCTTGCTTCATTAATAACTGATTATTATTATTAATGGTTCTTGCTACCATTGCTGAACAGAAAAATGAGACTAGAACTTTTCAGAAAGACCCAGCCTCCTAGACATGTGCAGGATGAAATTAGTATTTTAATAAATTGGAAGTCTTTTTATCACTAGACTTATGCCAGAAGCATGAAAAGTCAATAGGCATTGATCTCATATATTCGAAGTCACTTTTTGGCATAGCTGTTGAATGTCTGCAATGTGATAAGCAAATAGAAATTCCAGTGGGGGAAAGAAACACCAGCCACCTGGGAAGGGATAAACTGAGTGCTGTTCTTAAACAGTGACCTGCATTGGGTTATTCTGCATGCTCTGAAGATGCAAAATGAGACGAGCAAGGTCCGAAATGTCACAGCAATCAATGAGAACCAAACTTAAATTATATTATGAATTTTGATTATGCCGTGGGGTTTCCAGCAAATGACATTGTCAGAAAAGTAGATTCATGTTCTTTTCTTTTTTTTAAAAAAAGGAGTGTTCCTGTAGTACTAGCAGAAAACATTTTCATTAGGTCGATGGGGGAAATTTCCTTGTAAGGGTGGCAAGACAGGCTGCCTTGAGTGCTCTCTTGTAGTCCTACTTGTCGAAGGGGGAAAGCTACATTTCATTTCTAAGGATGGTGTCCATTAGGGCCGCTTTGACTCTTCCCAGGAAATGCTGGTGCAGAACCACAGAACATTATTTTTTTTATCTGCACTAGACACCATCAAATCTGTATGTGCACAAAGAGCCTTTGAGGGGCTGGATTTCATTACAATTTGTAGGACATTAAGCTAACATGCCTAAAATGTCATATGAATCAGGCCGGACAAAGGCAGAGACAGGCAGTTTCATTGCAACTGCAACGGTTAAAAGTAATAATTTCATTAAGGAGATTAATAAGATTACTGGCCAATGGACACAGCCATCTGCAACACTGGTGTTGTTAAAGACGTTTCTGGATAGAAATTTAGATCTTAATCACAAAGGCGTGTTGCGTCATTCACTTTCAGCTGCACAATAAGTTGTGGCTCGGAACTGGAAGATGTTTCAGAACATAAATACTGACCAGTAGCATCATTTTTTTGGCAATGAGAAACTGACTGAAAAACTAAGGGGACAAAAGTTTAAGGACTTCTTTGAGAAAGCATGGAGAGCATTTCTTTATTATTCAAGTGTAATGGTTAATGCCTGTTGTCTTTGTCCATGGAGTTTTCTTGGCAGGGATACTGGAGTGGCTTGCCTGTTCCTGCTCCAGGTGGATCATGTTTGGTCAAAACTCTCCGCTATGACCTGTCCATCTTGGGTGGCCCTGCATGGCATAGCTCATAGCTTCTCTGAGTTATTCAAGCCCCTTCGCCAAAGCTAGACAGCATCTTAAAAAGCAGAGACATCACCTTGCCAACAAAGGTCCGTATAGTTAAAGCTATGGTTTTCCCAGTAGTGACGTATGGAAGTGAGAGCTGGACCATAAAGAAGGCTGATCGCCAAAGAATTGATGCTTTTGAATTATGGTGCTGGAGGAGACTCTTGAGAGTCCCATGGACTGCAAGAAGATCAAACCTCTCCATTCTGAAGGAAATCAGCCCTGAGTGCTCCCTGGAAGGACAGATCCTGAAGCTGAGGCTCCAATACTTTGGCCACCTCATGAGAAGAGAAGACTCCCTGGAAAAGACCCTGATGCTGGGAAAGATGGAGGGCACAAGGAGAAGGGGACGACAGAGGACGAGATGGTTGGACAGTGTTCTCGAAGCTACGAACATGAACATCATCATCAACAACAACAACAACAACAACAACAACAACAACAACAACAACAACAACGGTTAATGTCTGCTCTCCACCCACACTGCATTCTAGACTATGGACCTATTATTTCCCCTTCATCTCAAAAACCCTTAAAGAAAAACCCCATGAAGAAATTTTTCAGCAGAAAGTGTTAAGTTTATCAGTGTATCTAGTTACAGAGCTGTCTTAGCCTGCCATGTTTACCCTTTTGCATCCCTTTTGTTTTGCATTTGCATTTTCCGAAAAGCTTACCAAAAAAAGAAATAAAGGAAAACATGAACAATGATAAATGATACTCATCAGGATAAGAAATACTTAGCATTCTCGTAGCTTTCGGTGTTCAAAACACTTCACGTACATTAATTTAGTAATGCTCACAACATTATTTTTCTCCTCAGATTGCAAGCAAGGCGAGAAGGCTGAGAGGCAGAATCTTTCTAAGGCTGCACCTTGCAGGCCTGGGGAAGGGATTTAATTCAGAGCCAGAGTATCTGCTTTGCATGAGGAAAGTCCCACTTTCATGCTTGTGTCCACACAGTGGAGTTTAGCACATAGGCAGGTCACGCTGGTCTAATTTTTCTCTGTGTGAATTTGTCACATTTGCCCATGGATAAATGATTTTTTTTAAGAAGAAAAATGTTGATGTTTCCAATAGACAGTAGTGCATAATGCTCAATGGACAGAGCATTACACCAGGTCGGAGCCATCACTGAAAAGGTCCTGGCCCTGGTGAAGGATAGTCTGACTTCCTTAGGGCCCGGGACCTCTAAACTATGGTTATTCCTGGACCTTAAGGTCCTCTGCGGGGCATACCAGGAGAGGCGGTCCCGTAAATACGAGGGCCCTAAGCCACAAAGGGCTTTAAAGGTCAAAGCCAGCACCTTGAACCTGACCCTATACTCCATCAGGAGCCAGTGCAACTGGTAAATCACTGGGTGAATATGCTCCCATGGCAGGGACCCCGTGAGGAGCCTCGCTGCAGCATTCTGCACCCGCTGGAGTTTGTGGGACAGTTTCAAGGGCAGCCCAGCGTAGAGCAAATTACAGTAGCCAAGCCCGAATCATTCAGGTCCCTTTGTACACACCTCAGGTGTTTCATTGCATTGCCAAAACTGCTTTAAAGCAAGTTACTCCAAATTGTACACCTGGATAACACTATTGGCTATTTCATCACCTTGCAAGAGTAAATGTCTTTAAAGACCATAGGGGAGCTTTTTGTGTGTGTCCATGCACCTGAGTTAACAACATGAAATTCTCAGGAGGTCAGATTTGTTTTATTGCTATACAGTGAAGTGCATCAAGAAGGCATGACTGGAAGAATGCATTTTCTTTGGGGTAATGGGAGGGGCGGAGGGCAAAAAACAACTTTCAGTAGGGGATTGCTTCTGATTTGCTTTTATGTAAATAGTGTTCCATTTACAGACTTCTTCACTGCAGTAAACAAACAAAAGCGGAGGCCTTTTAATGGACTGAAATACAAACTGGTGAGGCAAGTTATTTTATAAAGCCAGGACTGCAGGATCTTTCTAAGGCAAGCCGAATGAATAGGATAGTCACCTTTATTGTGGCCCTGCTCCTGTGTCCCTTAACGTCAACTTGCTCATTCAGCAGCCTGAAATTCAGTACATGGAGCCTTTCTTATTACTTTGTCTGCATGCCAGGAAGGGGGGGGGGTCATTTCTCTGTGTCAGGCACAAAGAAAGGAAAAAGAAAACAACTGATAAACTTAATCAAGGCAAGAAACTAAAGTTTTGGCAGGATCTCTGGCAACTCCAAAAATTGAAACAGGTTCTCCTAGGAATAGAGTCCCCAGCTTTTGAACTGGCCATTATAGATGTGTCTTAAGCAGAAACACAAACTGTGGACATTAGCAGGTGATAATGGCTTCATTCCACACAGTTGTGAAGCATGTCGCCTGCTGATTTTTACAGATCGAGCTGCTGAAGGCACAAAAACAGAGCAGGCCAGCTTTTTCTAATCAGTTGTTGTTGTTTTCTTGATTTATGAATTGCCTTTTACATATATGTCTCCAATGTGATTTACCGTCATATTATACGAACAGCTAAAATAGATTTTAAAATGGTGCAACCCCTGATCCCAAAATAGTTTCTGTTATGTACTGAAGTTCTCACCCTGGGCCAGCAGGGGGATACTGTAGATAGTTATGCAAATAAGGGATCGAAAGTGACGTTCAGTGATTGGATAGTTTTAGAAAATTGTTACAGTTACGTTGTACTGGAGCTCTATATAAGCAGGCTGACTGAACCCTTCAGTTCAGTTCTGTTCTGGCCTCTGAATAAATAAGAACTGTTGAAGAATTGCTGTGTCGTCTGATATGTTCACCCACAACTTAACAGTTTTTAAAACAATACATAAGAAATGGCCAAAGTAGAGGCCTTTTTGAGCCAGTGGAGAAAGCTCATCAACGCAAATGTACCAATAATGGACGACTATCATACCTCAACATGAATGCTGTGCCACAGTTTTGCTCCCTTTGCCTGTCACACAATTCAATGATCCCAAATGGGTATCCACCTTCCCTCACTCCAGCACAACTCTAGGACCTGCTCCCCAGATTTTGAGCACCGTAACTCAACCCCAAGAACATATGCTGAAGTAGTGTCTGGTGGGGCGGAGAAGGGTGGGGAGCCATTGCTTGCCTGACTTGCCCAACGTAGAGGTTGCTGCTGGCAACTGATATGGTGAAGGACAAGGTGGTGGGGAGGTTGGCATGGTGCAGGTGCAGCAGCAGAGCCAATCCAACACTTCCGCTGTTGCACCTGCACCTCACCAAACTCGCTGCTGTCTCATCCCTCTACATACAGTGTTGGGTACCAGCAGTGACCTCTGCACTGGGAAGCCAGGTAAACAACATTATTGTTTAGTCATTTAGTCGTGTCCGACTCTTCGTGACCCCATGGACTAGAGCACGCCAGGCACTCCTGTCTTCTACCGCCTCCCGCAGTTTGGTCAAACTCATGCTGGTAGCTTCGAGAACACTGTCCAACCATCTCATCCTCTGTCGTCCCCTTCTCCTTGTGCTCTCCATCTTTCCCAACATCAGGGTCTTTCCCAGGGAGTCTTCTCTTCTCATGAGGTGGCCAAAGTATTGGAGCCTCAGCTTCACGATCTGTCCTTCCAGGGAGCACTCAGGGCTGATTTCCTTAAGAATGGAGAGGTTTGATCTTCTTGCAGTCCATGGGACTCTCAAGAGTCTCCTGCAGCACCATAGTTCAAAAGCATCAATTTTTTGGCGATCAGCCTTCTTTATGGTCCAGCTCTCACTTCCATACATCACTACTGGGAAAACCATAGCTTTTACTATACGGACCTTTTGTTGGCAAGGTGATGTCTCTGCTTTTTAAGATGCCATCTGGGTTTGTCATTGCTTTTCTCCCAAGAAGCAGGCGTCTTTTAATTTCGTGGCTGCTGTCACCATCTGCAACATTACCCTACCCCAATAGCACACCAGCTACTGATGTGCTGCCACCAGCTACTTTCCTTTTACGGAATATATCGACCGAACTTTCAGTCTACTTAAACAAGACCAATAGATTTTCTTTCTCCCTGGAAAGGCAATCAGCAGAACATAGTACTAAGCTACCCAGAAATAGGAGGAAGGAAATACTTCCTATCTAAAACACGAAGTTAAAGCAAGTACAGTGTGGGTGGGTGTGGGTGTTGCTTAGTTATCACAGGAGTTCCATATTCTGTCTGGAACAAGATTATAGTGTTGCATGACAAGAAAGCAAGAGTGCCTGAAATATGGCTTATCATTCAAGAAACAGGTTCTCAGCCATGAAGGCTAATGGCAGAGTTACACATGGCTGGGTTTGGACGATCATATCTCATCCAAATGCGGCCATTATGTCAGTCACAGTGGATGATATCCAACATTACTCAGAGTAGACCCACTGAAATGAATGGAACTCAGTTCTCATTTTGCCAGGACAAGGATTTCTCCTTGTGCAGTGGAATGTTCTCCTCCTACCCTCCCCCTGTTGTGTGCCCCTTAAATTTGCTGTAGGGGTTTCCCCCAACCCTTTGGGATGGGTATGGGGTACACAGAGGGGAGGAAGGAGGTGAGACCTAACTCCTTGCACTGAGGGACACAGTAGTTGAATACCACCCAATGGGTCTACTCTTGAGTGTAACTTAACATCACCCAATCAAGGTTTCCAATCCTGTGTTTGCTAAATGAGGAAAAGAGGGGCATTTGCAAGGGAGATTTGGCAGGCAGGGAATGAGGTGCTTCACTGTCTCCTTCATGCTTGCATTTTCCTTACAAATTCCCTCCACACATTCATTTTACACACACATAGACACCCAGCATTTTTAAAAAACTTACCCCCCCTCTCTCTCTTAAAGATCAAATTTTTAAGGATTTGCAGAAACTGAGGTATGAGGCAAAATGCACAGGCACTATTCTTTGTTTTTTGTATTGAGACACTAACCTGCTCCCACCTTTAGCATTTTAATCCTCTCCCCCTCAGACAAATTCCTGCAGCCTCTTATTCCTCTAGTTCAGCTTATTTGCCATTTTAGAGGCCAACTGGCAAAAAAACAGGACAAAATGCTGAGATGGGGAAAGCAGTGGGCAAGAGAATAAGTGGGTGATATCTTTGCACAGCAAAATGCTCTCCCTTTCTCCTCCCCACCATGCCCCCTAAATCTGTTCTGGGGTTTTCCCCACCACCACCCCTCTGAAGCAGACTTGAAGACAGCATGGTGTGTGTGTAAATCCCATTGCACTAGTGCTAATCCTTACACTAGTGCAAATATTTCATTTCACACAGCCCATAGTTGAGAATTCACACATATCCCTAAGAAGTATTTCAGTGGAGACCAGGCCCACATTTAATGGAAAATCTAGTCTTATAATAGCCCGGGGTGGGTCTGTTTTAGCCCCAGTGACTTTGGGCTAATCAGATCATTCCTCTTACAGTGACCTCATGGATCTCTCAACTTTATTAAATATGGAAATAAAGGGCTGACTCAAATTGCTACCTCAGCATATTGGTTGTTGCCAAGAATAACTTCTGTCTGGTCAGGGCTTTTTGCAGCTGACATAAAGTTTAAAGCAGGAGAAGGAGAATTGCAACCATCTTTCATACTTATTGTGACTGGAAAGGAAAGCTAACTTCTCAAAATGCCAACTTTTTCTTCTTCTTGGTTCCATCAGGCCCTGTCTGCACTTGACATTTAAACCCACTTTAAGCAGTCATGGTTTTCCCCAAAGAATCCTAGGAACTGCCATTTGTTAAGGTTACTAAGTTGTTAGGAGACCCCTATTCCCCTCACAGAGTTATAACTCCCAGAGTTCCCTGGGAGGGGGGATTGGTTGTTAAACCACTCCATGAATTGTAGCTCTGTGAGGAGGGGGAGACAGGGGTCCCCTAACAACCCTTAGTGTGCTGGAAGTTAATTTAAGAGGGGAAATGGCCAGAAGTGAAAAGGTTTTATGTCTCCTTCACCTGTCACTCATTTCATTAAGAAACTATCCTTTATATTTGTTTAGTGGTCAAGAGGAACGGGCCATTTTTAGAAGACATCTGAAGGCAGACCTGTACAGTGGTACCACCGTTTTCAAACATAATCTGTTCCGGAAGTCTGTTTGAGTTCAAAAACCAAAAACCAAAGGCAGAAGCCTCAAAATGCAATCCTCAACATGGAAAACTCATAACAGAAGCCATGTTTCAATTTCTGAGGCACGTTCAAAAACTGAGGCACTTACTTCTGGGTTTTTGCCATTCAAGTTCCGAAACGTTCGACTACAGGGGCTTTCGAAAACCGAGGTTCCACTGTATAGGGAAGTTTTTCATGTTTTACTGTGCTTGATGTTTTCATTTGTTGTAAGTGGCTGTGGCAACCAGTCAAATGGGCAACATGCTATTATCATTGTCATTAGCAGTGTCTATAGTGTGGAATTCGTTGTCTCTACATATTAGGCAGGCACCTTCTATGCTTGTTCTTAGATGCTGGCTTAAAACATTTTGATTTACACAAGTTGCCCTTGCCATGTCATCTATCTTACGTTCCTCTGATCTTTCCCTTTTTATGTTGTTACCTTTCATTTTATACCAAATCTGGGTTTGCTATGTGAACGTTCTGTGAGGGCATGGATTTCTGCTTTTGCAATGGAATATTCTGCCCCCCTCCCCACTAAACCCATTCCTGCACCCAGATTTAGGAAGGGCGCAGGGTGCATGCATATAAGCGGAAGTCCTATATCCTTAGCAGTAGAGAAATTTACTCATCTGTTTATTTTTTAAAAAACTGCTGGCAGGCTGATACACAGATCTTCTGTGCAACATCTCATTTACTTGATTTAGCACAGGCGGGATGAGATGCAAGAGATCACCGACTGGCAGAATCCGGGACCAGGGAGAAGAGTCGGTGGAAGAAGACTGGAAAAAGTTTAAAGACTATTTACAGAAATATTGTAAAATCAATGAATGCTAGAAGAATGTTGGAATGAAGTGATATGGCTTTAGTAGAAAGGTTATAAGGAATTAAGTACAAATAGATTAATAGAGTATTAAAGGAAAAATAAGGTTAAAATGTGTTAAGATAATTATAGGACAGAAAACAGGGGGAGATGGAAAGGAATTGCTGAAATTATTAATAGAAGTGGAATACAAAAAGGGAGGTGAGAGGAGGTCGTGGAAATATGTGAAAGAAAGATAAGATATTGAAATTTCTTTTTTTTAATGTGTTTTTAAATTGTTTTTGTTTTGTCTTGTTAGTTTAATGTTTTTAGTGTTATGTAGTGTTTTTGTATTGTAATGTATTGTTTTTTCTTGGTTTTTTTTGTAAGTGTTTAAATTGTTGTAAAAGTAATAAATATTAATAAATAAATAAAAAGAGATGCAAGAGATCACCATTTAGTTTTGCCATTTGGAAGTATGATATGTGGTAGATTTGCCCCAGTTAATAAAAGTGTCACAAGATGCTACCTTGCTCAGAGCGGCAAAGGTAAACGCCAAACCAAATCAAGGCTATAAAAAGGACAAACAAGTTAATTAAAAGCAGGAGTAAATAACAGGTTGTTCTGAGAGATAAAACAGTGGAAACTATTATGGTCAGAGGCAGGGAGGCAGCCTGGGAATTTCTGCCCAACAAAGCTGGAACAAACAAGTTTTTGGATTTATTAATCTTGCTTTCTTTTAATTTCTTCTCATGGAACTGCTAGTGAAATGCCTACCACATGACCATAATATGTGGGGAAATATGCCCATAAAAATGGTCTGGCAGCTGAGCAGCTAGATGAATGTTTGGTTTTCCTTTGTTGCTGCGTGACCACATTTATTGTTGTCCTTTTGCTCCCAGGCTTATAAACAAAAACCTGTCCCTTGGTTGCTAGGCATGCAAATAGGACTGAAGTGCAGGTGGGAATAGGTGTCAAGACTGCTGATGTCCAAGGTACTGGTGCCTTCATAAAGCAGCAATATTCCCATGTACCTTTCTTAAGCTGAAGAGACATTTGGGAAACTTTCACCCGGGGGAAAGGTTGTAGACAGGGGAGACATTTGATTTGGTTTGCATTCAAAGGCAAATCTGTCAAATTCAAACTTTCTGAAACAACACGAGAACTGAAACAGAGCAATCCACTGAAATTCACACTTCTCCAATTTTTTGCAATGCTGTTCCCCAGCCAGCCAATGTTGACAAAAATGAATGTGTTAGAGGAAAGTCTGCATAAACATTAATAAATACAAAAATGCATTATATTAAGAAAAACTGCTTGCACAAACGTGTACATTATTCAAAACTGAATACAAAAAATGTGCTTGCTAGGGGAAATTCACACTAAAATGCTAGTGAATTTTCATTAGCATTTTTTTTCCAGTGAACCACTGCAGAAATGTGGAGGACTGAATTGGAAAAAATGAGGAATGGGAAGAACTGAAATGGACAGATCCTTCTATCCCTAGTTCCTCAACACATGCAATATCAGCTTTATCTACCTCTCCTGGTTGTTTTAGTGGCATGTTGCCTGCTCATACTAGTAGACAGACAGAAAAAATGTGTACAGTTATCTAGAATATTATTATGGAAGATATCCAGATATGATACTGCATGAAGGTAACTTTTGAGCCTGTCAAATTTACAACCGGCGAATTTACAACAACGAATTTACAACCAGCAAAATTACTTCATTAACCAGCTAAATAACTGGACAATCAATTAATCAATCATTTTATTTGTATGTCACCTTTCCAAAGCTAAAATCAAGCTCAAGGCAGCTTACAACATATAAAAAATTATGTAACTATAACCATAACAAAAGTAGTCATAAACAATAAACAACACAACAAAAAGTACACAACCAAACTGAACAATTTCCACATGATTTATGGAAGACCCAAAATAAAAATACAGTGGTACCTCAGGTTATAGATGCTTCAGGTTACAGACGCTTCAGGCTACAGATTCCGCTAACCCGGAAGTAGTACCTTGGGTTAAGAACTTTCCTTCAGGATGAGAACAGATATCGTGCGGTGGTGGCACGGCGGCAGCGGGAGGCCCCATTAGGTAAAATGGTGTCTCAGGTTAAGAACAGTTTCAGGTTAAGAACGGACCTCCAGAATGAATTAAGTTCTTAACCCGAGGTACCACTGTACAAAGAATTAACAGCAACATCCCCCACCTCCAACAAAACCGCCTAGACCAGGCATGGGCAAATTTGGCCCTCCAGCTGTTTGGGGACTACAATTCCCATCATCCATAGCTAACAGGACCAGTGGTCAGGGATGATGGGAATTGTAGTCGCAAAACAGCTCGAGGCCCAAATTTGCCCATGCTTGCCCTAGACAATACCACAGCTCAGGAGTCCATTCAGCAGCCTTAACTTTTGTAGCTGGAGTCAGTCAGGGCGCTGCCCTCCCAGGTGGGAAAAGGCCTTCAAGGCAGGGAGCAGGTCTTCCAGGACTCGCAGACAAGATGGTCAGGCATACAAGATCAGGCCTTTCCCTCTAAAAAGATGTTTCTAAACATGTAAGAGGATCTTCCATGATCTCATGTAAGTTCCTTCTTCTGATTTCACATTGCAGTTCTTATGCAGAGGGCGAACAAAGTGGCCAACAAATTGTCTGAACCAGCTCTTAACTGAACTTGACCTAGTATTTCAAGTGCTGTCCTGTTTATGTTATTTTATTGGCACAAACTATTAATGGTACTCTGAGAGTTTTCTGTCACTGTCACAGAATTTGCTGAACAGGGGTCTTTATCGCCCTTGAATAGCTTGCTTAATAATGGCACTAGACAGAGATGAAAACTACATTGAGATGGAAAATTTGTTGTTATAGAAGAAGTTCTGTTAATTTGCATTTATGCCACCTGATCTGGAACAAGGCATCTACTTGAGTCCATTTCCTTTATGTCAGCTATTTTAAAAATAGACCATACAGCCATATGGAGTAACTGGTCGGTAGATTCACTAGAGTTGAACAAAATACCCCAATTAATATGAGAAACCTTAAAACATCAATCCTTTTAAATGAATCATCATTACTAAAGGCAGCATTATGAAAAGTGCGGTTTAAACCAGGTTCTGCAAACATCTATTTTGGACTTTCTCTTAGCTTACTCGAAAATGCTCATATCACGGTTTAAAATTAATACAAAATAACATGCATCAAGGCTGTCACTCAATTTGACATGTCTTACATTAATTATATTCATTAATTGCAATCAATTGCTAAATCTGCATACACTGGCATGTGAGGAAAGACAAGGTATTTAGATTCTGTGCATGTGCGCATGTGCACACATGCACACACTAAGGTAAAGGTAAAGGGACCCCTGACCATTAGGTCCAGTCATGGCCGACTCTGGGGTTGCGGCGCTCATCTCGCTTTATTGGCCGAGGGAGCCAGCATACAGCTTCCAGGTCATGTGGCCAGCATGACTAAGCCACTTCTGGTGAACCAGAGCAGCAGACGGAAATGCCGTTTACCTTCCTGCCGGAGCGGTACCTATTTCTCTGCTTGCACTTTGATGTGCTTTCGAACTGCTAGGTTGGCAGGAGCAGGGACCGAGCAATGGGAGCTCACCCCGTCGTGGGGATTCGAACCACCGACCTTCTGATCGGCAAGTCCTAGGCTCTGTGGTTTAACCCACAGCGCCACCCGCGCCCCTCATGCACATACTAGGTGCCTCCTAAAACAAAGATAGATTATCTGTGCTCCTCCATAAGTTATTTAACTCCATCTCCCGACAGCTCTAACCTGCATGGCAAACAGACAGAGATCATGGGAGTTGAAAACCAACAACATCTAGAGAGCCACAATATCTAAAACACTTTTCCTGCAACTAAAAGGAAGGAGGGATATCTTCTCTAATACAGTGATGTATTTTTTATCATTGTATTCATTTAAATCTACAATTTAACTGAGCATACATTTTAATCAATCGTCTTTTAGTTGATTATTGTTGCTGCCCGGCTTAGTGTTTACATGGTGCTCTAGATTGTTCGAAGAACTTCATATGCATTGGCCTAGTAATCCTTACCAACAAACTTGTTGGGTAAGTTGGTATTATTGCATTATAGAGATGGGAGTGATGGGCTGAGATTAAAAGGCTGAGGTGAGATATGAAGAAGGGACCTCAACCATGCCGCTGCCCAGGACTGACCTGCTGGGAGCCTGAAGGGCCCTGCCCTGCTTCTCTCCACCTGGCTTGGAGCGGGGCCTGGCGGGCTCCATAAACGATTGCTGCTGCTGCTGCTGCTGCTGCTGGGCAGAGAGGGCTCCATTTTTGTTTTTTAAATTGCATTTATTTTAAATTGTGCTGTATTCTTAGTTTTAGATTTTATGATTTATGTGGAAATTGTTTTCCATTTGATTGTGTACTTTTTGATGTGTTTTAGTTATTGCTTATGACATTTGTTATGTTGGTAATTACAGTGGTACCTCGGGTTACATACGCTTCAGGTTACATACGCTTTGGGTTACACACTCCGCTAACCCAGAAATAGTTAAGAACTTTGCTTCAGGATGAGAACAGAAATTGTGCTCCGGCGGCACGGCAGCAGTAGGAGGCCCCGTTAGCTAAAGTGGTGCTTCAGGTTAAGAACAGTTTCAGGTTAAGTACGGACCTCTGGAACGAATTAAGTACTTAACCCGAGGTACCACTGTATGTAAATCTTGTCATGTTATAAGCCGCCTTGAGCATTGTTTTAGCTATGGAATGGCGGCATACAAATAAATTGATGATTATGATGATCCTGTCTCACAACAGAGATGATAAACCTGCTATAGGTTGAAGCATTTCAGACTGCAGGTGGGAATGAATGCTCTTCCTTACAAATAATAATAAATAATAATAATAAATTTTTATTTATAACCTGCTCTTCCTGGTTTTTAAACCGGGCTCAGGGCAGCTAACAGAAAATATAAAACATTGATTAAAATGCGACTTAAAAACAGCATAAAACATCATAAAACACAACATAAAATGCAGCATCAATATCAATAAAATTCTAAAATTCAGGGGTCATTTTTGGGGGGGTGGCCAGTCCGTAGACATCGAATGCTCAGCAGGGCTAACTGGCCAAGTTGGTCCTACCAGGGAAGAATTTAAATGTGGGGTCCCAGAAAGGGTTTCTTCATAGAAGAGGAAAGGGAAAAGGGAATAGAGGATCAGGCTAATTCAAACTGAAGACCAGGCGGAATAGCTCTGTCTTACATGCCCTGTGGAAGGAGATTAAGTCCTGCAGGGCCCAGCAGGTCGGAGCCATCGCTAAGAAGGCCCTGGCCCTGATGGAGGATAGTCTGGCTTCCTTAGGGCCCAGGACCTTTAAGCTATTATTATTCATGGATTCATGTCTTCTGCGGGACATACCAATAAATGTGGGGGCGAGCATCTCTCTCTCTCTCTCTCTCTCTCTCTCTCTCTCTCACACACACACACACACACACACACACACACAATCTATCCATCCCCATTTGGGAAACTAGTACACTGAGAATGGTTTTAGCCTAGCCTTATTTTTGACACAGTTTTCTATGTATATGAATCTTTATGCATAAGAATCTCTCTATTCCATGGAAAAACCTTGGATTCCCTCCACCTTCTGTTGAACTGTAGAGCTGGAAGGTACCACGACGGTCACCCCGCTGCAATGCAGGAATCTTTGGCCCAACATAGGGCGTGAACCCACAACCCAGAGATTAAGAGTCTTGTCCTCTAACCGACTGAGCTATCTTCTGCCTGAAGTGCTACAACCCAGACAAAGGGTTCACTCTAGTGAAAACTAGGCCAGCGAAAAGAGTGTAAATTTTAAAGACTCTCATCCATCAATGCCACGCATCAGCTCCTACTGCAACCTTTTTCTGAATGCAGCAATGGTACAGTTCAGACTCAAAATAACTGATCTTCTAAAATGCCACTACAACAGGAAGAGGCTGCTTCCTGATCACACACCTATGCCTACCCTGTCCATCACTAACGAAGGTCAACAAAATAAAGATGGAGGACGGTGACTCCAAAGGCAATAAGAAGCACTGGCCAGAGCATGAATATTTCAGAGCCTGTTTTTTGTTTGGTCATGGAATACATGCCACAAAGTGACAAATTACTGCAAGCAGTGATGCTTAGAATGTCTGGTAACCTTACCTTGGGATCTGCTTAGAAATACTAATCTCAGGCACAGAGGGAGATCCATTGCAGGGAGTTGGGGGAGGGGAGAGACCTCAACGAAATAACATTCTTTAGGACTATCCCACATATTAGTAGGGTAGCCACTTGTCCTCCTTTAGAGAGGACAGTCCCTCACTCTCCCCTCAGTGCCTCTCCAACTCCTTGATCCATCTTTGTCATGCTGGAACGTGAGCAGAGGAGGGCAACCAAGATAATGAAGGGTCTGGAAACCAAGCCTGATGAGGAACAGTTGAAGGAGCTGGATATGTTTAGCCTGGAAAAGAGGAGGCTGAAAAGAGATATGATAACCATCTTCAAATATCGGAAAGGCTGTCACATGGAAGATGGAACAAGCACGTTTCTTCTGCTTCAGAGGGAAGGACCCAAACCAATATTTTCAAGTTACAAGAAAGGAGATTCTGACTAAACATCAGGAAAAAACATTCTGACAGTAAGAGCTGTTCAACAGTGGAACAGTTTCCCTCAGGACCTTGTGGACTTCTCCTTCCTTGGAGGTTTTTAAGCAGAGGTTGGTGTCTTTTAAAAACTGTGTTATTCAGGCAGACCTTTGGAAACGTGGATCTTTTTCTTGTTGATGGTTTTACTGCAGTACTGTGTTTTTAAGTTGTACATCTCCCGGTTCTGTTTTCTATGAGAGCACAGTTTATAAATATTTAAATAAAACAAAACAAATGAAAAATGAATCGCTGAACAGAGCCATAGAGCTCATGCAGACAAAGAGCAAATACATAACCCAGCCAGCTTCAAGTCCACCCACTGACAGATTCCCAACATGGTCTAGAAATGCAGCTTAATGTGTGGCCATAGCAAACACCTACTCTTTCTACAACTTTGAATTGGTTCTCAGGGGGATCCCTTGGGAAGTAAAGTGCATTAAGTGGTTGTCGAAATGAAGTAATTGTGTGAAGATGGTCTTGGGACATGAAGCGATTTCAAGCTGTTCCCGCCACCTCCCAGTGCTTCGAAGAGAAACGAATGGGATGCAGAAAATTTTAGTGGAGTTTGGAATTTATGAATCCCTGCTATTAAGGATTGGCAAAGACACCTTCCAGTCATTACTCGAGATTTCTCAGGGCCGCTTGGTTCTAGAGCTTTGTTTAGGCTTATGTTATAGCTTTCAAAGATATGATTTTGCTCTGGGTCTGTGTGATTTTTTAATTTTTATTATCTTTTTTTGCAGCAACTTGTTCTTTAAAAGGTAAAGGGACCCCTGACCATTAGGTCCAGTCGTGGCCGACTCTGGGGTTGCAACGCTCATCTTGCTTTATTGGCCGAGGGAGCCGGCGTACAGCTTCCGGGTCATGTGGTCAGCATGACTAAGCCGCTTCTGGCGAACCAGAGCAGTGCATGGAAACGCCGTTTACCTTCCCGCCGGAGCGGTACCTATTTATGTACTTGCACTTTGATGTGCTTTCGAACTGCTAGGTTGGCAGGAGCAGGGACTGAGCAACGGGAGCTCACCCCGTCGTGGGGATTCGAACCACCAACCTTCTGATCGGCAAGTCCTAGGCTCTGTGGTTTAACCCACAGCGCCACCCGCATCCCAACTTGTTCTTTATGACACCTTTAAAAATGCACACACACATAGATACTGCTGCAGGGAAGACTACATTCATTTAACTATGTAGTCGGTTCCATGTCCAAGTCTATTTCTCAAACCATTAGTCAGACAGCTGAGGCCTCTGTCATTTTGGTTGTTGTTTTTCTTTAAAAAGAAGATCAACACAAGTTGGATTTTATACAGTCCTCTGCCTTAAGAGTACACTTTTCTACCAGGAATTTCTTGTCAATTTACTGCTCAGACCATCACCGAGAGTACATCTGCAGCAGTGGAGTCTCAAGTGTGAAGACTAATCATTTGGCTTTAATAGGTAGGAAATACCCCCCCTCTGAGTTCCATCATCCAGAGAGAGAGAGAGAGAGAGAGAGAGAGAGAGAGAGAGAGAGATTTGGAGTGGACAGAAGGAACTGGAGCCTTTTCCACAATAATCCTTAGGCTTTGGGGTGAGTTCCAAGAATCCCTTCCTATGATTTAGGGTGGCCACTTGTGCATTGCCAAAAGGGTGGGGCGATGCGTCACCAAAAAAAGAGGGCACAGATCTGCACATAATCAATATGATAGAAATAGAAATATAATCCTGCTCACCATAGTGAGGGGAAAACGTGAAAAGGTGGAAGTCTCTGCTTGCTCAGTCCATGTGATTATTGTTGATGGGCAACTTCAAGGTTCTTATTCTTCTTTCTTATGCTACATTATCTTTAAACAAGACCAGACAGCTCTTCCAGCAGAGGACTGAAGGAGTCCATGCAGCTCTTCAAATAGAGGACTGTCCCCTGACAGCCCTTGAAACAGAAAACGGTCATCTGTTAAGTAGGGCACATGCCTACCCTAGTCTGATCTCCGGCTGAAATTCTTTCTCAATTGTATCTGTAGTTCATCTGCTCATATTACTTTGGGAACATAGGAAACTGCCTTAGGCCAGGTCAGATAACCAGACTGTCCATCTTGTTCTCTACTGTACACACCAGGGGCCATCAACTTTGTAAGGCCTATGGGAGCATTTGGATATTTAAGTGTGACTCTCTCCCCCCCCCCCTGGATGTCAAAGGAACAGCTGAAAACAAGACTATGAAGCAGACTTCCCACCAAGGCATGGACTCCTGCTATGAATGCTTTTTGCCTTAGTTCTCTGCACCAAAAGTTTTTATCATGCACATTATATGCAAACAGATATGCACATTGCTTTCCAATGTGTGCTTTTTACATATTCCTTGATATATAATTGTTGTTCGTGGACTGTGAGTGTGAGTCGTTTCTTTGCTAGAGGCAACCTATATGTAGCGGGGCTGCAGTCCTAATCAGTATACTCAGTAAGTAAGTGCAATTGAATTCAATAAAAACTCAATACTCCCCATCTCAGATAATGCACCGGGTGGTTTTTCTTTTACCTGCTATTTTATTCTTAGCTAGCAGAGCAGGCATGCTCTGGTCCATGGGGTCACGAAGAGTCGGACACGACTAAACGACTAAACAACAACAGCAGCAGACAGAGGCAGTTGGAGTTTTTCTTCCATTTTGCTTTTTCAATTGTATGCCACCCATAGATCTCAGGGTGGTCCACAGCTTCCTGGCAAGAATCAGGTGTTTGCTTGCTGTGCAACATTTATAATAAAGGTTTAGAAAGTGATGTTCCTGATGCATGACAGAATCATCAAAAGTTAGGCATGACGCAAGTCCTGTTGCAACCAGCGGACTTAATTTAATCACAAACACAGCAAAATCCTATTCCCTTCCTTTCATTGGGGCTTGCTGGATTATGCTCCTTATATTTACAGGATCATTGTGGGCTAAATCTGTACTGTTTACTTGGAGACTACAGACTGGGTTTGTACACACTACTGCATATCTCGAGGTGCAGCTTTTCAGCCTACCAAATTGTCTCACTAATTGTCTCACTAATTGTCTCTC
The DNA here is from genome assembly GCF_964188315.1 of Podarcis muralis. Taxonomy (NCBI): domain Eukaryota; kingdom Metazoa; phylum Chordata; class Lepidosauria; order Squamata; family Lacertidae; genus Podarcis; species Podarcis muralis. Next base: position 10,714,583 of record NC_135660.1, on the reverse strand, counting down.
TAAACTAACAGTGCATTATGGCTGCTTGTGGAAACATACTGAAAAGATTCCAAAGATCTTTAAGGAAACAAAAGGATTGCAATAGTGTCAACAGAAGCATCCAGACATCAGGTTTCTGGTCCTTCAAACCATGGTTAGAAGGATTACAAACAAGCTGTGCTCCTTTATTTCCCACTCCCCTCCCCTTCACCTCTCCTCACACACAGCTTGATGAACAACTTCCCGGTTTAATGAAATGATAGCTTGCTTTTAAAGCTGAACTGGCAAACCATGGTTTCAGCAAGTCCTCTGAACTGGGATTGCAAACCAGGGTTAGCTCTACATTTGTGGCATAATGCAAAATGTGGTTTCATTAAACCAGAGAGTAATTTGTTGCAGCCCTGTGCAAGAAGAGAGGAGAAGGGAAGTGGAAGTGGATGAGGGAGCACCAAGCTCATTCATGAACCTTCTAACCATGGCTTGCAAGATCCAAAGAATGACATCTGAATGCAGCCAAGAGCTCTTTTTAAAGAACTCCCACTGAATTGAACAGGCCATCCCTAAGTTAAAAGGTCTGATAAATCTGAGTTGAGGGTTCAACAAAGGTCTACAGCTTTGATTGTAGAGAGGAACCAAAGTACACTGCCCAGAGCTTGGGGCATTCATAAATGCCCTATGAAATGCCCTATGCTTCATGCTCTGAAACACATTGGCTTGGATCTTCAGATAAGGCACTTCATGGAAGGAAACTTTCACATCTCCTCCTCCCCCTGGAATCACTTACACCCCCAGAAGAACATCCTCAGTGGGTCAAGGGACCCTCCTCAACCGTGTGGGATGAGGGACCTCTTGAACAATATGGATTGTTTTTGCATGATTTGGGGCAATTCCTCCTTCCACCAGCAGTCCTCATATTGTTTAAGAGGGGCCCCTGGCCCTTCAGAGAGACTTGGCAGGGGGCTCCAGAGAAGAGACAGGGATGAGAGTCTTTCCTTCTCCTAAACTTCCCTAAGTTAACATCTTAGGATCCAAAGTATGCTTGGAAGTAAGTCCTGCTGGTTTTGATGACACTCAGTGATGTATTTGGAATCCAAGTCGAGAAGGCTGGAGGTATATTGTGAAGGCACCTTGGCAAAGGAGGACTAGAAAGCCATTATTTCAAATGCAGAATCATATTGTGCGAGCTGGCTGATCTCTGGTAAGGCCAGCAGTAATTTCTTGCAATTGTAGCAGCACTTTCTTTAGCCGCCACAATCACAAACATATCCGTGATTGCCTGATCTGCACAATGTATTTCCCAATGCATGAGCTGTGATTGCCTGGTCCTTGCTCTGCAGAATTACCATGAGGAAATTGGTATACATGATTCTGTGACTGGAATAGATTGTGGTGCCCAAACTTGACGCAGTGTATGTCTTTTTACCCTGACATTTGTTCATTTGTTTTAAAGATGTCTATTCCACCCTTCCTTTCTAAATGCCAGAGCGATTCACAAGAACTTTTTCAACCCAAATTGGTGATGTAAGGCTTCATCAAGGGAGTGGGTGCCTAACTCTTTCCCCTCTTTCTGCTCAGAACTGACAACCTCATGCAAGGTACATTTCTATGGGGGAGTGGGGTGGTTAGGTGTTTATTTCCCACTGCAAGCAGACAAGCAGATTAGGGAGAAGGAGAGTGCAGCTATTTTGAACCAGAAAATGGTCAGAGGGAGGATGGCCATGCAAGTCCCTCTGCTTAGCCCTTTAAACTCACAGCGTCCAGGGGCTGATTCTGGTTGCAAAATGCTGGTGTGGACAGGTGTAGCCAACAAGCCTGTTCAGGGGTGGGGGTGCAGCTGGGTACACTTCCCCCAGGTCTTGGAGAGCTAAGCCAGCTGGGGGCCCCACCAGGGGCCTGCCAGACTTATGTTGTCATGCCAAGAAAGCCCCATGTCTCCCAGACAACCAGGGACTTAATCGGCGAAACGGCCATAGGCAAAATGCCAATATGCACTGTAAGGCTTTGATTGTAAAATCTGGACCTGCGTTACTGCAGGTCCCTAATTAACCACAGTTTCTCAGTTTGTCTGAACCAGGAAACTATGACTACCAACTTCAGAGCAAGCCTGGATCTTAAACCGACTTCAACCTACGGCGTAAGATCCTAGGTTGTCCCAAAGTTGGCTACCATGGTTTCCTAGTTCAGATGACACAGGAAACTATGGTTCCTTGGCTAATCGAGGCATGCCACAAAGGGAGGAGTAAAAGGGCTGCATGCCAGGGTAAAAGGCTTTTGTATCTCATTTTATTAAGCTGAGATACAATTGCATAAATGCTCATAGTAAACGCCAAAACAGCTTCCCGCACACACCGCAATCAGTTGCTGCAACAACAAAACTTCTGGAGCAACTTCATAGCCCCACAGAAGTGTTTCACACCTACCCCAACACGAAGGTCATGGAAAATGTAATAAATCCATGATCAGCAGTCCCAACACCTTCAGGAGGCTTAAAAGCAGCCGATGGGGAAAGGGGAGTAAGTTGACGCAGGACTGTGGAAAGAGAGTGTTTGATTCTATCCTTCCGTACTGCTTTGCCAATCAAAATCCCTCCCGCCGAAAGCTGCTAATGCATCCACCGCCATAACAAGGGTTAGGGATGGGCCACAGTGGTGAAGTATCTGCTTTACATTCAGAAGGTCCCAGGCATCTCCAGCTATGGCTGAGAAAGAGCCCTGCCTGAAATCCTGAAGAGTCTCTGGCCAGCCAGTGTAGACAACACAAAACTAGATGGACCAATAGTTTGATGCACTATTAAAGTTAAAGCAGCTTCCTATGTACATTATAACTATCTATCTATACCCCTCCCATCCCAGTGGGGCTAACAGCTGCTTGCAGGGGAGCAAGCCAACCCAAGCCGATGGCACACCACAGCACCTTTTAAGTTTTGGGGTGTGTTTTTTTAAATAACGCCAGGAGATCCAATTACAGATATCCAGCATCACATGCAATTTGACCCTAGAGCATCAGCGCAAACAAAAAACAAAACTTGACTGCTCTTGTGGAACTTGTGAGCTGCCTTTCTCTCCAAAACCAGGACACTTTTTTTTAATGAAAGAGCCTAAGAGCTCCAAAAGGCAATGTAAGCCGATTTGATCTGGCTGGCTTCAACATGACCAGAAAGACAGGCTTAGAAAGCGGGCCATTGAACTGTAAGTTAAGCTCAGATGTATCAGGTTTTATACCCAAGGCATTCCAATTTATCTTACCCTGCTTGAAATCTTCTACAACATCTCTGCTCTCCTTCACTCCTTTGCTGAACGGCTTTTGGAGCCAAACATTTAACCCTCAACTCCCAATCCTCCTTTGATTTGGACCCTCTTGTTCTGAAGGTCCACAACTAATTTTTCCTAACAGGAGACATAACTGTGAATTAAGTGAAAAGAGGAACTGGATAAACTTTTCAAAGAAAAACTGTAGCTGGCTAACAAAGCTCAGCAAATAACAACAACAGAGGAAGGCTTTACAGATTTGTTACTGTCAACATCACAGGTGGACATGATGGGGAAAGGTGGAAATGATGGGAAAAGAAACCTTCAAGCAAATATCACATTATAGATTAATTTGCTATGCCTATTCCCCCCCCCCCATACACACTGTGTTAATCACAAAAAGGAGAAATTCTATATACAAAAAAATGATGTACGTATGTGGGTGGATGGGGAAACTGCTGTGGTTTTTAAAAAACATTTTACATTGGGTCAACCATAAGAAAGGGAAGTACTTAAAGCTGGGACTCTAAGCATATTTGCTCGGAACAAAATTATTCAGAAATATTTTTCATTTTCAAATAAAGGAGTCAAGGATCACTGCCTATAAGTCTACATAAATACCTAATATATAAAACTAAAGAGGACAAGTGGCCAGCAAACTTTTTCTAATCATTTAATTAGACATTTGTTCACTGAGCCTATTCTAGATACCAGACAAATGCCTATTTAGGAGTATATTTTATGACTTGAAACAGCTCATCATTACCAACTGTTTTTAGCCTGAACAATTTCCAAATCTGCACACCTAGATGCAAATCTCGTAAAGGAAAGCTTTAAGCGAGCTTTTCTTGATTAAACAAATGAGCACGTTACTATTAATTAACGTGACGCCTCCTTTCTGCACTTATATGAAGTGTGCAGTTTCCAGTAGAATCCATACCATGCCAGCGCAAAGTTTGTAGATGAACAAATGCTAGGCGCTGAACCCAATCTTTAAGTCCAGTTAAGTGAAAATACCTTTATTCCTGTTGAAATGAAATTAACATAAATTAGTTTGCGACCTGATCTTGTGCACTGACTTTATTGCAAGTTATTCCTTGTAACTCCTTGATTTGAACTGCAGTCTTAAAACCACGAACTAACCCTTAACTATCTTGTAGATCAGTCTAAAGAGGTACAGGTTGGTGGGTAACACGATTTCAGTGGTCAGGGCAATGTGCATTTCCCCTCATTTAAGGCATAGAGTGAAATCAACATTTATTTGTGCTCTTTAATATTAAACTGTGCATGATTTTCTTGATCCAAGCCTTCCCTAGCTCTTAAATATTGCTGAGCTGCAGAGTCTTTTTATATATATATACTAATTACAGAGCCAATTCAGTGACCATGAAGAGTTCTTACAGCATCTAGTTCTATAAAGCAAGAAGTGCTGAGTCAGGATGCTCATTTAACTTTCATGTGTCACATTACATATGCACTCCTATGGTTGACATTGACGTGGGCAAAAGCCTGATCAACAAGCCCTGAAATCAGCCAGAAGTACCGAAAATAGGGGGAAAGGCAAGGATTTTCCCTCTCTGCTCTCTGTCCTTATCCTTCCTATTCACGCATGTTAAGATATCGATCTGGATACATACTAGAGGTGATTTTAAAAGTGGGTTGTTGCTGATGTTTTCTTTTGGCAGAGGGAGTTGAGCAAGGGAGGGAGGTTAACCAAGAAATTAGATTTGGTTGCATATAAGGAAAAAAGGCTCCAAGCAATGGGCTCAATATTTCAGCACTCCCTCCACAATAAGACCTGTTTTCTTTAAGGGAAAAGGACCACGTGAAGAAGGAAGAGAGGGAGTCAAGGTTAAAGCCACCATCCCTAGCGTACCAAGGGAGAACAGCATCCTCCGCTTTCAGGGCTATATACATGGATCGATAGCAGTCGGAGGCTGCGATTCTATCTAGAGATGCTGGAAGACGTGCGTTTGAAATTCCAACCTTTGCAAAAAGCATTGTGCTTCTCTCTCCGTCGCCCCCCCCCCCCGCCCGCCCCCAAATTCATTCATTCACTCTTTTTGCTGGGCCACATCAGGCGCCGCCCGTTTAACGTGGAGAGGAGGCGGAAGAGGAAGAGGAGCTCGGCGGTGTGCGTGAGAGAGACAAAACAAGCACACCCCAAACAGCGGCCGGGGAACCAGATGCGCTTCTGAGGGCGCAGAACCTCCGTCCACAAAGGGGCAGAGGGAAAGAGGATGCACAGGGGCCGGAGTTTGCGCGCGAGGTTTTGGAAAGCCAAGCCCACCACCACGCAAAAAAAGTAAAGAGGGAGAGCGCCTCTTATTGTTTGCCCTTCAGCTGACATACATGCAAGGATGCCTTGAAAGCAGGCGCTGGAAAGGAGAGGTAGTGGGGGGGGGGGGGGCGTTGTCGGATTTCCACTAGCTGTTTTCCTAGACGGTTTTGTCTTCCCGGGAAGGGCTGACCTGGTGCGTAAAGGTCACCGGTCCAACCGGCGTCCAGGGGCAAGACCCCGAAGTTAGTTGCAAAGTTCACCTGCTGCAACCTCTAGCCACCGGCCTCCTTTTCTTGAAGTGAGGCAAGAGCCCGGTCCACCTGTTGCGCGAGGCGCAGGCTATGCGTCCCCCTGCCCACCCCAAACCACCCCAGAGAAACTTAACCGGAGCCTGGATTTCCACCTTTTGCAAAGCTCGCTTCTTGCTGCCTCCTCTTACCTGCATGTGTCCCTGGTACATTCTGCTTTGCCTTCTTCAAGATCCACCCCCCGAGGCCGACAGGTTGTGGGACTGGGGGAGGAGGGGGTCGTCTTCCCCGACTAGGCAACTGCAAGCAGGTACAAGGTGAGAGCGGAGCTCTGGAGGAAGCGGGAGTCTCGGGCGCCCGCAAGGGCTGAGTTAGGTGCCCGGCAAGCTCGCCGCGTCTGTTGCTCGCCGGTGACCTCCGCCGCCTCCTCCTTCCCCTTCAAGGCGGCTTGCCGGGGATTTCTCGCGCGCAGAGTGTGCCAACGGGCAAAGGGAGCTGTCCTTCTCCCCCGGGGTGCTGGAAGAGGAAGCAGGCAGCTAGGCAAAGAGGGGAGGGGATGCAGCTCTGTTGTTGCTGCTGCTGCTGCTGTGACTGTTCTTATTTTTGCAAGGCAAAACCCGGGGAGGACTGCAAGCAAACTCTGGCCGCCTCCGCTGCCTTTATAACTCTGCTGGTCTCTTTTTTCAGGCGAACTCTTTTGGGCTTCCTGCTTGGCTCCTTCATTTCGCTTCCTCTCCAAAAGCGACCCCTCCTCCTCCTCCCTCCTCTTGCTGCTGCTGCTGCTGCTGGACGGAGAAGGAGCCTCCCCCTCCTCCCTCTCCCTCCCTCCTTCCCTCCCTCCTTCCTTCCTTCCCTCCCTCCCTCTGCAAAGAGCGGAGCGCGCGCCATCCGGGGATCGTTCGAAATACCAGCGCGCGCTCGGCCACTGCCTGACTGCATAGCCTGCAAGGTGCAGCGGGCATTGCCGTTAGGCAAGCCTCGTTTCCCTCTCTGTCTCTCCCTCTGTTGTTTGTTCCAGCTTGCAGGATCCCTCTTCCGGGCTTAAGCCAAGCTGACTGAGTCTGGCTGCTTCCACTGCTCTTTATATATAATATTACTAAGAATAAACCTGTTTCTACGGGAGTGCAAAAGTGACATTGGGAGCCCAGGCGCTTCCAGCTCTTCGGCTCTGGGTGCTTTCAGAGAACACGCCGGACGCACCAAACGCCTCTTGTATGGAGTAGCCAATGCAGATCCGTCTGCCTTCTTTTGTTGGCAAACGCAGGACTGACTGAGCTCGTGCAGAGTTCCTGGCTTCCCCGAGAAATCTTGAAAGAACTTTAAGGCAAAGTGTTCCTGAGCACGTGCAAAATAGCTTTCCTAGGTGAAAGGGAGGGTTTTCCAGTTTGCACCTTTCAAGAGGCTATAATTCTGGTCGGGACAGGAAAATTCTTCTGAGGGCTTTGCTGAAACCAAAGAAGTTAAGGACATGGCCAAACAGCTCTAATTAAGGGCATCATTTGCGATGTTGGTCCTTGCACTATACTGTATATATGACTGACCAGAATCAGTGCTTGAGCTGTGTGCAAACCCCAACAGCTGGCCTTTCCTGAAACTCCTCTGTGCTTCCTCCATACATAGTCACCCCAACACTGTTGGGTTGAGCCAAGTGTTGTAATCGGGCAGGAAACCATTATCACAATTCAAACCTAAACAGACAGAATCAAATTTATGGATAGTTATCATTCAGCAGCGCTAGGGTGGAGTTTCCTTTTACAAACTTCTTGGAGAAGGGCGACGTTGAGGTCAGCAGTAGAAAGTCCCAGGGGAGTTTGTGTTGCTTTTGTGGTTTTGGAATGTTGCCATTTCTGATGTCAAATCAGTGCCTGATTCTGTACTGCTTTTTATGTTTGGGGTTTTTTTAAAAAAAAATTAATAATGATGCTGTACACTGCTTTGATATATTGTGAGAGGGCAGTATAAAAATAAATAAATAAATAAATAAATAAATAAATAAATAAATAAAAACAAATATTCCTTTGCAAGGAGACTGACCTGTGGCCTGCAAAAACCTGTAGAAAGCAGAAGGGTATATAGCATGTATCACATTGGAACACGTGTAGATGAACAAGTCCTTGATGCTGTGGATGAAGGTACTAGGGATGATGGGAATTGTAGTTCATAAATAGCTGGAGGCACAAGTTTGGGAAACACTGAGCTAATGCAAGAGGCTGGCATTGCCCTCAAGCTTTCAATCATAAAGGCTAGAAACTTGCTTTAAAAAAATAAAATTGAAACTTGATTCTCACAAAGCTGGGATCTGTGACAAATTTCCCTTTCTTCACTTCTCTCTCCCTCCTCCCGCCCTTCTGCCACCACAACTTTCTGTGAAACAGCATACAGAGCTCTGAGCTTAGATATCACCAAAGCCTTTCAAAAGAAGTGTCACTCTACATAGCATGTGGAGTCTGCCGTCTTTTAATTGCAGTTTCTGAAATGTTTGTATTAACTAAACTTCCAAATTTTTTTAAAAAAAGGTGTGTTGCAAACTGGCAAGTGTAGCATTGGGATGGATGGGGAGGTGGAGAACATGAGTCAGCGTTCGGCAGCTGGCCATTTTAGATTCCTATACCCCAAATTAGATTCGCATATGCAAAGAAAAATGAGCAATCTCTGGTCTGGTTTCTCTGTGAAAGAAATAAATGCACGAAGACTCAATAGCACTGCAGAGTTGCTAGCTCAGCAGCCACTGGACCTACCAAAGAAGTCATCAAACTGGATTGCATTAGTGGACAAATAATTCTCAGTAAACCAATTACTAAGAATGGTGGATGCACCCACTTCTGCGCATACACACACATACAGAGAGAGAGGGCAGTGGGGAATACAATGCTGGAATTGTTGGTATGTGTACCTCACCCATATGGTCTGCGCAAGCTACAAAATAAGGTGGCAAAATCCTAAGGAAGGACAGTGGACTGCACTACCTCACGTAAACAAAATAATGGAAGCTCCTCACAAGGAGAAGACCAGCAAATTGGAAAGACAGGTCCTAGCCCAGTCTACCCCTGTTGTTTTAGCTTTCTGCTTGTGGTGAGTTTTGAGGATTGGGTCTGCTTGACTTGGTTTTAAAGAAGGGAACAATGCAAAAAATATGATACCCCTTTGTACTTTGCTGTAGCACATTCCATGATGCTACCTCAGGCTTGTACCATCTCATTCCCAAGGCGCAACATTATGCTGGCTGAGGTAGAATGCTGGAATATACCACTTCAGTTGTGTGGGCTGGGTGTGTGTCTGTCATATTTTCTATCACTTTGAAAAACATCCCACCCTACCTGGAGTAAACTAACATATCAGGGAAACAATTCCTACTCAGGTGTTCTGTACCCATGGGAACTAAACATGTAATCCAGAAATATGGGACAATGTCCCTACCCCCGATGATGTGGGTGTTGGTCACAGTCCCCAGCTATCCCATAAGTGACTCAATCTGAAGGGTTATCTAACACAACAATTCTGATTGGTCAGAATGAGGAACATAGGAAGAGCCAATCCAGTCCAGCATTCCATTCTCACTGTGACCAACTAGATTCCTCTGGGGAGCCCATAAGCCAGTGGTTCCCAACCTTTTTTGGGCCATGCCCCACCTAAGCATTTCTAAAATCCTGATGCCCCCCTCCTATGACATATAATTCTTATTATTCAAAAAGTCAACTCCTGTTCACATGGAGGAAGCCTTAAAGGCCATTAACTGTTAATAACTCATTCTCGAATTGCCCCCCTTAAAAGTCAAATTGCCCCCCCCCCGTGGGGCACGTGTTCCATGTTGGGAACCAGGGCCATAAGCTGAACAAGAGCCCTTTTCCCGCTCTGTGGTTTCCAGCAACTGGCATTCAGAGGCATGCTACCTCCAACAGTGGAGGTAAACCACTAGACAACATAACTACAGTGGTACCTTGGGTTAAGAACTTAATTCGTTCTGGAGGTCTGTTCTTAACCTGAAACTGTTCTTAACCTGAAGCACCACTTTAGCTAATGGGGCCTCCCACTGCCGCCGCTGCGCCACCGCCACATGATTTCTGTTCTCATTCTGAGGTAAAGTTCTTAACCCGAGGTACCATTTCTGGGTTAGCGGAGTCTGTAACCTGAAGCGTCTGTAACCCGAGGTACCACTGTAGTGGTCACAGATAGCTTTATCCTACATGAATTCCTCTACTCTTCTAAAGTTATTCCAGGTTTTAATCCTGTGATATGTGAGGAATTGCTTTCTTTTGTCTGTCCTCAATCTTCCTGTGGGAATGTTGTGGCAGGAGAGGATATATTATTTATTAATATCCTTCCTAACTTGCACCAGCAAGCTCCTTTACTTAGCAGAGTGCATTCCCACTTTACACAGCAGAAAACTGGTTTAATAATAATAATAATAATAATAATAATAATAATAATAATAATAATAATTTATTTATAACCCCCCCCCCCCAATCTGGCTGGGCTTCCCCAGCCACTCTGGGAAGCTTCCAAAAGAATATTGAAATTCTATGATACATCAAACATTAAAAGCTTCCCTAAACAGGGCTGCCTTCAGATGTCTTCTAAAAGTCTGGTAGTTGTTGTTCTCTTTGACATCTGGTGGGAGGGCGTTGCAAACTCGTGTGAGTTTCTTAAGACAATAAGCAATTTGATCTGGCTTGTCCAGATTGAAATGTGTTCTAGTATTTTCCTGGTAAGACTCCTTGAATCCCTCCTAAAAGAATAAAGACACCACAGTCTAATTCATAAGCAATAAAAAGAAAGTTTACTCACGATCAGGCAGAGCACAGTGTGATCCCTGAAGGCAGGCTTTTGGCTTAAAGTTACAAACATATACAAACAGGTTTACCCCATAAGGGAGATGACCTGGGGGACTGCTTGGCTGGCAGCCAGCGGTTCAGTCCAGGAAGTTCGCAGGACGAAAGCAAGATGGAAGAAGAGAGAGAGTGTCGGCATGCCTTAGCCTTTTACCAGGTCTGGAAAGGTCATGCCCACCCACTAGTCACATGCAAGGAAGGATGCTCCAGCCAGGTGTAACAGGAAGTTTGACTGGCTGGGCCAACAGCGCCCTGCATGTCCACTCTAGGAAAACAAGGAATGTTGTATTTGACTGCTCCCATTGGATTACATTCCAAACTGCCAACATTCAGGTTCACTGGATGACGCTGAGTTCTAGAGAGAGGGGGAAAAGCATTTCTCTATCTATATCCTCCTCACCTTGCACAATTTTATAAAGCTGTATCATGCCCCCTCTTACTCTGTCCCAGTGGAGGAAAACCCATGCATGCTGATACAGCTCTTTTCAGACAGAGACAGTCGTGCATTAGTTGGGGATGTCTTCAGCATATGTGGCGGCATCAAGGCAGGTCAGGCCTTCTCCTTGGTGTTGCTTGACATGTAACCCTTAAACAGGAATCTGTTGAATTTAATATTTCATTATAACAGCAGTGGCTACACACCTGTATGCTCCTGTTTTTGAGGTTTATTTCCGAATCCTTGTCATGTGTCCTTGGAAGCAGGTCCAATGGATTTTAGTGTGGCTTCTTTCCAAGTAACCATGCTTGTGGTAACAGCATTAGAATTTTAACACATAAAGATCACATCTTCCCCAAAGAAGCCTACAGTGTACCCCTTGAAGAACTGCAATTCCCAGCATCCTTAACAAACCACAGTTCCCAGGATTCTTTGGGGGAAGGCATGAGCTTTAAAAGTATGGCCAGAGCCATCTTTCCCATACAGCTTAGTGGTGCATCGCACCAGGGTGCCGGCCTCTCAGGGGCGACCCAGCGAGTGGGGGAGCTGCACGGCTTTGCCGGAGGCCTCCCCTTTCCCTGCGTGCACGCCAGCTGTGCCCCGTCAACCATATGGCTGGCGGGTGTGCAGCTTGCCCCCCAATCCTCCACGTATGGCATGAGTATGGCATGGATGTTACTTACCTTCGGCTTTCTATAGAATTTCCACTGCCTGCAATGTTGTTGCTTTTTCTCAATAGTCATGTGCACATATATCTCTCCACTGACAGAAACATTCTGTGCATCTGCTGGAGTGCGCTTTAGCCCATGAAAGTTTAGGCCATGATAAATCTATTGGGCTACGATCCTAACTACACATACTAGAGAGAAAGGATCCCTGAGTCCATTCAGTGAACATAATAAACAGGCTTAGGATTGCATTATAAGTCTTTAAACTGTCCATACTCTCTTTGTTGTCTGAAAATTTTAAGAGTTGTTCCCAAGGGCAGAACTAGATGTGATGCCAAAAGAGGACTTGTTGCCAGAATTTATATAGAAATTCAATTAATTAACTGACTTTGTATAACAAAAAGCTCATAATGGGAATTCTCTAAGAGGCCCACAAAGCAAAAAAACCAACCTGTATTTTTTAAAAATTGGAATTTTTGATTTACATTGTTGTAATTTTGCTTGACCAGCTTGTGACAGATTTGTTGTGTTGTTTATTAGCCCTGTATATACGAATATGTATTTTCTGTGTATTTCAGTATTTTGTTTTTTCTCGGTTTTATTACTTTGCTCCCCGCTCTGGTATTGAAAACATTCAATAACGAGTGTGCTATAAATCCTGTAAACAAGCAAACAAACATGCAGTAAAATGTAGGGTATTCCTTTAAAGGAATCCGGCGGTCGTGGATCCTTTCCGATGCCCTGTCTAGGGCTAGGGCCATGGCACGACCCCCGGTGACATCAGGGGAAGCTTCCAGTTGTATTTGCATCAACAAGCTCCCCCCACTGTTTGTTAACCTTCAAAAGACTCCCCGCTGCACAGGTGGGGTCATGTATACATTGTTTTATCCAATGCCTAAGCCAATACCACTCACATGCTGTAACCAATAACAGTTGTGGCCTTTTTCAGCCCATTAACCTGAAATTCTTGCATCCTTGTCTCTTATTTACCACCACGAGGGTTCGGTTTCTCGACTCACAAATCAAACTACAGCCAGCACGGGGCAGGAGAGCCAGAGAGTGTACACTTGACTTTGTGCTACAACCAGGTACAAAGGCTCCTGCCTTGCTCCTGTCCAGGTGTGCCACAAACTCTCACTTCCTGTGCTACCTGTGGCACCCATACATCACTTCCTTCGCATTTCTCTCCTTTGGAACATGTAGGAAATTAGAAGAAGAAGAAGACGAGTTTGGATTTGATATCACGCTTTATCACTACCCAAAGTAGTCTCAAAGCGGCTAACATTCTCCTTTCCCTTCCTCCCCCACAACAAACACTCTGTGAGGTGAGTGGGGCTGAGAGACTTCAGAGAAGTGTGACTAGCCCAAGGTCACCCAGCAGCTGCATGTGGAGGACCGGAGACACGAACCCGGTTCACCAGATTACGAGTCCACCGCTCTTAACCACTACACCACACTGGCTCTTAGAGTGCTGCCTTATACTGAATAAGTTCCCATTAGTCCATCTAACTCAGTACTGTCTACACTGACAGCGGATCTCCGGGGTTTCAGAAAAGAACCCTACCCTGGAGATGCCAGGCATTGCAGCTGGGACCTCTTGCTTGAAAGGCTGCTGAGCTACATGCCCTTTCCTTCTGAAAGATAGATCTGCCTGTTTCCCACATGCTGGTGCCCTTAATGCCACCCTACATCCATCACCCTGTCTCACCTGGCCTTATGGCACATCCTCCTCCACGTGAGCTGTTCTGTAAATATGTATTTATACAAAGGGGAGAGGAAGCATCTGTACACTTTGTTCCTTCACTCACTGCCATATCTCTTTGCAAATTTGCCTTTCTTCATGAATGTCAAGATCTTTTCTTTCTCCATCTGTCCCTGGTTTGAAATGAATACATATTTTATTCTTCATCTGCAAAGCATTATAGATGGATGGGTGGATGGATGGAAAGATATTTAAATACATAATTCATAGTGGGGTGGGGAGCATTAGAGTTATGCAACCTTGTTGTTCAACAAGAAAGTCTAGGTTGGGGTTTTGTTTTGGTTTTGGTTTTTTGAGTAGAGGGTTGAAGGATCTTCACCCTCCGTCGTGATATTTTGATCCTGCTCCTGATTCAAATGCAAACAACTCTTTCATCTCCAAGGATGTTGCTGCACTTGTCAAAGGCTCTATTTCAAGACTGTACTTGAAAGAAACATTTGCTGCTGTTTGCTCCTGGTATGGCAGCACCGCTAGTTGAGGCACAGATGTCGTTGGCTTTTCAGCTTTATTAAGGAAGAAAATCACATGGAGGGCAATAACAAATCAGGAATGGAAAATGTTGGGTCCTCTTTTGAAAAGAGAGAGGCCATATTTAATTAACCTGGGAGATAGGCATGGAAGAAACAAAATAGCCTTTGGGGTAGTTCTCCCCTTCCCCCAAACTGAATGGCTTTTCAAATCCGCAGGATATTTTCTTGATCCTATGGTGCTGGTGACTGGTGTTCATTGAGGATGGTAGGGTGGAAGGCAGGGAGGCCAACACTGCTGGGAAACTGTATGTGCAGCTACTTATTAAGGTTTGGCAGACAGCCAGAAGGCAATCTGAAGGAGTAAGTCTGCCTGGAGATAACAGAGACATGGAGATCGCTCCCTGATTGGTCAAGCTCTCTCAAGGGAGTGATAATTAATGGCCTACTAACTGGTAGTTCAGAGTTCAGTGTTTGTGAGTTCAGAGTTCTGTGTCAGTGTAGGAGTCGTGAGTCGTGTCAGAGAGAGCTAGCAAAAGATTCGTGTTCTGTTCCTGTAAATAGTCCACTGTATATAATAAACACCTAACTACAAGTTCCTGGTTCCTGCTTCGTCTATCCAGTCTGCAGCCAAGTTGCCAATTGCTTCCATGGATTCTCCGTGTACTCTGCTAGGTCTGGCTAAGGTCCTGCAACTTGTCAGAAAATTGCGAAACACCAAATAGGTTTTGCCAATAAACAGTAGATAGAGCCAGAGGCAGAAGCAACGAGTTCTCATTTTGTCCCCATCATCCTCCCTGCTAAGTTCTACAAGGGCAATACTGGGTGTAAGGAGGAGGGAGCTGAAAGTTATGACCACCTATTGAATTGGTTGGAATTAAGGAGATAGGCAGGTGGAAGCCAGCTTGGGGCAACTGAGGTATGGGGGGCAGTGTCCCCTCCACTGTTCTACGGAGTGCTACACTCAAGCACAGACCGAAAGCCCATTTGGCCGTTCATCCTGTTTTCAACACTAGCCACCCAAATGCTTCTGGGTAGCACACAAGCCAGGACATGAGTGCAACAGCATTCTCCCAATCCTGTTCCCCAGTAATTGGTATTCAGAAGGTTTGGGTGAGAAATTTGACTCAGTTCACCTTTGAAGGTGAAGGTGAACTCACCTAATTCTCCGGAAACGGGCCAAAACACAGACAGCCTTCCAAGTTCTCTGAATTTTGCAGTGCGGTTCTCCAGCCAAGCAATGTGTACAGAAAACACACACTTTCAGATAAAACATGCAGATGTTACTGAAAATAACATACAGAAGGGAAAAAACCATATTATATGGTAGGAATTGCTTCGCAAAAATGAACCTAGCAGGAGAAATTCATACTAAAGTGCTGAGGAATTTTCAGGAGGATCATTTTTAAAAAAAGAAATAGTAAACTGATCTAGAAATGTAGAGAACTGAATTTAAGCTTGGAAAAAGAAGAAACTGAGAGAAACAAGAAGAAGAAGAAGAAGAAGAAGAAGAAGAAGAAGAAGAAGAAGAAGAAGAAGAAGAAGAAGAAGAAGAAGAAGAAGAGTAGTAGTAGTAGTAGTAGTAGTAGTTTGGATTTGATATCCCGCTTTATCATTACCCTAAGGAGTCTCAAAGCGGCTAACAATCTCCTTTCCCTTCCTCCCCCACAACAAACACTCTGTGAGGTGAGTGGGGCTGAGAGACTTCAAAGAGGTGTGACTAGCCCAAGGTCACCCAGCAGCTGCATGTGGAGGAGCGGGGAAGCGAACCCGGTTCCCTAGATTACGAGTCTATCACTCTTAACCACTACACCATGCTGGCTCTCCACAGATGTGCCCATCCCTACTTCATGGCATACTCCTTCTGGTCCTGGAGAAACAATTGTGACCTTCGCCATCATGACTAGTTGCCATTTGGTAATGAATCTGTCTAATCCCCCTTTCAAGCTGTCCAAGTCGCCACATTTTGCTGTAGCAAATTCCAGAGTTTTCACAATGTGCTGTGTGAAGAAGCGCTTCTTTTGTCTTAAATCTCCAATCATTCTGCTTCATTTGAGGATCGCTAGCTCTAGCTATGTTAAGAAGAAGAAAAAATACAGTGTGTTCAGGCTGGTAGCCTAAAACATTTTAATCCCACCTTTCCACAAGGACTCAAGGAAGCTCTCAGAATTAATTAGAACATGTACAAAACGCAGGAAGATTTGAAGCCCATCGAAAAAACCTTCAAAAGTGGGCAGGAGGAAGTAAACATGAAGTATTATTGATTTGTTGTGCAGTGGTTGACAGTGACTAAGGCTGTGTATTTTAAATTAACGAACCTTCCAGCCATTAATAGCCATTGGTCTTGCTGGAGAAGTCATGGAAGTGGTTAAGACGCAACCCTTAGATCCTTATTCAGGAATAGACTGCTGCATTTGGTAAGAATTATTCATATGCTTATAAAATTGAAGGGGTTCAGTAAGTGCCTCTTCTGGACAGTAAGACTTTTCTGAATCTAAGCCTTAATTAACGTTATGGTATTTTTAGTTCCAGATTGATGGCCTTCCTTATCCCTCAGCACTCTTAACGTGACATCATTTCCTTTATCCATGATTACTAATTATTCCCACTTTATAAATAAGTAATTGAGACTGAGATTGTCTGGTTTTTCAAGGATTCTGATGCAGATCAAAGCTCACTATTACATCTACTTACCATCTTGTAGTTTTAGACCATGTTATAAAGGCTAACGCCAGGATTTAAATTTTTTAAGTTAACCCTGAAAAGGCCTGAAGGAGAAAGAAACTATGAATATTACTAGGGTAAGGGTAGGCGGTTGGATAATTATTTTGTTTAAAGGTGGACTCCTTTAATCACATACTGGTGCAATGAAATACAGGAGAATGCTGAGCCACAAATATTGTTGGGATTATTATAATTACACTATGTGTTCCCATTTATCTGTTTCTCGCCTCCTTTCCTCTCTCTTCTCTCTCCTCTTCAAATAAGTTGAGCATTTTGGATATGTTTATTTCCTCTTGTGAATATTCGCAGTTGTGGGCGTTTATTTTTTTGAAGATAAATTATTATGATTTTTTTTAACAGTCTAAAGCATTTGTAACCAGGGCCAGACCACTCACATTAGCCTCAATGACACAGTGACACCATTTTCTGTTTTGCCTCAAACCATCCCTGTTTGGAACATTTGCCAGAGCAATCCAAACCCCCAATCTGCCAGACGGCAGGAGGTTTCAATGCAGTAGAAGTGTCCCTTCACTCAACCTTGTGTGTCTCCAGCTGTTTCTGCCACACAACCCTGAGAAGCATCCCAACATGCTTGCCCAAATAGCAGATGGGTGGATGCTCAGGACAAATGCCCATTCACTCGATGGATGAGCTGGTCCTATGCAAATTGCACTGCTCATTCCATTTAAAAAAAATCCTGGCCATAAGCACACAGAGTGCAGGGTTGCTGTTGTCCATTAAAAGGTAAAGGGACCCCTGACCATTACATCCAGTCGTAGCCGACTCACTTTATTTGCTCATCTCACTTTATTTGCCAAAGGAGCCAGCATACAGCTTCCAGGTCATGTGGCCAGCATGACTAAGCCGCTTCTGGTGAACCAGAGCAGTGCACGGAAACGCCGTTTACCTTCCCGCCGGAGCGGTACCTATTTATCTACTTGCACTTTGACGTGCTTTCAAACTGCTAGGTTGGCAGGAGCAGGGACCGAGCAATGGGAGCTTACCCCATCGCGGGGATTTGAACCGCCGACCTTCTGATCGGCAAGTCCTAGGCTCTGTGGTTTAACCCACAGCGCCACCATTACAGAAGGGTAAAGGCCCGTTCTTGGCTTTTTCATAGCCAGCTATGGGATCTCGCCATGCCCACAATTTTTCTGGATTGCAGCCACCAACTCTCTACTCATTCAGCGCATTAGTCTATAAGCTCAGTATGACAACAAAATGCTTAAGTGAATTAAATTGTAGGCATTCCAAGATATCATATATTCTGGCCGTGATTTATAGGTCACAGTTTGGCTTAAGCTAAAGACGCCAAGTGCACATAAAAACGCAATGCAATGTAATAAAATGAGAAAACGGCAAGTGTGGCGGTTCAGTGGAAGTAAGGCAAAATAATTAAATAAATCCTGGTCCCTGGTGGGGTGTGAGCTGTCAGTGATTGACCAGGAAGGGGGGGGCATGGGGGATAGCTCAATGAGAACTTGGATCCAGTATGAGACAGCTGTGGAAGAGGAAATCCCATGCTAGGGATCGTTAGGAAAGGGGCGGAAAGCAAAGCTGCCAATCATGCAATGCCTTTATAATTATACTGTGTATAGTTCTGGTCACCTCATGTTGAGAAAAGATGCTGTGGAGCTGGAAAGGGTTAAGAAAAGGGCTGCCAAAATGACTGTGGGACCGGAACAACTCTCTCACAGGGTAAAAGTTGCAACATTTGATGTTGGGAAAAGGCAAGTAAGTGGGTACATGATAGGTAAAGGTAAAGGGACCCCTGACCATTAGGTCCAGTCGTGGCCAACTCTTGGGTTGCGGTGCTCATCTCGCTTTATTGGCTGGGGAGCCGGCGAACAGCTTCTGGGTCATGTGGCCAGCATGACAAAGCCGCTTCTGGCGAACCAGAGCAGCACATGGAAACGCTGTTTACCTTCCCTCCAGAGCGGTACCTATTTATCTACTTGAACTTTGATGTGTTTTCAAACTGCTAGGTTGGCAGGAGAAGGGACCGGGCAACGGGAGCTCACCCTGTCGTGGGGATTTGAACTGCCGATCTTCTGATCGGCAAGTCCTAGGCTCTGTGGTTTAACCCCCACACGCCACCCACATCCCTGGGTACATGATAGAGGTATTTAAAATTATGCATCATATTTTCATTCCTCTCTCATGGATCATGAGCTCATCCAACAGAGATGAACAGTGGGAGATTCAGGGCAGGCAGTGATGTGATGATGACCACAAACTCAGATGACTTTAAAGGGGAACTAGACACATACATGGATGTGGAGGCTGTCAATGGCTACTGAATGGCCACCTTCAGTACCAGTTGCTGGGGAGGGCTATTGCCTGTTGCCCTCTGCTATTGACTAGTACAATGGTACCTCGGGTTACAGATGCTTCAGGTTACAGATGCTTCAGGTTACATACTCCGCTAACCCAGAAATAGTACATCGGGTTAAGAACTTTGCTTCAGGATGAGAACAGAAATCGTGCGGCGGTGGCAGCGGTAGGCCCCATTAGCTAAAGTGGTACCTCAGGTTAAGAACAAACCTCCAGAACGAATTAAGTTCTTAACTAGAGGTACCACTGTAATAGCCAATTGCACCAGCCTATAGAAGACAGAGAGATAGTGCTGCAGAACCTCTCTACCACCACAGCTGAGCCACCAGCAAATTTTTTCTCTCTTTCCATTCCAACTGGTCATTTCATGAACTCTGTAACTATGAACTACTGTCTGAGTTTGATTCTCCACTCTCCTTTCTCCCATTGTCTTTTCCTTTTGTGTCATGTCTTTTAGACTGCAAGCCTGAGGCCTTATTATTGGTATTTGTAAGTGTCTCTTATAGGAGCCTATTTTGGCTACAGATCTTGAGAAGAAATGGTACCAATACTTAATAAATAAACAGGTGTCTGGTTGGCCACTGAAAGAAAGAGGATGCTGGGCTTGGTAGGGTCTGATCCAGCAGAACTCTTCTTGCATTATGCTCTTAAATTTAATTTAATAATAGATGGAATATCTGGCACTTATTCTTAACATGAATTATCTCCCCTCTTCAGAAAATTAATCATGGAAATAATAAGACATTTCCCCACTGAAATGAGAACTCGCCAGGTTAATTGAGAGCTAGCTCATAAATTATGTTGAGGATAACCCCATTAGTAATTAGCATTTGGGGATGGGGGTCTTTGTTCTGGGCTAGAGTAAGGCCACTCATGTTACAGTTTTACAACACAGCTATGCTACCACGAGTTAATTTACCTGACTTGCTACTAGCACCAAGGAAGCAACTGGTTTGCAGGAGGCCAAGGGCCCTCCATCAGAAAGGAGAGCCCTTTGTTTGAAAGGCTGTCTGGTGCTCATCCAGTTGAAAGATAACCAAATAAAGGGAGAGCAGTTAGAGCCTTGAAGCTGACTGTCTACAGTTAGGACCTGAACCGCAAGACAGTGCTGGACATAAATCACCTAGCCACTGCCTTCCCCACTACAATGTGATGTAGTGTATTTCTGTTTATATTTATACAGTGGTGCCTCGCAAGACGAAATTAATTCGTTCCGCAAGTTTTTTCTTCTTGCGAGTTTTTTGTCTTGCGATGCACGGTTTCCCATAGGAATGCATTGAAAATCAATTAATGCGTTCCAAGGGAAACCGCCTTCAGACCAGGTCCGGGGACAGTCTCTCCCCCGACCTCTTCTGAAGGCTGGGGGGGGGGGACAAGGGCTTCTGAAGGCTGGGGGGGGCTGGGGGGGAACAAGGGCTTCGCTGCCGACCCCCAGCATTTTAAAATCTCACCGGGACACGGGGAGATTTTAAAATGCTGGGGGTCGGCAGCGAACGCTTCGCTGATCCCGGGATGGCAGGCAGATCTGCACCGCCATCCAGAGCGGGGCGGGACTTAGCGCCCCGCTCGGGATGGCGGCACAGATCTGCCTGCAGTCCCGGGACGGCAGACAGCTCTGCGCTGGCATCCAGAGCGGGGCGGGACTTAGCGCCCCGCTCGGGATGGCGGCACAGATCTGCCTGCAGTCCCGGGACGGCAGACAGCTCTGCACTGGCATCCAGAGCGGGGCGGGACTTAGCGCCCCACTCGGGATGGCGGCGCAGATCTGCCTGCAGTCCCGGGACGGCAGACAGCTCTGCGCCGCCATCCCGAGTGGGGCGGGACTTAGCACCCCGCTCGGGATGGTGGCGCAGATCTGCCTGCAATCCCGCGACTGCAGGCAGCTTTGCGCGGCCATCTGGAGCGGGGCGGGCTTCGCCCCCGGCTCCCGATGGCCGCGCAGAGCTGCGCTGATCCCGGGACGGCAGACAGCTCTGCGCCGCCATCCCGAGCGGGGCGGGACTTCTCTGCTGTCCCGGGGAGATTTTAAAATGCTGGGGGTCGGCAGCGAACGCTTCGCTCCCGCCCGCCAGCATTTTAAGATCGCCCGGGGCAGCGGAGAAGTCTCCGCTGTCCCGGGAAGGCAGGCGGGGGGGAGCAAAGACTTTTGCCCCCCGCCAGCCTTCAGAAGAGGTCCAGGACCTCTTCTGAAGGCCGGCTGTGGGCGAAAGTCTTTGCTCCCGACCGCCAGCAATTTAAAACAGGTCCCCGGAGATTTCCCTATGGGCTTTCGTCTTGCGAAGCAAGCCCATAGGGAAATTCGTCTTGCGAAGCGCCTCCGAAACAGAAAACCCTTTCGTCTTGCGGGTTTTCCGTCTTGCGAGGCATTCGTCTTGCGGGGTACCACTGTATTTCAATTATAGTAATAATAATAATAAATTTTATTTATATCCCGCCCTCCCCAGCCAAAGCTGGGCTCAGGGCGGCTAACAACAATAAAATAGTATAACATTCTAAAAACATTTCATTATAAAAATTAATTAAAATCAAATTGATGGCAACCATTAAGCTAAAGTTCTGTGGAGATTGCCAGAGGAGGGAGTCAGGCTGCACCCTGACCAAAGGCCTGGTGAAACAGCTCTGTCTTGCAGGCCCTGCGGAAAGATGTCAAGTCCCATAGGGCCCTAGTCTCTTGTGACAGAGCGTTCTATTATTTCTACATTTGCATCACAAAAATATAAGAGCCTGCTAGACCAGTCCTATGCCCCATCTACGGTAGTCCAGCAGCCTGTTGTCACAGTGGTCAAACAGATGCCTGAGGTAAAACTTTAAGCAGGACCCAAGCACAACAGCACTCTCCCCTCCTGTGGCTTCCAGCAACTGGTATTCAGAAGCATTGCTACTACCGACTGTGGAGGCAAAACACAACCATCATGGCTAGTAGCCATTGATAGCTTTATCCTTCAATAACTACTAGCATTAAAGCCCTAAACGGCCTTGCCCCTTAAGAATAAGAATAAGGATAAGGATAATTTATTATTTATACCCCGCCCATCTGGCTGGGTTTCCCCAGCCACTCTGGGCGGCTTCCAACAAAGTATTAAAATACAGTGGTCTGTTAAACATTAAAAGCTTCCCTAAACAGGGCTGCCTTCAGATGTCTTCTAAAAGTCTGGTAGTTGTTGTTCTCTTTGACATCTGGTGGAACGGCGTTCCACAGGGCGGGTGCCACTACCGAAAAGGCCCTCTGCCTGGTTCCCTGTAACTTGGCTTCTCGCAGTGAGGGAACTGCCAGAAGGCCCTCGGCACTGGACCTCAGTGTCCAGGCTGAATGATGGGGGTGGAGACGCTCCTTCAGGTATACTGGACCAAGGCTGTTTAGGGCTTTAAAGGTCAGCACCAACACTTTGAATTATGCTCAGAAACGTACGGGGGAGCCAATGTAGATCTTTCAAGACCAGTGTTATGTGGTCTCGGCGGCCACTCCCAGTCACGAGTCTAGCTGCCGCATTCTGGATTATATACCTGAAGGAGCATCTCCATCCCCATTCTTCAGTCCAGACACTGAGATCCAGCTCTAAGGACTTTCTGGCAGTTCCCTCACTGCAAGAAGTGAAGTTACAGGAAGCCAGGAAGATGTCACCATTCTCCAGGACTGGGGTAGGACCTGAGGGGTAGTCTGGGCTATGAAATGTAGGCGCTGCAGTTGGACTCCAGACCTTTTCAGAGCAAGTTGCTCATTAGGAGCTATCTAAGGTCTTCCAGCGCTGACCATCGTGCTTGACTACAATCGCCCTCTGGCAACTTGGTTTCCTGTGGGCTCTGGCATAATCTCAGAAGAACGAGGTTGAAATTTGATTCACCTAGGAAATGGAGTCACATATTTTCAGAGCAGCTTTGGACATTTGTAGACAGTGAGGGGGAAATAGGAAGAAAAGGTTCCTTGTGTAGTGAAATGCACACATTGTAGTAGAACTGTATAGAGCTTTGGTTTCCTGGTTGTGCAATTTGAGATTCTAGGCCACATTTCTGCCCATGACAACTAAGCACTTGCTTTTGACCTTGTTTGCAGCAGCATCTGGGCTCAGGTTGGAATCTGACAGTGTTCCTGTAGCCATTATTTAAACAGATGCATTTATGCAATAGAAACACTAATGAGATTTGATTTTAATGGTTTTCTGGGATGTTACTGTCCTTGTTTACATAAGTCGTAATGATGTGATATTTCTAAAATGCTCAATGTGACTCCAGTAGTTACAGCACAATGGATCCCCAAACAGTATGCGTAACAGAATTTCTAAGGATTCCAGATAAAAAATAGATGGCTTTATTTATTATTTGTGAATGCAAAAATAAAAATAATGGAAAAACAGATCAAGAGTATAATGGATGAAACAATCAAGGGGGAAAGTTATCAGTTAGGAATTTATATTTTAGTCTGCCACAATAATGGACTTACATTTTAGAGTGCAGCAAGTAATACGAAGGCCAAACTAGATATTACCATAACTCAGAGACAGAGCAGCTGTGGCCCTCCAGATTTTACTGCACTGCAACTCTCATAATCCCTGGCTTTTGCTAGTAACCACCAGATGCAACTAAGCTTTGCTAGAAGTTATGGTGGCTCTCTGTAGTTTTTGGGTCCAATGCTGAATTCTACAGACAAGAAGACAAAAGCTTCAAGACCATGGATAGCTCCAAGTAAGCCACTTGCTTCAATAATGATTGAGAGCAAGCTGAGTTTTTTTAAGCACTTGCTCTCTGACTACCTCTCTCAGGCTGCACCCCCTTGTGACTAA
The DNA here is from genome assembly GCF_964188315.1 of Podarcis muralis. NCBI lineage: Eukaryota > Metazoa > Chordata > Lepidosauria > Squamata > Lacertidae > Podarcis > Podarcis muralis. The sequence goes on along the minus strand of NC_135660.1, from coordinate 10,690,829 downwards.
CTATAGTTTCTTAAAGGGCCAACCCTCTGATTTGACTATGAGCCCTCCTCCTTTGTTTCCTAGCCTCCTGCATGGTGTGCTCCCTGTGCCTCTGGACTGGTGAGGTCCTGGGGAAGGTCACTGGTTCTTCAGAGGAAGGTGCCTGAGACTCCAGCATCCGGCCATGCAGATACAGGAAGTGTTTCTGGGAGCTTATGTTCCTTGGCTTCTGTTGTTTCAACCTTTCCAGCACTGGACTCAGACCTCTGCACTTGGTTTGTCTCCATAGCTGGAAAGTCAGCAGCCCTTGATTCCAAGTCTTGACCACTGCTGGACTTCGGGGTCATGAGACGCTAAATATGCAGTTGCACAATTAGTGCTGTGTTAAGTTTGGCCTTAAGTAACAACAGATATCAAGACACTATAATTTTCCAGATAGGAGACAGCATTCAAAGACTTATGGCTGGGCTACACCTTATACTTATCATAAGGATTCCAAACTGGCCATAATAGATCCAATGTTATCTTCACTTTCAGCATTTCCCCACTCCTGCCAGGGGTTGCCACTGACCACATTCACACCATACATTTAAAGCAGTGTCATACCGTTTTAAACTAGGCTTGCCATACAACCTGAAAATTCTGGACATGCCAGGAAATCGGTGCCTAATATGGAGTCCTAGGGGAAAAAATGAATTTTAGGAGATGTCCGGAATTTCCCGTAGGTATGGCAGGAAGCAGAGACAGAGAAATTCTTGATGGAATTATGCAATGAGATGAGCATTTGTACCTGTCACAGTCTGGTTGGTTGGGGACTCACTCTGGGGGTGGCAATCCCCATGATCCACGTAGCATGTAGCCCAGACCTTATATATTTCTATCAAGGCTGTTGAAAGAAGGCAACCCCAAATCCAGGCATTGTCAATAAAGCAGAAGCCATATCTAGAGCAGATAACAAATCATAATTAAGATGCATCAGAATTTGTAGGCTCCAAATTGCTATTTCCAGAGGCTTAAAATTGATTAACAGACAACTGGGCCTGCATCAGGAATGTGAGTAAACGTTGTCTGACCTTTATGAAAAACACGTTAAGTGGAAAAGAATCCCCAATTAATATTCTGCTGCTGCAAAATGGCAGTTTTGAATTTGAAGGCTAGCCATTTATCTAATGTCTCAAGCAAAAGGGTCCTTCAGCAATTAAACACAGAACTGTGGTGTTTTATATAGAGAGGGATATAATTTCTGGCGTCTGCAGTATTGCTAGCTGCACTAGTTTTTATCACCATTTTTGTTACTTCCTGAGCTTTTGTCAGGATATGAATATATAGATTAAATATTTTTTTAAAAGCTTCTTTTTTTTAAAAAAAGCTTCTTTTTCTTTTCTTTTTTTAAAGCTTCTTTTTCTGCTCTCCCATCATATATTGATTTAACCCAATGAACAAAAGACAATTGCCTTCTTGATGGAGGCTCCTGGGTGCTTTATATTGTCTCTCTCTTATATTAACCAACTGCAAACCTTCTTTGAGCATCAAAGTTCCTGTATTAATTTACAAGGTCCTAAACAAGTTGGGTCCAGGATGCCTCAAGGATCACCTGATCCCTTATATCCCTGCCTGATCACTCAGGTCTGCTGTGGAGTCACAGTTAGTGATCCCGGGCGGCTTGGATTTATGGCTTCTATCTAAGGTAAAGGTAAAGGTAAAGGTACCCCTGCCCGTACGGGCCAGTCTTGACAGACTGTAGGGTTGTGCGCCCATCTCACTCAAGAGGCCGGGGGCCAGCGCTGTCCGGAGACACTTCCGGGTCACGTGGCCAGCATGACATCGCTGCTCTGGCGAGCCAGAGCCGCACAAGGAACGCCGTTTACCTTCCCGCCAGTAAGCGGTCCCTATTTATCTACTTGCACCCGGGGGTGCTTTTGAACTGCTTGGTTGGCAGGCGCTGGGACCGAGCAACGGGAGCGCACCCCGCCACGGGGATTCGAACTGCCGACCTTTCGATCGGCAAGCCCTAGGCGCTGAGGCTTTTACCCACAGCGCCACCCGCGTCCCTTGGCTTCTATCTACTAGGTTCAATATTGTGGGCCCTGTTTTCTGGAACTCCCAGTTGAGGTCAAGCAGGCCCTGTCTCTGTTGAATTTCCAGTGTATACTGAAGACATTTGCTATTGTTCCAGCAGACATTTCGGCTGAAATCTTATCTTGTACTTTCAACCAATTTAACCAATTTCTTGTACGCTGCTTAGTTGTAATTAAGCTGCATATCAATTATCAAGTAAATCAGGGCCCAGCAACACAAAGCTATGTCCTTGTAACCTGTGAAATACAGCAGATTATTGTAGGCTCACCAGCCTTCTAGGGCCAGTGGGTGCATTTGGAAGTTTGAGAAAGTGCCATGGGCAGCAGTCACAAAATGGCTGCAGTAGAGGCATCATAAGACAAAATGGTTGCCAGAGAGAGAGAGAGAGAGAGAGAGAGAGAGAGAGAGAGAGAGAGAGAGACTGACTTTTTGGCACCTCTCCATTGTTCTTAATGCATTGGAGGGTGGGAGTCCAATCCTGGCGTTCAGTGAAATGTGGACATGTTTCAGGAGGGGTTGTTGCCTGCAGCAGAGGCAGAACTGGTGCAAGCAGGCACTGAGCAGGAAGCACAAACAGTCTCTTGTGTGTAGGGCATTTTTGAGGGTATGTTTACTGAGACCCTGCATGCACACCCTAGGACAAATTTGCAGGCACTGGCTGGTGACACCTTAATTCCAGCAATGCACTCTCCATAAATAAGACTGCCTTTGGTTGTATCCAGCTAACTCATATTCAGAGCAGATCCACTGAATACTGTGGACTTAAATTAGTTGTCCCCATTGATTTCAGTAAGAGATGCAACCCGTAAGCTTCAGGGAATGGAGAATCTCATGGTCTGAAAACCTGAACAATACAGTGGTACCTCGGGTTACAGACGCTTCAGGTTACATACGCTTCAGGTTACAGACTCCGCTAACCCAGAAATAGTACCTCGGGTTAAGAATTTTGCTTCAGGATGAGAACAGAAATCGTGCGGCGGCAGCGCAGCGGCAGTGGGAGGCCCCATTAGCTAAAGTGGTGCTTCAGGTTAAAAACAGTTTCAGGTTAAGAACGGACCTCCGGAACGAATTAAGTACTTAACCTGAGGTACCACTGTATATTGTTAAATGCATATATTGTTAAATGCAGCATCAGTAGCAGTTTTAAAAATAATAATACAGAGTGCAAGTGCTGATTTTCATAAGGACCACAATAATCAGGGAGGAGAGGTTTATCCTTCTTGCTTCAGCTGTGATCCCCATGAAATTTGCCTTTCCCCCCACCCCACCCAGGGCTGCAGTTACTCTAATGAGGAGGTACTTCCATTTGCACCAATGGGAACTCTTTCCCAAAGATAATTGCTGCACTGGGGTGGATTTGTGCAGTTCTTGGCTGCGAAAGGAAGGCTTAAAGCTTTACTCCCTGCATACTAGGGTCCCAGTGAAAAACGTCCACCACCACTTGCAAGACACGGTTAACGGCAACATGGGGGAAACAAAATAAAATGTATTGGAGTGAAATGAAATGTTGCATTTGTGTAATGACGCTGTAGGAAATGTGCTGTTTGACACAAGACAGGATATTTGCTTGGATGAGTTGTCCAACTGAAATGGGGTCTGTGTGTGCTAATTTCCTTTTTGCCACCTTTTCTTTCAGATAACTGTTTTATTTGATTGTTATCCTGTTTTGTAAAAAGAAAATAAAAACAGAAGTCTACTACTTATTTTGGAAAATTCTCTGTCTGCCTGTCTGTTCTCTATCCTCTCAGATGCTTCTTGCCATGAGGTTTCCCAGGGTGGAGGTGCTGGTTTTCATCTACAGTATGTTTGGATGTGGTCTAGACAGTGGCGTAGCGTGGGTTGTCAGCACCCAGGGCAAGGCAAGTAATTTGCACCCCCTAACCCATGGATTTGCGCCCCCTAACCTGTGGATTTGCGCCCCCTAACCCATGGACTTGCCCTAACCCCAGATGTTGCGCCCGGTGCGGCCGGCCCCCCCTGCACCCCCCACGCTACGCCACTGGGTCTAGATGTCATTTTGAATCCACATGACTGAAATATACTCAGAGTCGAGAGTAGATTTCATGCTCTTTATTCAGCTCATAGTGGTGAGGAGGAATGAAAGTCCCCTCAAAGTATCTGCTTTATAAACATTATTTACACGTGATTGGCTCATTCCGGAATTCTCCTGTAGGCCAATCAGGTTGTGGATTCACTTCCATCTGGAGCTGGATTGGGTGGCTCCTGCAGACCAATCATACTGCTGCATTGTTCTATTATTATTTTTTTAATAAATTTTTATTGATTTTCCAAACACATAATAAAGACAAACAATAAACAGAACAAAACATACAAACATATAAACATGTATAATTTCATAATCTTATTTTCATGCACCTTGCTTCGCGGACTTCCCCATACCTCCCCTTTTCTGCATCCTTGTTTTTACCTTTCTTCAGCAACTCTCCAACTAATTAATTAATTCACTTTCATTACATTCTTATTTCCTTAACTTATTGTTTACAGCTGCAATTCTCTATTTCTTAACACCTTAACATCTCAGCGCTCTTCAATTTTACAACAATTTTTAAGATAAATTTTAAATTTCTTCCAGTCTTCTTCCACTGTCTCTCTCCCCTGGTCGCGGATTCTGCCGGTCATCTCTGCCAGTCCCATGTAGTCGATCACCTTCGCTTGCCATTCTTCCAGAGTGGGTAGTTCTTGTGTCTTCCAATACTTTGCCAGAAGAATTCTTGCTGCTGTAGTAGCATACATAAAAAACGTCCTATCCTTCCTTGACACCAATTGGCCGACCATGCCCAGGAGAAAAGCCTCAGGTTTCTTACAAAAGGTCCATTTAAGGACTTTCTTAATTTCATTATAGATCATTTCCCAAAAGGCTTTAATCTTCGGGCAGGTCCACCAAAGGTGATAAAAGGTACCTTCAGTCTCATTACATTTCCAACATTTGTTATTGGGCAAATGGTAAATTTTTGCGAGCTTGACTGGGGTCATGTACCAGCATACTGCTGCATTGTTCTAGGACCAATCAGACTGCTGCATTTTGGATCCTATTCAACTCAGTACATAACAATGACACACTGGAATCTGCACCAAATCTGCTTTTGCAGATACTGCCTGGGCAGTGTCTATGGAGGTCCTGGGCTGCCCAGACAACAATACCACCCTGCTCTCAGCCTCTCTGATGTAGTCCAAAGGAAACCAGAGCAATCCATTTGGCGCCATCTTGGCTGCAGGAGTTGCTTGAAGTAGGCATACAAGGTTGCTGGAAAGTGGCGTACAAGATGCCTTCTTAGGGACTCTAATCCACATTTGTGCAGGGTTTCCTCTTTAGCCTTTTCTTTTCTCTCTTTTTTAATTTAAATTTTTTCCATGCTTATTTCCATGCTTATTACATACAAAAAACCCCACCAAAAATGGGTACAACTTAAGAGGGGAGGGAAAAGGAAAGAAAATAAAGTTTACACAATCTGTTAATAAGATAAAAATGATGACATAAATTTGTGATTGCAATTTCATGTTACAATAAAAATCTCATTATTTTTATACCCAACCTCCCATTTATTACTTAATTCTTTTAACATAAATTTACTGCCATATCAAAATGCTATTTTTATATTAATATTTTCACAATTTATAAATATTTATATTTATATAAGCAATGAATAAAAACTGCTGGGATCACTCAAAAGCTGCTACAGATTTTAACACGGTATAATTTTGTTTAAGGTATGTTCTGAAGGCCTCCCATTTTGATACAAACTCAATTCTCGGTTTATTGTTTATTTTTTCAGACAGACTATCTAATTCAGCATGTTCAGTCAATTTTTGTATCCACTCTTGTCTAGAAGGAATTATGTCACTCTTCCACCTTGTAGCTACAAGAACTCTCGCTGCCACTGTTGCATACAAAAAAAGGTCTTTAATTTTTTTTAGGAATCAGTAATGCCCAACAGATATGCCTCTGGTTTCCTAATAAGTGAGATTCTTAACATTTTTTCTAGTTCAAAGTGGATTTCCTCCCAAAATTTCTTTATTTTGCTACATTGCCACCATATATGATACAGTGAGCCTGTTTGGTCCCCACATCTCCAACCATTACTTTTTAGCCTTCTCTCTTCTTGAAGATGCCTTGCAGGGCAGTGGGTACAGATTTTCCTTCTGGGTTTATTCCTGAAGCCTTTCTCACAAATGAGTATAGCCGCAAGGCAGCAGAGGCTTAGGATCAGAGTTTTTCTTCTTCTCCTAGATGGGCTACCTTCCCAGGTTGAGGAGCCCCATCGACCCCTCCTTTCCCTCTACAGCTTGTGCAGTAACCGCCATCTTGACTGTTGGGCCCACCACTGGTCTTGCATGCTCAATCTGCCCAAACCTGGCTTTGCATGCAGGGGAGGTCCTTAATTCAGCAAGGCTTTGAGACCCTGAAAGAGCAGTGGCCTATGAATCAGATATAATTGCTAATTATCCACCAAGATCACTGGAGAAATGGTAGCTGTAACGAGCAGGTTGCTTCTCAGAGACATCCAGAACCTCCAGCCATCATCGTTTCTGCTCCTTTGGGATCCAACTGCAACTTATTCAACCACAGCAGACTGGTCAACTGCTCCTCTTGTGTGGGCGCAAAAGAAAAGAGAGCTAGGCACTGTCAATATACTGATGACACCCAATTTCAAACATTTGGACTCTTAATTAAAATGAACTCCAGACGCCGGAATTAATTGAGTTGAGACAAATTAGGCATACGAGACGAATAACATTAATTTTAAGGCAAATGTACACAAGCTGTTCCTTGACTTTTTGATTCCTGTTATCCTGTTCTTATAACTCCTACGCTGAACTTGCTAACTGCCTATGCTCATCCGTTGCTGCCTTCTTGCGCCCCCATCCAGGTCAATCTCTAGAGACAGTTCAAAGAAAAAACAATCTGAAAATGTGTGTGTGTGTGTCTGTGTGGTTGTGGTTATTTTTTAAAAATGTCATTTTTGTAAGTGTGATTAAATAAAATGTTGAGAACTGCTCTATAACTAGGGCAGCCTAGTTGTCTGTCTTGCCCACCTGGCAACTGCTCTTTAAGTTTTCAGCAGAAGGTCTTTACCATCTCCTGCTAACTGAGCCTTCTGATTGGTGCAGAATGACCTTGAGGCTTTGTGGATTCAAAGTGGTTGCTCTGGCCCCACCCCTGTAGGGTGTGAGCCTCAGTTTTAATACACTAAGAGTTTGCTGGCTGCAAAGGGAAAGAGAAAGGGCACAAGATAACAAGGGAGTTTATGCACACATTTCGTTGTTTTTGTTATTGAGTTTTTATCACATTATTTATTATTATTATTGTTATGTACTGAAGTTCTCACCCTGGGCCAGCAGGGGGATACTGTAGATAGTTTTCACTCAGGTCCACATATTCAAATAAGGAATTGAAAGTGACGTTCAGTGATTGGATAGTTACAGAAAGTTGTTACTGTTGTGTTGTGTTGTAGTGGAGCTCTATATAAGTAGGCTGGCTGAACCCTTCAGTTCAGTTCTGTTCTGTGAATAAACAAGAGCTGTTTGAAGAATTGCTGTGTCATCTGATATGTTCACCCACAACTTAACTACTACTACTATTATTATTATTATCATTATTATCATTATTATCATTATTTCTTATTAACCACTGCCCTTGAGACATCCCAAAGCTATTTACAATGCAGTAAAAATATATGCAGAACAACTGTGTAAGTAAAGATGGCTAAATATTTGCATATAAAAACAATTGTGTATATATGTATGCATGTGATACACACATACATTTAATTCTTTGCATTTATATCCTGCCTTTCTTCCAAGGCACCCAAGGCAGTTTAAAGCAACAACACGCAAATGTAAGTGCAATCTGAATGCAATACAGATGGTACCAAGTTTGAAAAACATGTACAGATACCAGCTTTCAAATCTCAGGAACTACAGGCAGCAATAAAATGGTCTGAATTTGCAAAGAGAAAGGGTTACATTCAAGCAAGTTTTACCATTGAAATTAATGGACCTAGATTAGCCATGTTCATTAATTTCATGTGGATCGATTCTGAGTAAAACTCAGTTGAACACCACCCAAAGTATTTAATGTAAAGATACTTGACCCTTGAAAATAGCACTTTGCCTGTCCACACTTGTCTTTTATTATAAAAAACAAACAAACAAAAACCAGTTCTGGGAAGAAGAAAGCAGAGAGCACAGAAAACACTGGAGTGTAACACTTTGACAGGAATGCTGTCTGGCTGTTTCATTAGCAATCAGTCAATAAAGGATGCCTAGTTTCAGAGGAACTTAGCAGGGTGTGGAAGAACCTAATATTTCACAAAGTTCTTTTACAGTTGCATAGAGAGTAGGCATTTTCCCTTCTTACCTGATTTTAAATGCCTAGTCCATTTCTCTTTGGTGAAAAATAAACTTACCCAAATATTTACCCACACATGACTTGTGGCCAGTCAAGAATGGGTAGTATCTGTAGTAGAATCTGGTTGCCAAGGAAACTGGCTGTGTGTGTGTGTGTGTGTGTACCTGTTTCCTGGGGTGGACAAAATGTTGTCCTTCTGGCATGCATTTGTAAGTTCAGTCCCCCACCAGCCGCTGCTGAGACACTTGCTGTCTTCTTTGTCAAAAATAAAATGTAAACTCTTTACTCATGAGGGGAACTCTAACTAAGTCTGTGTCAGAGATGTGGTTTATCTATCTGAAGGTTAATAAAACTGTACATAAGGGTTTTTATTTGTTGCTTTGGGGTCTGCTTTTCGTATGACGCCTTTGTCTCCCATCAAGCTTCTATATAAAGTTCACCCAATTTCCATTCCATTCCTCTCTCATTTGCTCTGCTCTCTTAGCCTGGCAAAGTCAGGTGATCGAGAAACCTCCTTTCATCCTTTATCTCTTTCTCTGTCTTTCTTTCTCGGTTGGTGCTTTACTGAAGAAATGTCAAGAAATCCTTCCATGCTTCCAAGTCTGCTTAAAGCCTCTGTTCTTTTGCGAGCAATCCCAATACTTTTGCTATGAACTAAAATTAAAAAAAAAATCAATGGAAGGTTGTTTTCAAGCTTTACATTTACCTCATACCCCCCCCCCAAAAAAAATCCTCTGTGATTCCAGTAAAGATTGCTCACTCACTCACTCACTCACTCACTCATTCATTCATTCACAGTTTGGAAGAACTGCCTTGGTTAAATATGTATACTCTCGCACTCATTCCATTTGCAACCTTTCTTGGCCATAAAGGTTCAGTGAGCATCACAATACAAATGCAATACAGTGGTACCTCAGGTTACATACGCTTCAGGTTACATACGCTTCAGGTTACAGACTCCGCTAACCCAGAAATAGTGCTTCAGGAAAATAACTTTGCTTCAGGATAAGAACAGAAATCGTGCTCCAGCGGCGCGGCGGCAGCAGGAGGCCCCATTAGCTAAAGTGGTGCTTCAGGTTAAGAACAGTTTCAAGTTAAGTAGGACCTCCAGAACGAATTACGGTAAGTACTTAATCCGAGGTACCACTGTATACACTCTCCCATTACCTTGATTATGATTACTGACAGCCCCATCAGTACAAATTGTAGATTATAACATAACATACTCAAAGTGGTGGCATGAGACTCTTAATTCCAGGGTCAAGGGTCTGAGCCTCACACTGGGCAAAAGATTCCTGCATTGCAGAGGGTTGGACTCGATAACCATTGTGGTCCCTTCCAACTCTATAATTCTATGATTTTCTACCCTATTCAGTTTTTCTCCTGTGCCTTCTGGCTTCCCAACACACAGTCTCTTGCCCTATAATTACACAGTCTCTTGCCCTATAATTAGAAAATCATCTTTGTTCTGTATTGCACATTTTACTTGACTGGTTTCGTAAGCTTCAAAAACTTCTTCCCTTTTGGAGTTCTGTTCTGAAAAACCACACAATGAATTATGAATTATAGCTTTTGTTAAGTAACCTTGGTCCTGTAGTTTATATCCTTCAATGCATTTCAACTGCAGCTCCTCATCCATTATTGTTGTCAGCATTCAATATTTAGAGGGCGCCCAAGACGCTTCTGGTGTTTGCAGGAGCGTAAAAGCGCGAGGTCCCTGCCCAGACAAGCTTACAGTTTCTGAACCAAAGATGTGCTTTCTCTTTATGCTTATGAAACCTTCATGAGGATGGCAAGATTATGAAGTGCGGTGGGAGTTGCTGATGGAGCGTCCAGAACCACATGGGGTCACTGAGTTAAAAATTAAAGTCTCATTCAAGATATTGGAATGTTTAAAACTTCTTCCCAGACCAACTGCGACTTCAGAATGCTAAATTAGTTCTGCACTGCTCAACACTTAGCACATTCTTATGGGACTTAATTTAATCCCAAAACCATCTACTAAAAGGCAACCCTGGGTGATGTGACCTCCTGCCATGTGCAGTCAGCAAATGCACAAGAAACATGACGGCTGACTTTACCAAATTCAACCCCAAACTGCTTCTAAGCTGCAGTTCTACAGCATTCACAAACTTGCCATTCTGCTTCTTCTAGATCAGCTTCTTTGGCGATCAATCATAGCTGAGTAAGATTGTCGTCCATAAATGGTTTTAACAGTGGGTCTGTAAGTGACTGTGGAGGCCAGTTCTAGATCCACAAGTTCTTCCACAGTGGGAACATAGATTTCCGGGTGATCATTGTGAGGGTTTGCCAAGCATGCCTTCCTCTTAGCATGTTTCTCCCTTTCATCCTGAGTTTGAGTGTCTTCAAAGCCCATGACACCTTTGGTAAAGGCTGTTCTGCAATTGGAGCACTCACAGGCCAGTGTTTCCCAGTTGCTTTTATACAGTGGTACCTCGGGTTAAGAACTTAATACGTTCTGGAAGTCTGTTCTTAACCTGAAGCTGTTCTTAACCTGAAGCACCACTTTAGATAATGGGGCCTCCTGCTGCCACTGCGCCGCCGCTGCACGATTTCTGTTCTCATCCTGAAGCAAAGTTCTTAACCCAAGGTAATATTTCTGGGTTAGCGGAGTCTGTAACCTGAAGCGTATGTAACCTAAAGCATATGTAACCTGAGGTACCACTGTACTACTTTTTTTTTAGATCTGCCTTGAGAGAGTCTTTTGTTGACCACCAACATTACGCTTTCCATTTTAAAGTTTGGACACAACATGACCAGTCCAACGAAGTTGATGTTGATGTTGATGTTGAAGAATCATTGCTTCAACACTGGTGATCTTGGCTTCTTCCAGTACACTGGCATTAGTTCACCTGTTTTCCCAAGTGATGTGTAAATTTTTTTGGAGACACTGTTGATAGAATCTTTTGAGGAATTGGAGATGGCATTTATAAGTGGTCCATGTTTCACAAGCATACAGTAAGGTTAGTAGCACAATAACTTTGGAAACAAGCATTTTGGTTTCCCTGCAAATGTCCTGGTCCTGGTCCTCAAACACTCTGCACTTTAATCAGGAGAAAGTTACACTCGCAGAGCTGAGGCAATGCTGGATTTCAGCATCAATGTCAGCCCTAGACCAGCACTTTAGTTAGACAAGGTTGTGTTGCGTATGTTTGAAAAGGGAAGGAACGGGAGTGGGAAGGATGACTTGAAACTTTCTTAATAGTCAATGGCAATGTTTCTAGGCACAACTTTTATTAGGGAAATGGCCCACATTACAGGTAAATAGTCCGCAGTGACTATTGTCTGCAGTGTCTGGCTCCTAATGGCCTTCTAGGAACTGCCTGCTTAAGACCTTCCCTTGCACCCCATAAAGTCTTTGGGGATCCTCTTGAATAGCCCGAAATAAAATAATCATAGAGCTGTAGACTTGAAAGTCTACCACGAGGGTCATCTAGTCCAAACCCTTGCAATGCAGGAATCTATTTGCCCACCGTGGGGCTCAAACCCACAACCCTGAGATTAAGAGTCTCAGGCTCTACCAACTGAGCTAAACAATGCCTGGCTCAGTTGTCTGCTGCTGTCACTTAAATCTTGCTGCTGTGTTTGGTTTTTGTTGTATTTTTGTTTGCTCTTCCACAATTTTTAAAACCTTAAAAACAGTATAATGGGTCACCAATGGGTAGAAAGGAACAGTGGCGTAGCGTGGGTTGTCAGCACCCGGGGCAAGGCAAGTAATTTGCGCCCCCTAACCCGTGGATTTGCGCCCCCTAACCTGTGGATTTGCCCTAACCCCAGATGTTGCGCCCGGTGCGGCCGGCACCCCCTGCACCCCCCACGCTACGCCACTGGAAAGAAAGCATACAAAGGCTTAAAGAGAGCCTTTGTGGTGTAGTGGTTAAGAGCAGTTGACTCGTAATCTGGTGAACCAGGTTCGCTTCCCCGCTCCTCCACATGCTGCTGCTGGGTGACCTTGGGCCAGTCACACTTCTCTGAAGTCTCTCAACCCCACTCACCTCACAGAGTGTTTGTTGTGGGGGAGGAAGGGAAAGGAGAATGTTAGCCGCTTTGAGACTCCTTCGGGTAGTGATAAAGCGGGATATCAAATCCAAAGTCTTCTCTTCTTCTCTTCTTAAACCACAGACCTATAAAGTATGCATCAGGCCAGGAGCACACATGATAACCAGTGTCATAAGAGTTTCCCTCACCTGGAGAGCTCCCATTCTAGCTGGTCATTCATGTTTCCAGCATTGGGCAGGCTCCTGGATTTGATACAAGTGAGATCAAGATACTTCATTTCTTTAACCACCCACTGGGGACTCATAATAAGCATAGGATGCCTATTTTAGGGATCAGGGGTGACTACAATCTTCTCAAATCACTTGGGGGATTCATGGCTCTCTGTACCAGTACAAAGCACAGCACGGTTGAAACCACCTTCTCCTATTCCTGATCTGCCCAATATCAATGAACGAGGAGCTGTCTTATACCAAGGTGAGTAAAAATGGGTGATTTAAAAATTAGTAAGTTTTCTTTAAAATTAAATCGGACTCCTTATCGGGGAGGGCCATAAGTGGTGGCACAGACAGGTGAGGGTCCCTTCTGAGTAGGACTGCTCTACCCATGAGGCAAGGGGAGGCCCCTCTACCTCAGGCGCACAGGACCTGTTGCAAACACTCTATCCAGGCACCAAAGAAAACCCCACGACATCCCCAGAGAATCCTGCCTGGGCAATCATATGAAGAAGTGCTTCCCAGAAGCTCATTTCCCCTGCATGGAGTCAAGCGAGGGAATAAATGTTGCGCTGAATCAGACCAAGACATAAATAGTTGCTGGAATGATGAACGCTTGCCAATTAAGAGTTTGCTCTCTGAATTTCGAGCCAGAGATTGGAACGGGGTAGGGGTGGCGAGGAACCCCCGTCAGCATGCATTTTGCAACGTCTCTTTTTCAGCTCCTTAAAGACAAACAGGTTGATTGCTACCTCCTTCCTGCTGATGGGAAGTCATTACCTAGGGCTTCATGTGTAGCTGTTTTGTTTTCGTAAAAAAAAAAAAAGCCTTTCTGACAGTTTCCTTTAAGATTAGTGTATAAAACAGTCTATTCTCATGGTCCTGAATGAACTGGGCAAGGAAGCAATTGCTAAAGATTATTGTCTCCATCTGTTTTTTGTTCACGTTCTGTGATGGGGCTGGATTTGCATTGTTTCAGTCGCTCAGGAAATTCAAATCACATCCCTATTGTGGAGATAAAAGGATCCTATGTGAATATCCGAAACATTAACGTGCTTAGCAAACATTCTCTCATACATCTTCATAGGTAGATAGATGGCATTAGGCACAATGTGTCCTGGCTGCAAGATATACGGCTGTTTTTGAGCTATATCTTTACATCAACCCAAAAGAAGACAAGGTAGTAAATAGATGTCATTTCCGGGTCATTTATCCAGCATAAATCCATCAATGGACACTTTGCTACAGATGGTAAGCTGACGCTTTGGGATGGAATAGCAGAGGTTGTTATTGATGTGCTCCGTCTAAAAGAATGAGAGACAATGTCGGTAAGGTGATGCCTTTTATGCAAACAGCTTCAGTTGCTGAAAAGCCAGGCTATCAGCAAGGGGTTTGGCAAGGAGTTCAAGAGAGCCCAGGTGTCTGCAGCTGATGTCTACAGAACTGGATGCTGCTAGGCTGGCCACAGAGAGATAGTGTGGTGTAGTGGTTAGTGGGGATGGGCAAATCTGCCAACTCCCTACAAAATAAGATAAAAGCAGGTCCATTTCAGCTAAGCAAAAACTATGGATGTGAAGCAAAGCCAGACCCAGAGAATTGGAGGGCTGTATTTTGCCACTGGGGGACGCGGGTGGCACTGTGGGTAAAAGCCTCAGCGCCTAGGGCTTGCCGATCGAAAGGTTGGCGGTTCGAATCCCCGTGGCGGGGTGCGCTCCCGTCGTTCGGTCCCAGCGCCTGCCAACCTAGCAGTTCGAAAGCACCCCCGGGTGCAAGTAGATAAATAGGGACCGCTTACAAGCGGGAAGGTAAATGGCGTTTCCGTGTACGGCTCTGGCTCGCCAGAGCAGCGATGTCACGCTGGCCACATAACCCGGAAGTGTCTCTGGACAGCGCTGGCCCCCGGCCTCTTGAGTGAGATGGGCGCACAACCCTAGAGTCTGGCAAGACTGGCCCGTACGGGCAGGGGTACCTTTACCTTTATTTTGCCACTTGAGGCACCTGTGCTGCAGGTGGTCTACCCATGTGTTGTGAGATATGTAAGACAGTGAAATTAAGGAACATCCCAATTTTATTCAACACTGTTATGATGAGATCACACTGATTTGCTTCAGAAGGAATGCAGCTATGGTTCCTAAGCAGTTAGAGTATTAGCATTTTACTCTGAAGAGTTAGCTGATGATTAAGGATTTTTCTTTTTCAGTCCCTCCTTGGTTCAATGTTCCTCTCCGGTACAAAGATAATAGAGCACAGGATGTGATACTTTTTAAAAGTTAATTATCATTTTTAGAAGATTCTCTTCTCGTAAGCAGTTTTCTTTACATTCTTTTGAAACAACATTTGGCAAATGCACAAAAAAATGCACATATTAAGGGGATATATGCATTTCCTCGTCTTTATTTTCAGAGGGTCTGATTGGTTATGGTTTCTTTTTTTCTGCTGAAAAGGTATAAAAGCTGTGTCCAGCATATGGTGGGTGTTAGATGGCTTACCACATTTTTTTTTGGGGGGGGAGAGGTACTTTGCTACTCCCCTTAACCCAAAAAAGGATCTGGCTTATGATCAGATTAAGAAATATGTATAGGAACAAAAGAAGACACCCGCCAAAGGCTCATCAAGTCTAGCATCCTTTTCACACAGTAGCCAACCAGAGGCGCATGAGGAGCCCACAAGCAGCCCCAGACTGCAACAGCACTCCCCCCCAATTCTGGTTCCCAGAAACTAGTACAGTGGTACCCCTGGTTGTGAACGGGATCCGTTCCGGAGGCCCGTTCGCAACATAAAAAGAGTGCAACCCACAGTGGCGTATCTGTGCACGCACGGGTTTCGATTCGCTGCTTCTGCGCATGTGCGTGACATCATTTTGCACTTCTGGGCATGCGCAAATGGCAAAACCCGGAAGTAACCCTTTCCGGTACTTCCGAGTCACCGTGGGATGTAACCTGAAAGAACGTAACATGAAGCGGACGTAACATGAGGTATGACTGTACCCAGAGGCATATGGTCTCTAACAGTGGAGGTAGAGAACCTTTTCCTCCATGAATTTATCTAACCCTCTTTTAAAGCCATTCAGGTTGGGGGCCGCCACCACCACATAATTTTATACAGTCATACCTCATGTTACATCCGCTTCATGTTACGTTATTTCAGGTTACATACCGCGGCGACCTGGAAGTACTGGAAAGAGTTACTTCCGGGTTTCGCTGCTGGCGCATGCCCAGAAGAGCAAAATGATGTCACGCACATGTGCAGAAGCAGCGAATTGCAACCCATGCGTGCGCAGATGCGCCACTGCGGGTTGTGTTCTTTTCATGTTGCGAACGGGACTCCGGAACGGATCCCGTTCGCAACCAGAGGTACCTCTGTACATCTCATTCAAGCAGCCCTCCTTACTTGCCGCCTTTCTAAACTGCAACACCCCCCAAAAAAACAAATGTTGTAACCTTTCCTTGTAGGTGAGTTCATACCCTCCAACATATCTCCAGTGAAAATAGGGACGTCCTATTCAATAATAATATAGGGACGTGGGTGGCGCTGTGGGTAGAAGCCTCAGCGCCTAGGGCTTGCCGATCGCATGGTTGGCGGTTCGAATCCCTGCGGTGGGGTGCGCTCCCGTTGTTCGGTCCCAGCGCCTGCCAACCTAGCAGTTCGAAAGCACCTCCGGGTGCAAGTGGATAAATAGGGACCTCTTACCAGCGGGAAGGTAAACGGCGTTTCCATGTGCTGCGCTGGCTCGCCAGATGCAGCTTTGTCACGCTGGCCACGTGACCCGGAAGTGTCTCCGGACAGCGCTGGCCCCCGGCCTCTTGAGTGAGATGGGCGCACAACCCCAGAGTCTGTCAAGACTGGCCCATACGGGCAGGGGTACCTTTACCTTTTTTTATTCAATAATAATAATGATAATAATAACAATATACTAATTACTATTATTAATTTATACACTGCCCATCTAACTGGGTTGCCCCAGCCACTCTGGGTAGCTTCCAACATATATAAAAATATAATAAAACATTAAACATTCATTTTTTAAAAAAAAAACACTTCCCTATACAGGGCTGCCTTCAGAAGTCTTGTAAAGGTTGTATAGAAGACATTGGCTGGTGCTTGTGTGGGAGGGGGAAAGCTGAGCATTATAGTGTCATGTCATACAGCTGCTGTCTGGGTGTACCACCAGTGGCAGAGGAAACCACTTGGGCACCTGGGGCGGTGCGCTAAGGGGCAGGGCGAGCCACCCATAGGGGTGGGGTGCACCATGGGGCCTCTGGAGTCTGCCTGCCTCCTCCCACTCAGCCGCCCTACAGCTGGGGGAGAGGCAGCGGGCAGACCATTTGGGCAGCACAGAGCCTGCATGCGCCCAACCACTGTGTCTCTCCGAGGAGAGACGTGTGGCTTGGGTGCCCTGCAGGCCCTGCAGTGAGTGCCACTCGGCATTTTGTCACCCCCCTCAGTGGTGACACCCAAGGGGCGGACCGCACCCACCGCACCCCCTTCCTCCGCCTCTGTGTACCACACCAAGTGCTTGAGAAACGTGTGTGTGTGTGTGTGTGTGTGTAAGCACACCTCGTAAAAGTGAGCCTCATTTAAGCATTCGGTATTATTGCAAGCTCCGCTTGGCTTCCACCTTCTGGACTCAAACTGTCTTAAGTAATGCCTGAGGCCTGTTGTTGATAGGATTCATTTAGGTCAGGGTGGTTTTAAACATGCCAGAATCTCAACCCTTAAAAAAAATGTAATTTACTTTGGTGTCACTCATTCTCTTTGTTTCCCATTCCTTCTTTTTCCTCTGTCCATTTCATTTCAGAGGTACATCTATCCATGTACATGACATCTCTCTCACACACACACATCCAACCACTCACTCACACACTTTTTTGCACAGAGTGTGTTTTGTGTCACTGTCCTCCAATGATACGCAAATGATGTGGCTGTTGGAAGTGGCAGAAATGTAAAATGTGTGTTCTCTGGTTGCTTCTCAATGCAGGAACTGGCAATAAATGAACGTGTGCAGAGATCTGTGGGCATAACAAAGATTAGATAAAAGGACATCGCTTTAAACACACACACACACACACACACACACAGAGAGAGAGAGAGAGAGAGAGAGAGAGAGAGAGAGAGAGAGGAGAGAACTGTATTTTTGAGAGTAACAGAGCAGACTCTTTAGCAGGGGAAGCCAACAACATGGTCATCTGCAGATGGTGCTGGACTGCAAGGGATTCCTCACCATTGCCAAGGTTACCGGGGCTGATGGGAGTTGTGTCTCAGCAACATCTGGAGGGCACCACACTGGCCTACCCATTCTCTATAAAGATGGGGAAACCAGTGGTGGCTTTTGCACATTCCTTCATTGCCATATTTGGGATCAAGAAGGAATCCAAACGAAAAGCTTTAGGCCAGTAGGTGCCTGGCCCTCCAAGTGACAACCACGCCAAGGAGCTGATCATTATTTGGGAGTTGTTTCTGACTTCTTCCTGCCATTTCTACTGTCTGTCTCTTTGTGACAAATGGCAGTAAGCTGAAAATAGATATAGGGTTGTATGGCTATTGAACAAGTCCAAAAGCCCCTCATTGGGTGGGATTACACTCCTTACTGGAGTCTTTAGCTCATTCCAGCTCAAAAATGCAGTACAGTCATACCTCGGGTTACAGCCGCTTCAGGTTGTGTTTTTCGGGTTACGCACCTGCCAAAACCCGGAAGTACTGGAACGGGTTACTTCCGGGTTTCAGCGGTCAAACATGCTAAACCGTGCTTTGCACATGTGCAGAAGCACCAAATTGCAACCCACGCATGAGCAGGCGTGCCGCTGCGGGTTGCAAACGCTGCGGGTTGTGAACGTGCATCCCGCATAGATCACGTTCACAACCTGACCGTCCACTGTACAGAGGTACTTCGGGATGCGTATGGGATCCATTCCGGAGCCCCATTCGCATCCTGAATGAAACATAAGATGCGACGGCGCGTCTGCGTGTGCACGGGTCGCGTTTTGCCGCTTCCGCGCATGTGTGTGACGTGATGTCTGCGCATGTGTGAGTGGCGAAACCCGGAAGTAACACACTCCGTAGCTTCTGGGTTGCCACGGAGCGCAACCCGAAAGCGCTCAACCTGAAGCACATTCAACCTGAGGTATGACTGTATAAGTTACAGCATTTTGTTACATGAAAAACTATCCCTATACATGCAAACGTAAGAAGAGCCTGCTGGATCCGGCCAATGGTCCATCTAGTCAGCATCTTCTTGTCACAATGGACAACCGTGTGTCTATGGAAAAGCCAAGCGCAAAGACATGCTCCCCTCCCGTGTTTTTCAGCAACTGGTTCTCATTCAAGAGCGTTCCAGCTGTTCTTCTCAGGGCTGACCCAAGACATTTTGATGGCTGAGGTGACACGACAATGATAAATGATACTCCACAGAGCAGCCTCCGCCAATCTCGTGTCCTCCAGCTGTTGCACTTTTGCCTAAGTGCCCCCCCTTGAACTAATCCTACTTTTGATACAAAACTACTAGCAGATGGAAAGTGGGGAGGGTTTTCTGTGGAGAAGAGAGAAGAGAGAAGAGAGAGTCATTTATCATGCCGGAGCCTGGATGTAAAAGACGTTGCCCAGTTTTGAAATGTAGTCAAATTATCTGGGTGTAATTATTTCACAATCTCCTTATATCTGCTGTTCCACTTTATTCCACATCTGGCAGGAGCAAAGACAGAGCAGGGAGAGACACAGAGCCACCTCCAGTTCCCACTAAGGGTAATTAAGCTTTCTCCTATAAGACACAGTGGCTCTGAGACAATCTGTCTCTTTAGGAAAGGGTAGCTGATAACCATAAGCTTTCTCTTGGCCTGTACCCAAGTTTGGTGACTTTGAATGCCCCATGAAGGACTTCTCTTGCAGCAAAATTGGATACATGAGATGCTTGGGCTCTGCAAGGCTTTCGTCTTAAGGAAAGAGTTTACACATGCCCATCTCCTCCTGTGTAGAACCTGTACTGGAAGGTACTGCTTCACACAGTGCATAGTTGGCTACGTTCTGCCTCCACAGTTGGATATCAGGAAATTTTTAATGTCTAATGTTTTGCAGATGAGTGAGGTATAAATTATTATTATTACTATTATTATTATTATTACCCTCTACCACATTTGGAAATGTTATCTGGAAAGTCTCTCTGAAATCCATAGAACGTTTGTTGTTGTTGTTTAGTCGTTTAGTCGTGTCCGACTCTTCGTGACCCCATGGACCAGAGCACGCCAGGCACCTCTGTCCTCCACTACTTCCCGCAGTTTGGTCAGACTCATGCTGGTAACCTCGAAAACACTATCCCACCATCTCGTCCTCTGTCGCCCCCTTCTCCTTGTGCCCTCCATCTTTCCCAGCATCAGTGTCTTCTCCAGGGAGTCTTCTCTTCTCATGAGGTGGCCAAAGTACTGGAGCCTCAACTTCACGATCTGTCCTTCCAGTGAGCACTCAGGGCTGATTTCCTTCAGAATGGATGCGTTTGATCTTCTTGCAGTCCATGGGACTCTCAAGAGTCTTCTCCAGCACCATAATTCAAAAGCATCAATTCTTCGGCGATCAGCCTTCTTTATGGTCCAGCTCTCACTTCCATACATCACTACTGGGAAAACCATGGCTTTAACTATACGGACCTTTGTTGGCAAGGTGACGTCTCTACTTCTCAAGATGCTGTCTAGGCCTGTCATTGCCCTTCTCCCAAGAAGGAGGCGTCTTTTAATTTCGTGGCTGCTGTCACCATCTGCAGTGATCATGGAGCCCAAGAAAGTAAAATCTCTCACTGCCTCCATTTCTTCCCCTTCTATTTGCCAGGAGGTGATGGGTTACTTTCAGGTAAACCAAGGTGTTGGAGTGACTTGCATGTGCACTGCTAAAAACTGGGCTCTCCCCATGTTATAACTTTCATGCTGTGGAATAATTGAGGATCAAAATGTATTTTACTTTGTTGCTTAATGGAAACGTTATTCCCATTGTTTAGGCAGATTCTTCCTTTCTTTTCAAATTCACAATCAACGTGTTAAAGAGAAACAGATGCCAGGCCATTGCAAATGGATTGGGTTTGGACTAATGGTTCTGTTAAAACCTCGCTTCATCTTCATCCTACATTTGGTTTTTGTTTTTCCTTCTTCGCCTTGCTAGAATGAGTAGGAGTATTTAAGTGATGCCAAGAGAGTTAGAATTCAGAGGGGAAATGACAGTATGGGCTGAAGATTAGCTTATCAGGTCCTAGATATATGTTCTCAAAGAGGGAGGAAGAAATGGAAAAGCTTTTGCTTTGTGTCCTCTGACGTTTACAAGGCTTGATCTGCCTGCTTTCCTGGCTTTTAAGGGTGAAGTATATCCTGGCCTCAGTAACCCGCGAAGAGGTCTGCTAGCGGCAGATGGGAAAAGGGCAATTTTACAATAGCTCTAAGCCGTCGCCAGGAAAGATCATATGGTATCAGATTCAAAAGATGGGAGAAATGGCAACGGCAAATAATCTTTCTATACTGATCTAGGTGGAACTAGGCTCAGGAAACAGCCTCATAACCTCATACTCCTTCGCGTTATGCACTTCAGTGATGACCGATTCACAAATCTCTTATTTCTAAGCTCTTAACAATCAGTGCAAGATCAGAAGCTGATTTTGTGTGGCGGCTGCGAAAGGAAAAATGGCATGATCATTAAACACACATCTCTCTATTGCATGGGCCAGAGAGAACCTGGTTTTTTAAAAAAATCGTAAAAAATCTCAAATCACCCCACAAAGGCAGAACAAAATTCAATCAGCTAAAACCATTCAAATCCCCTAGAATGTTGTTGGCTTAACCTGAAACCCCCAATTCCAGCCTAAACTAACAACACTGACTCATTTTCATGGATCTCCAAACAAGGGAAATTCTATTACAGTCAGAATTCCATATCTTTAAAGACATCTGATGAACGTATGTGTGGTGCTGTCATATTTTGTAAGGCTCAAGCCTGGAACCCTATAGGTTTGGCACCAATTCACCATGAACTAAGGGTGTATCTGTTGGTACGAGGAAAAATAGGTATAAAAGAGTATTCCCTTGATGCCAAGATCCAGGTTTGAGGCAAGTAACCTTTGGTCAGAGAAGCCCAGCAGAGATTTAACATCACAAAATATACAGCAAAGTAAAGTATGGAAATATAGGCTGTTAGACCTTTAAAATATGCTCTTCCAAAAATGACCACACATTTCGTTAAATAAATAAATAAATAAATAAATAAATAAATAAATAAATAAATTTAAGTTTACTTACAAACCCTCCAAAGGTCACATTCATGTGCTTCAGAATAGTTGCACAGGCAGTAAAACGTGGCTGTGGTGAATGTTCCTAGAATATATTTTTTGTATGGGAACTCAAAAGTGGCTTGTGAGAGCCATGCTGTCTGAGCTAAAGCAACCAGCTCAAACCTCTTCATTCACTGAGCTCCTTGAGTAGTCTGGGGTAGAAGAAAGGCTTAATTACCTAGTTCCTCCTGAGGTGAGAGGAAGAGGACAAAGTTAAGCCTAGAAGTGCAGCTAACTCTATGGTATTAACACCTTCATGCTTTAATTTGACTTAAGCATGTTGGTTTTTTGAAGGTGAGTATTCTCACAGTGGCCAACCAAATGCCCATGGGAAGCCTGCTAGGAGGACCTGAACACAACGGCCCACTCCCCACTTGTGATTCCCAGCAATTGGCATCCAGAGACATAGTTCCGATGACAGTGGAGGTATAACATGGCCATTGTTGTGAATAGGTCTATTAAAGAGTTCCAATAATATTTCCAGCAAGGTTTCTTGGGGGTTTATGCCCAAGCATTCATGGAAGCATTCATAGGCTGATGTTTCAGAGGTGTTTGAGGCTCCGCTGCTGTGCAAAGTTTCCAACTAGTACAACAATCACAGCATACATTTAATTGTGTGAGTCACTTGCATTGTTACCAACTAGTATTCAGAGCATAGCTGTCAAGCGTCCCTTATTTGGCGGGACAGTCCCTTATCCCAGCGCCATGTCCCGCTGCTGTCCCTTATTGATGATGTCCCTTAAATTTCCCAGGTTTCAAAGGAAGCAGCTCCTCTCCCTCCCTCCTTGCCGGCCAGGGAGGAGGGAGGATCCAACTGTGTTGCTGGGCTGCGTTGCTCACCCAATAAGAAGTCTAAGAACGACTGGGCGGTAGAGCTTGCATGCCCTGTGCTGATCAAATTGGCTGCGTTGCCTGGGGACTCGCCTTTGCTCAGTGCTTCCCAGCGGAGAGATGACGGTGGTTTTCCTTGAGGCTTGAGGCTTTGTTTGGCTGCTGGCTGGGCTTTCTGCCTTTGGCTCGGAGGGGCTCAGAAGTTGAACATACCTGTGCTTGGAAAATCCCTTATTTTGGCTGCTGATCCCTTATTTTCGAGGCTGCTGGTCCCTTATTTTCAAATCTGTAAGTTGACAGCTATGATTCAGAGGCAGTGGATGTAGAACATTGACACATTAGCATATGGAAATTTTATGCATATTTATCCCGGACCTGTGTATTTTAGGCACCTAACAGCACCCCTTTGTGAGTATGAAGCCTTTGGATTGGCCAGCCCTGGTCTAAATATTAACAGGTTGGCCTTCTCCTTTTCCTGCACCAACAAAACAAGACTTTCAGGCATCAGGGACTCTGAGCTGGAGAAGACTCCTTCCAAACCTAGATCAGGATTCACCTGCCCTGTGTCCTTAGCTTGTTCCGTAGCAATTGCTCCGATTACTTGCTGGCATAGCAACCAAGTATTCAAATGCAATATGCATATATGGCACAAATGAAATGACTCCCATTAAAAAATAATAATTCTTGGTGTAGTGGAGAATATAATTTACTCAAGTAATGCATGGCTTCCCGCAAGGTGTCTTTGTACCACCAAATACGTGAGAACAAGATGGTGGTTTGGTGGAAAATAATGCCATCTGTCAAACTAATGATAGATGCCATCCTGACTTGAGAACGAAGGTGCTAATTCTAAGCACTGCTGATGCCTTTAATTACGAGAGTTTGACAGATGGGGAAAGATCATTGTTTAGGTTTTATTTAGGAGGCTCACACATGTGTAGTTTTCTGCCAAGGGTAATCAGTCATGTTAACGAATGTGCCAGAAAGTACAAATCTGTCTTATTTATAGCTTGCTAAAGTCCTAATTATACCTCATAAATGGGCATTCAAATAATAATGTGTAATAAATATCGGAGCAGCATGGAGTTGTAATTGCTTTGAAGGAGGGTGGGTAGGGGGTAGGACTTTTCTTTGCAAGGCAAAAACTATACGCACAACCTCAACTGTGCAATGAAACCATCATTACTCAACAAGGAGGCACAAAGAGGCTGAGGAACTCAGGGAAGTCAGGAATTGCTGACTTTCCCCTGATCTAAATGCTGAAACGTCAGTTCCCATGGTATTAGCAACCCCACTGTCACAAATCTCTTGCCCCCAATTTTACATGTGCTCCATTTGCTAACTCACAAAGAGAATTGCTGCTGCCGTCCCTGTGCTCTGATTGGTGCCAAGAATTACCTGCCAGAACATAGGGATAGGGGAGGAATGAGGTTCCATATGGACTTTAACAGGAATCTGCCCCATTTGCACTTCTCAAAACAATGTGCAAACTAAAACATGTTGGAAGTACAACAGCAAGGATCATTCAGTCAGTAACCTACAGGTTAATTCTGCTGACACTTAGGTAGGCAAGAAGAGCATGTGTGCTTTTGTGTAGGTATTGCCTAGTAACCAATCAGAGTGGCAGGATCCTTGCTGAGGTAACTTGAGTTCTGATAGGTTGCATAGTTCTGATGGAGTTTTCCCCCTGTAGGTGAGCTGGAATATGTCTCCCTGCTCTCAAGGTCTGTAAGTAAGACAAAAAAAAGTGCCTCTGTTTATTTCTCCTTGTGTTCAGTTTCCCTTAGGGGAGTATTATCACTTTCTTTCCTTTCTGGACTCCATTTGCTGTATTCAAGTCACTTTGCTAACAAAATGCAGCTACTCTCAAAACTTTCCATTCTGCAAATATTGGAGTGCAATTCTCCAAACAAACAAAAAAAGTACAATAATGCACATATTTGGTCAAAATATTCCTACAGATGCACATATTAATGAAAACGACATTGGAATCCACTACATTAGAGAACGTAGCTTGCAAAAATGGGTGTATCAGGAAAAACGAATCTCTTTTGGATCTGACCTTGTTTTCAATGAAGTGGTTTGAATGAATTTTATATATGAAATTGTTTTATTGTTTTATCGATGCTTTGTTAAATCAGTTGGAGGTGTTAGCTAGGAAGTTATTCATAAATGAGATAAATAGAATTGCGTACAAAACATGGATATTGGGAGAAAGGCACACAAAAATGCTGGTGGGTTTTTTGTGTAGGGGGATAATAATAATAATAATAATAATAATAATAATAATAATAATAATATTTATTTATATCCCGCCCTCCCCAGCCGAAGCCGGGCTCAGGGTGGCTAACAGCAATAAAACAGTACAACAATAAATAAATAAATTGGAACCTGATGTAGAAATATGGCAAACTGAGCAGAGGATAGGAACCCATGGACAGGCCTTTTACAGTGGTGGTGATGTTAGGGGTTAACATCACTCAGATGCTGCAAAAGAGGTCCCAGGTCACAAGCAATCAGCAATTCTCCCAAACCTGCAGGTGGGAGGATTTGCAAGGCATCAACAGAACAAGTAATGTCCCACCAGCACACTGGTGGTTAAATGCTGATGGGGCACTTTATTTGCTAGCTAGGAAGATAACAAAGCTTGTTACACATTTCTCACATACAACAACAAGGCAATTGAACACCAGCAAGATCTTCAGTAAACTAGAAAGGATGACTCCCTTGGCCTTCATGTTAAGCAGAGTGGCAGGGAGTTTGCCTGAGTGCATCAGGATGACCTAGGATGACCCCGTCCCGTGGCCAGGCCTGAACTCAGATTGGAATGGATCTAAATAACCTGGGTCATGCAAGAAGGCCTGCAGCTGCCCCGCTACAACCCTCTCTGCCACCTTTCCCCCCATAGGGTGTGAGTCAATAGTTGCTCCAGTCTAATATATGGAATCACAAGGAAGGGGAAAACCTGTGGTTCTCATGATTGTTGTGGAACTCCAACTCCCATCAGCCCCAGCCAGCACGGCCAACTTTCAGGGCTGATGGGAACTGTAGTCCAACAACATCTGGTGAACCATACATATTCAGCACTCTAATATCTAATGTTGGCCATACTCAAAATAGATGTGAATAAACCAATGGGCTTTAGTCCCTTAATTTCAGTGGGTCTACTCTGATTATGATCACAGATCCTCCAAGTGTCCCTGTTTCTGATATGATCCCAGAATGTGCCTCTTTTCCTTAGGGCATCCCTGTTTTCATCAGAGAAACATTGGAGGGCATGGAATTCTACCCAATATTGATCCAGAGTAGAACTCTGACGTATAGTTAGCAGAGTAAAAACGTTAACACGTTACAGGATTCTCAAAACATAGACCAGAGGCAATTGTATTTCATCCAGCAGAGCTTTACTGCTACTGAAGGCAAATGAGCATAATGAAAACAAATCCAATACGTTCAGGATTGGCACTGTCTATAAGAAATCCAGTTGCAGCAGACTTAACTTAATCTTACAATAACTTATAATAACTCTAAACCTTAACACTAAGCATACTATGTACAGAACACCACACCAGAAGGAAGAGAGATAGAAGGAGAATGTGAAACCCAGGCTCCTTCTGGTCTTACTTTTATGGTCCGCGTGACCTGACTGAAAGAGATAACAGAACCAGTTTAAACCAGCGATACTCAGCCTTTCTGAAGGAATAACCCAAACATCATGAACCCTCTTCTTATTTCTTTCACACAGAGAAGCTTCCAGAACCCTCTTGAATGAATTAGAATAGGACAGATCTCTACATATCAGATCAATACTTTCTGTACTAAGAAACACCCAAAGTCAAGGAGATAAGTAACTATACAACCTTTAGAAGACATCTGAAGGCAGCCCTGTACGGAGAAGGTTTTTTTTAATGTGAAATGTTTTATTATGTTTTTATAGATGTTGGAAGCCACCTAGAGTGGCTGGGGCAACCCAGTCAGATGGGCAGGGCATAAATAATAAAATTGTTGTTGTTGTTATTGTTTAATAGGACATCCCTGTTTTCACCAGATAAATGTTGGAGGGTCTGTGACCAGTGTTGGCTGTCTGGCAGACAGACAAACGCTCTGAAAAAGTTCATTTCCCTCACCACTGCAAGCTTCCAGCGGGGAAGTTTCCTGGTCAAAGAGTATAGTTTTTGAGCAGAACTGTAAGTGCTTCTCTCTTCAGATACGTAACATGGCCTGATCAACACAGGCAAGCAGACAATCAAAGCAACCTATTTCTGAGAGTTTGACTGGTTACTTCCTGTCACTGCTACAAAGATCGTTTGAAGCACTTTCTCTACTCATTGCTTTTGAGAAGTCTTAGAACAAAGAGCAAGGCAGATTTTGGGGAAGATTTTGTTTCATTTCAGTGTGGGTGGAAGAAATCTAAATAGCAAAGCCTCCGACGCATCAGAGTAATCACCTATTTTATTCTGAAAGAGTGACATAAATAAGCATCTTCAAAGGACGGTGCCATAAGTGTCTCGGAAATGGTGGCCGTTTGATGACAACTTCAAAGCCAGAAAATAAATAAGCAGAATAAAGTTCATTGTGGGTGTTTATGTATTTATTTCAGTTTCTAAAACTTCAAAAGACCTTAAGAACTACCATCCTGGATTACATCAAAGACCCACCTGGTCCCAGAATGGAGAATCCACGGTCCTCCAGTGAGTGGCATAGCGTGGGGTGGTTGCCCCGGGAGCAAAATGGGCCCTTCCATCGCTGGGCTCAGTTGAAAACGGCTTCTCCATGGAAACCAGGAAGTGACCTCTCCAGACAACAGAACGACTCTTCTTTTCTCATCTTTGCGACTGCGATCTCCTGGGTGAAGTGGACGCTGTTAGGCAGTTGAATGTGCATGTTTACTCCATCCCATTCTCTCTACCCTACACTCCGTGCAGCCCTGGGCACTGCCAACCCATGCTATGCCACTGCCTCCAGCTGTTCTTGAACTCAAGCTCTCATCAGCCCCAGACCAGTGATCAAGCATGTTTGGAAGTGTACTCCTGCAACATCTGGAGGCTCACCATCCCTGATCAGGCAGTTTATATATTAACAAAAGGCTGTTTCCTAATTTCCTCTCTCCTAATTCTATTGTCAATTATTAATTTTTATAGGAATTCACCCCCTGCAAAACTTGCTTTGGACAATGACAATGGGAAGAGAAAGTGGGGAGGGGAGAGTGAAATGAGTTGCTTACTGCAAACAATGGTCCCGTCTTTCCTCCTCTGGCTCTCTCTGGAACAGCTCATCCCCTTCTCCCACAAGGAGGCCCATGAGGCTCACGTGTGGACGATGAGCCAGGGTTGTAAAGTTTCCCCGTCTCCTTCTGAAAGATGAATAGCCTATTGCTGCTCCAGCTAAAATGCCAAAATGTAAAAATAGAACAGCTCACCCCAGAGGGCTCCGATGGCTCTTTCATTAACGTGAAAAATCCATCATTTACACAGAGAGGAAGTATGAATGGATTTGGATGATCTTTAATCACCGGGGGTGGGGAGGCATGTCCCCAGCTCCACAGCGCAAAATTATATATATAGCCAGTGGCAATTCATTTTGGTTTAACTTGGAACAGCTTTAGACTCCCGTATATTGTCCGCTAGGAAAAGAAGTCTTAAGCGGCGCGCTGTGTGAATTACTAGCTGGTTAATGGAATTTGCAATCCTAATATATAAAGGATGATTTAGAAAGATTGTTGTAGGTTACTAGTCCTGATCTGAGCCATGCTTGTTTCAGGCAAGAATGAAGTGGCTGTTTAATTACAGTAATCTGTCCAATGACACTGTTTGCAGGTTGAAGGTTCATGCACACATGTGCATCTGTCCACCCCATAACAATGTATCATAGCACCATAGCTGATCCAAAATCCCTTCCCGCATTTCACAGTCCCATTTTCAGGCTGTTTAAATGGGAGGGAGGATTTTGAGACTGGTATTCAACTGACTTTTAACTCAGAGCAAATCAATTAAAACAAATGAACAGGGAGATGGCAAGATTAACTGGGGAAATCAGAAACCAGGAGGATCAAAGACTGGGATAAATATGCAATGTACTTGAAAAACCACTGTAAACACTTGAACTCTTTGGCAGGCTTTAAATAACTCTTCCAATGATCCATAGACTTTGGATACAATGAAGGGTGATAAATTAGATAGAGTTATAATATGCAGTTTTGAAAAGTTAGTTAGAGAACCCATAGAGGGGAGGAGCGAAGCCTTCAGTTTTGGAAGGATCTTGGGTAAAGTTTAATATTTGTGATAATACTATTTGTGTAAATGAATTTGCAAAAATCAAATGAAAAATATTTAATAATAATAATAATAATAATAATAATAATAATAATAATAATAATAAATGAACAGGACTAAGTTAAGTGCATTCATTTCAATGAGCCTCTTATTGAGTGAAACATGGTCAACCAGCAGTGATTGATTACCCAATAGGCAGACTAGGCATGCATTTAGGGCACCAGCAAAGCAAGGGCACAAAAAGTGTGTTAAAAGAAGAAGAATTTGATGTTTCCAAAAAAAATTCATCGTCCCCCAAACATTAAAGTTGTCATCTAGAAAATCTAGAAACTATTTTAATATCAGCCCTGAGTGATAGCTCAGTCGGTAGAGCATAAGACTCTTGATCTCAGGGTTGTGGGTTTGAGTCTCATGTTGGCTGAAAGATTCCCGTGGTCCTTTCCAACTCTACAAGTCTGTGATTCTGTGAAGTTTTGTGTCACTTCAAAAAGTAATTTTTTATTTTACAGTTTAGTATTGTTTTTGTTATGTACTTAAGTTCTCACCCTGGGCCAGCAGGGGGATACTGTAGATAGTTATGCAAATAAGGGATCTAAAGTGACGTTCAGTGATTGGATAGTTTTAGAAAGTTGTTACAGTAACGTTGTACTGGAGCTCTATATAAGCAGGCTGACTGAACCCTTCAATTCTGTTCTGGCATGTGAATAAACAAGAGCTGTTTGAAGAATCGCTGTGTCGTCTGCTATGTCTACCCACTATTCAACAGTTTTTATTTTGAATCACATATGGGAGGTTTCCATAGCCTTTCTAGTGCTTAAGGCCACCGAAGGTCTTGATCTGTCCCTGTGGACTACCACGCCAAATGTTTTGGGGTGTTAGGTGCATTGAAGGGGGTTCCTGGAGGTCCTGTACAGTTCCACTTAACTGGCAACCACCAACTTCCTCCCCAGAATGCCACTTGGAATGAAGCCTTTTAATGCTGGCCCGCAACTCAGAGCTGTGCTAAATTTCAGCCCCAATTCATTCCAGACATCTGGTGGTTTAAAAGCTCATTCCAGTCTTACACTACATCCACTCCATGCATGTAGGTCCAATTTGTGAAATAATTCCCTCTCCAAAAAGATATCAAATTATTTGGCATCAAATATCACTTTCCAGCACTTGTTACCTGATTCCTTGGCAGCACTGCTACTTGCTGAAAGCCCAACCAAACCCTCAATGCGCTTCCCTGCTCTTGGCTACAGCATGCCTGGAGATTGCTCAAAGCTGGGAGACCCCAGAAGGTCAAATGCAAATTATCCTCCCCCAACAACACATGCCTTCCAATGGAGTGGCAATGAATGTCTGCCAGAAAAGACAACAGTGACTTTGAAAAAGAATGGGAATCATTTATATTATACTTGCAGAAACAAAGAAAGTCTATAGACTCGATGGCAGGATTTAAATAAACATCCACATCATTAGCATTAGAAAATGTGTGGGAGAAGGTTTGATGTTGTTGTATAAATATGTTATTAGTATTATTTTATTTCAGGAAGCAGCAAAGTGGGTGAAAGGAGAAACAAACCAGAAACAGAAGTTGAGGGAAGCCCAGAGGGGGAGGGAAGAAGAAATGTAAAGTAAATTTTATGGATATGATATGTATGTAATAAAGGAAACAGGGAAATGAATAAAAATTTCAAAATAAATAATAATGTCTGCCTGAAAAGTTCACTTTTTACTGTATTATGTTGGTACTGTTTCTCTTTACAGTCATTGCTTTACTTTCAATCATGGATCCTGTGTTGCCTGTTACATGCCATATTGTTTTTGTTAAGGGGGGGGCGATAGGGGACAAAATGTATCTACATCATGTACATCAGTCATTGCAGGCTGGTGCCATCCAGATGTATTGGACTGGGGCTAATGGGAGTCCAAAACATCTGGAGCGTAAAGAAATCACAACACCATTTCTGCTGCCCAATTTACGTTCTGCTGCCTCTGAAAAGAGATGGGTCTTTGAGGCCTATTTTAAAATGTCAAGGGATGGAGCTACACATAGGGGGAGCTTTTCATGGCATATTCCTCACTCCTCACACCTGCCCTACGGTCTGAAGTGGTACAGCCTAGAATTCTATAAACTCATTCTGCACAATGTATAGAACAGCTCCAATCCCTCCAACACACACTCCCATCCCAATAAGCTTGTTTTGATTTTTTACTTTGCAAATGAGATGCACTATAAAATTACTTATCGGCTGTTATGTTGAAAGGCATCATGCATATGCAGCAAACAATCTGAGGAAGGGAACTGAATTAAAATACACAGGGTTTTAAGAAGATATGAAAATAGGAAGCTTTTCCCCTCTCCATCTCCTGGTGAAATGGAGTCAGGTGTGGAAGAGAGCAATTGGGGGTACATATGAACAGGTATATTATGTGTGCTTTGCAGACTCATCAGCAAGCTGTAAGATTCTGTTCTGCTCTGTATTTATCTCATGCAGACTTTTCCAACCTCCTGACCTCCAGAGGTCTTGAACTACATGTCCCATTATGTGGGTAGTTGTGGTGTTTCATATTTTAATCAGGTATGTTGTTGCTGCTGCTGCTGTTTTGTAGCTCTTAGAGCCCCAGAACAGACATAAGCTTACTTTCTCTTCACCATATGGAAATTTATTTTGTTGTTTAGTCGTTTAGTCGTGCCCGACTCTTCGTGACCCCATGGACCAGAGCACGCCAGGCACTCCTGTCTTCCACTGCCTCCCGCAGTTTGGTCAAACTCATGCTGGTAGTTTCAAGAACACTGTCCAACCATCTCATCCTCTGTCGTCCCCTTCTCCTTGTGCCCTCCATCTTTCCCAACATCAGGGTCTTTTCCAGGGAGTCTTCTCTTCTCATCAGGTGGCCAAAGTATTGTAGCCTCAGCTTCAGGATCTGTCCTTCCAGTGAGCACTCAGGGCTGATTTCCTTCAGAATGGATAGGTTTGATCTTCTTGCAGTCCATGGGACTCTCAAGAGTCTCCTCCAGCACCATAATTCAAAAGCATCAATTCTTCAGCGATCAGCCTTCTTTATGGTCCAACTCTCACTTCCATACATCACTACTGGGAAAACCATAGCTTTAACTATATGGACCTTTGTTGGCAAGGTGATGTCTCTGCTTTTTACCTCTAGTCACAAAACAAATCTTCCTGTGACAAGACGGAAAGCATGCATTCTTCAGAGGTGCCTATCTCTTCTTAAACGTCATGATTTAGGGAAGGGTTGTAGCTCAGTGGTAGATGACATGTATTGTGTGCAGAAGACCCCAGGTTTGATCCCTGGCATCTCCAAGCTGGGCTGGGGAAGACCACTTCCTGAAATCCTGGACCAATAGCCTGACTCAATAAAATGCACCACCTTACGCTCCTATTTAGGATGATCTTCCCTGACAGTGGAAGGCAACTTCCTTTCTTCCTCTTTAGAACCCTCTTCTCCTTTCATTGCACAATCATACCTCTGAATGGATAGTGCTTAAAATCTTGTTTGCATCTTATATTGAAGATTGGATAATTCCACACCCTCCCCACCCGAGAAAGGTTGGTTGAATAATCATCCCCATCTGCTGGCAGCTGTACTATGTGTCCAGATTATCTGTTATGAAACTGCTTACCAGGAAGGTCCTCTGTGCCCCTCCAGCACCTATATCTGACTTTTACCAGCTGGCTTGCAACCTTGAACCAAGGGCACCCCCAGTTTCCATTGCCCTGGGATAAAGGCAATGACTGAGTCATCATTTTGCAGTCTCTTCTTCCACCTTGCTTCAGTGGAGCTGGAAGGGAGCTCAACTAGCCCTGTGAAGACAATCGTTAGACAGCTTAAAATGAATATATTGTGAGATAAACTTGGGAACACAGGAAACTGCCATGTATTAGAGCAGACCATTGGTCGATCTAGTTCAGTATTGTCTAAATCAATCTGGTGCCCTGCAGATGTTTTGGACTACAAGTCCCATCAGCTCCAGCCAGCAGCATAATGATCAAGGATGATGGAAGCTGTAGTCCAAAACCTCTGGAGGAAACCCAGGTGGGAAGGCTCGTCTACACCAAGGTGGGGAACCTGTGTCCCTGCAGATGTTGCTGGACTACCATTCCTATCATGTCTGACAATTAGCCATTTTGGCTGGGGCTTATGGGAGCTGGATTTCAGCAGCATCTGTTCCTTGTTAAGCACCATGTACGTAGATGATGCTATATAAATAATAATGGGTGATTTCAGATCCTAATATGGCTCTGCTTCTGAGATTTGAGGAAAGGAGGATGGGATTGCACAAAGGCTTACTGACTTTTCTATTGTTGTTGTTGTTGTTGTTTAGTCGTTTAGTCGTGTCCGACTCTTCGTGACCCCATGGACCAGAGCACGCCAGGCACCTCTGCCCTCAACTACGTCCCGCAGTTTGGTCAAACTCATGCTGGTAACCTCGAAAAACACTATCCAACCAGACTTTTCTATTAGCAGCTGCTAGACCTACTTTAGCTAAAAACTGGAAAACGTGGCTTGAGGAACAGCATCATCAGACTTGGACAATGACTCTCATGGAAAAGCTTACTCAAAAAGTGAGGGCAATGAGAACTCGGACACTAGAAAACAAATTTTATGATACATGGCATTTATGTATTGCCTGTGCACCTCAAGGAGAGCATGGCTGCCACTCACCCATGGCCAGTTATGGAAAGAAACTATTGGATGGGAAAATGGGGTCATCAACAAGGAAAGAAAGGTTTCAGTAATGTATTGTGATTTATTCACAGGGAATCAGCTTGTTATGCTTGTTTTTAGAAAAGGAAATATAAATATAACATTCATTTTGAAGAAAATCAGTGTTGGAAAACTGTTTGATCAAAGAAAAACATAGAAGAGTTTCAAAGGGCTAAATTCAGTCCCAGGCCATACAACAAACTGTGCAAACCATTCTTGCTGTGGGTAAAAGCCTCAGCGCCTAAGGCTTGCCAATCAAAAGGTCGGCGGTTCGAATCGCCGCGGCGGGGTGCGCTCCTGTTGCTCAGTCCCAGCGCCTACCAACCTAGCAGTTCGAAAGCACCCCCAGGTGCAAGTAGATAAATAGGGACTGCTTACTGGCGGGAAGGTAAACGGCGTTTCCGTGTGTGGCTCTGGCTCGCCAGACGCAGCTTTGTCACGCTGGCCACGTGACCCGGAAGTGTCTCCGGACAGCGCTGGCCCCCGGCCTCTTAAGTGAGATGGGCGCACAACCCTAGAGTCTGTCAAGACTGGCCCGTACGGGCAGGGGTACCTTTACCTTTTATAGTGACTGGCACACGTCTGACAGCAGCAGTGCTACTACTGATAAGAGAAATAATTGTCTAATTGTGTGTGTATAGAGAGTTCCATCTCAATCAGAGATGTAAGTGGCTCTGAAAGCACAATTTAGAAATCCTTTGAAGTAGTTGCCGATGTCAAAGCAGATGTAATTTGATTCACCTTTAATTGACAATTGTTTAATGGAGGAGTAGAAATAAATGAGAAGTCCCTGCTTTATTTGCCGAAACATTTTATCACCCTAATCCTCAGGCAATAGACACATCAGGGTCAAATAGGATGTAATATGGAAGTTCTGTGTTATTTTTGTTCTTTTTCCAAATAGAGGTGGGTGGAAGAGGGGAAGTGGAGTCTGAATATAGCTATAGCATCTGGGGGGTGGTGATAGTTAATGTTTTGTAAGCCACTCATCCCCCAACTTGAATCTGCTCAAGGTTCCTCTTAGGTAAGGAGCAATAAACAAATTTTCTGCCTCTTCCTCATTCCATTAAAATACTTATGACTGAGGGGGACATGGCTACCCCTTCAGGCAGTTTGGCATGGGGCAGGTCAGTACAGCCTAACAATTGCCTTATACGCTATTCCAAATACACAAGGCGATTTGAGTGAAGACTTGTTCACATGTAAGAGTAGCAAAATTGCAGCTAAGAAGCTCAAATCATATTATGACTGACACCCTTCTTCTGGAAATTAAACAAACGTCCAAACTTTAATGTTCAAAAACTTTACTTCCAAAAACTTATAATTATAGATGAATTAAAACATAATATTTACAGTCACATCCTTCCCCAAGCATCCTTCTCCAAGTCTCTTCTTCCAACTTCCAAGCAACTGTATTTTCCTCTTTCCAAAGCTCAGCACTCAGTCTTCCGTATCTTAGTTAGGCCATGCCTTGCAGCTCCTATGAGAGATTTCCAATTCTACCTTCTCCTGAAGCTTTGCTCTCTTTTCTTCCAAGCAGAGAATAGGCACTCCAACGCTCTATTCATCTTAGCAGTGTTCACAGTGGATTATAAAACACAGTCACCTTGCTTCACATAAAAATATGTCTCTCCTTCGCCAGATACCTCCCATGTGACCAACATTAGCCAATCACATGAGAACTACTGGAGAACTCTCTAGAATTCAGTTACCAACCGATCAAATTTAAACACATGGTAATACATACGAGCATTTACAATATTCGTGAATTTAATTGCTATACTTAAACTCCCCTAATGTCAAATAGCAGAAACAACATTCAAAGGAGAAATTCGTGGAGGACAAGGTTATCAGAGGCTACTAGGCATGATGGCTTTGTTCTACATCCGCAGTCAAGAGGCATTCTGCCTCTGAATACCAACTGCTAGGAATCACAGGGGGGCAGAGTGCTGTTCATCATCATCATCATCATCATCATTTTTAATTTGTATACCGTCTTTCTCTCTTACAATACTCAAGGCAGTTTACAAGCTGAAGAAACAAAAAATGTACATCTTATAACAACTTAATGCAATACAAAAATGTGATAATAAGACATAACTTTAAAATAGGCAACCTACGTCAAAAGGTAACATTTAATAATCATTAGAATCGTATTGAAAAATAATAACATATAAAAGTTAAACAGAAATCCACTCAACAGTTACAATAAATAATTTCTAAACTATAATCAATAAAACAACAGCAAGCCACAGTACATAAAATAATACAATACAAATTGAAAAACAGAGGCTAAAGGGTGGGGCAAGGCAGGTGGAAAGAGGCCTTGCCTGATGGAGTCTCTCCCCTCACAGTTCTTCGTCCAGAAACAGCTCCCTTATGAGGACTCCTAGGGTCGGAGGGTGGGGCAAGGCAGGTGGAAGGAGGCCTTGCCTATAGAGATGGAGAGACTCCATCAGGCAAGGCCTCGTTCCACCTGCCTTGCCTGATGGAGTCTCTCCCCTCACCTGTTGTGCTCAGCTTCAGCTTCCAGGCTTCTCACAGACACTTTGTTGGTCACTGGGAGAGCAGGATGTTGGATTAGAAGGGCCATTGGCTTTCTTTTGTACTTGCGTTCTTAAGGCATTAATGAGGGATCAAATATATCCAGCTTCTACCCTTCCACCCGCACTAAAACATGGTCCTTGTAGCATTACTTTATGCATACTTTGGCAGTACTTGCAATGTCTGTAAAGACTTTGTGTACTGAAAATCTAATCGAAAATCCATAAAGCAAACTTCCTTGTCTCCCACAACTCACAGCGCAGAGAGCTGACCATGTGCAACTTAGCAAGAAGTCAGTAATTATGTCTCGTCAGCCACAGACAATCGCCTAATGCCTTAAAGCGGGATGCTTGATTACTCTTAACTGGATTAGCTGGGAAGTTGGCTGTAGCACAATGAACCTTGCCAGAATTGGCTAACCCTGAAGTTACCATCATCGGAAGACAATGGCTTTCGCCTTTGATTAACAGAAGTTGATGTGAATCCAGGAAGGGACCATCGGCTGGGTGAGGACTGCAGGGCCTGCTCCCTTCCAGGGCCTTTTCCAACTGGCCCAGGCCCTCTCTCCCGGCTATAAAGGGACTCCTGCTGTGGGGAAGCCTCGGACCATCGGCTGGGTGAGGACTGCAGGGCCTGCTCCCTTCCAGGGCCTTCTCCAACTGGCCCAGGGGGCGTGGCCCAGGCCCTCTCTCCCGGCTATAAAGGGACTCCTGCTGCGGAGAGGCCTCGGACCATCGGCTGGGTGAGGACTGCAGGGCCTGCTCCCTTCCAGGGCCTTTTCCAACTGGCCCAGGGGGCGTGGCCCAGGCCCTTATTTGGAACAAACTTTTGGGGAAGCTGGGAAGTGTTCTGCAATTGCTTCCCTGTTCCAATGTGTTTTAAAATGTCCTCAAGCAGTCGGTGGCAATTTAAATTTGTATTTCTTTTTTTCCTTTTTTCCCTTGTTGGGGGTGGGTGGGTGGGATGGATATTTGGTTGGGGATTAATTTTAGTATAATTGTTTTGTTTTTGTTTTCTGTTGTTTTATTGGTTTTGTATAGTTTGCGTTTTGTTTTTAAGGGGCGGGATCAGGGCTGCCTGGGAGTGGGGCCCCAGCCAACACGATGGCTGGGACAAGTTCCACAGGGGGGGAAGCACTGGGACATCCGATCTCGGTGATCATGGGCAGGAGGCGGAGTTACGCCAAGACCAGACCATGTCATTACCGAGGAGGCAGGTTTAGTCGTTGTTTGAAGACTATCCCTGCCTCCGGGTCTGGCCTTGACCGGATGGATACTGGAATCAACAGGGGAAACCCACATAACCTGAAGGTGTTGCTGTGTAATGCCAGGTCAATGATGAATAAAACCACTGCCATCCACGACCTGATTGTGGATGGAGGATTTGACTTGGCATGTGTGACAGAGACCTGGTTGGATGAAGCGGATGGGCCTGTCCTTGCTGCCGCTTGCCCACCAGGTTTCTCTTACGCACAGCAACCCAGGTCATGTGGGCGGGGAGGGGGGGTTGCAGTGATTTTTAGGAAGTCATTAGTTTGCATCAGGCGTCCTACTGGGAAGACCCAGTTTTCTGAGTGCATGTTCTGGAAGTTGGGCAATAGGGGCAGTACAGGATTCCTTTTGGTGTACCGACCTCCCCGCTGCACCAAGGATTCCCTGTCCGAGCTGCTTCAGGTCGTGGCGGATGTTCTCCTGGAGACACCTAGTTTGGTTGTCCTAGGGGATTTTAACATCCATGCCGACACGACCTTACAAGGGGCCGCTCGGGACTTCGTGGAAAGCATGGCCTCCATGGGGCTGTCCCTGAATAAGTTGGGCCCAACTCATAGTCATGGACATGCCTTAGATCTGGTATTCACCTCTAGTGACGTGGGTGATCTGACACTAAGTAAAAGTGAAACTAAAGAAGTGCCATGGTCAGATCACTTCCTGGTGCAACTGGACTTCTCCGCGACCCTTCCCCTCTGCAGGGAGGTGGGACCAATTTGGATGGTCCGCCCCCGCCACTTAATGGATCCAAATGGTTTCCAGAGAGTGGTAGGGGATGCTTTATCCCATGTTGATGGCCTTTCAGCTGATTCCCTGGTGGCCCGCTGGAATGTGGAGTTAACCAGGGCTATCGACTGTCTGGCTCCGAAGCGCCCTCTCCGATTGCATGGAGCCCGGACAGCCCCGTGGTTTTCTTCGGAGCTGAGGGCGATGAAACAATCGCTGAGACGGCTAGAGCGTCGGTGGCAGAAAACTCACTCCGAATCTGACCGGACACAGGTTAGAGCTCAACGTCGAGCCTACCAAGTGGCGATAGCGACGGCGAAGAAGACTTTCTTCACCGCCTCTATTGCATCTGCAGAAAATAGTAGCAGGAGACTCTTTCAGGTGGTCCGCAATTTGACGGAACCACCTTTAACACCGGGGCCTTGTAAAGACCCCAAGATCTCCTGCAACGATTTTGCAAAGTTTTTTGCAGATAAAATCACTCATATTCGGAAGGAGCTAGACACCACCGTGGGAGCAGGGCTGGGGCGGGAGAGTGCTAGAGCTCTGTCTGGTCAAGTTGCATGGAACCAATTTCAATCCGTTACCCCCGAGGATGTGGACAGGCTGCTTGGACGCGTGAAACCAACCACCTGTCTCTTTGATCCTTGCCCATCCTGGCTAATAAAAGCAAGCCGGGAAGGGCTGGGCGATGGGCTCTGCGGGGTGGTGAATGCTTCCCTCTGTGAGGGAACATTCCCAGATCCGCTGAAAGAGGCGGTCATTAAACCGCTTCTTTAAAAACCATCTTTAGACCCGGCCAGTATGGCCAACTATCGCCCAGTCTCAAATCTTCCATTCTTGGGCAAGGTGATTGAGCGTGTGGTTGCTGAACAACTCCAGGCACGCCTGGAGGATGCGGACCATTTGGATCCCTCCCAATCGGGGTTCAGGCCTCATCATGGGACTGAAACTGCCTTGGTCGCACTGGTTGATGATCTCCGGCGAGCTAGGGACAAAGGTGAGAGCTGTTTCCTAGTTCTGCTGGATCTCTCAGCGGCCTTTGATACAATCGACCATAACATCCTTCTGGACCATCTAGAGGGGTTGGGAGCTGGGGGCACTGTTATACAGTGGTTCCGCTCCTTCCTCCTGGGCCGTGTTCAGAAAGTGGTGGTGGGGGATGAGTGTTCAGACCCTTGGGCCCTCACTTGTGGGGTACCTCAGGGTTCCGTCCTCTCCCCCATGCTTTTTAACATCTATATGAAGCCGCTGGGAGAGATCATCAGGGGGTTTGGACTTGGGTGTCCATCAATATGCAGATGATACCCAGCTCTACCTCTCTTTCAAATCAGAGCCAGTGAAGGCGGTGAAGGTCCTGGGTGAGTGCCTGGAGGCGGTTGGAGGATGGATGGCGGCTAATGGGTTGAAGTTGAATCCTGACAAGACAGAAGTACTGTTTTTGGGGGACAGGGGGCGGGCTGGTGTGGAGGACTCCCTGGTCCTGAATGGGGTAACTGTGCCCCTGAAGGACCAGGTGCGTAGCCTGGGAGTCATTTTGGACTCACAGCTGTCCATGGAGGCGCAGGTCAATTCTGTATCCAGGGCAGCTGTCTACCAACTCCACCTGGTACGCAGGCTGAGACCCTACCTGCCCGCGGACTGTCTCGCCAGAGTGGTGCATGCTCTAGTTATCTCCCGCTTGGACTACTGCAATGCGCTCTACGTGGGGCTACCTTTGAAGGTGACTCGGAAACTACAGCTAATCCAGAATGCGGCAGCTAGACTGGTGACTGGGGGCGGCCGCCGAGACCACATAACACCGGTCTTGAAAGACCTACATTGGCTCCCAGTACGTTTCCGAGCACAATTCAAAGTGCTGGTGTTGACCTTTAAAGCCCTAAATGGCCTCGGCCCAGTATACCTGAAGGAGCGTCTCCACCCCCATCGTTCTGCCCGGACGCTGAGGTCCAGCGCCGAGGGCCTTCTGGCGGTTCCCTCATTGCGAGAAGCAAAGCTACAGGGAACCAGGCAGAGGGCCTTTTCGGTAGTGGCGCCTGCCCTGTGGAATGCCCTCCCATCAGATGTCAAAACAATAAACAACTACCTGACATTCAGAAGACATCTTAAGGCAGCCCTGTTCAGGGAAGTTTTTAATGTATGATATTTTAGTGGGGTTTTTGGTTTCTATGGAAGCCGCCCAGAGTGGCTGGGGAAACCCAGCCAGATGGGCGGGGTACAAATAAAAAAAAAAAAGTTGCTACTTAGTGTTAGCTGGGATTGTATGAAAGCACCAGGTTAAGAACAGGGCTTGTTTGTTTTTAAATGCCCACTAAATTAAACCACAGGGTTTAAAATCCAGGGCAGTGAAATATCTAGAAAGTGGAAGGTCTAGTTAAAGGAACAGTATGTATGTGAGAAAGAGTGAGAAACTATGGGGAACCTGCTGTAATAGAAACAGAGTGTTAGGTTATATAATTGAGCTCATTGTTCCTGAGTCTTCTTAGTGATGACTTTGTGTTCCTCATAAATTCTGTTTTAGAAGATAAACTTTTAAAAGCCATTGGATTTTTGACAAATGGGATGGGGGGAAAGCTAGGTATAGAATAAGACTTAAGTGCCACACCACTGAAGTGAGTGGAGAAAACACCTGAGTTGACACAGATAAGTGTCAGGTATGTATGCAAAACATGATCCACAAGTCAAAGAAAGGATAAGTAGTAGTGAAATGAGAAATACATTTAAACATTTATTGGGGATACAAGTCCTCATTTTTGGCAATGTGCACTTCTACAATGTCTTCTACATTGCCACAGTGATCCATGCGATGGTCACCTCCAGGCTTGACTACTGTAATTCGCTCTACGCGGGGCTGCCCTTGAAGCTGTCCCAGAAACTCCAGCAGGTGCAGAATGCAGCAGTGAGGCTCCTCATGGGATCTCTGCCATGGAAACATATTCACCCAGTGCTTTTCCAGCTGCGCTGGCTCCCGGTGGAGTACAGGGTCAGATTTAAGGTGCTGGTTTTGACCTTTAAAGCCCTTCACGGCCTAGGACCCTCGTACCTATGGGACTGCCTCTCCTGGTATGCCCCACAGAGAGCCTCAAGGTCTATAAATAGCAACGCCCTAGTGGCCCCGGACCCAAAGGAAGTTAGATTAGCTTCAACCAGAGCCAGGGCCTTTTCAACACTGGCCCCGGCCTGGTGGAACGCTCTGCCTCATGAGACCAGGGCCCTGCAGGATGTGATTTCTTTCTGCAGGGCCTGTAAGACAGAGTTGTTCTGCCTGGCCTTTGGCTTGGAGCCAGTTTGATTCCCTCCCCCTCTTTCTTCTTTCTTCTTTCTTCTTTCTTTTTCCTTTCTCCTCCTGTGATGAGGCTGCATTTTAATATTTTAATGTTTCAGTATTTTAATTGTTGTATTTTAATCTTGTTTTTAAGTTGTATTCATTCAACTTTTTTTCCATTATTGCTTGTTAGCCACCCTGAGCCCGGCCTTGGCTGGGGAGGGCGGGGTATAAGTAAAAATTATTATTATTATTATTATTATTATACCTATAATGAATCCTTCTCCAACCCTCTGTCAGATTGAACAAAATGTTGGAAAGAAGCCAGAGCCGACGTCACAACTGTGCAGGGCCAATGCAGAACACAAGCAACAGAACAGCGTTTTCTCATCAGTAGGTGTGACTGAGCCAAGCTTATGACAAGCCTGAGCCTGATAACATGTGAATGAGCATCTGAAACTTTTTTATTCACACCAAAGGCAGAGCAGGCAGATGATTAGAACTTTCTGGCCATGAATAATAATGAGCTTCACCGAGCAAAGGCTGAAAGAAGAGATTGATAAGATGCAGTGACTAGTGGCCATTTCTTCAATGTGTGAAAATTGAAGTTACCTCTTAGCCCATCTAGTCCAGCATCCAGTTCTCACAGTGTCCAACCTGATGCCTGTGAGAAACCCTTAGTGTGCTGGTCCTGGGGGGAAGGTTACCGTTGACGTAGTCGAAATCCGGTCCTGGGTCACTGGCCTGGAAACAGTTCACAAGGAGCGGGGCGAGGTCCGAAGCAGGAAGCCGAGCGGGGACAGGAACACTGGAGGGTCAGGTCTGGGTCCGGACAGGAGCAGGTACTCAACAACGATGTTTCTCCCGCAACCTGGGACCAGGCTGACTGGCCTTTATCTTCTCTGAGGCCAGGGGCGGTCCTGGCCCCCAGGAGACCTGCCTCTCCTGGCCTTAAGGCGAGCACTCCTCCTGGGAGAAACCAGTTCCCTTCACCTCTCTGCCCTGAGCCTCTGCAGTTCAGGAGAGGCTGAAGGGTTACTGGGCCCAGGGGGAGACTCACCTGTAGGCACTGAGTCCTCAACCACCTCTGGAGCCAGAATGGATTCACCTGGTGCCTGCTCCTGAGGATCCGGCACAGGTGCAGGCGCCTCAGAATCAAGGCCCTGCCCCAGTTCAGCCGGCCCTGGAGGCGGGGACTCGTGTGCAGGCTGGGATTCCTCCGGTTCATCCTCTGAATCGGATTCCCAGGCCATCACACTTAGGCAGGACCTGAGTGTTAGGATTTTTATCTATCCGAGCTGCTCCAGCGAGTAGTACTATGATTTGCATACATCATGTGAGTGTCTGAGTGAGCGTGAGAAAGGAAGTCTGTGTTATCTCTTCCTTCTGAGTACTATTTGAAGTTGTTTTCACTTCTGTGTGTGTTGCAGTTCTGTACTGGTGTTCAGAGAGCACATATGTACAGATGGAGTCTCTGTATAGGAGAAGAAGAGGGGGAGGAGGAGGAGTTTGGATTTGATATCCCGCTTTATCACTACCCTAAGGAGTCTCAAAGCAGCTAACAATCTCCTTTCCCTTCCTCCCTCACAACAAACACTCTGTGAGGTGAGTGGGGCTGAGAGACTTCAGAGAAGTGTGACTAGCCCAAGGTCACCCAGCAGCTGCATGTGGCGGAGCGGAGACGCGAACCCGGTTCACCAGATTACGAGTCTACCGCTCTTAACCACTGGCTCAAGACTCAAGACTGTAAATAAAGTAGTTTTAGAACTACAGTTGAGTCTTTCTTCTGCTATGATCTGCCAGAAGACTGGCGTGCTCTTTTCAGGAGAGAAGAGTCGCTTATTACCAGCCGCTCTGGACTGAAGAAGATTTACGGCCAGAGAGAGAGAGCCAGCGTGGAACGCTCCGAAGACTTGGGGAAGTTTGCAGCCTTCCCAGGGTGTTTTTCCAACACTGAGCACAAGAACCCTTTCCTCTCTTGCTGAATCCCCCACAACTGGTATTCAGAAGCATCACTGCCCCTGAACATGGATGCAGAGCACAGCCATCATGGCTGACTGCTACTGAAAGCCTCATCTTCCATCACTTCCTCCTGCGGGAGCGAGTTCCCTAGTTTATGCATGGTGTGAATAAATATTTTCTTTTATCTGTCCTGGGTCTTTGTTATTACACAACAATGCATCAGTACTCTGCATAGCTAAGCTCCTGAAAAGCGACTCTTTAATTTTGTAGGTGGCACAATTATTTAATGTTTCAATATCGCTGCACCACATGACGCAACTCTGGAGCTCCAGCACATTTTCAAACAAAAGACAACAGAGTCTTAAGAGGCCGAAGGAAAACAGTTGTATTGTCAAAGCTGATTAGTGTGGGAAACTCTTGCCTACCAGAGTGGGACCTGCCCAACAATGGTCTACTCCAGCACATTGGCACTAACCCGTTCTGCTGTTCCCGCTCAGAATAAACATGGAGGAAGCTGGCAGAAAAGGGACAGCCCTCTAAGAATGTTCTGGCTGATGTGGGAACTGAGAAGGACCGGACCCAACCGTGGCACCCCACAAAAGGGTGGCTCCCAGGGTCATTTGCATGGTGCACCATTGCAATAGAGCTTCCACTTTGCAAAGCTATCTTTAAAAACAAACACAGCATTTAATTTTGCAATATTATTCACACCACGTGCTTGCCAAAATGGCTTCTAAGCAGTTTAATGGCTTTTAAGAAGCCATAAAGTTAAAAATGAACAAAAGAAAATGTAGGCATCCGTCTGTCTCAAAAGATGGTGGAAGACTGTGCCTTCAGGGGCAAAGTCAAACTGCTGGAGAGTTACAGCGCCTGCTGTGGCTGTAGAGATCAATATAGGAGAGTCATGTTTTGTTGTAGGTGGGGCAGAAGAAGGGACATGGTTGTTGTTAAGTTGTGGGTGAAGATATCAGACGACACAGCAATTCTTCAGACAGCTCTTGTTTATTCACAGGCCAGAACAGAACTGAACTGAAGGGTTCAGCCAACCTGCTTATATAGAGCTCAACTACAAA
Source organism: Podarcis muralis (assembly GCF_964188315.1). Taxonomy (NCBI): domain Eukaryota; kingdom Metazoa; phylum Chordata; class Lepidosauria; order Squamata; family Lacertidae; genus Podarcis; species Podarcis muralis. The sequence continues at coordinate 10,646,217 of NC_135660.1, read as the reverse complement.
GCAACAGTAACAACTTTCTGCAACTATCCAATCACTGAACGTCACTTTCAATTCCTTATTTGCATATGTGGACCTGAGTGAAAACTATCTACAGTATCCGCCTGCTGGCCCAGGGTGATCAGTACATAACAGTTGTGCTGCTGCAGATGCACCATGACGTTTCTTCTCTCTGCACTCCTCCCAGCGGTCATTCCTCTTCCAGTCACTGCTGTAGATACACAATCTGACTGTCTCTAGGCGCTGCGGTCGTTTGCAGGAAGAACATCACATTACAATTGGTCACCGATGTTTGGACTCCTGAAACTGCTGTGGGCATCACCATCTCAGGCTGCTGCTTCTTCATCCTCCTGGGACCTCTTCCTCCCCTCAACAGATGTAAAAAGGGAAAGTGTGTTTGCATGTGTACACATAGTCTTTACTTTTCTATAGGGCCTTGGTAAAATCTGGAGGCACAGAATTAAAACGGATGCCCACAAATCTGCACGATTTCTCACAAAGGGTCCTTCACAAAGCCCTCTCAGATTCAAGCTTATGTTAGAAGACTGCGCAAGGGAGGAAATCGCAGGTTCGGTTTTGTGCCAACAGCATAAAAACATCAATCCAAGGTGTGAATGTTCCTGCTTTTACACAAAATGACAATGGGAGGGTGTTTCAAAGGCTTTGCAGACAGCAGAGGTGTCCTCAAAAGCACCAGGAACAAGAGGGGGACTGGAAAAAATTTAAAGACTATTTGCAAAAATATTACAAACTGTACGAATCTTAAGATAGTGCACGATCAGGAAATGTTACGCTTTAGCAATTATGATTAAGTAAATGGTAAAATAAGTGATAAAAGAGAAAAGGAGACAAATTGAATTGAATACGTTATGTTTATTTTAAAGGTATTAAAACTGAGATATAATACATTGATTTTGGATACATAACAATTGAAAGTTACAGTGAGGTATGAAATAAGGTAACAAATTGCTGACATGGTTAATTTAAAGAACGCAGATCCGGAAGGGGTGGGGAAGTCCAAATGTATCTAATTCTTTCTTTTTCTTTATTTTTTTCTGTGCTTTTTGTATTGCTAAAAAAGAAAAAATGTTTCTTGTATCTATTGTATGTGTCTGCAATGTACAAAACTATGGAAAGAAACGCAATAAAAAATTTTATAAAAAAAAAAAAAAAAGCACCAGGAACAAGTTCATTATTTAAGAGGAAAAGAGGGGAAAGAAATTTGGGAGAGACTTGATCTATCAGCTACGTAGCTGAGTCACATTCAGAAATAGATATATATCTGGAATGTGATCAAAAGCTTGGAGAGCTTCCACATATGAGATAAAAGTGCTGGCACAATGAAGTATTTTTTAAATTTGGAATTCCTTGCTTGCTGCACTTGCTGAGTAAGTTTGTACATAATCGTGGGCTCCCATTTTTTGTTCTCAGTCCACTGCTGCTCAGAAAGTTGCTTGAGGAGCTTGAAATTATTATTCTTTAGATTTTTTACTTACCCTTCACCACAGGCTCCCAGCGTGGGTTACAACAATCTAAAAACACAATATTAAAAACACTGTTTAAAACAAATTATGTCAAATGCCAGGGTAAAGAGCTACGTCTTTAGCATATAATGAAAACCACATTATATCATGTAGCTATACCTAACCACTGCTGTACACAGTTGCTTAAGAAGATCTTTATGCAACCGATAAAAGAAGAATGGCAGACGAAATTAATGGACTACGCAGAATTGGACAAAATGACAGGAAGGATTCGAAACCTGCGGGACCGGAGATTTACAGAAGATTGGAAGAAATATACAAACTATTTGAAGAGCAACTGTAATCAACAAATTACGCTAGTAGGACTACAAGAAGTTTTGTAAGGAGGAATATATGAAATATTGCAAAGAAGAGAAAGGAGAGAGATATTAGTTTTGATATTTAAATGTAATAGTAAAAGTAAGAAATGTAAATTAAGTGAAAAAGACTGGAAAATTTTCAGATGTGATTGATGGAAGTCAAAAAATTGTATAAGATATAAAAGTATGTTTAATAATTGTTATGCTAATGTGTGTGTGTGTGTGTGTGTGTGTGTGTGTGATCTTTATGTAGGAATCCAGGGTTATTAGATTAAACCAAGCTGCTTGAAACTCTTGACTTATCCAACATTTACGTTTCACCCATTTGAGTGAACAGAATAATGAATTACCATAAGAGGAAAAATGACCATTGCACATAACTGATCTAAGCACAATCACAAGGGTTTCTGACTTGGCATTTAGCTATGCATTATGGAAAGTTATCTGTGAATTCTGTTCTATCCTGTCCCGTCCCACCCCCTTTTTTTCTTTTCTTTTCTTTTGTATAAAGTATAAGCCAACTCACGAACCAAGAACCTTTACATTGACGTCTAATAACGTTGTAGATATTAAAAGGTAAAGGTAAAGGGACCCCTGACCATTAGGTCCAGTCGTGGCTGACTCTGGGGTTGCGGCGCTCATCTCTCTTTATTGGCCGAGGGAGCCGGCGTACAGTTTCTGGGTCAAGTGGCCAGCATGACTAAGCTGCTTCTGGCAAACCAGAGCAGCATACGGAAACACCATTTACCTTCCCACTGGAGCGGTACCTATTTATCTACTTGCACTTTGAGGTGCTTTCGAACTGCTAGGTTGGCAGGAACAGGGACTGAGCAACGGGAGCTCACCCCGTCGCGGGGATTCGAACCGCCAACCTTCTGATCAGCAAGTCCTAGGCTCTGTGGTTTAACCCACAGTGCCACCCGCATCCCTGTTGTAGATATTAGTACAAATTTATTGTGCAATTTTTGTGATAAACAAATGACATGAGAAGACTTGGTCTACTTATTTGTATCATTTGTTATTCCTATGATCTTTGCTTATAAAACCCAGTAAAAAGCTATTTTAAAAACCAGAATAACAAATTATGCTTAAAGTGAAATCCTGAGTAATTTCATTACTTTATCAATTTCTGTGCATGCTTTGCCTTAAAGGTAAAAAAGGTAAAGGGACCCCTGACCATTAGGTCCAGTCGTGACCGACTCTGGGGTTGCGGCGCTCATCTCACTTTATTGGCCGAGGGATACGGCATACAGCTTCCGAGTCATGTAGCCAGCATGACTAAGCTGCTTCTGGCGAACCAGAGCAGCGCACGGAAACGCTATTTACCTTCCCGCCGGAGCGGTACCTATTTATCTACTTGCACTTTGAGGTGCTTTCGAACTGCTAGATTGGCAGGAGCAGGGACCGAGCAACGGGAGCTCACCCAGTTGCGGGGATTCGAACCGCCAACCTACTGATCAGCAAGTCCTAGGCTCTGTGGTTTAACCCACAGCACCACCTGCATCCCATGCTTTTGCCTTAGTGTATGCATTTTTGGTTTCGTGGCAGGAAAACTGTATTGCAAAATTCATCTCTTTGCCACCCCCAACTTGCAAATAAACCCAGACCACACCAAAGGCAGAGAGCAAGTCCGCTGAGCAAAGCAGACATATGGGAGAGCAATCTTGATTTATGACAATGAATGAAAATCAGTCATTGCTTTCAAAATGTACACACCTTGGCGATGCTCAAAGTCTTGCCCTCCTCACCCTCTTTGACCCAGAGAGTGCAGCAGCCGTAACAGCAGCAACAACTCAGACCGACCTCTCGTTCTATGTATGTCATTCATTCGAAATCCATTCATGAGCTCGTATTCCAAAGTCCCACGTTTTCTTGAGCCTGGATGCCGGTGCCTAAGAGGGTGAAAGATGCAAGACAAATGGCCTGATTTGTGTGGTTTTCTTTGTGCCTCTGCAGAAGGGATGCTGGAGGTGAAGCTATAAGCACCCTGTGTCTCATTGTTTGTGAAATAAATGGCTCTCTCTGGCAAGCAGCATTGCTGGAGTGTTCCAGGCCATTAATTCTATGTTCAACGAGGTTCCTTTGCTTGTCTCTTTCCACTAACAGGCCAATTCCTACCTCTTTGCACCCGCTTTTCCCTTCGCAGAATTGTTATGGCGAAACGTTGCTCCACAGGCGTGGCGTTTGCCCTCCTAGGTGTGTGACATCATACTGGGTGTGACATCATACTGGGTTCATAAGGAAAGGGTTAACTAATTGTAAAATGACTAACCAATGGGAACCCAAGGGGGCAGAGCTAACTGTGTATAAGGTTTAAGCAAAGAGGTTTTTTGGAAGAGTTAGAGTTAGGGTGGTTGAGAAGACAGTCTGGAGTTAGAAGAGACAGAGAAGATAAGTCTGTGGGTTGGGCTAGTCTGGTGTGAGAGAGTGAAAGAATTTGTTAAGAGGAATCAGTCAAACAGTTGAGATGATCAGTCAGAAGGTATTAGGAAGGTAAAGGTAAAGGTAAAAGGACCCCTGACCATTAGGTCCAGTCGTGGCTGACTCTGGGGTTGCGGCGCTCATCTCGCTTTATTGGCCGAGGGAGCCGGCGTACAGCTTCTGGGTCATGTGGCCAGCAAGACAAAGCCACTTCTGGTAAACCAGAGCAGCGCACGGAAACACTGTTTACCTTCCCACCAGAGCGGTACCTATTTATCTACTTGCACTTTGAAGTGCTGTCGAACTGCTAGGTTGGCAGGAGCAGGGACCGAGCAACGGGAGCTCACCCAGTCGCGGGGATTCGAACCGCCAACCTTCTGATCGGCAAGTCCTAGGCTCTGTGGTTTAACCCACCGCACCACCCGCGTACTATTAGGAAGGTATAGGCCGGTAAAGAAACTAAAGATAAAATACTGACAGGAATATTATCTGAGAAACCATAAACTTGTTAATGTTTGTAAAATAAACTTGGGTTTTTTTGGTTCACTGTAGAGTACAGTGGTACCTTGGGTTACAGACGCTTCAGGTTACAGATGCTACAGGTTACAGACGCTTCTGGTTACAGACTCCACTAACCCAGAAATAGTACCTTGGGTTAAGAACTTTGCTTCAGGATGAGAACAGAAATCATGCAGCGGCAGCGGGAGGCCCCATTAGCTAAAGTGGTACCTCAGGTTAAGAACAGTTTCAGGTTAAGAACGGACCTCCGGAACGAATTAAGTTATTAACCCGAGGTACCAATATATAGTGTTTGTGGCATTTTTACTCTGCCCGGTCTGGTTTCAACTTGATTGCATTCATTTTATCCCTTGCCTAAATGATACCTCACCACCCCCATTGATTGCCATTAGGATGATGCACCTGCCAGCTGTTTCCCATTTTATTTATAGCCCTTGTTTGTATCCCTGCATTGCTTGTTTTACATGACTGTCTCCCCACCGTCTCCCTTAAAGTCTCAGGGCAAAACTAGATGCTACAAGAGGAATAGATGGAGCCATTGTGCCAATCTTGCCTTCTTGGTGGTCTAAACTACTTAGCCTCTTGGACTTCCTGATCAGAAGGTCGGTGGTTCGAATCCCCACAATGGAGTGAGCTCCTGTTGTTCTGCCCCAGCTTCTGCCAATCTAGCAGTTCGAAAGCATGCCAGTGCAAGTAGATAAATAGGTACCACTGCGGCAGGAAAGTAAACAGCGTTTCTGTGCACTCTGGTTTCTGTCACGGTGTTTCGTTGCACCAGAAGCGGTTTAGTCATGCTGGCCACATGACCCAGAAAGCTGTCTGTGGACAAATGCCGGCTCCCTTGGCCTGAAAGCAAGATGAGCGCCGCAACCCCATAGTCACCTTTGACTGGACTTGCCTTTACCTTTTAATTTTTCTCTTCCTCGTAATATCTTTCAACCTGGAATAGGACACCAGAATTCTGCACGTGGTCTCCACACACTGCCTCACAGCATTGGCTGTTGGCAGTGGGAGGGGAGCTATATCCCTGGCACAGGTGTTTAAAAAACAAAAACAAAACAAAACCATGTATTTATTTATACAAAATTGTAAACCACCCTATACCAGTTGAATGGGGATTGCTTTACATATACAGTGGTACCTCAGGTTACATACGCTTCAGGTTACAGACTCCGCTAACCCAGAAACAGTGCTTCAGGTTAATAATTTTGTTTCAGGATGAGAACAGAAATTGGGCTCCAGCGGCGCGGCAGCAGCAGGAGGCCCCATTAGCTAAAGTGGTGCTTCAGGTTAAGAACAGTTTCAGGTTAAGTACGGACCTCCAGAACGAATTAAGTATTTAACCTGAGGTACCACTGTACCAATGAAATAGCTACTGGCAGTGGAATTATCAGGTGGGGTGGCAGCTCTCTTCTAACTTCTGGCGAGTGCCAATCCACCAGCCCCACATTTATAAAATGAAATATTTATAAAATGAAATCTTGAGGTCCTACCCATTTTTTTATTTTTGCTTATGAGGCTTGCGGATCACACGGAGGGGAAATGTCTTGCGATGCCCTTGGGATTGTTCAACCTTGCTGCATAGGAGCATATTAAGAAAAAGAAGGGCATTTTAACATAAGTGATCAGAAGTAACCTTGGTAACAGATGGAATAAATCTCTTCTGTTGCCTACATTAACAGAAAAGGAAAGAAAATCTAGGGAATAAAGAAAACCCAAACAAAAGATGCATGTGCACATAGAAATGCCCTTACTCACATAAAGGCAGTCAGGCAGTTGTACTTACAGGATTGCTACATTCAAGGCTGAGCCAAAACTGGCCTTCCGTTTTAAGTCAGTATATTGGGGGAGGGCTGGAGGTTTCGGCACTTGGGAGGGGCAGGCAACAGGCCACTGCCAAATGACAGTGGGACTCCTTTTTTTTAAAGGTGGTAGCGAAAATGTTGCCCAAAGCAGTCACCATTTTCTTTTTCCAAGATCATCCCAGAGCATTCTGGGCAAAAAATGGCAGTTGCAACAAGGGGGGGGGAATGGCCACCATTCTTCCTGCTCCTAAATGCCCTGGAAAGATGAAACATCTAGGCCATTTTGGCTGTCATCAGCAAATAATTGATTTTTCCGTGTATAAGACACCCCCATGTATAAGAGGCCCCCTATTTTGGGGGACTCCAAATTAAGAAAATTTGGAGCACTACCCATGTATAAGATGAGCCCCAATTTTAAACCTAATTTTTTGGTAAAAAAAAACACCTAGTCTTATAAACAGAAAAATACAGTAATTCTTTGTCTGTCTCTGACCCTATTCTTTCTTTAAAAAAAATCCTAATATTTGCATTTTTTTCACACTTTTGCTGTTGGAGATTTGCACTGCAAAATTCAAAGAAATGAAAATTTTGGAGGACAGCTGATCTTTGGTTGTAACCGAGAAGTATGAATTAGTTAGATCAATTTTTGATCCCTTACTAAGGATGTTGACCCATTAAAAGCACACAAAGAGGGTTTGTGGGGATAGCTAATACAGTGGTGCCCCGCAAGACGAATGCCTCGCAAGACGAAAAACCCGCTAGACGAAAGGGTTTTCCGTTTTTGAGTTGCTTCGCAAGACGATTTTCCCTATGGGCTTGCTTCGCAAGACGAAAACGTCTTGCGAGCCTTGCGATTTTTTTTCACTCCCCCCCCTTTTTCTAAGCCGCTAAGCCGCTAATAGCCTTTTAGCCACTAAGTCGCTAAGCCTTTAATAGCCGCTAAGCCGCTGAACCGCTAATAGCGCTAATCCGCTAAGCCGCTAATAGGGTTGCTTTGCAAGACGAAAAAACCGCTAGACGAAGAGACTCGCGGAACGGATTATTTTCGTCTTGCGAGGCACCACTGTACAGATAGCTAATACACTCCTGCCTCTTCTCAGATATCATTTTGCATCAGTATTTAAAAACAAAATGAAACATAAGATTTTTAGTGGGCAGCCTACACAATAAGAAAAAAAATTAAGTAAGCAAGCTGTCTTAGAGAGACTATCCATTCTTTTCTCATGGTGGTTTTTAAGTGACTTTCCTCCCTGTGTTTTCATGAATTTGTGGAGGTTTGGTGCTCCTGAAAGCAGCAGGATTGACAGCCTAAAGGCCTGAGGTCTGGTTTCATTGCTGGGAAAAGGGAAGAGAAAAAACACATGTTACAGCTGTGGAAGAAGCATCACTACTCACTGTTCCATTCTGGCTTCAAGTGTGACCCAGAGGAACCAGCCTCAAGAAATGACAGGACACAACTCCATTCCTGAGCCTTTCTTGGTGAAGGCTGTCAGCAAGAATGTCCTTTATGACTTGGGCACTTGCCTGCCAGGCTTGGGACTTCGTTCTCCAAGTCAATTTGGGAGCAGCCATCGAAGTGTCAGCCGTCCTAGAGAAGAAGAACTTAATTTTATTGTGTCATGTAGATGAACACCAGAGCTTGACTTCCTCTTCTGGGGAGTCCAGCAAAAGAAGAAGAAGAAGAAGAAGAAGAAGAAGAAGAAGAAGAAGAAGAAGAAGAAGAAGAAGAAGAAGAAATTTTAATTTATATCCCGCCCTCCCCAGCCAAAGCTGGGCTCAGAGCGGCTAACAACAGTAAAAATAGCACAATTTGCATAAAATCACAGTCAATTAATTAAAATACATTCTAAAATCAGTTCAGAATCAAATTAATGGCAACCATTGGGCTAGAGTTCTATGAAGATTACTGAAGGAGAGAGGGGGTCAGACTGTGCCTTGGCCAAAGGCCTGGTGGAACAGCTCTGTCTTGCAGGCCCTGCGGAAAGATGTCAAGTCCCACAGGGCCCTAGTCTCTTGTGACAGAGCGTTCCACCAGATCGGGGCAACAGCCGAAAAAGCCCTGGCTCTGGTTGAGGCCAGCCTAACCTCCCTGTGGCCCAGGATCTCCAAGGTGTTTCTGTTTGAAGACTGTAAGGTCCTCCATGGGACGTACCAGGAGAGGCGGTCCCTTAGGTATGAGGGTCCTAGGCCATATAGGGCTTTAAAGGTTAAAACCAGCACCTTAAACCTGATCCTGTACTCCACAAGATCTTGTGCAAGGAAGACAATCACATCACTTGCATTAGCTATAAGCATAGGCACAAACTTCTAGGGTCTGAAGTAGCTTCACCCTGTCCCCCCCATAAAAGGTTTGGGGGGCTGGGCCCCCCAAAGTTGATGGGCACAAGTTGATGGGCACTGCCATTCAAATGGGGTGTGTACACTGCATCTTGAGATTGATTATGTGGGGCGGGGCGTACCTGGGCCCCCACAAGTTGACACTCCAGCTATAAGTGACCTGCCACAGATTCTCATGCATTGCTGGAGGGAGAAACCTCATTTGCAACTGTGCATTTAATGGCACAATGGATTACTGCGTCTGACTGCTAAGCAGAAGGTTGGTGGTTCAAGCCCAGCCAGGGGCGGCTATGGGCAGGGTTCCTGCGTTACAGAGGGTTGGACTAGATAACCCTTGGGGGGATTTCCAACTCTACAGTTCTATGATTCAATAGCCCATGTGGAAATTGGTGGTGATGTAGAAATTATCTATTTGGTTATTTCAGCATGCTCAAACTGAGCCAAGTTTAAAGCCAAGTTCTAGTGTAGTTGCTGCCAGATCAACTTCAGGTCCGCTGTCCTCCAGAGTTTGGATATAGTAGGTGCAGCTGCAGATAATATAAAGGTAAAGGTAAAGGACCCCTGACAGTTAAGTCCAGTTGCGACTTAATATGTGTGATATTTTCGTGTATTTTTGGTTTCTATGGAAGCCGCCCAGAGTGGCTGGGGAGGCCCAGCCAGATGGGTGGGGTATAAATAATAAATTATTATTATTATTATTATTATTATTATTATTATTATTATTATTATTAATATACCCATTAATATAAGTACAATTAAATTTGCAGTGCTACACAAAAAGTTGCACAGTTTGATCTAGAGACTAACAAATGTTTAAACTGCTAACTACATAGCTATTTATTTCTTTAAGGGGATGTGGAAGAGGGACTAATCTACACTGGTGAGTTAAAACGTTAAAAATGTGTTATAAAAATGTGACACCAGAGGGCGCTGTACAGCAGCGATCTGTCTTGCATTGGGAGCTTTTTTTTAATAGCGTATTTTTTTAAATAGTGTTTTCAAGATTAGTCCAAATCCAGTGGAGGACTTTGAATCCCATTGTGTTCAGTTTACAGATAGTTTACAGGTCTGGACCTGGGAGCCATTTTCAAAAGGTAGGAGTAACTGACAAAAGTGTTCTCCCGTCAGGACTGCCTGCTTTCTCTCTCTCAAAAATGCATTATGTGTACACCATAATACGTACAAGGAATCTGCAAAATGCTTGACTTAACATTCCTTCTTTGGAGCTTCGTGTCAGGCGTTTGTTACATCTCCCCTTCTTTTCCTGGTTCCAGCCGCATGGCCTTAAAGTGACCCAATGCAGCTCTTTTTTAAAATATAAAAATAGATACTGCATTCCTCCAACAGGAACTGGTGATGCTGAAAGCTTAATGGACCCTACACTACATTCATTGATCTCTTTTTCTTTTAAGCCAAAGATTAAGGTTAATGTTATATGGAGAAACTTATTACGAACCGTCTCTGTGAAAAGACAAGCTGGCACAGGATAAATAGCTGATCCACCACCCATTTTTATATCTGACTAAGACAAATATGACCTCTTCAGTTTCATGGTTCATTGACAATTCTTGCAGCTCCTGGTATTGAGGGCCTGGCAGCATAAAAGAGCTTCAAGCTCTGGCTATGAGTAAGGAAAAATAATAAATCATCTTAGGCTCCTAAAAGTGGGGATTTGGTAGCTCTTTGAATGCTGCTGAAGAGCCTGGGAGACAGTCCACTCCAATATTGCCTATAGGGTTTTAAGAATGACTTCAGTTTGGTTCACTTTTCAGCAAAAGGGAAGAGGCTGCAAGAGGCCGTCTTGATGGGGAAAGTAGTGGAAGGAGTTAAACAGGTCACCTCAATGGAGATGATGTCATTGGACAAGACCTTGGGCAATGCCGTCCAGTCAACCATCAGTACAATAGGGTGCCCTTTTAGGTCCATCATCCAAGTTTTAAATTTAATCATGCTGGCCAAGGAGTCTCTATGCCAAGGCTGACTACAAATGATGTTTCCCTGACCCAATCAATTTTGGAATTTATCTTTAAGCTTTTGTCCAGAAAGGTTTTTTAAAAAACGAGTTTCTGGGCTCACTAGTGATTCTATTTGCTCAACAGCATTCCTGTGTGCTCTGGCACTCATCACAAAGTCCCGTTGCGCCAGAAGCGGTTTAGTCATGCTCACCACATGACCCAGAAAAGCTGTCTGTGGACAAACGCTGGCTCCCTCGGCCTGAAGCAAGACGAGCGCCGCAACCCCATAGTCAAGTAGTCAGGGGTCCCTTTACCTTTACCTAAGGTGCTTTAGCTCCCTGGTATTTGAGCATCAGGTGGTACTCAGGCTAGCTATCCTTCCTGTGCTCTCCCTCACATTTTCCTGTGGAAAGCTGTAATTAAAAATCCCCAAACCTGGCATTTTCTCTTTTCTCCCCTGACCCTCTGCTCATTTTTCTGCTTGCGAAAATGCTTCGGAACGTCCTGGCCCACATTCCCCGCACCCCCTTTGCAGCACAATGGAGTGCTAATGGAACATTATAATATTATTCTGATATGCTTGCTAGATCACTCACATAGCAGACAAAGCTGTTCTCAAAAGTAATTATAATGACCGTGCAGCCAACACTTTTCTGGATTAAATAGCACGGCTTTTTTAAAAATTGAAAGTATTGTGCTGGTGGAAAATGAAAAGGCATCCGTCTGCACTGAGAGTCTAGGCAGTGCGCACACTGCAAATTTCAGGAACTGATGAGGTTTTGCACCCTTTACTTAGGAAAGTTACGGGATGCGTAATAGCTGTCGAGATATATATCCTGCCTCCTTCATTTAACAGCTAATGGTATTTATCTGTTATGATGCCATTATCATGACTTGCAAGCAAATTACTCTAAAACAGCAGCTTGCATTAATAGCTATATTGTTTTCTATTTCTGTATACCACTTGGGTGTTTTCTGAATGCATAACAGTTTGAAATTCCCAAAACAAATACTAAATAAAAAGTAGATGGTTCCCTTATTATTCCTTATTCAGCTCCAAAACAATCACAGGAGTCCAATCCAGATGGGGACCGTAAAGGAGGGAGACTGTTTTCCTGGCAACACCCCCACTCCTCCTTCACCACCACCACCCACAGCTGAGAGTGAAAAATCAGAGGTGTACTGGAATTCTGAGTGACTTCTGTGTAGAAGGCAGGTCTGTCAACTAGAAGTTCATATGGGAAATTACCGTATTTTTCACTCCATAAGACATACCTGACCATAAGACGCACCTAGTTTTTAAAGGGGGAATGCAAGAAAAAAAATATTCTTTAAAGGGAGCGCTGAGCAGAGCCTGCATGCATCCCATAATAACTGGGGATCACTGACGGGCTGCCCTTCTCCCTCCTCGGGGAAAAGCCCCCAAGACCGCTCTTTAAAGGGAGGCTTTTGCCCCCAAGACTAAACGACTAAACTGTTAATTTAATGAACCCCTGATCAATTCCAACTTGCTTGCTTTCTAGTTCTTCTTCCAAAATTTATTGCAGAGGATTCTTGCCAATGTGAGGATGCATAATATCTGCACTTTGAATTGTCTGGATATCATATTACTGTCAGCATAATTCAGAAGACACAGTAAAGAATCAACAACTATATCTACTGGAAATATTTCATCAACCATAGTGATAATAATCAACCAATATTTATTTGGCTTCCAGCACTTCCACAATGTCAGCAGCACAGATGTTGTAAAGGTGTTGCAATCTGTCATGGAACAACCCCACTGAAGAAGATGACAGCTCAAGTTTCAAGGCTTCCCAAATGTAGATCCACCACTGCTCTCAACCATGACAATCAATAGTAAAATACAGAAAATGAACACTTTAGGTAACATAAGGAGAGATGTATGACAGGTACTGCACATTTAATTTTTGAAAATGTTGGTTGATATAAATGCACCAAGTTACTCTTCCTGTGAAGCAATTGCAGAAATAACCTTTTGTACCTGTTAAATAAAGCTTACTTGTGCTGTCAGAGCATTTACATACTCATGAGAAGCAGTACAGTAAATCCTTTTCCAAAAATGCTTACAACCATAGCTTCCAAATAGAGATGTCAGACAATTCTGATGAAAATGGAAAAGGAGGCAGAAAGTACGGCAGTTTGCATGTTTGTCTGTGGGCAAGAACAGAAATCAGTTGAGCAAATACCGCCAGAATTGATTCTCATTGTTTGTAAGTCTGCAAAACTTTATTTATTCCTTTTTTTTACATTGTTTTGATTTTTCCTAATTGCAAAATGACAAAGCAGACAAAAGAGTGATTAATCAGCCTCCCTGATATCTCCATTACACTCTAAAGGACCAAAGCTATGCACACTCACGTGGGATAAAGCCCCACTGAAAACAATGGGACTGTTTGTTTGTTTGTTTGTTTGTTTGTTTGTTTGTTTTCTATGCTGCCTTTCATTTGAATATTATAGGGCGATTTACAATATTCAAGCACAAAAATACATACCATAATAACAAACAAAAACAACTCCCCAACACAATCACCATTTTAAAGATCATTTAATTAGCCAAATGCCTGGGAGAAGAGGGATGTTTTCGCTTCATTACCTAAAGATCTGTAACGAAGGCACCAGGCAAGCCTTCCTGGGGAGTGCCTCCAGTGCCGCAACACCAGTAGATATAAAGGAGTGTCATCAGCATATCGCTAATGATGTCCTCGAAAACTCTGCATGACCCCACTCAGCTGTTTCATGTGGATGTTAAACAGTGTGGGAGATAAAATTGAACCCTTACGAACCCCACATTGACAGCTCCACAGGGCTGAAGAGAACTCCCCAAGCATCAACCTCTGGAAACGACCTTTCAAGTAGGACTGGAACCACCGCAAAGTGGTGCCACCCACCTCCTTAACTTGGATAGCCACTCCAGAGGGTTACCATGGTTGGTGGTGCTGAAAGCCGCTGAGAGGTCAAGGACAATTAACAAGGACACATTCCCTCCGTCTCTCTCCTGACAGAGGTCATCGCATAGGGCAGCCAAAGCAGTTTCTGTGCCAAAACCAGACCTAGACCCCGACTGAAACGGATCTAGAACATCAGAGCGCCTGGATCTCTAGAAGTAAACATGCACAGGGTCTGTCTGCATGGGTGCAATTTAGAAAGTGAGTTCTGTTGAGATCACCAAGAAGTATGATTTTCCAAGTGCGTATATTACAGTCTACCTGACCTGTAGAAAGCTTACGATGACTCCATAACCCTTCATTCAGCCGTTAATGTTTTATCACTGGGCTTTTGTCAGTGCACCCATTCTCCAGGCTGTGTTGTACATTTTCCCACTTGGATCCTGGTGTTCCTTTGCTCTTGATCATGCTCTTCGACTTGCTTCCCTCTTTAATCCAACGACAGAAGGACAACGTGCGTGGAAAAGGATAGAGAAGGCCTCTCTGTGCCCATGGAAACGGTCAAATTCAGGCTGTGCTAGAAAGAATAGGATAAAATAATCACCATCCCCTCCCATGTGATAGAGAAGATGTTGCCCATGCTAAAAACTCAGAAGGGAGCCTCATCTTCCTCTTTGATGGAACATTATGATTAGCGTTGAAAAGTGGTGGCACTCCACAGGGGTTGCCATTCAGTTCTCACCAATACAGTTATGGCATTCTTATTTTCCTCTGGGGAGTTCAATATATTTATAGGCATGTAGTCAGAAAGCAGTTGTAGAAATTATCTCTGAAAAATAAGCCCTTCTGCTTTCCTTTTTAACCTGTTGTCCCCTTGCTAAGGAATAATAGGTTCCATGTACTAATATTTTCCTCCTAATTCCAACACAGCAGAGAAGACTGTTCAGATAATACATTTCAATAGCCATCTTTCGCTTTCTGCTCTCCGAGCAGCAGGAAGTTCATGTGAACAAACCACTGAAATAAAGATTTGAGCCATAAATGTATAAATGGAACATCTTATTTTAAAATTCTGCTTAGCACAAATCACAGCAAGAAAGGAGATTCTGGTGTTCAGTGTATCTCAGCAATTAGGAGGAATTAGGAGGAAAATACTAGTACATGGAACCTATTATTCCTTAGCAAGGGGGGGGGAAGGTTAAAAAAGAAAGCAGAAGGGCTTATTTTTCAGAGATAGGTAATTACCATCTCCTACTGAATACACAAATCCATTCAGGTGTCAACCTGTATTTCTTGCAAATACAGGCATTGGTCCATACTTTTCATGTGTCAGAAGAAGAAACTGGAATCATCCAGTTCCAGTTTTAAGCTGACCACAACCCCCTGTGATTTCCATACCCGAGGGACTGTGGTTTGTTTAAACCATTGTTTCAGTACAACCCAGAATCAGAAATCACAGCTTGATTCTGGCTTGTTCTCATTAACGCACCATTCACAGAACTCCAGTGTCACAGGGAACTGTGGTTTGTTTAAAACTGGAAGCAAACATATCCAATCTTCCCTTCATGGCCATGAAATAAGTGGATAGTGTTAATTCAAGGATTGCTGTGGCTTTTTCAGCAAGATGCCATTATTTTCCACTGCATTTAAAGTGGGAACCATCAGTTCATATTCAAGGGAATTAAAACAACAACAACTCAACAACTTTGAGTCATTATAATAAGAGCTAATACATTATATTCAGAGACACAGAAGCAGGAATTGCTTCCAGTTGGCAGCCTGCTGTTAGACACAGAATGCTGAATTAGATGAGCCCTTGGTTTGATCAATCAGGACTCTTATGTGCAAGGAAATTCATGCTCAATTTACTTTAGCCCATCATCAACATTAAAATCCAGTAACTGTGATCTTCTTTTTAAACTTTTTGATTTAATGTTATGAGCAATGCAATGAGGTTTCTCATCTGAAAACCAACATTTTAAATTATACTTGGATTACATTTATTAAAATGCAAATTTAATAAACAATTAAAAATAATAGAAATAATAATAATAGAAATAATTAAGAAGTGATAGGTAACCTTCTGAATTTTCAAGCAGGCTCAACGAGGCAGGAGAGGGCACTCAGGAGAGATCATGTCAATAACAAACAACATCTAGAGGGCCACAGGTCATCCATCCTAGTTAAAATGATATCAGGTACCACAGCTGGGTGGTTGTTGTTAGGATTCTTTTCCCATGTTGCAGTCATGGGATTGTTTTTATCACATGACGGTGTATGTTTTCATTCCACATTGTGGGAAGTGATGGAGACAGGATGCTTTTATTACTGTGTTTCCATGATGGAGGATTTTTGTCCTTTGTTCTTTCTCTTTGCTGTCTGATGAGAAGGAGGAAGGAGCTAAGTTACGTTGCTTTGGGTGTATGTATATGTAAATAAACGTAGTTTAGCCAAATTTGCTGCGCTACTGAGTCTGAACGCTGACTGCCTATAGTCTGCTGATCCTGAAGTGTGTTGATGCCTCTTGGTATCAGTCGCTGTGATGTTCGGGCAGAAGAAAGCTTAAAAAAACCCCAACGAACGACCAGGAGGGAGAGAACATGCCAGCCGGGCATGTGTCTCTGCTGGACTCCTACTCGTGTGTAGGACCTCCTGTCAGTTGTGCCCGAAATACTGTTGTTGTTTATTATGATGATGTTGTTTTAAAGATTGTACACATGCCCTCCACAATGTCTATATATACATATATGCCAACGCCCTGAATTTAGAAGTGTTGCAGTTCCACCCATGATATTCAGCAAAACACAAAATATTCTGCATTAGTATTTGAAAGCCATAAGATCAAGCCTCCAAATTCAGCATGAGCAAGTATCTTGCCTTCAAATATAGCTGCACTAAAAATTTAATTCATGTTTTAGGTGGATCACCTCATCTTTAGCACTAAGAGGTCTTTTGCTACAAGTTCTAAAATAAAAGCTCATCTTGAGAGGATAAAGGTCAGGCAATTATTTTTATGATGGGCTGCCCATTGAATTTATGTTGCTGCACTAGGATTACATGGAGTTCTCGGCCAAATATATGATTTAATGTACTATCATAATTCTGCAATGCACAATAGATAGGACAATGATCCTTTTAATGAACAACAACTTACTTAATCCCTTAACAGATTTTTCAACAGGACTGCCGTGAATCTGAAAAAGATGGAGGTTTTAAGACATGTTGCACTAAAAGAAAAATTTGCTGAGTGATTAATAATAATTGTTCAGTATTTGCTGCCCAGAATGCTAAATTTCCACTTGCATCTGTTAATGTCAGAGAAACAATAGATAAATATTTCAGAGGAATCTGTAGATGCCTTGCTTGAAATGAACATTTTGAACTATTAGTTGTTGCTTCCAAGACTCACAAAAGCATAGCTGTCTAGTGTCCCTTATTTGAAGGGACAGTCCCTTATTCCAGCGCCATGTCCCGCTGCTGTCCCTTATTGATGGATGTCCCTTAAATGATGTCCCTTAAATTTCAAAGGAAGCAGCTCCTCTCCCTCCCTCCCTCCCTGCCGGCCAGGGAGGAGGGAGGCTCCAACTGTGTTGCTTGGCTGTGTTGCTCACCCAATAAGAAGTCTAAGAACGACTGGGGGGTGGAGCTTGCATGCCTTGTGTGTGGCTAGTTAATGCAAGCTGAGGGTTTTTTTGAATGCTGGACACCATTTTGTTGCACGTGCTGCTCCAAACTTTGCAGTGCAAAGCCAGGCCGGGGAGCCATCTTAAGTTGAGGCTGCATAGGCCTTGTGGTGCATGTGATTCAGATTCTATTCAGTTGAACCTCTGGTTACAAAGTTGGTTGGACAGTGTTCTCGAAGTTACCCAGCATGAGTTTGACCAGACTGCAGGAGGACAGGAAGACTGGAGTGCGTGGAACAGGTGAGGCTGCAGGTCCCTTATTTTGGCTGCTGGTCCCTTATTTTCAAGGCTGCTGGTCCCTTATTTTCAAATCTGTAAGTTATGCAAAAGAGGGAAGCGATCAGAATCTCTGAAAATGAATGATTTAAGGGATGAGTATTTGACCCACTGCAATTAATTATTTGGAAAACACATGTTATTTGGTTTTAAGCATGATCCATGGGAATATTTCATACTGTTATAAATCTGGGGGGAGGGAAGCCCCCCTAAACCAAATAAATCAATGCATGTCAGTATATAGCTAATATCTGGGATATTGAAGTGGAAAGTACAGAGTGCAGCAGTTCTCCTGGGTGTAGGCTATGCAAAGTAGCCTGGCTGGAATAGCTGGATGTAAATCATCATGAAACAATAGACAATCCATATCATCTCAAGGGGAATCCCCCCAGGTCTGTGCAAAACAGAGGTTGCCAAGGTGACAGGAAGGGGTATGAGGTGGCAGGAAGGAGGCCTGGGTTTTGGGCAAAGGATTTTCTGGGAAGAAGTAGGGAAGTAGGCAGAACTCCTTGCAGGCGACTGAAGGGCAGAAGCACCTTGGGAGGCTGTGAGAGAGACAAAGGAATGGTGTGCAGGATACCTTGGACTGTAATATCGCACTGCTTTGGGGAACAAGGTCTGCTGGAGATGTAAGACTGTGAACTCCCTCCCTCTCCGTGGAAGACTCTAGGTCTCTACAGGTGCAAAATAAACCATCTATCTTAAAATGCTACAGCCTCTGCCATGTCTGGACTCTCAAAGGAAACACAACCCCCTGTGGAACCGCTGGAATCCTGCTACCACTCAGCAGGGATTGAGTTGTTATGTAACAACACAAAAGTAGGTCCCTCAGCTCCTTCTCTGTGTTTCCCACCTCTCTGGAGCAAGATTCAAATGGCCTTTCAGCATGCAAAGTTATATGGAAAGCAGAGAGGTGCGACCATACTGGAACATGTCTTAAAACACAGTATGTATTTTGATGAACCATCAGAGTGGCAGCCTTTAGGACTTCATGACTTACAATTTGTCACAGCAGTTGAGTTGCACAGCGCAGCAACGAAGCCAGTTTGTGTCCTGTTATAATGGAATAGGTTCCTTTTCTGTTCAGAAGAACCCCAGGGGAGGGCGCCATTTTGTGGTTCGCCTCAGGTGCCAAAGTGTCTTGGGCTGGCCCTGACCTGGAGACTGAATGTTCAGTTGAAATGCATGCTTCCTACTCACAACAGCACCCTCTGTCAATGTATTTCCCCCCTTTTCAGTTGGGATATCCCATTTGTCAATGCTGGTGTGTACGATCTCGCCCCAGGGCAATTGTCCCCATTGCCTTCCTCTGTTAAAATGGACCTGGTGGGCTTTAAACTGCTGTGCCTGCAGGCAGGGACCTGTGATATTTTGAATTTTTGTAGAACTCTTTGTAATTTTAGGTGCTTAATAATGCAGCTGTTCATAGGTGACACAAAATATGAAGGAAATGAAAATGAATGAATGTATGAATGGGTAAAGGGATATTATCACGTGCACACATCCCCAGTGCACATGTGAGAATCAGAGCTGAGTCATCAGCAGCTGTTAAGAAAGGAAACCAGGAGTTGTTCCCAGGGAATCAGGGCTGAAGAACATGCCAGAACGCATCAGAGACAGGAAGGCCATTGTTGCTCTGGCAATGTCTTGGCTGAGACAGGAAGTCTTTTATAGTGCTTCCTGTCTAATGGTGAGCCTGGATGGGCAATGTGATGGGATGATGAGCTGCTTGTGCGTAAAATCCTAGTCCCTCAGAGTTTGGTCAAGTCCGCAAACCTCTGCCTACGACGGAGCCCCTCCAGCATGGCTCCGTCAGTCGCTAGCAGAATCCGACAGTGGGCGCTTACGGAATCTCTTCCAACATAAAAGCTCCTTGACGGAAACACGTCTTCTGGACTCCCGGCGCGACAGTTTCCGGCGAGGAGTGGGTGTCCCTATAGGAGGTCCTGAAACCTCCCCACTGTTTTCGCTGGAAGTGTCTCTGAGCCATCCCTCCGACTCACTTTCCCTCGGAGCTCCTTCTCTCCCCCTGCTGGTTCCCTCTTCAGCTGCTAAGTCTCTCCTAACCTCTGTGAGCCCTTCCACCTCCTGTCCTTCCGATGGCAGTTCCCTGACAGGCAAGTTCCAATCCAGGGCCAGAGAATACTTCACTGCCTTGGGAGATGCCCAAAACTATAGTTCTGTGACTTACCACAAATGGCATCAGAGAATTTCATGTTCTGCTCTTGACAATGGGTGAAAGAACTGGATCGTGCCCTGTGGTCACACCCATGGCAGTTAATGTTAGTGTGAAAGAAGTCCCATGCATATCCTCATAGTCATAGCAAAATGCTAAGTGTTTGCATAACAACAACACAGCCTAAGTGTCTAGTGTTGGCTGGTCAATGGATCACTCCAAATCCTGTTCACATTTTATTTCATCATATCTGGCTGTTTAGAGCAAACACTCCTACATAATTCTAGGCAAGCTCAACATAAAGTGTCCAATTTACTGCTGATTCATCAGCAGAATGTTAGAAGCAATTCAGGAATCAGTGCGCGGAGCAAGAAATCCATTAATGAGAGAGCCTATGAGCAATTAATAATGGTTATTCTTGTTGCTTCGTCTTGCTGCCCCAATTAGCAAGTGCTTCATTTTACAAATTTCTATTTCACTTAATTAAACCCGTTCTTGGACCCAAATCTTGCTGACATACCCTTCCATTCCTAAAAATAACCACCAAGCCATCTTCTGTGCAGTTTCACCACTTTGGCCAGAATTTGAGGTCTGTGATTTATTTCATGTTTTTGAAACAGGCCCTAAGATATATGTATTGGTTTTCCCCCAACAGGCTACTTAAATGTATTAAGCATATAGCTAATACAGAATAAGGGAAACCAAGGCAGTGAACCTAAGGAAACAAAAGCAGCCATAGAAGCCCTGAAATTTTTTGAATTGAGAGTTTAAAAATGAAGTGGGAGAACTAAGACCTGATTTGTTGTCCTGTTGTCTCTCTATGTCCAGGATTCTTTGCCTAAGCACGGATCTAGCTTGGCCCAGGCCCATAGTTATGAGGGTTTGGGGAGCAAGGCCCAGTTTCTGAAGCGTGTTTAAGACTGCTGTCTGCCAGCTAGACTGAAACTGGTCGCTCAGAATCAATGGGGCTATTCCTCAGGGAGGCAGTTTCAGAGTTAGCCACTTATATATTGATGTTAGGCTAATATGAGCTTCGACTTTCATCATGCCTGTTTCTAGTCTGACCTATGCATTTGAAACGCATCTGGGAACTTGGTGAAGGGTTCCGAGGAGTTTGGATTGCACTCTTTCAAGGGGAATGAACGAGGAGGGAGGTGGGCCCAAAAAGGATCCGTAAAGGAGCTGTGCCAACGTTTTGGCTTAATATAATTTTAGTGCCGCGGGGACATAAAAACCCCCTTGAGTTCTAAAAAATTTAAGGATAGCATTTGCAGATCTTGCTCCAGTACTCCCATTTGAATTAATGTGAATTTTGTTGGTTCCTGATGCCTGGACCGCCATTCCTAAATATTTATAGTTCGAGACTTGTTCTAAATTTTGGCCTTGAAGTTTCCAGTTTCTGAGCTTTGGTTCCTTTGATGCTGCATATTGTTGCTGAACTACCATTCCTGTTGCTCCCAGCAAGCATGAACAATGGCCCCTGATGATGGGATCTGTAGTTCAGCAACATCTGAAGGGCCAAAGGTTTCTTGCCTGCAGGGCAGGGCCGGCCCAAGACATTCTACCACCTGACGCAGTCCACAAAATGGCCTCATGGAAGAAGGGGTGAGGAAGATCTCCATCAGGAACAAAGATCGGGAGCTGCAGCCCCTGTAGATCCTGTCACCTGAGGCAGTTGCCTCACTTTCCTTCATGCTACAGGACATAAATACAGACGTCTCCCAATTTATGTGCCTTCAACTCGTGCGACCACGTATGCGTACAGCAACGGAAAATAATTTTAAAAATTGATTGGAGCTGGGGGGAAAGCATGAAAAGGTAAAAACAGCCTGAAAAGAGCAGCAAAATTTCAAAAATGGCACGGCCTATCTTGAATCACAACCAAGGTACCGGTGTAGCCCCATTGTCATAGTTTCCACGTCGTCTTCCAGTGATGAGGAAGACCGAGAGCCACCATTGCCACCATTTAAGCCAGTCTGGTAAGTGCTGCTGGTTTTTTAAAAGGGTTTCCAGAGGGTTTCCAGAGGGTGTTTACAGGATTTTTAGATGGTATTCCCCGCTGTACACACGGTACCCAGGAACGTAACCCCCAGGTAAGAGGCGAGACGCCTGTATACCAAATAAACAAGTCTTTTCGTGATGGGGTTGCATCCAAACCATAACTCATTGCGTGTTCAGACCCAGAAACCTCCCCCCTAAATAAATTCACACATGACTCACATTTTTGGTTTTCGTAGAATTTAGGCCACAGCTTTACTGATTACAGAAAGTGACTGGTTGCATAGGCGCTGGTTCGACTAGCTTCCCGCCATGCAGGTAGCGCTGACCCAGGGTTCCAGCATAGGTCAGCCAAGGGTGAACACCTGGATAAGTGGAAGGCCGGGAACGGGCTAACTCCACCACCCAAATGTCCCCCTGGACTCAGGCACAGGCACAACCCCCTCTCAGGGGTTGACCAAACCATCGAGTCCCTGGATTCCTTTAACGGAATACCCTTCACATAGGGATGGCGAGAGGATTCTCCCATCCCTATCACCTGAACCAGAGTCTATCTGCAACCTTACAAGTTGTGATGATTTGCTACGCTGCAGGCGAAACCCAAATGGCAACAGCCAATCAGCCAAGTGGGGAAAATTCCTGCCATGCCCCTGTCCCAACGATAGACACACGACAGCATAGCAAGGTCAAGCGCAAAGCCCTAAAAGTAGGGAGAGGTGGGCAGGTGTTCCGAATGCACGCTCTGAAAGAGGAAGCTCTGGGTCATGTGCATGGGCATAAATAGATCCCATTGGCCAGATTGCACTCAGCTTAGAGGGACCTACCAATCGGGTGTTGTGGCTGTGCAAACATACCCACCCACAACACAGGGTGTCGGTTGTCCAGGTCTCACCGCAATACATGCCCTCTTTAAGGGAGGACCCGACGTAGTAGAGCAAAATGCTTTGCAATGCAGAAGATGCCTAGTTTAATTCCTGGCATTCTCAGGTGAAACAAGGAGAAAGGTCTCTCTCTGCCCAAGATCCTGGTGAGTTCTTGTGAGTAAGAGCAGCTGAGCAGTCAGTAAGAATGTTGGGTTAGATGGAGCAACAAACTTTGCCCTGCTTTAAGGTGGCTTTCTGCATTCTAGCCTAGCAGTGAAAGCAAGTAGGTGCAACATTTGTCTGCAAGTGAAAGAAGAGGAACTTGCAATACAGATTTCATCCCCATTATAAAGTTGGGCACTTTACTAATAAAAACATATTTTTTTTTAGCCTTGGCAAAAGCAAAATGAAAACAGACTAACTAAAAAAAATAAGATTTTAGTGGCAACCTTTGTTTTATGCTGAGACCTTTGCTATGGATAAATAATAAATCATACAAAGCAAGAGTGCATCTCTGGAGGGCTGAGCCACATAATATATTGATTCACACAATCCTGAATATACAGGAATATATATATATATATATATGCTTTCGTAGATTTTCACGGGTACAGGAATGCAGGTTTTGGTGTCCTCGGGTGTCTTCCCGTGTAAAAGTTGGGGTGTCTAGGCGACGTTTCGACGAGGTCTCACTCGTCATCTTCAGGCTGGTGCTTTCGGCTTCTTGTTACCTGTTCCAGTAACAAGAAGCCGAAAGCACCAGCCTGAAGATGACGAGTGAGACCTCGTCGAAACGTCGCCTAGACACCCCAACTTTTACACGGGAAGACACCCGAGGACACCAAAACCTGCATATATATATATATATATATATATATATATGCTTTCGTAGATTTTCACGGGTACAGGAATGCAGGTTTTGGTGTCCTCGGGTATCTTCCCGTGTAAAAGTTGGGGTGTCTAGGCGACGTTTCGACGAGGTCTCACTCGTCATCTTCAGGCTGGTGCTTTCGGCTTCTTGTTACTGGAACAGAGGTCTGTTCCAGTAACAAGAAGCCGAAAGCACCAGCCTGAAGATGACGAGTGAGACCTCGTCGAAACGTCGCCTAGACACCCCAACTTTTACACGGGAAGATACCCGAGGACACCAAAACATATATATATATATATATATATGCGCTGTTTGTCTGCATGAACCGAGTCCAGGGCTTTTTCTTCCACTAAAGTTCCACTACCACTCATTCGGCATTAATTTCTTTTCCTTGGCTTGGGTTCCAAGGATTGCGGTGAGACATTCTGTTGAAGAGCACTTCAATTAAATATTCCTTTGCATGGATGTTTACTGTAAAAGATTTGTAAGAGAAATCATCTCCTCAACCTGTGAGCTCATCCCATTTAACATTTTGACCAGTTATTATTCTTATATCTCATCCCTTTTCCAAGCAGGGTGACTTAAGACAATTCTGCAAAATTGTAGCTAGTTCCAGGGCAGCAACACACACATTTATAAGCATCATCATTGGCAGGAAGAAATCCTAGGTTTGGAGGCAGCAGGATATGCTTTTGTATAAAATCCATTCTAGGCTTCTTTGTTGCTTCTTTATAGGAATACTAGAGTGAATCCAAAGTCACTTTTTGGTACTGTATTGTTGATCATAGGATGTGTTAAGTTGTGGGTGAACATATCAGACGACACAGCGATTCTTCAAACAGCTCTTGTTTATTCACAGGCCAGGACAGAACTGAACTGAAGGGTTCGGTCAGCCTGCTTATATAGAGCTCCAGTACAATGTAACTGTAACAATTTTCTAAAACTATCCAATCACTGAACATCACTTTCGATCCCTTATTTGCATAACTATCTACAGTATCCCCCTGCTGGCCCAGGGTGAGAACTTCAGTACATAACAGGATGTAACGGATGTGTTGAGAATATGGGCTCATTTGATCTACTAATGCCATTGTTACATGGCACCCCAATTACTGAGTGGTGAGAGATTATTGCTTTACTTGTTTTATGTTGGGGATTTTTTTATTATACTGTTTATTGCTTTTAAGTTTTTCACCACTTAGATGTTTTTAAATATGAAGCCTTTTATAACTGATTTTCAGCGAAATAAATAATATCATATGAAGCAGGGTCTCTGGTGGGAATTGTGGTGAGCAGACTGTCTCGGGTGTCCATCAATATGCAGATGATACCCAGCTCTACCTCTCTTTCAAATCAGAGCCAGTGAAGGCGGTGAAGGTCCTGTGTGAGTGCCTGGAGGCGGTTGGAGGATGGATGGCGGCTAATGGGTTGAAGTTGAATCCTAACAAGACAGAAGTACTGTTTTTGGGGGACAGGGGGCGGGCTGGTGTGGAGGACTCCCTGGTCCTGAATGGGGTAAGTGTGCCCCTGAAGGACCAGGTGCGTAGCCTGGGAGTCATTTTGGACTCACAGCTGTCCATGGAGGCACAGGTCAATTCTGTATCCAGGGCAGCTGTCTACCAACTCCACCTGGTACGCAGGCTGAGACCCTACCTGCCCGCGGACTGTCTCGCCAGAGTGGTGCATGCTCTAGTTATCTCCCGCTTGGACTACTGCAATGCGCTCTACGTGGGGCTACCTTTGAAGGTGACTCGGAAACTACAGCTAATCCAGAATGCGGCAGCTAGACTGGTGACTGGGGGCGGCCGCCGAGACCACATAACACCGGTCTTGAAAGACCTACATTGGCTCCCAGTACGTTTCCGAGCACAATTCAAAGTGCTGGTGTTGACCTTTAAAGCCCTAAATGGCCTCGGCCCAGTATACCTGAAGGAACGTCTCCACCCCCATCGTTCTGCCCGGACGCTGAGGTCCAGCGCCGAGGGCCTTCTGGCGGTTCCCTCATTGCGAGAAGCAAAGCTACAGGGAACCAGGCAGAGGGCCTTTTCGGTAGTGGCGCCTGCCCTGTGGAATGCCCTCCCATCAGATGTCAAAACGATAAACAACTACCTGACATTCAGAAGACATCTTAAGGCAGCCCTGTTCAGGGAAGTTTTTAATGTATGATATTTTAGTGGGGTTTTTGGTTTCTATGGAAGCCGCCCAGAGTGGCTGGGGAAACCCAGCCAGATGGGCGGGGTACAAATAATAAATTATTATTATTATTATTATTATTATTATTATTATTATTATTATTATTATCGGGCAGGATACTGCTTAAAGCTTTATGTGTAATAACCAGCATTTCAAATTGTGCCCCAAAATGAACTGGTAAGCAATGAGGACCGAACAATATCACAGTTATATGCTGCTGACATTTTCTGACACTTCATTATCGCAGAAGCATAAGGGATGGGAATGGAACCTGTAATTGAAGAAAAGAGTCAGTGATGTGTGTAATTTCTACATTTCTCTTCCATACATTTTCAATTGCGCAAAGCTTTCAGATGAATACACAGCCGAGTAACAGAACCCCAACATTTTTCATCCATATTTTGTGCCAGCCTTTTTTGTTATAGTTGCTTTGCATAATGTTGAATATCAGATGTGTTGCTGTAGATAACTTCAGACAACCAGGGCACAATCTGTTTCCAAGCAGGCTTAGGCAGCCCAAAGCAAAGGGTTGCATCCAACTAAGTTATACTCCAAGAGGACCCACTAAAATTACTGGACCTAAGTTAGAAAACAATCCTATGCACAAGAAAGTGGTGTAAAGTTACACCAGATCCAAACTCTGTTCATCTGCCTAAGCCTGGCAGAGGGAAAACAAGCATTTAAAATAGTGTTCTGTGTGAGGTTGCCAGCTCACGTAACCAAGTCCAATGGGTTTAGAATCCAGTCCCTGCTCTGGTTTTGCCCCTGCCACACCCCTGGAGTGCTCCTTTTTAGGATTTACACTGGCCTCCTCAGCTGAGACAACATATGTTTAGATGTGCCAAAGTAAGGGACTCAGACAAGAAGGGGATCAGCCAGCTGAGCCAAAGATCTACTGCATCTTAAGCTGTTCATTCCAGTAGATCTTGCCATAGGATTGCCCGTTTAGTTCTTTCCATTATTTTCAATGAGTCTACTCTGAGTAAGATTAACATTGGATATAGCCCAAAGGGGGGGGGGTGAGTATAAAATTCTTCATTACAAAAGTAATTATTATACATACAAGCACTCCAATAATAAAACCTTGGTAAGTCAAATTTTATATAGTGCATTTCAACGTAAGCCATTTGAAATAATTTGTTGTTGTACAATATAGCCATCAATACAAATGTTTCCAGGACAATTAATAAAACTTCCTCCATACACAACTATTCATTTTCCTCCTCCAGCTTCAAAGCCTCTGGTGCATAGATATTTATGTTTTTGTGTGTGAAAAAGGGCTGTTTACAGTGGAGATTTGAAAAAGGATACTTTTTCCTTTATAAAGTTTATATGCAAGAGTCAAATCCGATTGATTTTCGTGTTTGGCTTGTCTGATGTTTTATTAGACCACTGATGTAACTAAAGACATTTGGCTTACTTTCAAATGCTTTGAATAAGGCCCACAAAGGTTTTATTGGATTTTTGTATATATGGTAACTATAATTTTCTCCTTCCACCTGACATTTCTTCTTACGGTTACAGCCACCTACTTGATGAAGCCCTTTCTGCTCACTTTGGAAAAGTTTATGGGGAGATTATTTATTAAATGGCAGCTGTATTTTTGGCCCTGGTGTGATTTTGCTGTGTATCTGTAATAGTTTTCGCATTCATCACCACAAGACTCGTAGGCTTGCCATATTTTGGAGAGCAAAAAAGAGGACTCATTTGATGACTTCTACTTTTAAGTATGGATCGCTGTGATGACTCTCCTTTTACATGCCCATGAAGAAGAGGATATGTTCTGGAAAAAGAAGACATATGGCAACTCTATAAGGAGATCAGAGTTCGGTAACGGTCTTAACATATGTGTCCAACAAAGGGCACCCAAACAAAACTTGCTTTCATGCTGAAGATTACCAATTTACTTAAGTACATTGAATGTGCAAATCACTTGGGGAATCTTTCGTCCCAGCCCAAAATTATCCTGCAAAGATGGTCTATATCTCTATCTTTGCACGTGCATCTCATTCAGATTTTGTTGTTGTTTAGTCGATTAGTCGTGTCCGACTCTTCGTGACCCCATGGACCAGAGCACGCCAGGCACTCCTGTCTTCCACTGCCTCCCACAGTTTGGTCAAACTCATGCTGGTAGCTTCGAGAACAGTGTCCAACCATCTCGTCCTCTGTCGTCCCCTTCTTCTTGTGCCCTCCATCTTTCCCAACATCAGGGTCTTTTCCAGGGAGTCTTCTCTGCTCATGAGGTGGCCAAAGTATTGGAGCCTCAGCTTCATGATCTGTCCTTCCAGTGAGCACTCAGGGCTGATTTCCTTAAGAATGGATCGGTTTCATCTTCTTGCAGTCCATGGGACTCTCAAGAGTCTCCTTCAGCACCATAATTCAAAAGCATCAATTCTTCGGTGATCAGCCTTCTTTATGGTCCAGCTCTCACTTCCATACATCACTACTGGGAAAACCATAGCTTTTACTATACGGACCTTTGTTGGCAAGGTGATGTCTCTGCTTTTTAAGATGCTGTCTAGGTTTGTCATTGCTTTTCTCCCAAGAAGCAGGCGTCTTTTAATTTCGTGTCACCATCTGCAGTGTTCATGGATCCCAAGAAAGTAAAATCTCTCACTGCCTCCATTTCTTCCCCTTCTATTTGCCAGGAAATAATAAGATAACCATTCATTCAGATAAGCGAGCTTAATGTGTGGCAACCACCGGCATTCTTGTAACCTGCATCTCATTCCTCTTCAAAGCTACCCTGTGAGGTACATGCATGTTGCACTAAGAAGCAATTCCTACCCTCAGGAGTTTATTTTGTAAGATCACAGGGAATTGCTGCTGGGAAACAAGACCTGCATATCACTTGATCCACCAGCTCTTCCCGGCGTGGAGTTGAATTTTAATTAGTTGGAATGCCACACAGAGTGCTGGGCCTTGAGTTCCTGCATATAAATGTTATTTATTTTAAAAAAGCTTGATTTTTCTTGAATGCAGATTGTAGCCGAATAGCTGCACATATAAAATTTGAATATAGATCTGTCACTGGCAGAGTCATATTCTGTCTTGTATCACCATCTAGTCACACAGCACCTAGTTTTTACAAAGCTAAGATGCTGGCTCTGCCCTAAGGCTAACACTCAGAAGCAGGCTATACCAGTGATTCTCAAACTTTTTTTTATCTGGGCCACACTTTCAGAATATAAATTTGCTTGTGCCACGCTGAATTTTTCACTGATAAGAAATACATTGGAAAACACAACTAGGATGGTCCTCAGGATTGTCCCTGATGCTCTCATTTTGAAAAGGTATCTATCCATGCTCTGCAAATAAAAAAATGGTATATACCATACCATACAGCACTGAAATGTTTTAATGTTTCTTTGATTGTCCTTAAATCTTTCCGCCACACTTGCCATCCTCTCTTGCCACAGTAGTGTGCTGTGTTGCACCCTTGGAGAACCACTGAGCTATATCATTTCCTGCTGTACAGTTGTTGTAAGTCGAACGGAATCCGTTCCGGAAGTCCATTCGGCTTCCAAAACGTTCTGAAACCAAGGCACAGCTTCCGATTGGCTGCAGGAACTTCCTGCAGCCAATCGGAAGCCGCAGAAGCCGCGTCGGACGTTCGGTTTCCAAAGAACATTCACAAACCATAACGTTCACTTCTGGGTTTGTGGCATTCGGGAGCCACAACGTTCGAGTCGCAAGGCGTTCATCAACCAAGGTACAACTGTACTAGAATCAGTTACAGAGGGGATGGTGAACTTTTTGCCTTTGGATGTGGCCATTCATCATTCTATGTTGCCTGGGGCTGATGGGAATTGGAGTCGAACAACCTCTGGAAGGCCGCCACATGTTCCCCTTCTCTGAGTTACAGCTATCCATGACTCCACTTGCCCAATTTTAAAGCTGTGCTGGTTTTAATATTTTCCTTTCATACATAAGCGAAGAATAAATTACTGTTTTCTTACAAAAATGACACCTCTTCATGCAAAACAGAAAATGTCACACAATAAGCACTGTCAAGTTATCATGCAAGGAATCTTGGGAGTATCTTTGAAGCATTTAGAGAGTTTCTCCTACATATTCTGCTTTGTTTTCCCAGCCTCCTGATCTCTTGTATTTTCTCTTAATGGTCTCCTATAAATACAAATCATCTGATATAAGGCCTTGAGATCGCATCAGATCGCATTGTGCTTGTTCTGACAGCTTGCAATAAATGAAAGATTTTTTTTTAATGACTTTCTTCAGAGCGAGAACATGTGTTTTTTCCAGAAAAGGACCCAAGGTCAATGTGCTAGTAAAATGCAGGACAGCCCCTTGTCTAACATCCGCCATTCATTTAAACCACATTTATCCATTTATAGTGCCTGAGACCCTGAAGAACCACTGCCAGCCAGAGTAGACAATGCTGGCTGGCTGGGCAAACACTTGGCCTGATACAAGGCAGCTTCCTCCAACACAGGGGGAAAGAACCACATGGAGTCAGAGGAGATGGAATCCCCATTCAACACTAACTCCATTGCCACCTTTTGAGCCACTTAGAATTAATGTGCAAGTTCATGCAACTTAAATACTAAAGAGCAGATGAGTTAGCAGAGAATATTTCAGCCGGTGTCAGTCGGAACCTTAAGAGCAGTGAAGGGCTCAGCTACAGGGCTGTATCAATTTAATTACCATTCATCTAAGGCTTTTATCACCCCATGCTTTCCAGACTAATTTTCATTCACATCGGCAACCAAGCCGAGAGGAAGAACGATTGAAAACCCAAAGCTGAACATTCACATATCGTCGTATCTTTGTTGAATGTGTGCTTCTTCTTTACTTTTTTTTAAGATACCCACTGACGGAATAGTTGTGATCTTTGTGGCACCAAAGCTTAAAAATAGGTTTAGGATGTATAAAGCATTCATGGAAGGCATGTAAATTAGAGGATTTATCCCTGCAATATAACTATTTGTATATTGTAGGGAAGGCGCTTTGGAGGAATATAATGGGCTGTGGCGCCATCAACAAAATTTCGTGATCGATTTGGGCCTGGCATACACAACAGACTTCTACCTCTGCTATCTCTGTAGCACAGCTGGGCAACCTCTGGCCTGGAGGCTGTGACCTCACTTTTTAGCAGCCCCTGCCGATGCCTTCAGAAGCTGCCCCATTGTTCCACACTATCACGATTCTTTCCTTCCTGATCGCTTCCTTTTTCTTTCCCCCTAGAGCTAAAAAGTGTTTTCTCCCGTCCTTTCCTTCCAAGCAGTATCAGAATAATTGGAAGAGATTTTGTGTGTGTGTGTACCACCAGCCAGGGATGAAGCAGAGGCTCCAATACTTTGGCCACCTCCTGAGAAGAGAAGACTCCCTGGAAAAGACCCTGATGTTGGGAAAGATGGAGGGCACAAGGAGAAGGGGACGACAGAGGACGAGATGGTTGGATAATGTTCTCAAAGCTACCAGCATGAGTTTGACCAACTGCGGGAGGCAGTGGAAGACAGGAGTGCCTGGTGTGCTCTGGCCCATCGGGTCATGAAGAGTCGGACACGACTAAACGACTAAACAACAACAACCACCAGCCAGAAGCAGATCTCTGGGTGGGGGCTAGGCTAACCTCCCAAGGTCTTCTTTATATTGGTGACGTGTATTCCACCACTCAAGACAGCATATCCAGATGATTAAATCACATCCAATGCACATCCAACACACATGGCCTCCCATAAAGAATCCTGGGAAATGAAGTTTGTTAAATGTGCTGGAATTATAGCTCTATGCTACAGTTTCTGGGGTTATTTGAGGGAAGCAATGTGCTTTAA
Organism: Podarcis muralis; assembly: GCF_964188315.1. Lineage (NCBI taxonomy): Eukaryota > Metazoa > Chordata > Lepidosauria > Squamata > Lacertidae > Podarcis > Podarcis muralis. The sequence continues at coordinate 10,614,576 of NC_135660.1, read as the reverse complement.
GGGGCATTGGTGGCACTGTGGGTTAAACCACAGAGCCTAGGACTTGCCGATCAGAAGGTCGGCGGTTCGAATCCCTGCAACGGGGTGAGCTCCCGTTGCTCAGTCCCTGCTCCTGCCAACCTAGCAGTTTGAAAGCATGTCAAAGTGCAAGTAGATAAATAGGTACCACTCCAGCGGGAAGGTAAATGGCATTTCCATGCGCTGCTCTGGTTCGCCAGAAGCGGCTTAGTCATGCTGGCTACATGACCCGGAAGCTCTATGTTGGCTCCCTCGGCCAATAAAGCGAGATGAGCGCCACGACCCCAGAGTCGGTCACGACTGGACCTAATGGTCAGGGGTCCCTTTACCTTTACCTTTTAATGTGCTTTAAATGTGAATTCAGTGTGCTTTAAATGTACGTTGGGTGTGGATATGGTCTGAAGGAACAGTTGATTGCTGCTTCATGTATGGCAGAGAGAAGGGCATTCTATAGTACAGGGGCCACAGAAAAAATTGCCCGTTTTGGGAGTCACCGCCCAATGATAATCTGTAGGGCATGAGGCATGTCAAAATTTTCCAGATATTCTAAATGATTTTATAGGTCTGTGCAGGAGTAGACAGTCTTTCAGGTTACTATGTCCTAATCTCCTTTTGCCATTAGAGATCCCTAATGGTGTCTCCATCCCCACCTTTCAGCTCTAAGGGCCTTCTGGTGGCTCCCTCCCTGTGAGGAGTGAGGTTACAGGGAACCAGGCAGAGGGCCTTCTCAGTAGTGGCACTCGCCCTGTGGATGTCAGATGTCAAGGAAGCAAACAACTATCTGACTTTTAGAAGGCATCTGAAGGCAGCCCTGTTTAGGGAAGTTTTTAAGGTTTGGTGTTTTGTTGTGAGCTGCCCAGAGTGGCTGGGGAGGCCCGGCCAGATGGGAAGGGTATAAGTAATAAATTATTATTATTATTATTATTATTATTATTATTATTATTATTATTATTGTGGTGGTGGCCCAAAGGGCCACAATAAATGTGATAATATGAACCCCTATAAATCCTTGAGTGTGCTTCTTATAGAGAAGTTAGGGTAAGAGCCAGTGTGGTGTAGTGGTTAAGAGCGGTAGTCACGTAATCTGGGTAACCGGGTTCGCGTCTCCGCTCCTCCACATGCAGCTGCTGGGTGACCTTGGGCCAGTCACATTTCTTTGAAGTCTCTCAGCCCCACTCACCTCACAGAGTGTTTGTTGTGGGGGAGGAAGGGAAAGGAGATTGTTAGCCGCTTTGAGACTCCCGAAGGGGAGTGAAAGGCGGGATATCAAATCCAAACTCTTCTTCTTCTTCTTCTGTTGCTTTATGAAACTGATGGTTTTGCAACTTGCCGCCCCGCATTGGGGCAGAAGTACAGCTAATATGTGAATCACAAAGATACAGCTCATAAGCTAGAACATAAGTTGATACATGGTCAAATGGCTATGCGTAACACAGGTTGCCAACATGCATACTAACACAATGTAACAGAAATTAGTATTTTAACAGAGCGGTGGGAATCAGAGCTGAATCAGCAGAAATTGCTAACGCTTATTGCGCATGTGTATTAAACATGAAATGAGGTAATGATGTACATGGTTGGTGAAAATTGAAATCCTTGGTTTGAAATGTTATAAATACCACCGCCCGGACCCTTGGGCGGGGTTGCAGTTTTGCAAAGCAATTCGACTGTAAACTATTGCCTTGCAACAAACAACAATGGACTCCTTACTCCTCTTGTCTCTGAGTTTTATTGGCGTAAACTCAGATGATAGGCCATTTTTGGCTTGCAACATTATTATTGGCTGGGCCTTTTCACTTACGACACCCAGGATTGACAGGCAGTTCAGCATGCTGCCAGAATATTTTTTTAAATGCTGCAAAGATGATAATAATAATAATAATAATAATAATAATAATAATAATAATAATAATAATAATAATTTATTATTTCATCAGATATAAATGCACTTTTATTCAGGAAGCCACACCGCATCCCCATCCTTCCTCTTAGCTTTCTTTCTGGCAGACGATGCTGCCCTGTGTTTCTTTCCCATGAAAAGGCTACCTGGCAGCTCGGAATTCTACGATCTTTCTGGAGCAAGGTGTGTGTGCTGCTCCCAAGCCAAGACCCAAGGCAAGAGTGGCTAGTGGTTAGTGGCGGGTTGCAGTGGCCCTGCTCCCAGGCTCACAATCTAAGCAAGACACAAGAGGAAGAGAGCATGGCCACTCTAGCTCACCATTGCAGAAAAATATATGTAAATGCTGTGTTGTTGTTGTTTAGTCGTTTAGTCGTATCCGACTCTTTGTGACCCCATGGACCAGAGCGTGCAAGGCACTCCTGTCTTCCACGGCCTCCCGCAGTTTGGTCAAACTCATGCTGGTAGCTTCGAGAACACTGTCCAACCACTCGTCCTCTGTTGTCCCCTTCTCCTTGTGCCCTCCATCTTTCCCAGCATCAGGGTCTTTTCCAGGGAGTCTTCTCTTCTCATGAGGTGGCCAAAGTATTGGAGCCTCAGCTTCAGGATTTGTCCTTCCAGTGAGCACTCAGGGCTGATTTCCTTCAGAAGGGATACATTTGATCTTCTTGCAGTCCATATGGAAATGCTGTGGACAAACCTGCAAATGTACCAGCTGTTCTATTTAAAGACTCGGGGGCTGGGGAGGGGCACAACCTGATAAGGCAAGTTTGGTCACCCGTTCTGCATTACTAAAATAATTGCTTGAACTTCCAACATAAGGTGACTAAAACGAGGACAAAAATTGACTTAGATGAAGCAGTGCTACTCCGGGTTTGGTGGAACGAATCTGGAACACCTCTAATTGCTATAAATAGCCTATATGTCTGACACATTTCAACATTTTATGGCCAAAGGATCACCACAGCATTAGGCAAAAAAATCCCTGTTGCTGGAAATTGCAAATAATTAGGCTTATTTTCCCTAGAAACCACTAGCAGAATAGATTTGAGAGCCACGCTAGCAGATCTTGCTTTGGCACTTGCTATTGGCTAGATCTGCAGAGACCAAAAGGAAGTATAGGAGCCTTTTTGCTGCCACCTGCTGGAAGGAATATATAGTATTTGCTACTTTCACCTGTTGGCTGAAATGTTTGCAATGCACCCAATTTGGTGCCGCCGCCTACTGGAACAGTCTGTGTTGCAATACTCTCAAATTTTGCCTCTTTGCCTCACTGGCTTGCATCCTTGAATTAAAGGTAACGGTAAAGGGATCCCTGACCATTAGGTCCAGTCGTGACCGACTCTGGGGTTGAGGCGCTCATCTCGCTTTATTGGCCGAGGGAGCCGGCATACAGCTTCCGGGTCATGTGGCCAGCATGACTAAGCCGCTTCTGACAAACCAGAGCAGCGCATGGAAACACCGTTTACCTTCCTGCCGGAGCGGTACCTATTTATCTACTTGCACTTTGATGTGCTTTTGAACTGCTAGGTGGGCAGGAGCAGGGACCGAGCAATGGGAGCTCACCCCGTTGTGGGGATTTGAACCGCCGACCTTCTGATCGGCAAGTCCTAGGCTCTGTGGTTTAACCCACAGCGCCACCCGTGTCCTTGAATTAGCTGTGAGTAATTCACAGCTGTGAGTAAGGCAAAAGAGCGTAGACTTCCACAAGCACATCTAGACCTAGGGAGGAGGCAGGTAGCTTTGAACTAGGGTATCAGTTTGTGGCTTTGTCTATGATACTAGGTGATGTTGCTGTCATTTGATAAATAGTATTTATCGTATTTTGGGAAGGGAAGGGAGAAGATTGGGATCCCAGCTTTTCCAGGGTGGGGACTTGATCCAGTACTGAATATAAAAAAGGTAAAGGACCCCTGACAGTTAAGTCCAGTCGCAGACGACTCTGGGATTGCGCCGCTCATCTCGCTTCACAGGCCGAGGGAGATGGCGTTTGTCCACAGACAGTTTTTTCAGGTTATGTGGCCAGCATGACTAAGCCGCTTCTGGTGAAACCAGAGCAGCGCACAGAAACGCCGGTTACCTTCCCGCCGGAGCGGTACCTATTTATCAACTTGCACTTTTTTTTGGCGTGCTTTTGTACTGCTAGGTTGGCAGGAGCAGGGACCAAACAACGGGAGCTCACCCCGTTGTGGGGATTCAAACCGCTAACCTTCTGATCGGCAAACACAAGAGGCTCAGTGGTTTAGAACACAGCGCCACCTGCGTCCCTAGTACAGTCATACCTCGGGTTACAGATGCTTCAGGTTGTGCATCTTCGGATTGTGCACTGCGCCGAACCCAGAAGTACCGGAACGGGTTACCTCCAGGTTTCAGCGCTCGAGCATGCACAGAAATGCTAAATCGTGCTATGCGCATGTGCAGAAGCATTGACTCGCAACCCACGCGTGCACAGACGCGGCGCTGCGGGTTGCGAACATTGTGGGTTGCGAACGTGCCTCCCGCATGGAGCACGTTCGCAACCCGAGCGTCCACTGTACTGAATATAAATGTTGCTTAATTAAATAAAAGAGGAAAGGCCAGAGGAGCTTACAATCGAAACTTCAGCATGAGGAAGACCTTCCTTGGGTTGTATTCAACAACGTGCTAGGGAGATTGTTCCATCAGTGCTACAATTTCTGCTTGCCCAATGGCGTGATCTCTTCTCTCCTTCCCCCATGCTCTGTTCTGAGGCTTCCCCAACCCTCCAAAGGAGATGAGAGGTATGGGGTGGGAGGAGAGGAAGGAAAGGCCTATTGCAGGCTTCCTCAAACTCGGCCCTCCAGATGTTTTTGGCCTACAACTCCCATGATCCCTAGCTAGCAGGACCAGTGGTCAGGGATGATGGGAATTGTAGTCTCAAAACATCTGGAGGGCCGAGGTTGAGAAAGCCTGCATTAGTGGGAATGCACAAGTATTTCCTTGAATATGGTGCTTTGTCTCAGAGTCAAAAATTAATCATTCACTGTAGCTAAATGCTTGGGATTTCAGACATTTGAGTTTAGGCTGTAAAAAAAAAACCCAAAGCCTTTTTTTTTTAGGATGCTTCCAGTTGGGTGTTTATTGTAGTTCAGTGGTCCTCATGCTTTTAAAAATTGTGGCTTTCCCCCCACAGCATCTGCATTTCATTGGCATAAAAATGCCAACCTTTATCCCCTTTCCCACCATATAATCTGGATTTCCTCTTTCTGGGAGAAATCTGATAAAGAAACACACATACACCATGTGATCTCTCATCGACCTGTTTGCAGATGAAGCCTCTGTCTGGAAGCAACCTTCAACACATTTGGGAATCTTACCAAGCTACTAAAAGGTTTATGAGTGCTCTTAACACAGAATAAGACAACTGAATGTTGGTTCCATTATGCATGAAAATAACTTCAAAAGTAGACTTGCCATAGTTCAGGAAAATTCTTGGCATGTCGTGGTGTTTCGGTGTAAAAATGGCTAAATTGGCAAAACGTCAGGGAAAACCTGGATGTATGGCAACATGATGGAAAAAGCAGCAGAAATATGGCAATCCGATTCAAAAGACACAATTTGGAAGGCAGGGAGAGGCCAATGAATATGCATGGAATTTGCTTGTTCTATTGGTTTGCTGTCAGGTATTAGCTATCGAAAGGAAGCTGTTTCAAAAGTTCTTGTGGGCAACTCCAGAAAAGATTGAAGCAATCTGCTGATTTGAAAAGCTCTGGTTAAAAATGCAGCCAAAAATCAAATTCAGAAAGATATAGATTTGATTAATTCTAACACAGATTGCAAAAAAGCTTTACAGTCCGTCATCCAACGTGTTAAATATGACCTGGCGGATATGATAAAAGCATGTGCGGATGTTGGAAGCCAGAGTCATGCGATGTCCTTGCTCGCTGGCGCCATCCAAGCTGGCAACAAGCCAACAGGCAATTGCTTCAACTGCAAGCGCCCAGGACATTTTGCTAAAGAATGCAGAGCACCTGGCGGTGGGGCGCACAGGAATGGTGATGCCAATAAGGCTAAACCTTCCAAAAAATGCCCAAAATGCGGTAAAGGCTATCATTGGGCAAATCAGTGCAGGAGTTCGGGAAACTCCTTAGGGGCCCCACTCCCGGGCCAGGACAAATAGGGAGCCCCCCCCCCCGCCGTTAGTCTCCACTATTAAAACCATCTCAAAGGATACACGCTCTGATTTTACCATCGACTTAATTAATCAGGAAACCAAAGACACTGTTTTACCTGGTGAAATCGTGCTCATGCCTTCCCAATTGAAAGCCCCCCTACCTCCTAAAGTCGCAGGTTTAATTTTACCCAAATTTTCTGCGGCAAAAGAAGGAATCCAGGTTATTCCTGGCGTTCTGGATCCTGACTATGTGGGCACAATAATGGTTCAGTTTTGGAGCCATATGCCCATGCAGTTAAAAAAGGGTGAGTCTTGGGCGCATTTGGTGGTGCTCCCTTCTCATCCTACTGCTTCCATTATGGATATTAATTTGCACGAGCTTTCTTTTTTCCCTCCACAGCTTTTAACTGTAGTCCAGAGGATTGGTGAGAAGAAACTTCTTCGTAAGTATAGAATCAATGGTATTGTGTTGGAAGGCTTGATTGACACGGGCGCAGACATTTCTGTAATTTCCAGTGATTGCTGGGACCCCACGTGGCCCCTTGAGTCTGCTCCTGCAGTTTGGGGTGTGGGCGGCCCCCAAACCTCTTCCAAAAGCGTACAGTGGCTGCCTGTTTCTCTGCCTGATAGCTCTGAAACCATTGCATACATCCAACCCTGTGTGCTGAAAATCCACCTCAATCTGTGGGGACGAGATTTATTGCAACAATTACAAGCTACCATTCAATTTAATGAGTAAGCTTGCACTTCCCCTCAACTGGAAATCTTCTGGTCGTGTCCTGGCTATACGTTTAATTACATTCCAGCATACATCAGCCATGGCACACCTTGCTGTTTAAGCCGTTTGTCCATCATTTTACCCAAGAAGCATCATTTATCCCGCTCTCGATATCGCCGCTCTGAAAAATTTACTAACGATTGTGATGCTTTTGTTTCTTTTCTCAGTAGGTCTGAATATATCTTTTTAGCTGTTTCTCTCTTAGGAGTCCCTGGATTGGCTGTACGGAATCGTATGAACGTTAATTCTTTAGCTTGTTCTGCAGAAAAAGCCCTGAATTTTACTTCAGAAGCTCTTCACCTTTTGAATAAAGAACAGAGTGGACTACATAATGGACTTTTACAAAATTGTGCTATAGATTATTTGCTGATGCCTCATCATTATGGCTGTGAACAAGTGGACAACATGTGCTGTTTTAATATTACTGATAATTCCAAAGCCATCCAAAAGCAGATCTCTCATTTACAAAATCTTACACACCACATTAAACAAGACGTTGGATTTTCTGGCCTCTGGGGTTCTTTCACCCAGTGTCTTACTGCTTGGCTACCTAATCTTACTTGGCTTCGTAATCTCTTTCAATATGCCCTTGTCATTATATGCATCTTAATTTTGTTATGTTGCTTCCTCCAATGCGTTCCTGGCCTCATAAGTCTTTTCTCTCGGCTTCTCTCTCCCCCTCAACCACCTAATAAACTCCTTGCTGCCTACTTTGCGAAATGGCAACACCAACAGTAAACCTAAGGTGAGATGTGGACGGGCTTATTTTGGGCATGCGCTGGCAAACCACGTATCCCGAAATATTTTTGTCCCATTGACCCTGGCGAACTTATTTTGGGCATTTGTTGGCACACCACTAATCCTGAAATATTTTTGCTTTATTTACCCAGAATGCCTCACAAACAAGAAAAGAAAGGGGGAGATAAAGGGAAGTTTTCCTTCTGCCCATACCTGCTGCATTTTGGGGAAGCCTTGCACCTCTTTTTCTTGCATTCTGGAAAGTCTCACTTACAATCTGCTTCTGCACAAACTGTACAAAACTGTTCCAAACACCAGGACATTCTTTTCCTTGCTCAGTCCACCCTAAGTTCATGATGACTTGTTCTTTATGCCTAGCTGACCACATCTACAGAACTTGATTGTTATATTGTTTCGTGCCATATTAATCTCTAGTTACAATTTAATTAGGAGGCTTCATGCCTGTCTAGTTCTAGCTTCGATTCCCAGCCTTTAATCCATCGATAATAAATGATCACACGTAATCCCCACCTCTCACATGTAATTCCCGCCTTATGCTTATGTATCAACCAATCAGTGACAAGCACACCTGTGCCAATGTTTGTAATATTCAATAAAAGAGGCTCCCAGGGTCCGCCCTGACCAGACGCCTCATGTTACACCTGCCTCTCTCGTCTCCTGTGATTTTTCATTCCTACAATGGTGCACTAGGAGAAGTCGGCACAAGGACTTCCACTAGTGCAAAGGGGCTTTCCCAGCCTCTCCTCCCCCAGCACCCCCAGACACACGCCTCCCCTCAAATCCAATCTGGACAGCCAGGAGAACCTGCAAAACATAACTGGGGAGGAAGATAGCATGAATCATTCTGTCTGGCAAGGATTGTGGTAACAGAACAATCCAAATAATGCAATGTTGAATTCCTCCCATAATTTTATTTATGCCATTTTTGCATTCAGCCCCCACTCCCTCTCTTGGGGTACCATGTGCCCTAGCTAGAGATTCTATGTTATTAGAAATCCAGTGGGCCCTGGAGTCACAGCCCCTTAAACAATTGTTTTGTGTGCCTTATGCACACAAATATGACAAATATGACAATAAATCTTCCTCCTGTGAAGGGATGGGCACATCTATCAATGTTGGTTTCTCCAAGTTTCTCATTTTTCCAATTTTAAGTTCTCCACATTTCCACATCAGTTTGCAATTTTTTAAAAAATAATCCTCATAAAAATTGTCAACAGCATCTTAGTGTGATTTTCTCCTTAGGTGCACATTTTTTGTAGGCAACGCTTTTTGCATGTTATGTTCACAAATATGTGGTTTTCTTTTTACACTTTACCCAAATATGTGCATTTTTGTACACATTACTTGGCAGGAGAACTGCACTACAAAATTCGCAGAAGGGCACATTTCCAAGGATGGATGTGTTTGTGTTTTATTTCAGAAAGTGTAGATTTGGAAGATTTGCCTTTAAATGTGAACTGAATTGAATTTTGTTTCGGCAAATAGATTCATGTTATACTGGAGATGATTCTGTACTCCTGAACTCAGGATCTTCCGAGATGGTCTGTTTTGTACCCCACCTACAGCCCTGAAAGCTAAAGCTTTATGAACCTATATTTTCTCCTACCAACGTGGCATTGAATCGTGAAAATGGCTCAGAATGAAGACCAGCACTTAGAAACCCAACCCTAATCCTCCCTTGAGTGTAGTATTCTACAGAATTGCACACAAATTTATTTATTTATGCTTTTTATTTTTAAAGAACTTGCCATTTGCTTTTCTGATGTTTCAGGAGAACGTTTCTTTTCTCCCAGGGCTTGGCATGAAGTAATTAAGAAATAATGATCATACTGTGAAAAGTCTATCTACACATACAAAAATTGATTGCTGCTGGGGGGGGTGTTACCCTCTAATGTCAACAAGAAACTGAGTTAAAAACAGAACCAGGCATCAGTATAAATGTATGAGCAAAGGGTAACCCAGATACAGTAGATCCACATGTGTGCTTAAAAGAGAAAGAAAGCAGTAGCTGCTACTGATATAGTTTTTGTTTTTAAAAAAATCCCTTTAACTTTCCCTGATTCATCCAAACACAGTGAAATGGGGCTTAAACAGTTGCATAAGTAAAACCCCAACTACATGCTTCTTCACTTTTATCTTGCACGTTTTAGTGAAATTTCCTTTCCCTTTCTTTACTGTAAAAAAGTATGATTTGTTTTGGAAGCGGATTAGTTGCCCAGAAGTGCCAAATCGGCTCCAATTGCACAACCTGAATTGGGGGGCCATCTGTTTGAATCCCTCCCACAAAACAGCAACAGTTCACACACCAGAGATGAGGCACCTGCAGGCCTCCAGGTGTTGGGCTCCAATTCCCATCACCCCCATCCAGCATGACCAGCGGCCGTTCATGATGGGATTTGTAGTCTAGCAACATCTGCTGCTCCACAGATTCCCTATCTCTGCTGTGCACAAGCCATACAAGTGAAGAAGGAATTTTGTAGAGTCCATACCGTTGCCAACTTGCATGTTGAGGACTGCACTTTTTCCCTGAATGGGCACTATACCCATGTGTGGAGAAATGCCCATACAATATGACAGAGCTCTGTTATTTCCTCTGCACACACATGTACATGAAGGAGAATAGGAAGTCTGTGCATATGTATAATATCCTTCACAATTTCTCCCTCCCTTCTGTCAGAGCTAAGAGCCTATGCATGCTGCAGGGTGGGGCAGGAGGGGGACAGGAAAAATTGTCCCAATGTACCCCATTGGGGTTATTCTTATGGGGTCCTACCCTGCGTGGCTGCTGTTACGGTTTCCCGAGAAAACACTATTTTGAGGTGCACATGAGTCTCCCTACATATTTCACTTTTTATTCAAATTGATTCCAACAATCCTAAAAACAAAATTTACACATTCAACATCCTGCCCCCAAGAATAATTTAAAAAAATAATAATTTAAAAAAACTAAATTTTGTTAAAAAAACTAAACTGCAAAAGCAAAAAAAGAAGCGAAAGAGAAGCTAAAGAGTTTATCATTAAAAGCTTCCTCCATCTGCCCAGTCAACCATCAGCCTCCTCAGTTCCTTTTTTGGCACACAAGCCGAGAGGCCCGGTGGGCAGAAGAGCTGCAGGGATTAATTAGCTGGTGTTTTCATTAATAATTAGTTCAAAAGTACACTGCAAAGGAGTGTAATTATTCCTTAGTGGATAGAGGGGTTTTTTTAAAGGTAATGTTAAGAAAAATCAGGAGGGGAAACGTTCAGATGCTGTTGAGTTTCTTCTTCCCTCTCTCCCTTTTCTTAGGAACATAAAAAGCTGCACTATAACACTGGACTATCTAGCACACTGTTGTCTAATCCTGGGGTGCCCTTCAGAGGTCGTCGTACAACAACCTCCACCAGCTTCTAGGTAGCATAGCCAATCGTCAGGGATGTGGGGAGCAACATCTGGTGAGGGCACCATGTTGGCTTCTTCTTCTTCTCTGGCGATCACTCGTAGCTGAGTAAGATTGTCTTCCATAAACACGGTTTTAACAATGAGTCCGTAAGTGACTGTGGAGGCCAATTCTGGATCCACGCGTCCTTCCACAGTGGAGACATTGGTTCCCCGGCGGGAGTTGATCATGGTGTGGATTTGCCAAGAGTGCCTTCCTCTTAGCACGTTTCTCCCTTGCGTCCTGAGTTCGAGTGTCTTCAAAGCCCATGACGCCTTTGGTAAAGGCTGTTCTCCAACTGGAGCGCTCGAAGGCCAGTGTTTCCCAGTTGTCGGTGTTTATACTACATTTTTTTAGATTTGCCTTGAGACAGTCTTTAAACCTCTTTTGTTGACCACCAGCATTACGCTTTCCATTTTTAAGTTCGGAATAGAGTAGTTGCTTTGGAAGACGATCATCAGGCATCCACACAACATGACCAGTCCAACGAAGTTGATGTTGAAGAATCATTGAATCAGTGGGGAAACTCCCCACTGGGGGAGAAATCATATATCAAACAGATGGAAAGCTCTTCAATCTGAGCAGGCTGAAAGCAAAGAGTAAGGTCACCGTAACTTCCGTCATAGAGCTTCAGTATGCTGATGACAACGTAGTGAGAGGATGACCTCCAAACCATCCTAAATATATTCGCAGAAGCTTATGAAAAGCTTGGCTTGTTGCTCGCTCAACATCCAAAAAACCAAAGTGCTGTACCAACAAGTACAAAATAACCCCTCTGCAATACCACAAATCCAACTCAGTGGTGTAACGTTGGAAAATGTCAATCACTTCTCCTACCTAGGCAGTTATCTTTACCACGTTGGCTACCCTGGGACTGACTGGCAGCTGCTCTGAAATCACAGGTGGGGAGTATGCTGTTGCAATCTGGAGCTACTTGCAGGCTTCCCATAGGCATCTTGTTGGCCACTGTGAGAACAGAATGCCGCACTAGATGGGACGCTGGCTTAATCCAGCAGGTTCTTCTTCCATTCTTAGCTCCTGAAGTACGAAGAAGCCATAAATTATGAGCGACTGACAACCCTACAGTGCTAAAGCAGCAGCGAGAGGAGCAAGGAAGATGTTGTAACACAAAACAATTCCAGCTGCTGGAGACTGATTCCTACAAATCCCAGAGGATGTGATTGTTGTCAATTTCTCCGTTGAAAATGTGCAATTTGTGTTTATCCTGGAGGTTTGCCATGCAGTTGGCATTAATCACTATGATGTGTCATGTGGATAAACTGTGCGACAGCACAGTGCACCGAGGGGGAAATTTTTGAACTGCTTATGCTGTATATTTTCCTCATCATAGAAAGCCACAATTGATTCCATAATGGTTTCCCTTTCTCCCGCTGAAACTGCCTGCAGAATTAAGTGGCTGCAAACTCCTGTCTCAAGGAAATATGGATCAAGGATTCTAGGAAAGAAGGTATGTTTCTCGGCCCAATGGATTGTCCTTTCCTTGCCTCCACTGTGCATTCTTTAGGAGTTAACTGTGTGGAGGGGAGGATGCAATCATATTTAGCTTTTCAAAGAATAAGATTGCTGTGTCATTCTGTTGATGCCTCTACTTTCCCTTGCTCTAAGTAGCAGCATGTGTTCTGGAGCAGCTGCTAAACAGGAAACATGACAGTCAAGCCTAGCAGCTGTACTCTCTCCCCCACGACTTCTGGAATAGGAGAGTTATAGCAGACATCAGGCCACAACAGGAAATCAACTGATGCCAGGGAAGTGTGCTTGCAGCAAAGTTTCCCTTGCTTCGTTAAAATTGCCCCTGCTTAAAGGTTTTGAAGAAAAGCAATGACAAACCTAGACAGCATCTTAAAAAGCAGAGACATCACCTTGCCAACAAAGGTCCGTATAGTAAAAGCTATGGTTTTCCCAGTAGTGATGTATGGAAGTGAGAGCTGGACCATCAAGAAGGCTGATCGCCGAAGAATTGATGCTTTTGAATTCTGGTGCTGGAGGAGACTCTTGAGAGCCCCATGGACTGCAAGAAGATCAAACCTATCCATTCTGAAGGAAATCAGCCCTGAGTGCTCACTGGAAGGACAGATCCTGAAGCTGAGGCTCCAAGACTTTGGCTACCTCATGAGAAGAGAAGACTCCCTGGAAAAGACCCTGATGTTGGGAAAGATGGAGGGCACAAGGAGAAGGGGACGACAGAGGACGAGATGGTTGGACAGTGTTCTTGAAGCTACCAGCATGAGTTTGACCAACCTGCGGGAGGCAGTGGAAGACAGGAGTGCCTGGCGTGCTCTGGTCCATGGGGTCACAAAGAGTCGGACACGACTAAACGACTAAACAACAACAAAAGGTTTTGATGGTTTTGTTTTGTGTTTGTTTTTTGCTTTATCTAAAACTCATTTTCTTTCTGCTTGCGTTGCAGATCTCTCTGAAACCTTAGCTTTGATATGTGTCTTTTCCAAGCAGTGCCCCAGCTTCCATGGCCAATGGTTAGGGATGGCGGAAGTTGTAGTCTAGCAAAATCTGGCAGACCACAGGTTCCCCATTCCTGGTGTAGACAACAATGAACGAGGTGGACCATCTCACTCAGTATAAAGCAGGTTCCTATAGTAATGCAATAAAACTGCAATAAAACTCAGTTCCGGCACCTCTCAGGTGGGCATCATTGCCATTATAAGAGAACAAGGTGGCATTCATGGTGAGTTCTGGCACCTCTTTTTCTAGAAAAATAGCACTGGGTACAACCACATTTGGAATACTGACTACAGTTCTGGTCACCTAACCGCAAAAGGGATATTGTAGAGTTGATAAAGGTTCAGAAAAGGGAAACCAAAATGAAACCATTTGAAGAAAGGTTGCTGCATGTGGGATTTTTTAGTTTGGAGAAAAGGTAAGAGGCAACATCATTAGGGTTGCCATATTTCAAAAAGTTTAAAAGAGGAGCTTTTTTTTTTTTAAGAAGACCTCAACAAACACCAAAAGGTTTCCCGCAGGTCTGATCCAGCAGGAAATTTTGGTTTACAAAGTTTTTAAGCATCCATTATTGATTGCAGCACTAATAGAGAACCGTCCAGTGCCATGTGGACACAACTTGAACCATTGAATTTAATTAGCACTGAACCCATCCATGACAAGATGATGATTGTAATGGTACCAATAATATAATATCTAATAAAAGCAATGTTCAATTATTTTACATACATTTGAACTTTAGTATCACAGTCCGTAATTTTGGCAGTTCATTTCTCTCTTACCTCATCGCTTACTTTTTTATATACTACACACTTGTGTTTATGTTTCTGGCATCCTAGTATAGCACTTTGTGCATGTTATGCTATGAAATTGTTACCTTTTAAGCACTGGTGGAGGAAGAGGCGTGCGGGGGAGCACACCGCCCCCGGCAGCGCAATCCCGGCGGGGTGCCATCGCGGTTGCCCCCCCTGCCCGCGCTGGGCGCCATGCCCCCAAGATGTGCACCACGTCCCTACGGGCGGCACACCACACCCCCAGGACGCATGCCAGCCCCTTCCCTGCCTGCTCTCTGCCCCCCGGTGCCGGAGCATGAAGCTCCACCACTGCTTTTAAGGCTGTTTTTGCAGCAACGTGAATTATTACCTGTGGGAAAATGATTGCTTGTACAGGAGAGCATGAGCAAAGTTCTTATTGTTACAGGGTGATTTCATAGCTAGAAGCATCCTTGGAGCATGAACAGCGCGTGAACAGCTCGTGCTGTCCTATGATTGGCTAATGTGGCATGGCCTGATGCTCGCATAAGTCTAGTGCGAAGGTCCTTATCTGCTTGCTAGAACAAATTGCTTGACTTGTATTTTTTGTATCTTTCTGATTTCACACAATAAAAGCTGTGCTGCATCAGCCCTAGGGAGCAGCCATATTTCGGAACCTAATAAGGTGTGAGACTGATTTTTCCCTGGATGCCGAGCTGTAACTCGACAATTGGTGCCCCGTGTGACTGACTTCGGATTTCACGTTGCTTCTCATCGTTCAGCGCTCACCACGCGTCTTTCATCCGCTTCGGATCCCGGTGAGTGCTCCCTTGCTACCCCGTGTGACTGCCTTCGGACTTCACGTTGTTTTTCATTATTCAGCACTCACCAACACGTCGTTCATCCACGTAGTGGATCCCTGGTGAGTGCTCCCGTGTGATTTCTTTCGGACTTCATGCTGTTTTGCAACGTTCAGCCTCACCTCGCCCGGCAGGGCTGTAGACGCGTCGTTCATCCACGTAGTGGATCCCCGGTGAGAGCTCCCGTGTGAATGTGATTCTGGACTACGTTACGGACTTATCAGCACTTACCTCGCCCGGCAAGGGCTTCAGGCGCCATTCATCCTTCCGAGGATCCCTGGTAAGTTGCTCCCTGCTCTTTTTGCAACTCTTGCAATCATGGGAAAGTCTCTCTCTGCACCACAGAAAAAAATTTTTAAAGACCTTAAATTCCTTTTGGCCAGTAACAACCTTGCTGTTCGGAAAGCTGACCTTAAGTCCCTTATAAAAGCCCTGGACACTCACTGTCCCTGGTTCCCCCAGGACGGAAATTGGGAGTTAGACGATTGGAAAAAAATTGGACACTTCTTTCAAAATCATCCTCAGATTGATGTCAAGGTTTTGCATGCCTGGGGTAACGTCTACAAAGCTATGTCATGCTTAACTCCTTCAAACATTCTTCTGGCTGCTGAAACAGCTTCTTCGCCCGCCCTCCCAGTTCCCGCTCTGCCTGCCTCAAACCTACCTCCTAAACCGCCGGACATTCTCCCTTCGCCTACTCCTGTCTCTCCCCTGCATTCTTCAAATTCTGCAGCACCCCCCGCTCTTCCACCTCCTCCGCCCAAGGCATTTGGCACTGCTTCTACTACTCCTCTCCAAGAATCTCTCCGTGCCGCTGCTCCGTTGTTGGCTTTTGATTCTACAACTCCTAATCTTTTTCCTGTGATTGCTCCTGCCGCCCCGGAGGGAGGCCCAGCCCGGCACGAACAGTTTGATTTGAGATTCATAAAGGAACTGTATTCTTCTGCCAAGGACAATGGCCCTGCACCCCCAGCCCCCATTATGCTGAACCAAACTGATGTTCTTGATGGCTTAACTGGCGAAGGCAATTTTCTTACTATTGCCCAACAGTTGGCCCTTGATTCCATGTATTGGACAGCTACTACTGCTGCCGCCCAAGAAGCCCTGTCCTCTGTTCCTGATGACAAGAATGAGAGCGGTGGCAGCATCAGACAGGGCCCTACAAAGCCCTATGGACAATTTGTCGATCGCTTGGATAACACTCTTAAGCGGCAAGTTCAGGACGTAGCAGCCCAAGAACTGATTGTCCGCCAGTCAGTGGACACTGAGACACATAAAGCTTGCCTGCTAGCCACAGCTTTGTCCTCCACCGTGTCCCAGACTCCTGCAAAGGATAAAACCTGCTTTGGATGTGGCAAAGTGGACTATTTTCGTGCACAGTGCAGATCTACCGCACAGCAATGTCACTCCAGCACAAAGTGCCCCATCTTTGATACAGGCCAGGACTTGTCAATTTTCTGAAGCACATCTTAGATCACGTATTGGTCACCCTGGTTATTTGGCAAAAAGAATTTTACGCCTGCTGAACTTCATTTCTGGAAGGAAGAAGTATTGCAGCGTCCTTTAGTGTCTTACAGGTTGCTTCCAGATCCACAGTGGAAGGGTCCAACTCCCTTGATTTCCTGAGGACCTCCCACTTAATCTCAACCTGCACTGCAGTTGGAGACATCGCCATATTGATGTGCCCTGGATAAAGTCACCTTCCACAGTTGTTCTAGTGTTTCTTGGCACGTTGAAAGACCATCTTCATCTCCACCGCATTGGCCCCCCTTTCTCTCTGGCAAGCCACTTCAACCATCAAATATCATTACAGTTTTGCTGCCTCTTCTTTGGGAAGTGAGCCTGGCTATACTGGCATCGCTTGGATTTTACCCCACAGATCTCTTCTTCCTTTCTCCTCCCTCAGGATTCCTGCCCTATGATGTGTTCCCCTGAGCATGTACAGAAAGCTGTCTTGGAACTATTGTGGACTCTTGGCAGGGGAGGGGGTGAGGGGATTTCAGTGTGTTCCAGTTGTTTCATTCTTGTGCTTTGGCATGGTTCCCGGACAGAGGGCAGGTTGTGTGTGTTTCTTTATCAAGGCCTGAGAAGACAAGGGGCTCCTGTATCTGCAGAAATGGCTGTGTGGCTTCTCCTGGATTGTGGTTTTTACATGCCAATAATCGAGCCACGAAATATCACGCAGGTTGCTCGGAAACAGCTATTGGAATAATTTACCATTCTCACCCTTATTGCCCCCCCGAGCAACCAATATGGCATCGTCCTGAGTGGCCCCACAATTCCACTTCACACGGATGGAGCCTCTCCGTGAACTTTGTAAAACGCCGCTTTCGTCGTGCTGCTTTTTTGCAGAAGGCCAGGAGGCCTGAACTTTATCATCAGATTTGGACTAACAATACTTACGTTAGAGACATTAATCATTTTGCTTCTATACTTAACCTTTCTGATTGTTGGATGTGTATGCATATCCCTCCTCAATCAAAAAGATCTGGCATTTTATTACATGGTATTCCTATAAATGCTTCATATAAGATTAGCAATAATATGAAAGACAATCGCATAAGTTTACCTCCTGTATCTCTATCGCTTGTAGAATTAGCTCCGTATTGTTTTCATTTTAATCACAATAGCAAAAAATTTTTAGGTCATTATCCATATTGTAATTGGACATATGAATACATTAATGGATCTTCTTGTTTTCTTAATGTTACAACCATGAGTGGCAGACCAAAGGTTTTAATTAATAATGTTACAACTTACATGACCTATGAACAACAAGCTGCGTGTAGAGACTTTTATGTTTGGTTCGACTGGATGAGAAAGAGCAGCAGAACTACATGTTTGCTTCAATCTGACTTATGGTTATTTTGTGGCACACATGCCTACAAAGAAATCCCCTCTGCCTTTTCTGGTACCTGCACGTTAGGTATAGTAGTACCCTTGGTGTATAAAATAGATAAGCTCCCAGCGGTTCGTTTGCGTAACAGAAGGGAAGTACAATCACCTATTTCTCAATATACAGGGACAGCCATCTCTAGGTCCCTTCTGCCTTCTTTAGGTGCAGCCATGAATTACCGTGATTTACATAAATTGGCAAACTGGACAGAAAATTTGTTTAATTCCACCATTTTGGCTTTAAAAATGATTAACAAAGAAATATCAGAAATAAGAAATGTAGTTCTTCAACATCATTACGCTTTAGATGTGATCCTTGCTTCTAAAGGTGGAATTTGTGCCTTAATTTATTCTCATTGCTGCATGTATATAACTGATCAATCGACCAATATCTCTGCTACTATTGATCATATGGAACAAATGATAGCCCATAATCCTTTGAATCCACCTGAAGTTTTTGATCCATGGGAGTGGTTGTCTTCTTGGTTACCCAATGGAGTATGGTTAAGAAAAGTATTATTGATTGTAATTGCATGTATTGTTGGTTTTATTATGGTGTGTTGTTGCATTCAATGCATACCCTCTTTGATTTCCCAATGCACTGCATGGTGGTACCGACCACGGCCCACCACAGGGGTTACAAGAGGAATTTATGTTGCAAAGTGTAGACGCTTAGGCAATGAAGTGTACGATTTGGACTAATGGTCCCTCTTTTCCTCTAAATAATATAAACAAGAAAAGGGGACATGTGGGAAAATGATTGCTTGTACAGGAGAGCATGAGCAAAGTTCTTATTGTTACAGGGTGATTTCATAGCTAGAAGCATCCTTGGAGCATGAACAGCGCGTGAACAGCTCGTGCTGTCCTATGATTGGCTAATGTGGCATGGCCTGATGCTCGCATAAGTCTAGTGCGAAGGTCCTTATCTGCTTGCTAGAACAAATTGCTTGACTTGTATTTTTTGTATCTTTCTGATTTCACACAATAAAAGCTGTGCTGCATCAGCCCTAGGGAGCAGCCATATTTCGGAACCTAATAAGGTGTGAGACTGATTTTTCCCTGGATGCCGAGCTGTAACTCGACAATTACCAGTCTGGAATTTGAAATATCAGTTAATTTGTGCCTCCTTCATTTCCTCCACAACTTAAATACTGCCTCTTGTTGATAGTTATTCAGACTAATCGTGTTCTCTAGATTTTTGATTATTATTATTTTGCTTTTGGATAATTTAAACCGCAATACCATTTAAAGCAAACAAGAATGGGGGTTGCTAATGACTTTGGGGCAAGATAGGAGCTTCTGCTTCATTAAATGTTCAATGGGCACTTGGATTTAATTGCTCTTTAGAGGCTACTGGTTATGCATGCTGTGAAAGTGGGGGTGTGAGTTAAACCAACACAAAGGCAGGGAGAAAAAAATGCTAATTGCTCAAGGGTGAATGAACCCAAAAGCTACTTGGGGCTCTGAAATACTTAAAAACCTCTGCAGAAGGTTGCAGAGGCATCCTCAAGTGAATTAAGACCAAGACGGGCAAGGCATACTCAAAGGAGCCAGTCCCACTGTGTTCAATGGAGCTCACGTTCAGAAAAAGAGCCCTGCTAGATCAGAGCAATGGTTCATTAATCCAGCATCCTATTTTCCCACAGTGGCCAACCAGATGTCTCTGAAAGTTCACGAGCAGGACACAAGGGCAATCGCCCTTTACTGAGAACTTGAGTGATGCAGTGATTAAATGTTGAATCAGGGCTGGGGAGACCCAGGTTCCAACCCTGCTCAACCATGAAGCATACCAAGTGACCTTGACCCCAATCACTATCTCTCACTATCTCTACATTAGAGTTATGAGGATAATTGGGGGGGGGTGATGGAGGGAAGCATGCATGCTACATTGAGCTCCTTGGAGGAATGGCAGGATATAAAAATTATTATTGACTGTGTATAGGATCTAAGGATCTCCAGAAGGCTATGAAGATCCGTTTCCGATGGCAATCTTTTTCAACTGGGATGTTTTGTTTTGAACTATTGATGTTATAGCAATCACTGTTTTCATTGATAAATGGAACAGCATTAACTATGGGTGGATTGTAGTAGATTTATCTTTAACTTTGTATTGTTGGTATCCTTATAGTATTATGTAAACCGTCTTGGAAGAGTTGCACTCAGAAAGGTGTCCTGTCAATATTTTTATTGATATTTAAGTCTGAGTCAGATGTGTGAAAACATGACTAGAAGCAGGATTGCAACAATAACATACAGATTTGGAATCCATATTACAAACATTTGGTAGAAATCTATCTATTCAGTAGATAGAAACATATATGTACTGTATCTATCTGCACATACAAAGATACCGAACATACTTACAGACTATACACAAAAATAAGGGTATTTTTTTTTATTAAAAAAAAATTATGTCAGTTGGTTAGACTCACATGATCTTGTTTCACCCTCTAGTGGAATATCTGCACATTGCAGATTTTTCAAGGACCCTGAATGTCATTGTGCTTTAGGCTTCAATCCTATTCTGAAACCAAACCTCGCAGGAAGATAAAAGTTTCCATTCTGGTTGTAAAGTTTGATAAAATCCATTTAAGATCAAGCTTTATAAAATCTGGAGGCCATGTTTGCCTTTCAGAATTAGCAAGTTGGGATGTCAGATGTTGGCATTTGTTGTTTAGTCGTGTCTGACTCTTCGTGACCCCATGGACCAGAGTACGCCAGGCACACCTGTCTTCCACTGCCTCCCAGTTTGGTCAAACTCATGCTGGTAGCTTCAAGAACACTGTCCAACCATCTCGTCCTCTGTCGTCCCCTTCTCCTTGTGCCCTCCATCTTTCCCAACATCAGGGTCTTTTCCAGGGAGTCTTCTCTTCTCATGAGGTGGCCAAAGTCTTGGAGCTTCAGCTTCAGGATCTGTCCTTCCAGTGAGCACTCGGGGCTGATTTCCTTCAGAATGGAGAGGTTTGATCTTCTTGCAGTCCACAGGACTCTCAAGAGTCTCCTCCAGCACTATAATTCAAAAGCATCAATTCTTCGGCGATCAGCCTTCTTTATGATCCAGCTCTCATTTCCATATTGCCTGGTAATTTAGTAAATGTATGAAGTTTTGTAGCTTATCTGAAATTCAGTTATACCATTGTATATTTCTCATCATCTCTAGAACAGCAAAGTATTAATGTGATAGCTGGTTTGTGTGTGTGTGTGTGTGTGTGTGTGTGTGTGTGTGTGTACTGTATATATTCCTAATATTTACACATCTTTAGGGCAGAGTGATTTACAAATTCATCAAACAAAATAACAATCAGGAACAGCATTCTTTAACTTCCTTATTGATGTTGAACATTTTATCCCACTCTTCACAGGAAAACAAAGAGGCGAACAACAAATGCAAATGACATTTTTCTTAAATAAAAATGCCCTGCCAGTTATCAATGCGTTTCTTTTTTCAGTGGCTTGACTGCAAACTAAATTCAGTACTTTTTGAGATTCTTTCCAAAGCCTCCTCCAGGCAGAATAAACACAGAGCCCTGGGTGACCGGGATAGCAGGCAGCATCAGCAACAGTTGGACAGCGCCAGGCTAAATCTTCCATTTTCCTCGACATCCTGCCTCACTAGCTGAGATGGAAGTTGTGTGGGCTGGCTGAGATAGCTGGCAGGTGTGGGTGCTCTTGCAGGAGACAAGCCGATCCATTCTAATGCTTCCATGGCTGTGGATACAAGACAGTGGGTAGAATTCAAATAGGTTATTTGTGCTTACAAAAGGGGCTTTTGATCCTACAGATGCATCTACTATTGGGAGAAGCGTGGAAGTGTTTTTTCCTGGACCGTCGTCCTGCTTCTCAAAAATCGTTATGATATCTATCAGGTCGCATCCGACCCTGCCGTTTCACTTGCACGACAGGCTCCCTACTAGTGCAAGGCAACATCCCCAACCTCTCTCCTTTGGCCCCCACCAGCAGGGACCCTCTGGGGCAGATTCAAAGAAGATGAAGTCCCCTTGTGCAAATAGGATGCTGCTCACAGAGCTTTGGATGAAACCCATTATCTCATTATCAGCTCTCTGATTATTATTTTTTTGCCTACATTATGCATTTATTTATTTATTTTGGAAATTTACAAACCATTTGCTTGAAAAAAAATTATTTAGGTGGTGCCGAAGTCTAATTATACATGTCCTGGCATCCACCAGTCTCAGGAGGCAATGGAAGAATTTGCGTTTTGGGGATGAGATCAAGCTGTTGGAAGGTTGCAACGCCTGCTGGTACAGCACACAAACCATTATTATTACTATTACTATTATTATTATTATTATTATTATTATTATTATTATTATTATTATTATATTATTATTATTTATATACTGCCTATACCCGGAGGTTTCAGAGCGGCTCACAGAATAAAATCAAAATATAAAACCACAAAATACATAATTAAAATAAAAACAACCCAGTAACTCCCCACCTCCCAAAAAACACATTTTAAAAGGACATAGGATCCTCACATCATTTAAAGTAAGACAATTAACAAACCTGGACAAGAGCCACTAGCTGGAAAAAAACCATGATCTCAGAAATGTTTGCAGCAATACTTAAATGTTATCAGCAATATATACAAAAACCCCTACTTAAAAAAACAGATAAAATGTATTATTATTATTAATCGCCTATATGTGAACATCTCAAGGTGATGTACAATAAAAAATAGCAAAAAAAAAAAGAGAGAGAAATAAACATTGAAAGCAAAACTACCAGTAATATCATCCAAAATAGACACTCATGGCAAAGACCCATTTAGGACACAACCTTAAGGCTAGAATAGATCCACCAGGATGAGCAGTTGGGATCCAGCAGATCTCCAGCTGTGCTTGGAGATTTCTAATTTAGCATCTGCCCTGCCAAATCTTAAACTGTCTTAAGTCCTGGAAAGGAGGGCATCCCCAAATTTGTGGCTAGACAGGAAGGGGCTTTAGGCTGAAATCACCCTGAACCAAGTCAGCATGGTCTGACCTGCCTCAACTGAAGCCACCGAAAAGGACGTTACGAAACGAAACTCTATTTTAAAGGCTCGTTTTCATGCTCCCGTTTAGGCCCCCTCAGCCACTCCTCAATGGAGTTTAGATCAGGAATTTCCACCTACCCCCCCCCCCCAAAAAAAAAATCTTATTCTATTCTGGTTTCTCATCCTTAGGATTGTACCCATGCCCAGCTGGGAAAGCCTATGGGGAGCAAAAATGTCTTCAGTTGTTTCTGGAAAGTGCAGAGTGCGCGCGCCTGTCGTATTTCATGAGTCTCTGAATGACATTAGGCTACTGCACGAAAGAAAGAAAGAAAGAAACTTCACAAGGACAAGAAAAATTCATTTTATTCTATTTAAGGCCAACTTCGTTCTCCCCTCGCGAAGCTACAGAGAAACGCACTTCGCCTTTTTACTGAGGCGCGACCACTTCGTGAGGTAAATAGGGCGAAGCAACGGCCTTTCCCGCCCTTTCCTCGCGAAGCTCCGCCTCCCCGCCCCTTCCTCGCGACCGGAGTTTAATGCTGACGAGCGGGGTTCCCCTCTGCGCCTGCGCCGAATTCGCCGCTTCAGCGCGGGGAGAAGGGCGTGAGGGAAAGTCTACGGAAAGGTTTCCCTTCCGGGTCGCGTAGATCGTTCTGCGTGAGGGGGAGGAGCAGGCGGGCCGACTGCGCGGGGGATGGAGCGGGACCTGCTCCGCCAGGCGCTCGGCTTTCACGGGCCGGCGCTGCTCCCCTTGCTCCGCACAGAGCAGCACGACAACCCCGACTTCCGAGGCCTCCTGCCGCCTGGCGGGCCTGGCCTGGAGGCGCTGCCGCCAGCCAGGTGAGCAGGCCCTGCCTTGGCTGGGGGGGGGGGGGGGAGAGGAAAGGGGCGGGGCTCCTCGTGGAGGGGGCGGGGCCTCTGGGTGGGCGCGTGTTGCGTCATCTAGTCCAACCCCCTTTCAGTGCAGGAATCCTTTTTGCCCGGCGTGGGATTCGAACCCGCGACCCTGAGAGGAAGAGTCTGGCCGCCTGAGCTCTCCCAGGGTTTGCTTTTATTTTGCAGCCCGCCCCTGAGGCTCTGTATTATCCCATGAAAGAGCGCCTCTGAAGATGTGTAGGTGGTTTTATAATTATTATTATTATTTATTATTTATACCCCGCCCATCTGGCTGGGTTTCCCCAGCCACTCTGGGCGGCTTCCAACAAAACACTAAAATACAATAACCTATTAAACATTAAACATATACAGTGGTGCCCCGCAAGACGAATGCCTCACAAGACGAAAAACTCGCTAGACGAAAGGGTTTTCCGTTTTTTGAGTCATTCCGCAAGATGAATTTCCCTATGGGCTTGCTTCGCAAGATGGAACGTCTTGCGAGTTCTTGCGAGTTTGTTTCCTTTTTCTTAAAGCCGCTAAGCCGTTAATAGCCGCTAAGCCGCTAATAGCCGTGCTTCGCAAGACGGAAAAACCGCAAGACGAAGAGACTCGCGGAACGGATTAATTCCGTCTTGCGAGGCACCACTGTACCATATATATATATATATATATATATATATATATATATACACACACACACACACACACACACACACACACACACACACACCTTAAATATATCATAGCAGGTTTTGCTTGATAAGGTTTGAAAGCAGGCTGTAGCTGTAGGAAGTTGCCTTATTCTCTGTCAAGCTTGTTGGTGCATCTAGTTCAAAGTGGGTGGCTCTCGACTGGCAGCGACCGAAGGGTTTCAGACAAGATTCTTCTCCAGCCCTACCTGGGGATTTGAACACGGGGCCTTCTGTGATCAACGCACCTGCTCCATTGCTCAGCGTCTTTCTAGAAATTTGCCACTGGAGCACCCTCCCTCTTTCCACAACATAAACATGTCCGTCCCCCCCCCCCCAATGTGGCATTCTGTGTTGTATGATGTAACGCCCCAATCCTCCTCCAGCACAGCAGTTAGATGTTAGTACTTCTGTGCCATCCAGCTGTGCCCTCATATCCCAGCTTGATCACTTAAGATCATTGCAGGAATGACGCTGGTTTTATTATGAGTTGGTGACAGTCATTTGACATTAACATGAAACAAAGCCTCTGGTGTCATTGGCCCAGTCCTGTGGAATATTGGTGTCAATAGATTCAGCCGCCTTGAGCATGGTTTTAACTATGGAAAGGTGGCATACAAGTAAAATGTTGATGGTGGTAATGATGAGAACTTGAGCAGGGACATCTATTTAAACTTTTAAATGTCTGCTGAAAAACTTCTATTCTGCCAAGCTTATGCAGGCAATTAAGAACACATCTTTCCATAACAGTTAACTGATGGTCTCTGGTTTTAATTTTTATGTGCTTTTATTATATATAGATACTACTGTAAGCTGCTTTGATATTCTTATGATAAAGTGGCATAGGAATATTTTTATAAACAAATAACACACACGAGCATATATATACGGGTGTGTGTGTACATATATAGCATTGGCAGTCACCAACCAGCTATGTCAGACTCCAGAACGTATAGGACAGCAGCGTCTTTAAATTGGATAGGAATTCTGAATAAACATACTGAGGACTGTACAGATATCAGTTTAATGGCATCAAGAAAGAAACATGTTTAATGATATGCTAAAGGCTGAAAGGGTAGCTGACTAAGAGCTAATGTGTTTTGAATGCAAAAGTGGCTCAAGGCAGAATTAGACAATCATGTTCCTAACCATATAATTACAAAGCATCAGCTGGAAGAGCAAAGTTGTGCACTTTACAGCAGACTTACTAGAATGAGATGGTGTGTTTTCTATCTACAATGCTTTTATAGTAATCAAGTTGCCAAGTGCTCATTTGGAACAGTGTTCCTTTAGGGCAGGGGTAGGGAACCTTTTGAAACTTTGAGGAAATGCAAGCCTGCTACATCTGAAAGAGCAGGAAAAATATATAGGACCACAAAAGAGTGTGGATATGCCCCTGTCATCACCTGCTTCGTCTGTGGGGAAAGCACTTGCATCAGCCACCTTGCAGTCAGAGGGAGAAACTCCTTACACCTTTCCTCCATTCACAGCGGGGCAGGGGGGTCTGACTTTCCAAACCTGCACGTTTTGAAGGGTGCATGCTGCAAGTAGGAAAGGCTGAGTCAGTGCAGACAGGAATTGAGCAGTAAAAGCAGAGAGTTTGATTTGGTTTATTACATTTCTGTGCTGCTTTTCATCCAAATGAATCCCAAAGCAGCTTATAAGCAGTAAATAATAACAACATGATAGAACATACTAGAACATCACAAATACAGGCAGTGACCGATTTGCGTGGGGGTTGCATGCCTTGGCACTGCACGCTTACGTGAAATCGTGTATAATTGGAACACCCATTGCAAAAGCCTACAAACACGCCATTCCTTCCCCACCCCCTTTTGTGACATTTTCGGGTCACTTCTGGGTTCGGCGTGATGTGCTTCGCGGTTGCACACATATCATACGCACCTCAAAGTCACTGCCCGTATAGCATAAATCATACAGAACAATTAACAAATCTTCAGTGAAACAATTACAATCTATAAAACACTGTTACCAAAACAACAACTAAAAAATAAGTTAAACATCACAGTTAAAGCAAAAGTCACATTGTATGCTTAACAAATCAATACAGCATTTATAATCCGTAAAACAATATTGACAACATCAACAAAATAGCAGCCATAAAATAAACTAAGCACTGTTAAGTTCATACATCACTCCCTCCACACACCCACAACTCATAATGTTTTACTCTATTCAGCTCATTAAAATACACATAATGCCCGTGGCAGCAACTCCCTTCTGAAGGTTCCTTGGCCTGGAGGTGGGGCAGCACAAGTGAAACCCACCACCCCCTCTGTCCAATACAGGGTCTCTCTCCCCTCAGTTCTTTCTCTGCAAATGGCTCCCTTATGAAGGCTCCTGGGGCTGGAGAGTGGCTTTTGAGGGAACATTTACTCAGGTCTATGTAAAGAAGGGACACGGGTGCCGCTGTGGTCTAAACCACAGAGCCTAGGGCTTGCCGATTGGAAGGTCGGTGGTTCGAATCCCCACAACAGAGTGAGCTCCCGTTGTTCGGTCCCAGATCCTGCCCACCTAGCAGTTTGAAAGCATGTCAAAGTACAAGTACAGTAGTACAGTGGTGCCCCACAAGACGAATGCCTCGCAAGACGGAAAACCCGCTAGACGAAAGGGTTTTCCAATTTTGAGTTGCTTCGCAAGACGATTTTCCCTATGGGCTTGCTTCGCAGGATGAAAACGTCTTGCAAGTCTTGCGATTTTTTTCCCGCTCCCCCCCCCTTTTTCTAAGCCGCTAAGCCGCTAATAGCCTTTTAGCAGCTAAGCCGCTAAGCTTTTAATAGCCGCTAATAGCGCTAATCCGCTTAGCCGCTAATAGGGTTGCTTCGCAAGACGAAAAAACCGCTAGACGAAGAGAATCGTGGAACGGATTCTTTTCGTCTTGCGAGCCACCACTGCGAGCTCCCCTCCAGTGGGAAGGTAAATGGCGTTTCCGTGCGCTGCTCTGGTTCGCCAGAAGCGGCTTAGTCATGCTGGCCACATGACCCGGAAGCTGTCTGTGGACAAGCGCCGCAACCCCAGAGTCGTCCGCGACTGGACCTAACGGTCAGAGGTACCTTTATCAATGTAAAGAGACCTTTCTGTGGGTAGCATGGGAGGTGTCACCCCAGGTTGGTGGGCCCTGATTTAGGAGGTGCTAATCTCTTTTCTTTGCTGTTTCAGGAAAGAGAGAGGACTTGAAAATATTGAGATACAGCATTTCATTGCAAAAAAAGCTGATCTCCTTTTTTCTCATGCTTGGAAAACAAATGTGCCAACAGCAACAGAAGCAAATGAAGAGAATGAAGGTAAGATTTCTACTAAGACAAGGCAAAAGTTGTAAGTCATATTGTGATTAGTGGTACGTGCTGAAAAGTGCATCTCCTTAATGTTTTTATCTTTCTTCTCTCACCTACAAAAATTGAGGAAAACCTTCATATGAAATATTTTGCTCTTTTAAGTATTAGAAGTGAAATATTTATTAAAGCAGTTTTTGAAAACAGTACTGTTATAATCCGTTCACATTACTTCTTGATTTAGAGTTCAAGCATTGTTAGTATTCCAGTCAACAGTAATATGCTAAGCAACATTTTTCAGATGTAGTTGGAATAGTATTTGCAAATGTGGTAGAGTACAGAGTAGCTTCATAGTGCCAAAGCCTTTGCACAACACATCATTTGATGTCTGTTGCTTCTCACTTGCCTAGGATTCCTATATCAAGTAAAACAAATCAATAAATGTTTAAATATATGCATATATCATCAAGAAACATACTAACAGGTGGACTTGGTTTTCAGTGTGTGTAGATCTTCAATTTTCTGAAGTTTGTGAAGCTTGAAAGTGGATGTTTTGAATTAAAAACTACAGATCCTTTTCAGACACCAATTTTCATTGGGGAAATAGTTTTATTAGTATTTTCTCCGTTATTCTGTGCTCTGTCCCACTATATAATAAATGTGGTTTTAATATATGCACCAGAGCTGGGATCTCTTCTCTTTGGGGTCAAGCCCCAGCTCTGGTGCAAGTAGACAAGTTCTTTAAAAACTAATTTGGGCCAGGGGAGGAGTGTGCTAAGTGGCCTGTGTGTCAAAATTGTGAATAGCTGTAAGAAGCTGTGGCTACAATCCTAACCCCAATTGCCTGGGAGTGAGCCCCTCTGAATTCATTAGAACTTCCTTCTAAGTAGGCATGTTTAGGATTGTTCTGTAAGAGTGAAATGTTAAACCCACTTAACTGTGAGTTTTAGTCCCGTTGAAGTAGGCATATGAAAGGTTACACTGTAAGGTGGCAGTTTTTGATTTAAAATGTTTTATGTGATACAGTGGATATCATATTTTAAAAACTGTATAATATTTTATTTCAACATGACTCTTTTTATCTCAATTGAAGATTATTATGCTACTATGCCACCTTTGGAGCAGTTCATGGATGTTCCCAGTGCAGAGAGGAGAGAGCTGTTTTTCCGTGATATTGAGCGTGGGGACATAGTGATTGGAAGGATTAGTTCCATTCGTGAATTTGGTTTTTTCATGGTGCTGTTCTGCCTTCGAAGTGGCGTCACTCGAGAGATAGCAGATCTAGAGATCACTGTAAGTCTGATGATAACTATTCACATGTGAATTCTTGCGCTGAAGACACCTTCTGATGGATCATTTTGTTTTGTGTTAGCTTTTTGTACAACAAATTGGGAGCTGCTTGCTCAGGAAAAGTAAATGTGTTCTGTGGGACAGTCAGTAGTTTAAAGCTTTTACTGTAGTGTGGCCTTGAAAAGTGGTGAGCTAGAAGTTGTTTCGCTACCTCAGCAAAATGTTTCTCATTTTTTCTGTTTAAAGGTTATTTTGACGACATAAAAGCCTTCAAGTGAACTCTGTTGCAGTTTTGATAGCATTTGTGCGGCTCTTTAAAACGGGAGACATCTCAAAATGACATTCTTGCAAGCATTTATGCATTTTGCTTTGCAATAGCTGAGTAGAATTTGTTTTCAAATTCTGCTTCCTTTTTCTGTGCTCAAGGGTGTTATGCAAAAGTGTAAGTTGTATGTATCTTACTGGAAAATGTGCAAGAAGCATTTATGCTTGGAGAAGCGCCGCTTCGTCTGGAGGAGAGGCCAAAGATTTTCATGAGGCCCTGTAAACATAAAAAGAGGGATCTGCAGGTGACTTCATGTTCACTGCCTTACCATAAGGCTCTCTGTCAAATCACGTTCTCATTTTACTGAGAGCTTCTCAGCTTTACAGCAATTCCTAACCTACGTGGGACACTGGAAGAATTACGGGGTGGACCAGCAACAGCCGCACTGGTGAACACTGCAAAAATAGGAAGAAAACACAAATCCACCTCTCTTACCATGTTTTCCCTTGCGCATATTGTTCCCTCCCCTTGTGATTTGGAGCTAAAATGTCAGCAGGACTGAATCTTCAGTGTTGCCGTTACAGCAAGTTCAGACCAACATGGTTTCTCCTAAGTGAACCCCTCCCTACAATAAATATAGCTGGCCTGAGTATTCATTTATACAAGTTATATGTGTTCCCCTTGCCCCAGCAAGAACATTTACTGGTCTGGTAAAGGATGCTAAAGTTTTTGGTCATTTGGTTTCTATTTCAGGCTCTTTGTCCATTGAGGGATGTGCCTTCCCAGAGCAGCCATGGTGACCCGTTATCATACTATCAAACAGGTGACCTTATCCAAGGCAAGTTAATTTGACTTAGCCTCACAACTAGGTTCCCCCTTAATATTTATTTTCAGGATATGTTGACAGGATATTCTGCTGCTTAAATCAAGCCTTTTTGTGTTTTAATAGCTGCAATCAAGGATATTGATCGCTACCATGAAAAGCTCACAGTATCACTGCACAGCTCTGCTCTATCACCCAGTCTAGCAAGTACCAAATTAGGAGTAATCAGCTCAGAAGATCTGCCTCTGCACTACAGGTATGAAACAGTAATATACTGCATCTTCCTTCTTTAGTGGCTCAATAAACTCTTTGGCACATGCTGGGCTTTCCTGAATAGAATAAAATATTTAGCCACATTTGAACATAATGTTAAACCATAGTTTCACACTACATAAGTCATCCTAGTCTTCTGGGCTTTCACACTTTGTCCCTTTCCCTCTGCTCCTCCTGTGAGTTTAGAAGGAGGATTTCTGAAGCTTTCATTTCCTTTTAGTTAATGACACTTTGCCCTTTTGTCTAAACTAGTCATCACTATCATTAATTTAAACAAGCCAACTTCACAACCAGTGGCTTGAAGCTGGCCTGTGTAACTGACCATTATTACCAGTCAGACAACAGGAACCCATGGTTATCTAAAAGCAAAAGTTTCTAAGGTTTTCCTTGACCTTGCAATAGGAGTTGGGGATGAACACAAGTTCAGAAGCAGCTGGCAAAATATTTAATGTGGCACATTCTCATTCTTCATGCAGTGACTTCTTAGATACATGCAGTGTGTTTCTAGCCCATTAATGAGTTTTACATTCACTTCATTGTGAAGAGGAGAAACATTTTACATTCAGTATCTAAATGCTAGATTGAGGCAGGCTGCCCTATCCAGTCAATGGAGACAGAGAAGTTGTGTTTGTTCCCCTCAGAAAACAAATGGAGGCACAGAACAGGAAGTGCTACGAACATTTTATGACTAGCAACTCCTCACAAAGTAACTATTTTGTGGTTGTGCCAGTAGCCCTTGAGGAGGTGGGTGAGTTGGCCATATTCCATTGGCAAATTTTCCATGTATCTTTAGGCTTGTCCCTCATCAGTTCTGTGTTAGAAATAGAATGGGAAATATGTCCCTGTCAAGGTGGAACCAAAGACAGAATGCTCATAATTGCTACCTCTCTTTTTCTTTCCCCAGGAAAAGTGTTGAAATAGCCAGCAGTTTGGAAACATATGATAAAGTTTTACATCATTCCTTGGGCTTTGCCAATCCAGCTGTAGTTGAGTTTCTAGTAGGAAAACTAGGATTGAATGAATCCAGCCCACCATCCTTAATGAGAGGACTACAAAGGTATATAAGGCACCTCTTCACAGAAAGTATTGCAGTTCTTTTAAACCTTAGGCAGCTTCCAGGTTTACTTTATTTTGAGATTGCTCACTAAAGTGAAACTTCCATTACTTTTTAAAAAAAAACAAAAAAGAGTGCAGGAAAAGCTCTTTTTCCATTTGCAACTAAATTATTATTAAACTTCCTCAACAAACAAAGCAAATAGTTTATATTGGGCAACAGGTTAACGTTCTGATCCACAACCAGATTTAAACTAATTCAGCCACCTAGTGTGGGTTAGTGACTAAAGGACTTGGGAGACCAGGGTTTAAATTCCCCCTCGGCCATAAAGCCTAACCTACCTCACAGGGTTATTGTGGGAATTAAATGAAGAGGTGGGAAAAAAACCATGTACATCACCTCCCTCCACCACACAACCTCATCATCATCATTATACCCCACCCATCTGGCTAGTTTCCCCAGCCACTCTGGGCAGCTTACAGCATAAAATTAAAATATTTTTTTTATTTTCCAAAATAACAAAACTGTAATAAGAATTGGGTACAAGTCTACTTACGTAATACTATATCCACTTAAAATTACGTTAATTGTGTGGTGTCATCTCAAACATACTCTTAATACATTAATGGTTAATATAGCCTCTCCATAGACAAATCTGGGTAGTCGGTGGAATGCCCTTACATACAAAAAGAAAGGAGACAAAAGTTTCAATAAATGTATCGTTTGGTACCTTTTGCTATACCTTTTGCTACCTTTCTGTGCCTGAGTAGTTACTCTGAAATAACCATCTCCCATATGTTGCTGAATCTTAGATTTCCAAAAGCGTGCTATCACCAAGTGTGCGGCTGTCAATAAAAAGAACCCTAAATCTTTTTATCAGATAGTGAGGTCAGAATCCATTTTAGTGAAAGCCGAGCTAAAGCCAGATTTGGAAATAATCTTAGAAATAATATCAGAAACTGTGGTCCAGAACACATGAGCAATTTTGCATTCCCACAAAACATGGAAATGGGATCCAAAATTACCACAGCCCCTCCAGCAGAGAGAGGATAAGGATTTATTGATTTTTGCTAAGTGAATCAAAGTCAAATGCCACCTGAGGACAACCTTCCGAGAAACTTATTGAAGGCAAGATAAAGACGTTTTTAGTGGCAAGGTCCTCCTTTGCCTATTTTGGCCTCACATACTAAACGTTAACATTTTTGCATTTCCCATATAATATTCCACAAGCATACACTAAATCAATGAAGCAGTGAGACTTGGTACACATCAATTAAAATACCGTTAGTCCTTTTGCTTTTCATTCTAAATGTTTTGCGGACAAACAAGACTGCTGCAGCTGGAGCCAGTTAGGGTACAGGTTTTTTAGATTTTCCTTTAGCCCTCCTTTAGTGATCAGTTTACCTTTGAGCAGTAGGTCCCATATTCTGTAAAGACCTCTGTTTCACCTACCACACTTTATATTTCTGATACTTACCTTTCTGCCTAAAGGCAGGGTGAAATAAAGAAGGAATTAATGGGGACATCTCAGGGGCCAAAACTTAGCTTTGAGTCGTCTATGTAAAGATTACTGATTTTAAGAAGGGTGTTGTCGATTCAGGTTGCAAGAAAGGAAGAACTTTCTGACAGTCAGAGCTGTTGGACAGTGGGACAGATTCCCACAAGAGGTGGTGGACTCTCCTTCCTCGAAGGTTTTGTAGCAAAAGTTGGATGGCCCCTGTCATGTATGATCTAGTTGGGATTCCTGCATTGCAGGGGGTTGGACTAGATGACCCTGGGAGGTACCTTCCAGCTTTTAGGCATCTGTGATTTAAATGTTCCTTGATTTATTTTTCTCCCCTAGTAAAAATTTCAACGAAGAAGATTTTGCCATTGCTTTGAGGAAAAAACAATCAGCCTCCTGGGCCTTAAAATGGTACGCACTTCTTCATATTGATAGGCAAATGTTTTATGTAAGATTGGAAAGAACTATCATTTTCCTCCCAGGATCGTGATATTTGCTTGAAATGGACATTAGCTATTTGTCAAGTTCCTCTGGTTGATGATTGGGAACCATGCTGAGGTGCTTGTAATGTGAGAACGTAGATATTTAAGGAGGCACTTAAAAATTGTTTAAGTGTGTTGATACTTAACTAGTTTTCCCATTTAGCCATATTTCTAGATCATGTACTTCTGGCTCACAAGACTGGAGTGAGCTTTCCTATCATTGCATGTGCTGTTTGTCTACATGTGGATAAAAGTGTTCAATGTTACTTTGTTCCCCATGGAGGATAGATGAGAAATAAGGTTAGTCCCCAAAGAATTTTGTCCTTATCTTCATGTAACTTGAGGAAACTCCACTGCATTTTAAAACTGATTTTTAAGGAATTTGGAGAAAATCTGCAATGATAATGAGAAAAAGTGCATTAGGCAGATTTAGGAGCTAAAGAAAATTAGGAATGTCACTAGCCTTCACAGCTTATCAAGTGTAAACTACTGCAGAAAATTACCCAATTATTGATTTGCATATAGAAACCATAATATTCATGCTGCCATTTTTTTTAGTGTCAAGATTGGTGTGGATTATTTCAAAGAAGGCCGCCATGTGGATGCTATGAATGAATACAACAAGGCGCTGGAAATAGATGTGCAAAATGTTGAAGCCTTAGTAGCCCGTGGAGCTCTGTAAGTGTCTGTTTGATTTGTAGCTGGAATGCAGAATTTTAAATAATTTTATGAGCAAATTTAAAATATTTGTACTTAACAAGGTTTCCCCCCCCCCCTTTCTAGGTATGCAACAAAAGGAAGCTTAAATAAAGCAATTGATGATTTTCAGGTTGCTCTAGAAAACTGTCCAACACACAGAAATGCCAGGAAATACCTTTGCCAAACGCTTGTTGAACGGGGAGGACAGTAAGTATTGCCTTGTGACTGGGCCAAACATATAAGCGTCTTTCATTTCCCCCCGCAGTACTGTACTTACAGGATCCTTAGCCAAAGCTGTCGTGCTCAGGGAAGTCAGTGCTTTTTCCGACTCTCACACACATTCATTACTATCTCAAAGACAAAGGAGAGGTGGGAAAAGTTATCTGTGTCAACAAAACTTGCTGTTTTAGAGGGCTGGGATTGAGGCACAGGTGCCTTTTACTAATGCCACTATGTGGTTTGCCAGAAAAACCCAGCTCCAATCATACCCACCATACCTTGGCATCTATTTTTTTCGTTGCTGTCCTTCCTACTATATGGTTGTGGGCATCTGCTGCATCTTGCATCCTAACCTTTGTTTTAAATGTAACTTCTTTTTATCATGCAAAATGCTGGATTCAAATAGCGGAACTGTCATTTCACTGCCATCTCTTCCTAAGGATTTCTTAACTAAACCATACCTAGGAGTCGCTTGATTATTTAGTGCAGTAACATGTCACACAATCACCTCTGCTATGAAATTTGTTATGCCTCGCTGTGCGCAGGTTCAGCCCAATGGCATTTGCATGGCGGGAGGTACATGGGAACATGTTCCCACATTGTTATAATGCTGATGGATTGATCGCAAAGGATGTCAGCGTTTCTTAAGCATAAAGTGATCTCACTCTAAAAATGTAGCTGAGGCTAACTGTGGTAGTCAGAATACTTTACATGTCATATAAAATCATCTGCCAGGTTAGAAGAGGAAGATAAGCTGTTGAATGCTGAGAGTTACTACAAGAAGGCTTTAAACATAGATGAGACCTTTCAAGAAGCCGAGGATGCCTTGTTGAAACTTCGTAAGCAGATGCAGGTGATTCTTTACTTTCTCTTAGTTGACTGAGGTAAATGCATCAAGAGGCATGCATTACTTTTTGTCCTTGCAAGCTTCCATGGGTCATTTACTGGGAGCATGGTTGCAGCTATCAAACTGGATGTGTGCGGAGTTTCTGAACTGCTGCTAAGTCAGGGATGGGGGATGATTTGAGTGAAGAGGTAAAATATGGCACTGAAGCTAGATTCAAGATGCCTCAATCAGACTAGTTCTGCCAACGGGACCTACCTGTATTGAGTAGTTAAGTGAACCTTTAGAGCAGTTATTCGGAAATAAGTGTTGTTGGAATTAAGCTTGTTTCTGAAGCACGTGTATGCTTGGGATCAGATTGCAAGGTTGGCACAGGGAGGCTTACAAGAACTTGATTCCAGCAGAACCAAAATAAATCCTGCAAAAGAAAAGGTTGCCTTTTCTTTTGGCACTGGTGCCAATAACTTGGGATATTGATCCAGCCACTAGATTCAGCTTTCCTCCTGTGCCATGAGCTTGCTGATTACCTACAACTGAATATAATTTTCAGAGATCCTTAACCTACAGGGTTAGTTAGCATGCCCTCAAAGTTTGGTAATAAAAGTTTTCCAGATGAGATTTATTTATAGCGTGCATGTTTGAAACACATTGAGGGTCACTTTGTACGTGCCAGTATTGGGCTTTCCCCCTCTACATGCTGCCTCTCCTCCGTCATGCAGAGAAGAATACATGCAAAGCGGGATGCCATGTCTATTTTTACCGAGACATTTCCACATAACATGCCAGCAAAAAGCAGCCTGTAAATGGAAGCTTGTTAAAAATAGACTCTGTGTCCCCCTTCGTATATGCACCTCTCTCCCCTTGGTGGGGAGCATCCGACAGTGAGGGGGGAAATCTAAACAAGCACATGCAAAGTTGACTTGAGTTACTGCTGAGACTTAACAGTTGCCCTCCTGTAATACTGATGATATGTTTTTCTTCAATGCATTTTCCTCTGGACTGGAACTGTTGCTGCTGTGTCTGACCTCTGGTGCTGCTCATCAACAACCCATTGGAATATGATTACGTGTGTAAACCATGCATCAAACTGGGCTGTGATACGGTTGCCATATGGTTTGTATTCATACATGGCCTCTTCCAATTATGTTTTAATTTGGATCACGTTTTACGCAAAAATCCAAATAATGATTATTTCCTTGATGCCTCTGTATTTGGTTAATTCTGTATGGCCCACCACTTTGCTATTTTTTCCATTTATGCCTTCTGTCATTGTATTGGGCAATGGATGCTAATTCCCATCTTGGTCCTTTTACTATTATTCTCTTTTAATGTATGGGTTTTAAACTGCAAATATGGTCCTTAATGCCATACTTGTTCATCTCAATGCTTAACATCCCATTTGAACACAATTATTTTGCCTTGAATACCTTTCTTTTTGGATCTGATACCTTGGGGTTGGTGTAAACTGTGTGAATATTGGGTGGAATTTGGGGGGGAAACCTTGGGTCAACACTGGCTTGTTAATGGAATATTTTCAATGTTGGGATTCAAAAAAGAAATCTCTGGAAATGAGAGAGAAACAAGCTGCGAAAGAAGAGAGACAAAAAGAGAAGAAAATAGAAACAAGTGCAGAAAAACTGCGTAAGCTCTTAAAAGAAGAAAAAAGGTAACCTCCATTATATTCAACCTTCTATAGAGCCTTGTTGGTACTGTAAGTATAGTAAGGCATTCATGGTTATTGGTGAGCTGATTTTGTGGCGCGTGTGTGAGTGTGTCTCCCTACTAGTGGGAAAAGCTAATGAGAACCTTCACAAGAGTTATTTCTTTTTTTAAAGTCTCAGGGAATAAATGAGGAAGATTAAAGCATGAAGTTCCTTTGTAATGACAGCTGAACTCTGAGGCATGGTTTTGAATGCCCTAAGCATTATTTTATTCACATTTCATAAGAGAACAGAATGGGTTGCTCTTAACCAGGTATTTAGCCATCTAGTCAGATTGCATTGTAGGGTTACAGCAATCAGTACACTATGAACAAGCCTAGACTTACAGTGGCTTGTATGGAATGAAACTAACCATGAAATCTGGCGTCATTTGTTTCCTTCTAGTGGTATTGGGGAGCAGCGAAGTGAGTGCAAGTAATTCATGCGTGGTAACCCATTATGGCTTACTGTGACATGAACATGGACATTAAGGAATCTTAACCACAGAGGGTGGGGAAAATGTGACCTCTTGTTATATACAAAATATCTGGTTATAAGCAAGTCTTGTACTCTTTTGCATTGATGATACAGGATAATATATAGAAGACAATGGAAAGAAAATTCCTTTGGCCCTACTCCTTTTTGTACCATTCACCATATGCAACCTTTTGTTTCTTGGAGCATACAATCCTTGGGAACCTGACAGAAATTAAACAGAAACAACCTGTGCAGTCATTACACTCATGTCTATATTAGGATTGAGTCCACCACTATTAAAACACAATCATTAAATATTTAAAAAATAAATAGTCCAGCAACACCTTAGAGACCAACTAAGTTTGTTCTTGGTATGAGCTTTCATGTGCATGCACACTTCTTCAGATACGAAATATAAACCCTGTTATATAATCAAGAGAGGACCTCTGCAGGTCAAAGCCAGCACTTTGAATTTGAGCCCAGAAGCAAACTGTGTTGTAGCTCAGCAGTAGAGAATCTGCTGCCTGACTCATTTTGTGTCAAGGAACTATAGGTTACTTGTGTTAGGAGGTACAGTGGTACCTCAGTTTTTGAACGTCTCTGATGACGAACATTTTGGTTTTCGAACGCCATAAACCCAGAAGTAAATGCTTCGGTTTTCAAACACGCCTCAGAAGTCCAACATGCCACGTGGCTTCTGTTGACTACAAGATCCTGAGGCCTAGCTGTTGGCTATTGAGTTTGGGTTTTTGAATGTTTTAGAACTTGAACGGTCTTCTGGAACGGATTACATTCGAAAACCAAGGTGCCACTGTATTCCTTCTGTTAGTAACACTGTTGCTTATTATAACCATACTGCAACAGTACTGCAATTCTGTATCACACAGTGAATCGCAAATTGTACCTGTTGGGGTTGAATCCAACTACTAAGTCATTGCTGGACAGAATGATTTCCACTCTTGTTTCAGAACTTCCCCTCTCTTTTCTCCTATGTCTGCTGTGCGCACACACATGGATCTGCTCCAGAGGGTTAGTGGGGGAACCCAGATTTGTGGGCAAGCCAGGGAAATGAGAGGGAAATGGAAGTTGTAGAAGTTGTTCTGACTTAGTTGGATACAATTAAGACATTTTGTGTAGAACAGATCCATCAGTGTTCGTTTCTCTATTTAGTTGATTCCTTAATATCAGAACTAAAATTTTGGTTTTGGCTGTCTCTTTTGTAGCTAATTCTTTCTAAGAGCATAATCTCTCCCACTGCAATTTTAAGTGTCAGTCTAAAGATACTGAAATAAGTGGGACTTCCAGCTATATTTAGGCTGCAAGCAAACCTTGTGTGCTTCTGATTTGTGTACCAAATGCTTTTTAGTCCTGAAAATCTGTTTTAAGGTGAAGAAGCAAAACATACCTTTCCCAATTTCAAATCTTTAGGCACCAGTATTGAATCACTCAGTTTAGTCTTTCATAGGTAAAGCTGAATAACTGCCAAAATGGTTTATACAGTACCATAAATGTATATAGTACTTTAGAATAAACATAGGTCAATACTCTTGTAAGGTTACAGTCTATGTTGTGACCCAGGTGAAGAAAGCAGAAAAGAGAAGGGGAAGAGACAAAAATAGTATGAGATGAATGTGAGGAAATAGAGTTCCACATATCAGAGCTTAAAGATTAAGGGGTTGAGGCAAAACTTTATTGGAAAAATATTAGTTTTGAGGAAGGGGGAACATAAGGCAAGGCAAGAAAGGAAGTGTATATGGCATTTCAGTTAGGAATCTAATGAGTGTTGGTAAGCAAAATCAGACACTATCAACTGAACTTAATCCACTGTTGATTATTTTTTTAAGGGAGGGTAAAGCAATTCCTACAGCAGCTGCATGGTCTTCAAATACTGTTTTACATTTTAGTCCAGGCATCCCCAACCTTCAGCCCTCCAGATGTTTTGGACTACGATTCCCATCATCCCTGACCACTGGTCCTGTTAGCTAGGGATCATGAGAGTTGTAGGCCAAAATATCTGGAGGGCCGCAGGTTAGTGATGCCTGTTTTAGTGTTGCTACTTGGTGGGTAATTTTGGTCATCTTGATGAGATGAGGAGTAATAGTCAAACTTCTGAACCTGACTACCAGGAAATTTTTAAACCATAAAATGTATGTAGTTCAGCAGCTAAGTAGGAAAGATTTGCCAACAAATACTGCATTTTTAATGCTAACGGCATTACCTCATGGTTAATTAAAACTTTTAGGTTGAAGAAGAAAAAGAAAAGGTCAACTTCCTCTTCCTCCTGCAGTTCTTCATCAGATGAATCGCCTTCCTCCTCTTCCTCTTCTGATAACAAAAAGCGTAAGAAAAGGAATCGGAACAGGTCCGAGACCTCACGCAGCTCTAAAAAGCACACGTCTAGGAGTTTCTTACATCAAAGTAGGAAAGATGACTGCTACTCTCCTCCAGCCAATACCTCTGCTTCCTTCCTTAATCAAAAGCATGAAATGGAGAAACTGCTGGAGAGACAGGACAGGTTAATCTATCAAAAGACAGAGGTAAGAGAGAGAGATCACTCTCTATCAAGGACTTCTGCTGCTGAAGATATTTATGGAGGTAGGTCTGAAGATTCCAGAGAGTCCTACAGCAGTTCCAAGACTCAGGCAAACAGTAACACAACTGAAAAACAGGGTAAGTTAGATAGAGTTTCTTCCGATAGGAGGGATAGTACAGGTTCGTATCGTAGAAAGCCTGATGACAGGAGCAAGATGAGATATTCAGGAAAATTAGAAAAAGAATCAAAGAAGGAGCATTATCAGAAGCACAGCCCAAGCCAAACAAAGTATTCCACTTCTCCAACAGGGTCCGATTACTCAACAAAATCAGTTGAACACTACAACCGATATACTAGCCAATGGATAAATGAGCCTAGTAGGTACAGTGCTGACAACAGACCTGAATTGGCGTGGCTTAAAGGTGAGAGAGAACCCAAGAGCGGGGAAAGGGAAACCACAAAAGCCAAGGAGCGAGACGAAGAAGCAACACTCAATGGTAAAGGACAGTCAGGAACTGGTGCTAAGAAACAACTGCCTCAGAATTTGGTCAACATATTTAATCAGATTGCTGAATTTGAGCGAGAAAAGGGAAGTAAACAGAAAAACCAGTGATTTTTTTTTTTAATAAAAAAAGGGTGCAAGTATAGTTCAGCTTCTAATCACTTGATGAGTCTGTACTCTTAATGGGGAAAAATAGGGGTGTGTGTATTTCTGTTCCCTCTACTTAATATTGATTTAGGGAATGGCGAATATGCAAGAGTTACATCATATCTTTTTTTAAAAAAAAAAGATTTTCTTTTGCTGTTTTGGATATTAATATGTGATAGCGTGATTGGCTGAGAAACTTTACTACTATTAAGACTGCCACCTGTGCTTAAATGGCATCTAAATTGCACTTTACAGAAGGAATATTTCCAAGGCATCAATGACTGTTAACTTTGTATTGTTAATAAAAACATACATGTGCCATTAGTGTGTAAATAGCCTGTCTTGCCATTAATTTTTTTATAAAACTTCCTTGGTTTTCTTTAATGTCTGTGGATCATCCAGTGGCTTTTTCACTTGAATCATTTTTGGGGGTGGGCCAAGAGGGGGCCTCTTAAGCAAGAAGACTTGGGGAAGTTTTCCTAACACTCTCAGAATCTTTAAGTGAAAGATGCTACTTAAGCCAAGTCATGAATAGAGGAAGTTTATTGAGATGGGTAGGGCGGGGAGCACAGTTTGATATTGTTTTCTAAAGATTACCATTAGCTAAAGCTACAGAATCTTTTTAAAAAAGCTGAAGAAATGTGAAACATTAAAGTGAGTATTCTTAGGATACAGAAATTATTAAATGACTTCATGTTCATTGAGGGTTTTTATTAAAAAAACTTTTATTCTATTTTCCAGTAACTCAGCTTGTTTGATATAAACCAAAGTAAACAATGTTTAAATTACTTATCCACAAAGAAACTCTACTGCAGTTTAGCAAATTAGTATTTCTAAATAGGGGGATAAAACATTAAATCATTTATGTCTTAAAAAGCTCTGAGACATTCTCTGCAGTATAACACTGAAAGCTAATTGGGGCTTTTGCTACGAGAGGTTCCAGAAAAGCTGCTTTGGCTAGAAGGACGTGAAAGAGTTTCTGCATTGGGACTCAAAGTCAGAGATACAACTTTGAGTTGAGCACCAGATGAAGCTGAACTCTTGGGGGACCTAGAAGACAAAAGGAAAGATGTCACACTATAAATGTATCTTGAATATTGCAGAAAACAATACGATGTAACATCCATATTAGCAGGGGGGGAAATCCTGTCTTCTTCTTTTTTTAATGTAAAGAGAAGTCCCTGCCTTGGTCCCTCCTCTGAATCTTACATGATTATCTTAAGCAGTACAGGAAGATATTAATGAACCTCCCTGAGCACTTGTCCCAGCAGCAGGGGAAGAAGACAGGGTCTTCTCGGTGGTAAACTTGGCATGGCCTCCCCCCTAAAGTACTCTTGGTGCTGTTCCCTATCTTTGCTATACTTCTTGGCATGTGAGGTTCTTGCCTTTGCTACTGTCTGATTCCAGTTGCGGCCAGTGAGGCAGTGCTGCTCACGTTGCTTCCTAACGCTGTGCACTGCTACTTACTACCAAGAGGGAAGGGCATGGCAGTAGGGAGTGCACAGCGGCAGGGCACTCCTGCCACTATACCCACGCCAAGCCCCCAGCTACCTTTCTCCCTTTTCTCTTGGTAGCCAACAACCACGCAGGGCAGGTGGCCAACACTGCTCTACCGGCCCCTACTATCTGATTCCATAGTGTCTTCGGTGGATCCCTTCTCAGTACTTGCTGTGACTGTTGCAAGACCTTGCTCCAATCAGTCAAGATCCCCACCACTACCAAAAGGAGATGACCTCAGCACACGCTAAGAAACAGCTTATTGAAAGGAGCTCAGTATGTTTAAATGAATGAAGTGTTTGGATTTGATATCCCGCTTTATCACTACCCTCAGGAGTCTCAAAGCGGCTAACATTCTCCTTTCCCTTCCTCCCCCACAACAAACACTCTGTGAGGTGAGTGGGGCTTAGAGACTTCAGAGAAGTGTGACTAGCCCAAGGTCACCCAGCAGCTGCATGTGGAGGAGTGGAGACGCGAACCCGGTTCCCCAGATTACGAGACTACCGCTCTTAACCACTACACTCCGAAAGCATTAGGCCAAGAATGGCCCCTTAAAGTCCATTTTACACCACATTCAAAAGGATCGTTGAAATGAGCTTATTTTTACTGCTATCAAATGCTTGTCACACATGGACCACCGCTTCCCATATGAACCGACACAGACCCTGCAATCATAATCGAGGTCCTTCCTTCTTCATGTGTTCCCCTCCATGAGAGGTCTGGAGGGTGGAAAATAAAAGCAGGCCTTTTTGGCAGTGGCTCCCCGTTTGTGGCATGCTCTCCCCTCTTGTGGAGCCATCATTACATATATTTAGGTGCCAGGTAAAAACTTTATAACGAGGCCTTTGGCCTTTATCTGTGGCCTTTTAGAAGTGGGTGGGATGTTTTTAATGTCCGCTCCCCGCCCCTTGGTTTTAATGCATTTGGGGGGTGTTGGTTTGGTTTTAAGTTGCTTTGGATTGCCTTGGGAAAAATTAAGTGACTAACAAATTTCAATGATAATGGGTTTTCTCTAGCACTGAATATTGCCATGTTTTCCTTTGCTCCTGCCTTTGAAGTCCATCCACAGGGAAAAGTGTGCCAGATATTAGATGCTGTTGAAGGCTTAATTCAGGCGTAGGCAACCTTGGCTCTCCAGATGTTTTGGGACTACAATTCCCATCATCCCTGACCACTGGTCCTGTTAGCTAGGGAACATGGGAGTTGTGGTCCCAAAACTTCTGGAGGGCAGAGTTTGCCTATGCCTGGCCTAATTATTTAATTAAATTTGTATACCGCCCTTCATCCAAAGATCTCAGGGGGGTTCACAAAATAATTAAAGCTCCTTTCCTTAGTACTCCCATGAGGGTGATTTAAGTGCCATACTAGTGTGAATATGGTTGTATTTTGCTCTAGCTGAAAAAGTAAGCTCCATAAACACTGAACGACTGTTCTTTGGTCAAAAGTCAGGGCCAAAATTAAGTGGGGCTCCTTTTCCAGTAGATCATCAAGTTCTACTTGCTGTATTTAGTGACAGCTTGTGTGCAGAGTACCAGTAACAAATCAACTCTCCCCTTTATTCCCCACTGAAATTGTGAGTCACTGGTGCGTTCTCTTCCCAGCTCCTGCCAAGTGGTCAGTCAGGAAAGATTAGTTACCTTGCATACAGACCATTTCCCCCATCCTCTTTGGATAAATGTTGTGGTCACTATACAGTAACAAAGATTAAAACATTTTTATAATAGCACTTACATATTTGAAGAGGATGAGCTGTGAAGAGATGACCGAAAGCTAAGCCGAGAAGAAATCTGAAGCTGGAGGGAAGCCTAAAAAAAAAGTATTGTGGTATTAACCA
Source organism: Podarcis muralis (assembly GCF_964188315.1). NCBI lineage: Eukaryota > Metazoa > Chordata > Lepidosauria > Squamata > Lacertidae > Podarcis > Podarcis muralis. Next base: position 10,570,592 of record NC_135660.1, on the reverse strand, counting down.
TTACTGGATATAAACAACCATACCGAGTTCATATTAGGCTATTACTTTGAAATGGCCGTATTTTGTGGTTTGGTTTTAAGGTCTGCAAGTCTCTGAAGGTTTTTAGTGGTGTTTTTTGGAAGCAGATTTATCAACACGAGAGAGTACCTGTTCGAAGTATCTCTGAAGTATTGTGTTCAAATCTGGATCTGATTCTGCAACTTCGTGCAACATTGTATCAATTGATCTGCTGAACTCTTTCAATGAACGAAGTTCGATATCTTGTTCTTCTTGTGTTTCTGATTGAGTCCTCTTTAATGCTCGGATCTCTCTAGTTACTCGGGCCACCTTTTTAGACAGGAAAGTATTACAAGTATTGTTTAATCGATGCTGCTATGGTAACAATTAGATTTCATGTTAACAGATTTTATATAGTAAATATTTTAGCAGTAACGGACAATGTTTATCTTTTTTAATTGAAATTGAAACAATTCATTTAATAATGATAGTGCTATCTTCATTTAAACTAACCTGTTTTGTGGCTCTTTCTAGTTTTGGCTTCTGGTCATCTATGTCTTTATTTAACTGCAAAGCTTGTGCTTCTTTCTCTTGTATTTTTTCTCTGCAGAGAGCCTCCTCTTTCAAAAGAGTATCAAGATTACCCTGAATGGTCTGGAGAAATACAAGTTTGTACATAAACCTGTTTTGAAGCCATTTTAAAAATCCATAACAATAAATAAATGCTACACAATAAAATAAAATATACATTGGCACATTCTTTCTTGAGTTGTAACTCAGATCTGTAATATGAGAACAACAGTATGTTATCAGAGTTAGAAGAAAGCTCAAGGAACTAGTGATTTACTTGTTACTTCCTTTATATTCCACCCTTGCAAATTTCTGGGTCATATACCAGGTAAGACATACTCCATAATAAAAAAGCACAAAGGGTAACACAATTAGTAGGGGCTGTGTAGTTTGGAACAATATGCCTTCCTCCGACTTCTACTCTCAAATGGCATTGCTACTTCTAATGTTTTTAGAGGAGCCTCTATCTGTGTAAGGGACACGGGTGGCGCTGTGGGTTAAACCACAGAGCCGAGGATTTGCCGATCAGAAGGTTGGCAGTTCGAATCCCCACGACGGGGTGAGCTCCTGTTGCTCGGTCCCTGCTCCTGCCAACCTAGCAGTTCGAAAGCATGTCAAAGTGCAAGTAGATAAATAGGTACCACTCCAGCGGGAAGGTAAACGGCGTTTCCGTGTGCTGCTCTGGTTCACCAGAAGTGGCTTAGTCATGCTGGCCACATGACCCGGAAGCTGTATGCCGGCTCCCTCGGCCAATAAAGCGAGATGAGTGCCGCAACCCCAGAGTCAGCCACGACTGGACCTAATGGTCAGGGGTCCTATCTGTGTAATCAAATGCATAGATGTGGTTTTATCACCAATAGCATCACCAACACTGACTTGTAGAGGGCTTGGTCCCTGTGTTTTGTGACACCCAACGCGTGGGCTGGAGGAAGTGGGTGCCGTCCTGATTTTCTCCTGCCATAATATATAAAGCAATTTAAAATCTACACAACTTCAGAAGAACTGGTAAGAAAGACAGTGACAGTTGCAAAATCATTGAAAGCAAAAATACAGTGTATGAGGGGGTGAGGGATGGAATGAATAAATACCCTTCCTACGATATTTGCACAGAATTTGCTTCATTCTATTCTTCCCTTTACACCTCTTCCTGTCCAATTAAAAAGCAAAGGTGGCACTTCACAGTGTGAGGAAGTGGATAGATATAAGAACAAAGTTGCTAGCAAATTTTAAATTTGGATAAGGATTATAGAGTGACTTAAACCTTAGCTTAAGACAGAAGTTTCTTTACCTGTATATCTTCCTGGATTTCCTTGATCTGTCTTCTCTTGTATCTGTATTTCTCATCCGCAGCTCTTTTCTCGTTTTCCAGTTTCAGCTTCTCTTGGTGCTCCTCACCTATTAAAAATACAATTATTTATTGAATTTATTGGTTGCCTTACCTCTAGGCAACATACAGGAAAAATTACTTTTAAAACATCCAGTCTAGTCCAATACAGCTATTAAATACAGGGAACCAACTACAGTAAACTAAGCAAGAGTTTTTTAAAGTGGCAAAAGTCCACACTGCTACAGGCACAATCAACCGTACACATGATCAGAAACAGAAGTAGATGTTAAAGTTGTGCACTAATTTAAAAATGTTTAAATTATTAAAAGGTCTAGGACACTCATTTAATGATGGACTGTGGAAAGGATATGCGTTCCAGCAAAGGAGACTGCATGAATCGTTTCCAGCATAACAAAACTGATGCATTTCAAAACATTTAGTCTGCAATGAGACGTCAAAAGTGATCAGATCTACACAAATTCTCTTTTACAGTACCTTATACTAATCTGAATGACAATATTATGCAGTGTGCTTGACTGAAAAGTTTATGGGCTAATGCAGACCTAATGTGAGACATTGCTTAACCCTGGTTCAGTGTTGATTGTAGTCATAAGTTGGTTCGCACAACATAGTAAGTGAAACTGACTTAGGGAGACTATGCCTCTGTGTGAATATGCAGGTTCCCCAATAGGTGCTTGTTCTTGCTTTGCTCCCCTCTGGTCCTTTCTAGGTTTGTTCTTGGTTGCAGCTTGTAATTAGTTAAGGGAGACCCTAACTGCAAATCAAAATTCAGATGACACATCACGTCTCAGGGTGGTAAAAGGGATTGGTGCAGAACAAAGTATCTGTGAACTCCTGGGTCCCTGGGAGTCTGCATGTTCAGTCTTGCTAAATCATAGCATGGCTTACTGTGTTGTGTGAACCAGCTCTATGGTCAACTCAAATAACATTTTAATGCCTTATCTAATAAATGCTAAAGAAGTTCCTCTCTTAAAACTGCCTAACATGGCAGTTTTTCAAAAATCCTCACAACTGATTAATGAAGATGGCATAATAATAAAGTAATAGAGCCAGCAGAGGGAGCAAAAGTTAACTGCAAATGCTTTCTCTGTCATCAAAACACTATTTTAATATTCAGGTACAAATAAAAGGGGGAGATTTTAAAGTTCCAATTTAGTTTGTTTTCCAAACTAGTTTGTACTGTGATATTATAGTCTGCTACACTTTCAGTGTAAGTAGCATAGCCTACTTCTGTTGTAATTAAACCTGCCTTTTATACTTAGGAAACGATTGCTTCTGAGAAAAAGGCACATCTGAAATCACTGGAAGGAACTGTGTTGCTTAATGCAACCTGCATTTCAAGTCCCAATGATCCAACATCTTTTTAGGTGGCTCAAGCATTTCCAGCCCCAGGTGATGCAGCGAGGCTCATGGTTGTGCAAAGATTGTAACTCTGATCATCTTCATCCATAACTTCACTGCATCACATGGAAAAGATTGCATGTTCTGAGCCTAGAAGGACTAAAAAAGTAAATTACATTGCAGTGTTTGTGGCAGAGCAGTTAGTAAGCAGAGTCCTTTCCTGATCTCCCTTTGCTCTTGGACTTTAGCCTTTTACCCTACTTACTTTTCTCTGTGACTGCCTTGAATGTGTCTCGATAGTTGCTGTTGCAGTTATTAAGCACATGCATAGTATTCTCAAGGGCAATACATTCTTTCTCAGCTAGCTGGATCTTTGCATCCAAATCGTCTCCTTCACGCTGAAGATCTTCCTTTTCCTGGGCAGCCTTGAAAGAAGAAAAATCAGTATTGACAGATTTCAGAATCTTAAGATTAATACCCAGTCCCCATCTGCCTTACACTGCAGTATTACACTTGGGTATTTATTAAAGAATCCATACCCTCCATCATTTCTCCAATGAAAAGAGGGACATCCTATTCAACAACAACAATTTTATTATTTATACCCCACCCATCTGACTGGATTGCCCCAGCCACTCTGCGTGACTTCCAACATATATAAAAACATAATAAAACATTAAACATTTTTTAAAAAACCTATACAGGGCTGCCTTCAGATGTCTTCTTAAGGTTGTATAGTTACTTATCTCCTTGGCTCGGGGGTCACATAACTCCATACCCTCCAACATTTCTCTGATGAAAATAGGGACGTCGTAAGAAAAATTGGTACATTCTGGGATCAAATCAGAAACTGGGACAGCTTCTGTAAATCCAGGACTGTCCCTGGAAAATAGGGACACTTGGAGGGTTTGTGAATCCTCTATCAGAAAGGGGTAAGTAGTTAAGCACAAGTGCATATTGTCTAATAACACCTCATAACACTGCTTGTTTTCAATCCTGGATGAAAATCTGGACATATGCAAAGATTTCTAGGCTTGCGTGAATCAACAGCAAATGTGCTGAACATTTGATACATGGCAATTCAACAACAGGAAGGTTCTGTGAATCACCTGTGAAAATGTTTAACAGGGCCACCCAGCAACCCTGTGGTTTTCCACTAAAACTACAGTCATACTTAAGGTTAAAGTCACTTCAGGTTGAGTGTTTTCAGATTGCACTCCGTGGCGACCCGGAAGTAATGGAACAGGTTACTTCCGGGTTTTGCCGCTCACGCATGCGCAGACGCTCAAAATGATGTCACGCATGTGCAGAAGCGGCAAATCGCGGCACGTGCAGACGCGGGTTGCGTTCTGCTCTGGATGTGAATGGGGCTCCGGAATGGAGCCCGTTCACATCCATAGGTACCACTGTACTGCCTGTCACCCCAAAGGACTCATGAAATGGTAGGGTAGGCATAGGCCACAGAACCTAAGGAGTGGAATAGGCTGCAGTTACTCAACCTTTAATAGATACTTTTATTTTTCAAACCTATTCCAAGCCTAAATAATAATAAGAGCAGCATGGGAACAAAGTGCAGCATAGTTTCTTAAAAACAACTTTGCAGAAGGGCAGGCGAAAGTGCAGCTAAAACCCTATGAATAGTACCCAGCATGTTTTGAATGAGGTATGCAGGAAAAGTGTGTGAGGAAGCTATGAAAAAGCAGGGGGAGAGAATGTGCAACCTATTCAGTTCAAAAGAATGCCTAAAACAGCTGAATAAATCAGAGTTCAGTTAAATGGGGAAGGGGCTGCTAACAAGCCCTAACTAAGTGTGGGTTTATGGTCAAACAGTGGCCAATGAAGTCATTTTATCTGACTCCGGTCTACCAACTTTGGATCAGGACCCAATGAAAAGGTTGATCCAAGGGGAGGGGAGGAGTGATGGAGATTTTGTTATGGTTCATAACTTCTTAAAACAAACATGTTTAGTTCCCCCCCCCACAGCCTTTTCTGAGACACCACGCACATGGTCACATGAAACCTCTCTCAAGGTTTTGACCACAGACTCTTCTTATAAAGCAACACCCTTACTGTTAAATGGCACTGAAATTGTAACATCCCCTGCCCACCAGTGGAAAGATTAGGCTGAATGGCAACACACACTTCTGCTTCCTAGGCCAATGTCAAAAGTGCCACATTTTCCTTCTTCACTAACAAGTGTAGTCAGAAATACTACAAAAAGTTGTTTGGCCCACCTCCCTGTCTATTCCTTCTGATTTTGAAGATGGTTGTGGATATTTTCTCTCATTTACACTTGGGATGATTGCACAATCCCTCAAATTCATGAGATTACTTGAGTGATCTCTAAATTAAAGTGGCAGATCAGGAAGTTAGGAACCAACCCATAGTCCAATCTCACACTGGATAGATGCAGGATACCCAGTAATGAAAACAGCAGAGATTGGAGATGAAGTATGGATAATTCAACAAGCTCATGGGCAGCATCCGAGCTGGAAGTTTACCTTGATGACGTAGTAAGTGTGAGTTTTCTCCTCTTCTCCTTCTGGGGGCATCATGACAACGGTAATGATTTCATATCTGCTCTTCAATTTCTCAATTTTACCCAGTCGCTCATGAAACTCAGAACTGATTTGAGAAGAATAGGAGAAACTGACTAACAGGTTTGAAAGAAAATCATTTAACTCATGGTCATAAATATGTGAGATGACATTTCCTAAGAAACCAGGTACACCTGTTGGCCTTTTGGGGGAACAGGGAATTGACTTGAAAGTAATTATTTTATCATGTTTTGCTTTTATTACTTGCTTTATACAAAAGAAAGCTCAAAGCATCCTCCTTTCCAATCAGGAGAGAAAAAAGGCTATTAAACCTACAGGCCCATCCATTTCCATAGAACCTATGGACAGTGCTGAAGGCTAGAGGGGAAAGCCTTTGTGCATCACTGAGATTGGGTTTCCCGGCAGTCCCTCCTACCTGGACCATGGAGCTTCCACAGACATATGTGATCCTTTCTTTGAAATGTCTTTTTGATTTTCCTGTGACTGCCAAGTAAGAGCAGGGCTACAAACTACACACAAATGTATGCACAAAATCCTGGCAGTCAGCTCATCTAGTGAGAAGCTGCTTTGAGAGGAGATGGTTTGGGGCAGAGAACTGCCCTATTTCAAAGCTACCTTTCTTTTGTTAAATTTAACAATTGTAGATTGAGATGAAGTCTGTGCTGCCTTGGTAAAAGACTTTCCAAATGCTACCCATCTAGATGCATCCTTGAGGGACCTCTTCCCTTTAGTGAGTGAGACTGTGTGTGAACCCTATAGCAAAGTGGATGATGTCGCTATTAAAAACAGACAGCACAGTACTTAGGCTAGTGGTATACCCATCTATTCTAGTTGCTGCTGGTACCCAGTCCTCCTGACTCACAGTTGTCTCAAATCCCCACACACAGAAGGAGACAAATTCAACATTACATTGCAAATTCCTGCATTGTGGGGAGCCGCCATCCAAGGAACCTTACCCAAATATTTAAAGGTTTGGCATTTCAGTCTTACAGCTGCAGAAGCTGCCCCCTGCTGATTGTATCTTAATATTGCCACTGCTCAGAGAGAATAAGCAACAGCAGGAAGCAACCCCAAATCAAATTATATGCAAGTGCCAATTAGTCATGTAATTATCACAGGAAAAACACACAGAGCCTGCCTGCTTGGCGAGGGGTTAAGCTCCAGTCACACTAAATCACTCTAATTTCCTATTGCGTGGGCTGTGGATGGAAGGAGGAGAATGGAAAAAAAGGGCTGCCAAATCAGCTGGTTGAGTGTTCATTTCCCACTTGGCTTTAACCACCCGCTGCACAAAGATTCTTACTTCCCGATTTCTTAAAGCTGTAGAAAACAGGCCCTTGCAGCTTGTATCTTAGTTTCTGTAACTGACTGTAGCTAGCCTTTATTGGGCCCTTTGCTGATTTACATTTTTATAGAAAGATAGGGTACAAATGCGATAAACAAGGAAGCACGCAGGCATAAAAGCAGACTCCTAGTAACAGAACCCTGCCTGAGAATAAGTATTGAGTGTGTTTGCTTCTGTCTAGAGTTATTGTGCAAGGAAATTTAGAAGCAGCAAAGTAATAGCAATTCCTGACAACCAATCACACAGGTACATCAGTAATTAGCTAACTACCAAGGCTGAGAAAGGCAGCAAGTATAAAGTTGGTCTTCCAAAGTGATTCCTTCAATATCATGTGTTTCCTGGAAAAGAGAAATCCATTCCCACCTCCACGCAGCACATAGGGCAAATACCTCAAAGTCTGACGCTCCTGCTCTATTATCCTTATCTGTGTCTCAATCATTGCCTTATGAACTTTGATATCCGCAGTTCTTTCTTCCATTGCTGTTTGAAGTTGCTGCTTCCGTTTTTCCAGGGAAAGAACTTGCTCTGCCTTGTTGTACAGGGTATCTCTTACACGTTTCAGCTCCAGTTTCAGGAGGTTATCTTCAATCAACATATCCTTCAGTTGGCAAAAGAAAAAGCATATTCAGCACTAAATCCAAAGCCTCCTGAGATGTAACTTTTTTTTTTTAATAGTTTGGTTTCCAAACTTGTGACACGTCAATTTAGGTATGCCCAAGGGCCATGGACAGTCTGTCAGTGCAAAGAACCCAAGAATCTGTGTGGGTCAGCATTATAATAATTCTTTTTATTTATACCTGCTTATCTGCTCTGGCTTTTTTGAGTAGCTTCTCTGATTTTTCAGTGAAAAGATTTAGCTCATCTACTCTGGTTGTCAAGCCAGCCATTTCTTCTCCAGTCTTAGTCATAGCCAACTTGATAAAATGGATGTCATTCTGAAAGAAAGAAAAAAAGAGTTGCTTTTAGTTTGGTCATAAATACTGTTTTGTTATCAGCAGACCCTTGCCACATCCCAGATCCTTACCTGAGCAAAATGTATTTAGGTCTCAGGCATCTATGGTTACATTTAAACCCCTTCCTTCGTCCAAGAAGCTCAGAAACATGGGTGACATCTATTGATGTCCATCTGCTTGCATAACAGAAACCTACTACCACAACAAGATGTCTAGTTTCTCTTTTCCCCACTCCAGCATTCCCCAAGCACCCCCAAAATCTGCTTCAAATGGTCCCTGATCCTCTAGAGAAGAGGAAAGAGAAGTGTGCAAGGATGCCTGCTCATACTATATGAGATCTCCCCCTATAGAACTGGCATTCCCAACCACACCTCTGTCCTGATATTGGCTGAGGACAAATGTGCTTAGTTCCAAACAATGAGTTACATTGATTAGACCATTATGTGGGCTATAAATTAATCATCGCTGTAGGTGCAATCCCATGAGATGAAAAGCCATACTACCTGGAGTTTCTTCTGCTGTGCTTGTAGAGTATTGTATGCTTGTTTCTTTTCTTCTGCTATCTTCGAAAGTTCAGCAACTTTTGCTTCTAAAACTTGCTTCTCATCTGTGTTAAGCTCCCCATGCAAGCGTGACAGCCTTCTCTCAACTTGCTGTATGTAAAAATCCTGTTAAAAATATTTTAGGCAAGAAATAAAATGAACAGAGAGGCTGAAAAGCAAACAATTAGAGTCATTTCTATACATGCTAAAACATTAACACAAAAAAATTAGCTGTAGGACAGGCACCTAATTAAGTAATTGTTCCTGTACAATTGTTTCAGGCCTATAGGCCTTCTCATTTGTAGACTGTCTTAAAATGGATGGTGTGCAATGCTGGCTCCCAAGTAATCTTCTAAAAATATAACAAAGAGTCCCCAACCCAGAGAGAGTCTGCTTTAGGGAGGCTTACAGCTGAGTAGCAATCTTACCACTACCAGTAGATGCTGATAAAAAGGGGTAAATTTTCAAAGTGCTGCATAGGAGTTATGCATACAAATCCCATTAACAAATAACAGGATTTGGGCATGTTCATCTCTTGTATCGCTTCAAAAATTTACCCTGAAGCAGCCATGGTTCAGAGGAGCCATAGCAAAAAGCTGATTTGGAAATCATACAATCCCATTCCAAACATATTTACTTGGAAGTAAATGGAATTAGTCTCCAAGTAAATGGATTTTTTTTTCCTTTTTAGAAATAGCTTCCTCTAATATCAATGACACTTACTATCAGATAAATATATTTTATAACTGAAGGGTAAAACAATTTTATTAACTCTGAACTCAAATAAATATTCTCTTACTTAATGCTGTATTTTGCAAACACTTCTGATTTAGATTTTGTCAGAACTACACAATGAAAATATACACACAATTATATGTATGTCAGTGAAAGGCTGAAAATGATTTCTTGACCATCATCAACAGCACAGCTGGATTTCAAATCACAAAAGTCTAGGAGACTGTGCAAAGAAAGGAGAAATTTGTCAGGAAGGGGACACCTGTCAAAAGTGAATGTTTAAGAATTAGGAGTGCTCAGCCCATGGTGTTCTCCCAGTTCTTAAATGTCTACCTCTGCTTTCCCGTTCTTTTTAAAAACCCTCTCTTGCAGCAGATGTCCCTTTGCTGACACACACACACAGACACACACACACACACACACACACACACACACACACAAAACTTGCTATCCCTTACCTGCTTATACATGAGTTCTTGTTGTTTGAGTGTCTCAGCATCCACCCGGCATAAGCGACTGTGTAGGTTTTTCAGCTGTCCTTTGCGTCCATCTATTTCAGATGAGCAACACTTCTCCTTGTCTTTAAGTTTCTGCAGCTCCTTAATTCTTTTGAACTGTTTGTCTCGCAGATGTTGTTCCAGTGCCTCTCTCTCCTAATGGTGTTAAAAACGTTCAAAATGTGAATGCTGTGCTATCTGTTGCTTTATCAATCTTTCCAATTCCAAGGTTGCTTCCAGGTGACCAATTTGTTTGTAGAATGTTTGCATGGAGGTTATATGACACTCGCTATTTATTAAGCATTCATTCTGAATCCTACCAGTGAAACAGTGATAACCAGAAAGCACCCTAAGAATTTAAATGACTACACAAGGATGCACTTTAAAGTTTAACCCGAGTTAAGATTAGTTACCTTGGATGGGTCTGTCCCTCTTTGGGATATGCACCTATTCTGCTCTGGCACCCAGGCCACCCCTTACCTGACACCTCCATCTTGCCTCTCCCTTTTCTTTCTAGAGATAGACCATTCCCACTCTCACTCCCACTATAACTTGTTGCAAAGTGTCACCTGAAAGACAACCACTCAGACAATTCTATCTCTCTCATCTACCTAAAGGGCAGACCACTATGTCCCTAAGAAAATAAGTTTTAACTTATTCATCCACTGATCTACCAAACACCGTTAGCAATTACCATAACTGAACACAAAAATATAATTCACTTTGACTGAAATGAGATCTCATTCTTTCTAAATGATTAAGATATTTTAATAACACATAGCGATCCTAAAACATACAGTGTTAAATAAGATTCAGTCCCAGCAACACTGCTTTCCTACAAGGGAGACTGGGGGCAGCCACTGAGGAACAGAAGCCCAAGTGGAAAGAAAGCAATTTTGAGTGCATTATTCCCTGCCCATATCTTTTCACCATGAATTAATAGATGTGGCAAATAGACATGCATGGCTAATTTTGATGGAAAGCGTACTTATGACTAACACATTACAGACATTGTTCATCCTAGTTAAACTATCACCCCTCAGCTGTGGAACTGCTATGCTCTCGGGTTATCCACTTCCTGTGTAAGGAAAAAAGCACTGCACATGGTTTAGCTGCCCTCCTAAGAATATTACGGATAATCTCTTGCAGTCTGCAGTCAGGTTGTTTCATTTCAGTGCTTTCAGGTTCTCTGCCTTATTGTTATTTTAATTCAACTACTATTAATCCACATTTAGAAAATTCTAGACTTAAGTTCAAAGAAGAATTTAAAGTGCTTCTTGTTGAATTATGAAGTCACTTGAGGTCTAGTGTTATAGTATCATATGCCAAAAAAATAGCATTTAGAATAGAGCACAGTCCAGTGTCACAAACCGGTCCATGTTGTCTCACCAATACTACAAGATCAGTACCATTATGCAAAAATAGCCATTTTGGAAGACTGTCTGCTAAGCTTAAGGAGTGGAGACAACTGAGCTGTGTTCCCATCTTAAGTAATTTCAATAAAATATTTTGTCAGTGCTAGGAAGGGCACTAATCTACCTCTTGTGTCTATACAGATTGTTGATATTCAAGTTCCTTATGAAGATTCTGGGACAGCTCAGTCAGTAGAACATGAGACTCTTAATCTCAGGGTCGTTGAGTCTGAGCCCCACATTGGACTAAAGATTCCTGCATTGCAGGGGGTTGGATTGGATGACCCTTGTGGTCCCTTCCAACTCTATAATTGTATGATTTTATAACAGGCATTGATTGTGAGCCTCTTAGACCAGAAAAAATGTCATCCAGAATATTAAAGCTTTGCACAACTGAATAGAAGAAGAAGAAGAAGAGTTTGGATTTGATATCCCGCTTTATCACTACCCTAAGGAGTCTCAAAGCGGCTAACATTCTCCTTTCCCTTCCTCCCCCACAACAAACACTCTGTGAGGTGAGTGAGGCTGAGAGACTTCAAAGAAGTGTGACTAGCCCAAGGTCACCCAGCAGCTGCATGTGGAGGAGTGGAGACGCGAACCCGGTTCCCCAGATTACGAGACTCTTAACCACTACACCACACTGGCTCTCAATTATTAAAATACCGTTCATTTTTACCTTTCATGCTTCTTCGTATGAACAGTTCCTGTAAGGATCATTATTCTAGGTTTTCCTTAAATTACTTATTAAAAAAAATCCCATGTGGAAATAATGACCAGACTTTCCTTACATCCTCTGTGATTCATTGGGTGATTCAAGGATTTTTGCTTTTGTGGTGCTTGTTATAACATTTGAGTTCCTTCACCTTAGAACTGTTGATTCTCTTTCCTCTGTGAATCTCATTCCCAATTCAGTCAAAACACATTTGTCTGGCATACACCTGATCTTACAGGTTTTCATCTCAAAATTTCTTAATACGTTTATCTCGGTTCTTAATGGAAGTTCAAAGTATTGCGGAAATGATTAATCAGATAGAGCTCACATGGACAACAAATATTTCTGTAAAGTAACATATAAAAACTGAAACCAAATTGTCAAAGGTATCCATGTCCAATGGCACTTTGACAAACTGCTGGTAACAGTGAAAGAAAGTATGCTTTTTTATATATTTGCTTTTACCTTGACACTTTTCTCTTTCTCTTTCAGGAGCTCTTCCATTCTGGCTGCTTTTTCTTCTAAAGTCAGTGCTTGGTTTGTCACATATTTCAGTTTACTCGCAAGACTGTCATTCTGGTCCTTTATCACGTTTAGTCTGAGCACAGATTTATGGGGTGAGAAGGAAAGTTACATATAATTTTCAAAAGAGAAAACTGGAGCTAATATCCCTAACCCTCAAATTAATATAAACTACATGTAACTCTAAGAAATGTAATTTGCTATTTAGGACCTCTAACAACTTACTTAGTAAGGAGCCCAAATTTCAGCCATTGTTTTGATATAGTTTAAAGACAAAATAAATCAGATAGTTTTATTACACTTAATAGCTTATCACATATTAAGATATGAATCAGGAAACACCTTTAAAGCTTTATCAAAAATGGAATTGGGAATTTCCTGGTCAACTCTCATACTTTTCCAGAATGTAGAAGAGAATGGATGGAATACTGTACCATTCAGAGAGAATCTACAGATTGGTATGGAAAAGAGAAGACAAGAGAATAAATTCTAGCTGGGGAGGTAGGGGAGACAATGTTTAGCGTCCAGGTAATACGGCACCTTGTCCTAAACTATGCTCCAAGTCCTGAAGTTTCCCTAAGTCTTTAAAAAAAAAACACCTAGCTAACAAAAAATGGTTCAGTAAATGTTAAATAGTCATATTTGTGACTCTGCCCATGCCATTGCTTTTCATCATTGTCTAAAGTATCTATTCTTCTAGTACTTGTTACATAAGTATTTTTAAAATAACTATGGCAGTCATCTCACCATTTATAATGCCTACCTTAAAGTTTTCTCTTGGATTTCCTTTTTAAGGTTAGCTACATTCATCCTCATCGCTTCTAACTCAGAAGCAGTTCCATCCACAGTAGCTTTCAAGGTATCCAGCTAATGGTTAGGTTTCATGAATATTGAAAACATAAGTGTTTATTCAGAGTACTGTGGTCATTTTGAAATCATAGCTGTCAGGCAGCCCACCAACTTCCCACATTTGTATTGTAACACAGATTTTGTATTTGTAACACAGACTTTATTTTTTATTACTAACAGCTAGCTATTATAAATATTACTTTGATACAGAAAACCTGCATTTCTGTCATGCAAACATTCCCAATTTTAGGTGCGCACCCCTTGTTTTCATACCTTTTTACTTTAAATTTTATGTATATTTCTCTGTGAACTTCCCATCAAAAACCTTATTGAAATGAAAGCATGTATAGTATTGGCTTTTTCTCAGTTTATGCTACTTGATTGTGAAGTGCAGGAATAAACTACAAAGTCCACTCCAGTGGACTGAGTCCACAGATTTCACTTCACTAGGCCACAAATGTTGATCTTAGGATCTGGGTGACTCAAGTTCAAATACCGTATTTTTCGCACGATTGGACGCACCGGACCAAAGGACGCACCTAGTTTTTTTTGGGGGGAAATAAAGGAAAAAAAATTCCCCTTTATTTCCCCCCCAAAAGCAGGTCAGGGAAACCGAACCAGGTCGAGGAACAGCGGGATAGTGGCGCTGCGCCTCCCTGCTGTCCCCCGAGCTTGTGGGGCTGGCTGATGTCTGCCTGGCGCGCGGGGCGCTCTGCTTCAGGGCGCCCCACCCGCCGGGCGGCAGGCTACTATCCGCAGCGTGGGGAGCCCTGCGGGGAACTCCTGCAAGGCTCCCCACTCTGCGGATGTCTGCCTGGCGCGAGGGGCGCTCTGCTTCAGGGCGCCCCACCCGCCAGGCAGCAGGCTGCTATCCGCCATGTGGGGAGCCCTGTGGGGAATTCCTGCAAGGCTCCCCACGCTGCGGATGTGTTCCCGAAGCGCCTGGAGCTCTGCTTTCAGGGTGCCCGACGCTCTGGGAAGCAGGCTGCTATCCGCAGCCTAGACACGGCTAGCAGAGCGCTAATCCCGAAGCTTGGGGCGTGCGGAGCTCAGCGCGCCCCAAGCTTCTGGGCGCCGGCAAGGTCTCCGCTAGCCCTTGCTGGCGCCCAGAAGCTTGGGGCGCGCTGAGCTCCGCACGCCCCAAGCTTCGGGATTAGCGCGGCGCTTCACTAGCCCTGGGAGAGCCCCGCAACGTCGCGGGGCTCTCCCAGGGCTAGCGAGACCTTGCCGGCACCCAGAAGCTTGGGGCGCGCTGAGCTCTGCACACCCCAAGCTTCGGGATTAGCGCGGCGCTTCGCTAGCCCTGGGAGAGCCCCGCGACGTCGCGGGGCTCTCCCAGGGCTAGCGAGACCTTGCCGGCACCCAGAAGCTTGGGGCGCGCTGAGCTCCGCACGCCCCAAGCTTCGGGATTAGCGCGGCGCTTCGCTAGCCCTGGGAGAGCCCCGCGACGTTGCGGGGCTCTCCCAGGGCTAGCGAGACCTTGCTGGCACCCAGAAGCTTGGGGCGCGCTGAGCTCCGCACGCCCCAAACTTCGGGATTAGCGCGGCGCTTCGCTAGCCCTGGGAGAGCCCTGCGACGTCGCGGGGCTCTCCCAGGGCTAGCGAGACCTTGCCGGCACCCAGAAGCTTGGGGCGCGCTGAGCTCCGCACGCCCCAAGCTTCGGGATTAGCGCGGCGCTTCGCTAGCCCTGGGAGAGCCCCGCGACGTCGCGGGGCTCTCCCAGGGCTAGCGAGACCTTGCTGGCACCCAGAAGCTTGGGGCGCGCTGAGCTCCGCACCCCCAAGCTTCGGGATTAGCGCGGCGCTTCGCTAGCCCTGGGAGAGTCCCGCGACGTCGCGGGGCTCTCCCAGGGCTAGCGAGACCTTGCCGGCACCCAGAAGCTTGGGGCGCGCTGAGCTCCGCACGCCCCAAGCTTCGGGATTAGCGCGGCGCTTCGCTAGCCCTGGGAGAGCCCCGCAACGTCGCGGGGCTCTCCCAGGGCTAGCGAGACCTTGCCGGCACCCAGAAGCTTGGGGCGCGCTGTGCTCCGCACACCCCAAGCTTCTGGATTAGCGCAGCGGTCCGCTAGCCGTGGGAGAGCCGCGCGACGTCGCGGGGCTCTCCCAGGGCTAGCGGAGACCTTGCCGGCACCCAGAAGCTTGGGGCGCACTGAGCTCCGCACGCCCCAAGCTTCGGGATTAATGCAGCGCTCCGCTAGCCATTTATACATATGTATAAATATCCCTTACATGCACTGACCATAACAAGTTTTGATTATAACTTCTTCTGATGAATCTGTTAGTAAACATCATACATAATGGGACTATCAGTTCTAGAAAGGTGTCTTCATTTTGCTGCGTTTTAACTTTCTCAAGTTTACAGCATATTTCTGCTATGACAGCATGGGCAAACATTTTGTTCCAAAGTGACATTCCAAACTGAAAAAGATTAAAGTCTCCAGACTATATATGATGTTAAAATTACCTCATCCTGGAACTGATTTCGATTGGCCTCCTCTTTTTGGTAATCTAGCCTCAGTTTGGTAGCCAGCCGATCAGCCACGGCGATTCTCTTCTCGTACTCCATGTTATTACCGCTCTCATTTGCCAAAAACTGAACCTTGTCTTTAAGCAAACTTTCCTTTGCACGGATTGCCCGCCTTGCCTGTGCTAAAAGCTAGGCACAGAAAAATATACAAATCAGTTGTAAACATGCTGCTGGATCAACAAACCAAGAACTGCAAAATATATATATATATATATGCTAGTTAAATTTGTTGTTCAGGGGACTGTTTGTTTTGTTTTCTTGCTTTAACAGTTAATGGTGGGAAAACCCAATTATATACTGTATTGGTACGAATATAGTCCACATTTCCCCCCAAAATCTGGCTTGTATAAAACCTGAGTACAGTCTTTAGTTGTGCACTTATAGGTAGAGAAGGTGTGATTTAAGATGAGGCCTCAGGAACCACAGAGAACTTTACTAATTTTTGTAAAAAGATTACCTGCCCTTCTCAATAGGTGGCACTGATTCCCCAATATTATTCTGTGTGAGACAAGTCTAGAGGTTGCATGTGTTTTTAAAATTGTGCCAGAGATTCATGACATTTTTTTCCTTCCAAAGAGAACTCATTTTACGAGTGCGGTCTATATTTTGGGGTGGCTTATATTCAGACCAATATGATAAAACCCATATGACATTCAGCTCTTTGGGAAATGGAAGCCCAGATGAACTTACATATCTTAAGAGGTCAAAAAGCCAGAAAATAGTTTACCAAGGCACACTTATCTATTTCTTGATCTCTTTTCTGCATTTGTTCTATGGTGCTCTCCCACTGCCTGATAAGTTCTTGTCTTTCATGATGAACCCTGCGGAAATCCTCAGCTGTTTTATCCAACTCTATCTGTAAAGAGAAGTAGAAACTAATAACAATGTATTCCAGGTATAAGAAGCACTTGAAGTATTACCGCAAAACCCATTCTCCAGTGGACAAACCTGAGCAGCCAAGGTTTCTGTAAGCTCATTGTCAAGAATTCTGCGTCTGTTATTACATTGTACAGTCAGCATTTCGATCTGTAGAGTTAACATCTGAAAAGATAATGAAACATACTTTTAAAAATACTGAACTCTAATTATAAAATAGTTAGAAGTTAATAAGGCATTACCACTGCCATGTTTTCAGAAAACATCAGGTCATAAAATCCTAAGGCTAGGAAGAGCTCAAAGATTATCTGGACCATCTACTTATAACCCCATCGGAAGTATCCAATGTGGCTGTTTTGCTCATGCAACAAAATACCACTTTGCACAACCAAACCTCTTCTCCTCCATTCTGCACCCCACCCCTCATAATCCACTCCAGATTTTCACATTTGATATTGTCTTATTTTGTTGTAAAATTCCGTTAATAAAGAAATAATAGTTGCAAACATCCATGTTTCGCATCTCATATCTTAGTATGGCACTACACCTCTTTCTCATCCAACCAGATGATGCAAGTAATATGGACTTGGGGGGCTGGGGTTGGGGGTGTGTTACACGTGACCTTTAAATAAAATATATACATACTTGCAATTTGCTATCATCTTGCTGTGCATACTTCTGGATTGCAACTGCATCGTTGTCTTTGCGTGCAGATTCTTCTAACCAAGCCTCCAAAGCTTGTTGGTCCCAGTTCATTTGGCATCTTAAGGCTTCCAGCTTCTGAGTCACTTTGAAAATATTGTTCTAATATAGTAGGAAGGAAAAAGGGGGGGGAGGAGATGTAATAAAAAAACCATACAATATCATATTTTTATTAGCCCAACAAACAACTATGCTATGGCTAACTTGAGGCTGCTTACCTATGGAAAATATGGAGTTTAAATACTGTCAGAATCTGTTTTGTGTATCTCTTGGTTCTCTGCCTTTCCCCCCTCCAGTAATCTGAAATCCTACTCTGAAGACTAGTCTGAAGACACTGAGTTACAGTAGATGAGAGTGATGGGCCCGAATAAATAAAAACAGGTTGTATTTATAACGTTGAAAGGACTTTTAATTCACATGACTGCTTCCAAGAAAGGTAAGGGGACAGACTAAAAGGTAAAGGTACCCCTGCCCGAAGGCCAGTCGTGACCGACTCTAGGATTGTGCGCTCATCTCACTCTAGAGGCTGGGAGCCGGCGCCGTCCGAGGACACTTCCGGGTCACGTGGCCAGCGTGAAAAAGCTGCTCCGGCGAGCTCACCCCGCTGCGGGGATTCGAACCGCCAACCATATGATCGGCAAGTCCTAGGCACTGAGGTTTCACCCACAGCGCCACCCGCGTCAAGGGGACAGACTAGCTGCTTCCAAATCTTTCCTATATATGTGTATTTGTACCAGACATGGCGGGACAGTCACATGTGTTTTAAGCATGTATCTACCGTGTTCATATAAAAACCAGAACTGGAAGTGGATCTACTACTTTACAGCAAAAGAGGTGAGTGAAGAAGGGGACAAAAAGCAATCCCCTTTTCCAACCTTACTTCTATATTGCTTTAAACATTTTCTCTCTCTACCCAACTAGTTTCTGGCATTGGAGCTGGCTAGGAGAAATTGCATAAAAGCAGACACACACCTAGCACAACTGACATGTCACTCTAGTTTGACCCTTTTGGAGGAGATAAAAATGATCATTATCATTGCTGGGATCCAAAGACTTCTTTTGACACTTCTTACTTCTTCTGCAAGTTCAGTGGAATTGTACACAGTGGATTCTCATGCCATATGAGAAAACATCAGTATAACATACCAATAATATGCATAAAACCATCTGTTACTACAAATCCATGCCAAACACCAACTATTACTGAGGGAGCAATCCTATGCACAAGAAACCCACATAAAGCAAGCCTGGGAAAATAATGCAGCATAAAGTTACACCAGATCTAAACCTCATGTGGCAGCAGGCCTGCTGCTGCTTTGCCTAAGCATGGCAGAGGGAAAACAAGCCTTTAAAATAGTGTTCTGTGCTGGGTTGCCAAGGCAAGTGACCAAGATGAATGGGTTTAGGATGCAGATGAAGTCCTCCCTCTCTGGTCCCACTTCTGTCACGCCTCTGAACTGCCCCATTTGAGGAATTTACACTGGCCTTCGGTTACCCAGCTTTGGCTCAGTTGGGATGAATAAGTTATGTAGCTAAGCCTCTGAACTCATTGCTTGTGCTGCTGGGAAGGACAAGCCCCTCTTGGAATGTTAAAACTGTGAACTCCCCCTCCACTGAAGGCTTCAGGTGTGAATATGTGTGAATAAACCATATTTCTAAGACGCACAAACTCTGCTGTGCCTCATTTTTCCAAGGAATCAAAAACCCTGGTTAAGTACGAAGAACCCAGAATCTCTTGCTACTGCTCAGCAAAGATTAGGGTGGCCTGTAACAATATTTACTTACTTCATTTATGAGTTACACCTCATAAAACATCCCAAGGCGATTCTACAATAGCCCAATATGAGTGCCTCAATAAGAGACTGCTTCTTATTAAGTACAGTTTTGCCCCAAGTAAATAGTTCCTGGAAAATCGAGTGATAAGCAGGGACAGGCTATAGATAAGCAATAGAGAACATGTTTTGCATGCCCAAGGTCCCAGATTCAATCCCAAACATTTCCTGCCATTCAAAGATGTTAAATTATTTTTGTATGCCACAACTACTGCTCGTATTTTGTTAGCTAAAAAGTGGAAAACCCAAGAATTACCAACAATAGAAGAATGGCAGATGAAGATGATGGATTTTTCGGGGCTAGCCGACCTAACCGGAAGAGTCCGCGACCAGAAGGAGGAGGAATATCAGGAAGAATGGAATAAATTTAATGATAATTTAGTTAAATTTGTTAAGTTAAACTAACCGGAAATAGCTTGCAGATACTTAATGGGCTTAGGATTTTATTTATGTTAAGTGATGAATTAATATGTTTAATTCTATAAGGTGAAGATTTAAGGATGTTAATATTTAAGTTAAATTTCATAAAAATTGGGATTTGGAAAACCGTTAAAAGGATATGCAATGAAATTCAACTAAGGGGAAGCGAGGAAGTCACTTATCAAAGTTAATAACTGTAATTTTCAATAAGGCTATGATTTATGTTTGCTATGTTTGTTTGTCGTGTGTGTGTGTGTGTGTGTGTGTGTATTTGTTTGTTTATTTATAATATTGTGAAAACCAATAAATGGGGGGGGGGGGGGACAACAAACATTTCCTGCCAGTCACCATAAACAGAACTGAGCTAGATGAACTAAATGTCTGACAACTTTTTAAGTTTCAAATCAACCATGTTAAAGTGACCAAACCAAGACAGTAGTTCAGATAACCACTTCCACATTGTACCCTAATCTTGCATTAAAAACCTTAAATACTTGGATCATTAAAATACTTTAGGAGGGAATGCTGCAATAAAACAGTATGAATATCAAAACTGTTGCTGTGTGAAGTCCTTTGTTTGATGCAGCTGAGAAGCTCAGCGCAAGAATAGCAGCAGAGAAAGCTTCCAACTTTAGGAATATATTTTTCAGATATGTGATGAAATACTTGAAACATACTTCTTGACTATTTTTCTTCTCTCGTAATGAAACCATTTCATTCTCCAGTCTTTGAATCTCGCTTTTCAGTCGCCCCACTTCTCTCTCTGCGAGGGATTTAAAATGCTGCTCAGTTTCAATTTCATTCTGCCTGGCTCTGAAAAGAGACTAAAGAGAAAGGCAATTAATTATTTTTCAGGGTTAACAAGCAGTGATGATTTAAAGGCACCTTTTGTGTTTGTTTCCTTTTTAGAAGAAATTGAAGTTAAAAATGGATGGAAATTTATAAAACATACAGCTAAGGAGTTCCACTTAAGTAAATATCCAAGAACCTTTCTGATAGGCATTGAGACTTAGAAAGGTACGAGTTTTGTATAACAAAAGATCCAGCATCTTCTCTTGAAGCAGTTTCCTACGGTTAGCTATCCAAGTGATGCAAACATTTCAAATGAGATTTTGAATCCATTATTTTATTTTTCTGTAGTCCAGAGCAGAACAAATGTAGTGTTAATTATATTCATGTGGGTTTCTCTACCAATTTGGAGTCTATTTCATTCAAAAAAACATAACTGCAGCAAACATCTTAATATCAAGAGCTGCTATATAAATTAACTGACAGAAATTATTAACTGTCATGATTAATAATCATTTATTTTTCCAGATAAAATGTTCTATCTCTTACAAAGAAGTTCCGTAATCTTATCTAGAACCAGCATATTAAATATAACCAGTTATAAGATCTCTCGTTTTTGCTAGAATCCCTTTGACTTATAAAAATCCATTAAATCTTAAGTGCCCACACTATCAATGATATCATTTTGCTTATAACATTTCTTTTGTAAATATTATGAACCCGCCATGCATTGCCTACTGACAAACGAGGAATACAACTCATTTAAAAATTATGTTTGGAAATAATCAATGCAAAACACAAGCAACAATGATAAACAATGAACATAAGTAACAATGATCAACACCCCTTTTCTGTTTCATGTACCCTGATCTTATGCATGTTTACGCAGAAGCGAACCCTACAGAGTTAAATGTGTCTTATTTGCAAATAATCGCACACAGGATTACAGCTCTGCATAACAATCCTAAGCATATTTCCTTAGAAGTAAATTCCATTAAGTTTATTTATGCTTAATAAGTGTGCATAGGATGGCAGGCCTGAAAGGCTGTAATACAGCAACATTTCTGGTTAGTGTCTGGATGGGAGATCACATGGAATCTTATGTTTACTACCTTGAAGGGAAGAAAGATGCATATATTCAGATAAAATTGAAATCCAGTGCCAATTTAGTTGGGAGTATGCCTCACTGAACACAGTGGGATTTACTTCAAAATAAACACGAACAGGACTACATTACACATGTATTTCAAAGAAGCACTCTTAAGCATCTACCTGTGTCAAATTAAACTCTTGCCTGACGTTCTTCAAATGTGATGTCATTGCAGCAATACGGTCTTCAAAGTCAGTCAACTGATTTTGTAAGTTTGCCTTTTCTTTTTGCAATTTTTGCAGCTGTAAACAAAATTCAATATATTTTAGTGTTACAAAATATTGGAAGTATTAGAAGATCAGAAGATGGTCAGGTCTTTTAGATACTATTGCATTTAGGGGTGGGGAAGAAAAACCACAAAGTCTTCATACATGAACATATTTGGTGATTTGTTCAGAAATAAATTGGTGTATTCACGTTTCACCACTAGAAGCCCAGCATGTTTCACAGTACTCCCCTTATCAGCTGTTTATATCACCACATCTTCAATTCATCAGATATGTTTGTTTGTGTACACACCAAGGTATGTTGACAGGGTGGGGATGTCTTTACCCCATGCAAAGGTGTTTACACTTTGGTTAGAAACGAATTAGCAATTAAGAAAGGCTTAAGGATCCAATCAGTGTGAAGCTGTTTTAAGAGACAATACATCAAACAGTAGCATTTTACACCAAATTTCAGGATACATATGCATTAAATGCCCAGCACTGGAAACACACAGTAAATGGGAGTCAGCGCAGCCATCCATAAAATATATCCACTTTTAAAGACAAGTTAACCCTACTTCCTTCCCTGTTTACCGTACTTTGTCACAGTTTAACCAATACACGCATCCTAACCCTGTGTAAAAATAGATTTTGGCTGGGTTGGATATAAAATTTGTTCGTGCAGGAGACTGGACAAACTCCAACCATAATGCATATATAATAAAATTTACTGCCACATGGCGTTTAGCCTAAATGGCCTTTTAAAATGATTACATAAATGCACGGAAAATTACTCTCTTAACACCTATTAGCTATTATAGCTAACTTGGAACCTTCATGTCCAAAGTCAATTCATCTCTGAATACCATATGCTGGGCACAAACAATAAAGGCCGCCTTTACACCCAGCTCATGTTCCTACCTCATCTGGTTAGCCAGTGTAAGGAAACAGAACGCTGAACTAAAATAAGCAGACGGACCTTTACTCTGATCCAGCAGTGCTCTCCTAAGCCAACTTTTCTGACCAATTATGGACAGCTCCAGAAATATAAATATAAAGAGCAGAACACAGCCCTACGAGGCACCATACTGCATCAGCACAATGTTTCCCAAACCCTAGGTAGTTGAGGCATGCTTTATTTTCTCCTCTGAATTCCAGGAACACTTCGCTCTTGCCCTTGAAGAAAACTCCTATTTTGAACCGCCTCTGCTGTGCACTAGTCACTCTGCATTGGAAGGCAGCAAGCCCAAAGTAGATGTACTTATGCAGAGATGGAGCAGCAGCCTCGCAGGTCTATTAACAGCTCTTAGCCAGAGCTAACAGAGTATATGCCTCTGAAAACCAGTTGCTGCCGGGAGGCACAGGGGGAGCTGCTGCTTGGAATTCAGTTTTAGATGGACCCCTAAGTGAGACTGAGGGCCTAGAAGCAAGGCTCTTCTTTAAATTCGCTTCCAGTGCCATATTGCTGCATCTTTGTACCGGGGAAAGACTGAAATGTCCCCATCACACCCTATGCAAAGATGAGGCACACATCTTTCACACACAGAGAGCATCCTTGGAAGTAGAGTTTGACCAGAAGAATTTTTGCGCCAGAGCATAATGCAATGAGAAAGCAGGCGGACACTTTTGTGTGGGGTTTTTTTGGGGGGTGGTGGATTCTTTGGTTTCAGTTCTTCTATCAGCAATGGTTGTGGCACACTAAGCACATAGTTGAGGAAATTCCTGCACTTGGGGGGCTGGTCGGCCAAAATCACCCAACCCACACCTCACTTTCCAGGAGATCCCACTCCTCCAAGCTCCAATAACATTTGGAGTGGGGAGCCTTTACAGCCCCACTCATTTTTAATTGGCATCATAGAAATGTAGAGTTGGAAGGGACCCCGAGGGTCATTTAGTCCAACCCCCTACAATGCAGGAATCTCATCCGAAGCACCCAGGGGACAGATAGCCATGCAACCTCTGCTGAAAAACCTCCAACCTCTGCTGAAAAACCTCCAAGGAAGGAGAGTCCGCAGATTCCAGAGGGAGGCCATTCCACCATGGAGCAGCTCTCACTGCCGGGAAATTTTTCGGCATCTGCTTCCTGGTAACTTGAATCCACTGGTTCGAGTCCTACCCTCCGGAGCAGGAGAAAACAAGCCTGCTCCCTCTTCCATGAGACACCCTTGGAGATATGTGAAAGGTGGATATACAGTGGTACCTCGGGTTAAGTACTTAATTCGTTCCGGAGGTCCGTTCTTAACCTGAAACTGTTCTTAACCTGAGGTACCACTTTAGCTAATGGGGCCTCCTCCCGCCGCTGTGCAATTTCTGTTCTCATCCTGAAGCAAAGTTCTTAACCCAAGGTAATATTTCTGAGTTAGCGGAGTCTGTAACCTGAAGCGTCTGTAACCTGAAGCGTATGTAACCCGAGGTACCACTGTATTTCCTCTTTCCCAGGCTAAACATATGCCAATCCTTCAACCGTTCCTCATCAGGCCAGGCTTCCAGACCTTTCATCATCTTGGTCTCTTGCCTGTGTTCCAGCTTGTCCATGTCCTTATTCAGTGATGGCGCCCCAAAACGGGACAAAGCGCTCCAGGTGCGGCCTGACCAAGGCAGACTCCGAGATGGAGCCAAGGGGGCTTGGAAGAGGAAGGGGGTCCCGCCCCACCCGCCCTGGCCTGTCTTACCCCACCCCACCCCGGCCCGCCTACTCGCCTCGTCCTCCAGAGCCTTGTTTTCCGCGTTGGCCACGGGGATGGCGAAGCCGTCGTCCCAGTCGAGCTCGGCCAGTATCGAAGCGGTGGAGTCGGCTCCGCCATGGCCGCGGTCGCCCAAGGCGTTCATGGCGCCCCTTCCTCAGCTCGGGGCTCCCGCCGCCGCCGCCGCCGCCGATGCCGGCCCTGAGCAAAGCCAGACGCGCGCCGTTGGTTGCCTTGGCAACGGCCGGCGCGAGGCCTTGGCAACCGCCGCGCAGGCAGGCAGGCAGGCAGGCAGGCCTCATCCTGGGCCCGGCGGGTTTATAAAGCCAAGAGCGGTGCTGCGGGGGCGGGATTCTCCCTACGCCTCCTCACTCGGGGTCCGGCAACACGAGGCGCCTCCAGACCCGTGTTTATAGTGCTCCTCGTGAGCACGAACATTTCGCAGCTTGCACGCCACGTCGGAGGCGTCAGAATAGACTGATATCCCAGTCCCATTGAATCTGGGTTTAATTCCCACATATATAGATGAGATTCCCATTTATATGAGAATATATAATTTTATATATATATTATACACTTTATATTTATATATTATATTTAAATATATTTAAAAATACATTAAGTCCTATATTAAATTATATATATTAAAATAATAGCTAAGAGGGTCTCCAGGCTGTCGCAAATTGCGGTGGCGCCATTGGGAGGTCTTCAGATTTCTTGTGGAACGGATGCGCTGAAAGGTTCAT
Source organism: Podarcis muralis (assembly GCF_964188315.1). Lineage (NCBI taxonomy): Eukaryota > Metazoa > Chordata > Lepidosauria > Squamata > Lacertidae > Podarcis > Podarcis muralis. The sequence continues at coordinate 10,545,280 of NC_135660.1, read as the reverse complement.
TGGCTTTTGTCTGACCTCCCTGCAAACGAATCGGGATGAATGCTCCATAGGCAGGTCTTTTGGAAGTGCCCATTATTATATGGAATACTTCGCTATAAGTTCCTCGTTTATAACATGAGCCGGGGTATTGTTTATAACATGAGCCAGGGGTATTCCTCGTTTATAACATGAGCCAGGGGTGTTGTTGGAGAGCACAGTTTTAAAATGGGGGGGGGGGTCTACATTATGTTTGGAAGGTTTTTATGCCTTTTTTTAAAAAAAACCCAGGTGCACGTATGCACAGACAGTAGGCATCTCACTCCCATTTACTCATGCCCACCGCATCTCAAAAACCGATTCAATTTTTTAAAAAGCTGTGCTGTTTGAGAGGCAGACATTCACAAACTATGCAGAATTTCTCTGCCTGTTAATTCATTTCTTAGATGCACAAGAGATATTGGGGGGTGGGCAAGGGACCAACAACCCTTTGCTCGGCCCATACATGTGCAATTGAAGAGATTTCCTCCGCAAAAGAAAATGCCGGAAAAGGCTATGCTGATCATTACACTGTATGTGAAATTACACACACACTGTATTTGTTTCATGACTCCCTCCCACCTTGTCATGTGAACCAATATTTATGACAATGTTCCCTTACTTAAAATGTCATTATTCCAGTAGATGGTGCTGCGTGTCTGTATATTTCAAGGGAATATTTTTTTAAAAAATAAATAAATATGTATACCTCCTGAAGAGTCCCTTTGCATTCAAAAGATAAGAATCCAAAAATTATCTAGTGGCTTAAACCCATGTTACGGAAACAAAACAAAAAATAATCCTTGGTCATCAAATGACAGTGAGCTGCAGACCTAACCACCTCGACTCAGAAAATAAGTCCCATTGAATTTAGTGGGGCTTACTCCAAGGCAGTTGGGGTTAGGCGTACAGGTTTTGCCTCTGTCCGCAATGGATATGGGAAACAGAAAGGCAGGTGCCTTTGGCCAGTCACCACCTAACCTACCTCACAGGGTTGTTGTGAGAATGAAATGGAGAGGAGTAGAACGATGTACACCCCTTTGAGATCCTTGGAAGATAAAGGTGATATATCAATGTAATAAATAAATGATAAACAGCTTAGTGATGAGGAAATTTATCACGTGCTTCTCCTATGCACTGATAAGGAAATTTGTCTCCCTTTGCATTCCTCGTGACAGAGTAAGGGCTTAGCAGTAGAGCATCTGTTTTGCCTGCAGGAGGTTCCAGGTTCAATCCTTATAATAATAATAATATTATAAAGGTAAAGGTACCCCTGCCCGTACGGGCCAGTCTTGCCAGACTCTAGGGTTGTGTGCCCAGGTTGGCAGGCGCTGGGACTGAGCAGCGGGAGCGCACCCCGCCACGGGGATTCGAACCGCCGACCTTTCAATCGGCAAGCCCTAGGCGCTGAGGCTTTTACCCACAGCGCCACCTGCCTCCCTCTAATAATATTATAATAATTTATTATTTATACCCTGCTCATCTGGCTGGGTTTCCCCAGCTACTCTGGGCGGCTTCCAACAAAATATTAAAATACAATAGTCTGTTAAACAGTAAAAGCTTCCCTAAACAGGGCTGCCTTCAGATGTCTCCTGATATTGCTGGAAGAGAATATTGTCTGAAATCCTGGAAACCCAGCACCAATCGGTGAAGGCAATGCTGAGCTAGATGGACCAATGGTTTGACACAATAAGAGGCAGCTTCCTATGCAGGGAAACGAAGGGACGGGGAGTCCGGGAGCAGAGACGCCAACAGACTAAGAGAGGTGAGGCTGAAGGAAGGCGTAGGGTTCATCCACACTTCTGCTTGTCTCATGCCTAAAAAGTACGGGTCCAAGAGATTTTCCGTTTGTCCCACCGCTTTCCCAAGTAAGCACACTGTTTACCTCTGAATCGGAACATCAAGCTGCAAAGAAACTGATTGGTGTTTATTCCAATTCAGCAGTAAATACTGGGTTTCCCTGCGGGAAAACGACAGGGCAAGTGGCCGTATGGACGAGCCCTCAGTGGACTTTGAAGAAACACTGTCAAACTTAAAATGGAGTGATCCTACCTTTTATTTATTTTATTTTAATATTTATAAACCACCTGCTAATCAGAAATATGGTGGGGCCCAATAAAACAAAACCAATATTTTAAAATATAAAATATAGAGATATATTTTTTCCAACTTGTGTAAGGAGGATGCACTGTTCACCTGTGATTCTTTTTTCCTCAATGCAATTTTTGGAATGTTTTGTGCTAATGTTTTGTTTTACATGCTTTTTCAACAACAACAACAGCAATCATAATATGCATAGTAAATGTCCAAACCTGTATCAAATGAATTCTCTAAAAGCACTTGATGAAACCAAAAAACTTTCAGTATGTGCTTCCCAAAATGAGCAGCAGCCCACCCTGGGGGGCTGTGGAATTATCTAGGTGGCAGCAAGGAAACACTGGTAACAGTGACGATCAGACATTGAAAAGCTGGTATCACTGGATCAAGTTAATAACTTTGGTTAAATTAATTAAATTAAGGGCATTGAATTTTTGATCAATGTACAATTAATTTTTACTGTTTTGAATTTTATTGTGTCATTATCTAACTTAGTGGGTTGTGGAAACTGCTACTCTGAATAATGCTCTTAATACGTAGGGTAGGGTAGTGGACACTGGGGACGGGTTTATGGAGCCAAGGGGACAATCACCCAAAAAGTTTGGAACTACTGTGCTATGGAATCAAATCTAGAATTTAACTAAGGCATCTGCTGCAGGGAGGGGGACACCTGAATGTCTCCAAACACATATCTAATACGTGCTCAATCTTTGCCCGTCATTCAACATCCAGTGAGAGACTAAGGAATTGTTCTTCAAGGTCTGGTTTACTTCCTTATTCTCCTTCAAGGAGAACTTCAGCTCCCAGAAAAGGGAGGGAAGTGTCCACTTGACAGAGTGCTAGGAGGATCTCACCTGAGGGCTCTGCTCTGGAAGCCACAGTTCAAGAAGGAAGTTAAGTTGGAAAGGCTTCAGAAGAAAGCTATGAGAACAATAAAGAGTTTTTAAGAAAATAGCAACGTGAGGAAAAGGGTGAAGGAGCATGGCGGAAAGATTAAGTGGAAATGCGTTGACTTTTCAGATATTCAGTGGAATGTGGGAAGAAGAGGGAAACAATTGGCTAAGGAGAAGACAAGGAGCAGTGGGGTTCTACAAGAAAGCAACAAAGACCACCACAGCTAAAAAAAAATAAAAAAGATTATAAGATGATGAAGCATCTGTTAGTGTGGCTCAGCCTTTGTCAGCTTGGCTCCTTCCAGATGTTTTGAACTACAACTCCCATCAGCTGCAGCCTGAGTATTCTCAGGCCCGAGAATTGAATGCAACCTCCCAGCCCCTTCTATTTGGCTCTTGGGATTTCCCCCAGGCCACACTCCCTCTCCCTCAAAGGTTCTTCTCTTCACCCTCCTTGTTTTTGCCTGGCTGGGATGCATCCTTGAACACTGATAATGCCTCTTGTTTGCCCGGATAGAAGACAGAGGGGGAGTGTGTAGTGTGTAGAAACCACCCTACTATAATACAGAACTCACATTCATTGTTCCGCACACTTTTGCCTTTGGCCCCACCCACCGCTGAGATGTGGCCCCCAGAAGGTTGCCCAGGAGATAATGTGGCCCTTGGGTTGAAAAGGTTTCCTCATTCCTGCTTTAAGCCAGTCTCTGGCTGGCTGCTTCAGTCTGGATCAACCTCAAGAGAAGACCCAGGTTTCTAATCTATACTAAGTTTAGCACATTCTGTTAATAGCAGGAGATTAGTTCATTATTATTGCAAGACACTGGCTATACATGCAGATGTATCCCATGATAGCAAGGGCACTGCAGCCTTTAGATGACATTTAACGTGCATGTCAGAAGTCCCAGCAGTAATTTCTTGTTTAGGAAATGGCTCCCATCTCATAAAAACACATTTTGATTTTTATTAATAACCTCCTAACAGCCGCAATCTGTCTTCATCCTCCTCCTACTCTTGCATTCTTATAATGCCTTTTACAGCTCTCATAGCACACAGCATGAAGCCTTGGAGCTGCATTCATCAGTGACTCACACCCTTGCTTAGGGTCGAGTTTTCATGGTAGCTATATGGGGGAAAGCTTGAAAAGTTCCTCTCCCATGCAGTGCGCAAGACAAAAATCCGCATTCATTACTACTCCAAAAGACTTGATGCCCTTTGGAGATGCTCAGCCATTAGGAGCGTGCGTGTGTGAAGAACTTAGTCACCTTTCCGTTCTTAAAAAAATAAAATAAAAAAGTAAAATGAATCATTATTATAGATACTGGTCAAAAAGATGACTGAAGATCTGGTTCAGTACACAACGGACAGTAGCCGTTCAGAGAATCAAGGGTTTGATCTGGTTCAGATTAGAAATACATGTGCTGAACTCACAAGCAAACGCCTTGTTAAAACTCTTCCTTTCATTCGGGTTGGAATCAGAGTCTTCTCACAAGTTTTAGAACGGGAAGAAAACTTTGGCTTGTAGGCAACTGAATTCTTAATAATCATTGCTGAGGCATCGTGGGGGAACTTGCTACTTTTGCTAAAAACAAAAAAAGATGCATTAGTGCCAAAAGGCAAAACGGAGCTCATCACAGAAACGAGAAAGAAGTGACAGGCTTGCAAATACTTTTGACTGAACAAGGAAGGGAAAGGGTCAGTATCTTCTTTTATTTCAAGCCACTGAAACTTACACTGCATTCACATGAATGAGCACAAGCAGCCTTCCTGAAGGGGTTGTTCAGGATCGCAAAACTCACTATTGTACAGTTCACCAGGAGAATCATGTTGGGCGAAGTCATATGAAACTGTCGTATAGTTCTGCTTTGCAGACGGGACGCAATTAGTCCCTACACAGTAGAAAGAGGAATTGTAGGAAGAGGGTCTTGTAACGTTCAACATGAACCCAGAAAAATGAAATGTCTCCTGCAAGGTCTGCTGCCCTCCTGATGTCTCTGTGCAGCCCTCTCTCTGGCTCTAGGACCCCCCATGAAAAGGAACATGGAGTGACCTAAACCAATGTTTCCCAAACTTGGGTCTTCAGCTGCTTTTGGACTACAACTCCCATCATCCCTGGTCCTGGGAGCTAGGGATGGTGGGAGTTATAGTCCAAAAACAGCTGGAGACCCAAGTTTGGGAAATGCTGGTCTAAACATTCTAGCATTCAAATAAACAGATATGTGGGGTGTACACACTTCCCCTTCCCCTAACATGGTATCCCTTATGTTTATGTATGCATTCACTGAGCACCTGACAAGAGCAGGAATGAGAGCAGGACAGGCCTCTCTAAAGGTAAAGGTACCCCTGACCGTTAGGTCCAGTCGAGGGCGACTCTGGGGTTGCGGCGCTCATCTCACTCTATAGGCTGAGGGAGCGTTTGTTTGTCTGCAGACAGCTTCCAGGTCATGTGGCCAGCATGACTAAGCCGCTTCTGGCGAACCAGAGCAGCTCATGGAAATGCCATTTACCTTCCCGCCGGAGTGGTACCTATTTATCTACTTGCACTTTGACGTGCTTTCGAACTGCTAGGTGGGCAGGAGCTGGGACCAAGCAACAGGAGCTCACCCCGTCGCGGGGATTCGAACCGCTGACCTTCTGATCGGCAAGCCCTAGGCTCAGTGGTTTAGACCACAGCGCCACCCACGTATGCATTCACTGAGCACCTGACAAGAGCAGGAATGAGAGCAGAACAGGCCTCTTTACAGGTGCATAAATCCATGTCTAGGCTCTATGTGCAATGAGGACTTTGGATCATGCAGGTTTACTGATTAAGCAAAAGGACCTATGCCAGGGGTGGGGAACCTGTGGTTGTCCAGTTATAGCCGGACAACAATCTCCCATCATCCCTGACCGTTGCCCATGCTAGCTGGGGGCTAATGGGAGCTCAACAACATCTGAAGGTTCACCTGCTCCCTGACTCTGCAGCTATAAAGTGTGTTTTGTTTTTAGAGACTATCTATAGCTCAGTGCTCACAGTCAAAAGCAGAACCTTCTTTTGAGTGTCACTTGTTAGAAAGAAAGGCATTTTGATGATAATGCAGCCCTGTGCAAATGCACTGTGTGCCCATTTTGGCATCTAGCAAGTGAACAGATTCATAAAGAGAAAAGCTAATGGACATACAAGGAGGAATATACATGAAGGTTAAGAACTTTGCCTCGAACAAAGACATTCCTCTTCCGTACACTAGGTGCACTCTAGACAAGCTGGCTTGCTTTATCTCATAATAAAACAGCATATATATTTGTTGCAGTGCATTATTTGCACAGATGCAAATAATATTCCATCTGCTGTTTTCTCCCCTCCCCTCCCCTCTGCCTTCTCACTCGCTTTTGTTCCTCTGCAGTAAAATCATATTTCTCTGTACTGAAGAGCTCTTGTTGATGAGGAGTGAAGGGCAGGACAATAGGCATGAATCCATTATCAAACAAATACAGTAGAGCGAGTTTTCTATGTAAAAATAAAAAAGTCATCACAAGGGAATGCTGCTTTTTTCTCTGCCCTTAAGCCAGCTAATTTGCATGCTTACCCAAACAAGACTTGGATGTTGTTTTCAGTATACTATGCTCAAAATGATGCTTTGTCAAATGCCTGCTTATTCCCAGTTTTGTTTGACAATGGCTTTGTGGCTAAAGAGGCAGTGAGCCAATTACTGGAGAATGTTAATTCTGCCAGAAGTGGAACCTTCCAAGTCACCTGCCATAGTCTTGCTTCCCATCATCCTAGGGGGTTGGAGGAGATTGCTACCATACCTGTTGAGAGGCATATATTGTCTTGTTCTTGTAGCTCAGTGAAATGTTTTGGTAAAGGTACTTCCCCAGCTCTGTGTAGGATGTTATTGTGCATGGGAAATTTCCTTGGTTCTCAGCATCTTTGGACATTGAGGGGTGAACTAGTTTAGGGCTCATCACCTAATACCAGTCACTCTCTTGGAGACCTACAACAAATAATGAATATAATTTAAAGCACGCACACACACAAACATATATATATATATATATATATATATATATATATATATATATATATGCAGGTTTTGGTGTCCTCGGGTGTCTTCCCGTGTAAAAGTTGGGGTGTCTAGGCGACGTTTCGACGAGGTCTCACTCGTCATCTTCAGGCTGGTGCTTTCGGCTTCTTGTTACTGGAACAGAGCAGGATCTCAGTGTTTGAGTTCCTATAAATATTGTTGAGGAGGTGTGGTGTATAGCCTCCAATGTTCTGGGCCGAGAGGAAGTTCCCAGGCTAGTGTGCCTTTTCTTCTTTTGTTCTTTAATTGCTTGAGGGATATCTTGAGTGATTTCTTGAGTGATATCTTGAGTACCAATTAGGTGGGTCATTAGGTGTGGATTAGTTGTTAAAGCCTTTGTGTCTTGACCTCTTGAACTTTGTGAAGAGTTTTTCTGAGAAGATGGCTGTACTGCACTTAGTTGTGCTCTGGCTTGGCTTCGTGTATAGGGGCGAGCTGTGGTTTTGTGGCCTGTGCCAGCCAGATCTGTGTAGGGATTGCAGGGGGGTGCAGCATCCGGAGGTGCCACCATGGTTTGGCTACTGGATGGTGTCTGTAATTTATCTGTGGAGAGGTAAAAAATCCAAAAAGAAACACCCCCCAAAAACCAAGACACAGAAGAAAACAATGGCATGGCCCTCCTTCCTTATATCAAGGGCACTACAGATAAAATTAGCAAAATCCTCCATAAACACAATATCAAAACAGCCTTTTGCGCCAACCAAAAGATAGCCAATATCCTCAGAAACCCCAAGGATAAAATCCAGTTGGAAAACCAAGGGGTCTATGAAATACCCTGCAAAGTCTGCCCAGCCACGTACATTGGACAAACAAACAGACGAATAAATGCACGTATCGCAGAACACAAGAATGCCGTCAAAAAAGAAGAAAAAACTTCCTCTCTTTTCCAACACATGAAAGAAACAGGACACGAAATTAATTTTGCAGATTCCAAATTGCTCTCTAACATGGAACATCACCACAAGAGAATAATCATGGAAGCCATCGAGATAGAGAAACACCCTCACAACATGAACAAGCGTGACGACACATCCCGCTTGCCAGACATCTGGAAATTAGCCCTCCCCACAAAAACTGACACCAGATCCAGAGGCACACAGAACGCCATCACCAATCAACCACACCAGACCCAAACCCAGACCCTCTCCACAGATAAATTACAGACACCATCCAGTAGCCAAACCATGGTGGCACCTCCGGATGCTGCACCCCCCTGCAATCCCTACACAGATCTGGCTGGCACAGGCCACAAAACCACAGCTCGCCCCTATACACGAAGCCAAGCCAGAGCACAACTAAGTGCAGTACAGCCATCTTCTCAGAAAAACTCTTCACAAAGTTCAAGAGGTCAAGACACAAAGGCTTTAACAACTAATCCACACCTAATGACCCACCTAATTGGTACTCAAGATATCACTCAAGAAATCACTCAAGATATCCCTCAAGCAATTAAAGAACAAAAGAAGAAAAGGCACACTAGCCTGGGAACTTCCTCTCGGCCCAGAACATTGGAGGCTATACACCACACCTCCTCAACAATATTTATAGGAACTCAAACACTGAGATCCTGCTCTGTTCCAGTAACAAGAAGCCGAAAGCACCAGCCTGAAGATGACGAGTGAGACCTCGTCGAAACGTCGCCTAGACACCCCAACTTTTACACGGGAAGACACCCGAGGACACCAAAACCTGCATTCCTATACCCGTGAAAATCTACGAAAGCAATATATATATATATATATATATATATATATATATATATATATATATACAGCAATAGTACAACTGTGGTGGATTTTATTCTGCTTCAGTTTGTTACATGATGTTTCCTGAATGTTACCACATTTTTGCTGTTTGGAGAGGCTATAGCGCAACAAAAGAAGGACAAAACCAGAACCAAAACAGTTGCAGTAGAAAAAGTTGTGGTATTTCAGCAGGAAGTTATGGGATATGTAACTGGTTGGAAATGAAGCAGTGTGACAGCTCCAAAAATTTTGCAGGCACAACCAGTATGAAAAGCAAAATCGTGTATGACCACCCCAATAGCATCATGAGTACAAATCATCAATAATGCGCAGTTTTAAAAAGGTCATAAATAATAACACACAACAAAAACCAACACAATGCAATCTGTAAACAGGAATATGTTATTATTGATAGTCTTGTTAAACAATGTTAATATGAACAGCAACTTTAAAAAAACCCACCAACCCAACATATAAGCCATAGTATCTAACTCATTGTATTCCATCAGATGTCAGGCCTTAGGGAATTAAGTTTCTCCAGTGGCAATGCTCTTCTTAGTTGGGGTGGGGTAAGACTTGTCCTTCTTAATGATATTGAGTAAGCATTTTATGTATTTTGTATAGTTCACTTTTAAATAAAAATCTGGTTTTAAATTGCTTTAATTTATTGTATTTTTTTCTTGCTAATAAACTATCTACTTATGCATAAAGCAACTAACCAATGAATAATAATAATAATAATAAATCAAACTGAAAGTTATTTTAATCCCAGCCATTGGACAACTCAGAGAGCATACACAGTGCTAAAGTAAGATAAGCAACAGAAGGACCCAATGGAAGTTGGAGAGCAGCTGGTTCCTAATGAGGGGGTTATTTAACTATTACTTATTAATTACTACAGTTCATTAACTGGAAGGCTATGCCTTTTGTCTTTTGCTTTGCCTTTTTGTTTAAGTTTTAACATGGGCGGATTCTAGTTGATAACTGTGCTTGTGTTCCCCTGTATGTTAAATGCCTGTTACTTGCAAATTTATATCTAAATATTTAGAAACTTGAACGAAATGATGTGTCGATGTACTCATGATTAATCCCAGTATCTTTCCAGAGTTCATAAGAAGACTGAAAAAATGAGGGGTGAGAGAGGGAATCCTAGCTTAGGGTTGCCATATTTCAAAAAGTAAAAACCAGGACAAAAGCTGTTGAGCTTTCCTTTAAAAAGGTAAAGGTACCCCTGCCCGTACGGGCTAGTCTTGACAGACTCTAGGGTTGTGCGCCCATCTCACTCTATAGGCCGAGGGCCAGCGCTGTCCGAAGACACTTCCGGGTCACGTGGCCAGCGTGACAAGCTGCATCTGGTGAGCCAGCGCAGCACACAGAACGCCGTTTACCTTCCCGCTGGTAAGCGGTCCCTATTTATCTACTTGCACCCGAAGGTGCTTTCGAACTGCTAGGTTGGCAGGCGCTGGGACCGAACAACGGGAGCGCACCCCGCTGCAGGGATTCGAACCGCCGACCTTGCGATCGGCAAGTCCTAGGCGCTGAGGCTTTAACCCACAGCGCCACCTGCGTCCCTTAAGCTTTCCTTTAGGTAAAGGTAAAGGTACCCCTGCCCATACGGGCCAGTCGTGTCCGACTCTAGGGTTGTGCGCCCATCTCACTTAAGAGGCCGGGGGCCAGCGCTGTCCGGAGACACTTCCGGGTCACGTGGCCAGCGTGACAAAGCTGCATCTGGCGAGCCAGCGCAGCACACGGAACGCCGTTTACCTTCCCGCCAGTAAGCGGTCCCTATTTATCTACTTGCACCCGGGGGTGCTTTCGAACTGCTAGGTTGGCAGGCGCTGGGACCGAGCAACGGGAGCGCATCCCGCTGCGGGGATTCGAACCGCCGACCTTTTGATCGGCAAGTCCTAGGCACTGAGACTTTAACCCACAGCGCCACCCGCGTCCCCCCGAGCTTTCCTTTATGACAGCGCAAAAAGGGCGATTTTTTGATTGACTTGCCTAAAATCCAGGACAAAGCGCTGCCTTTTGGAAATCCCCCCGTACATCAATTCCACCTTTGAAATCCCGGTAATGTCCGGGAAAATCTGGACGTACGGCAGCCCTAAATTTCCCATGTGTTATCTGAAACCCAAGGGGCGCATTTGTCGGCAGATGCAAGGTATATTGACATTATTTTCAGCTCTCCTACCCCACTAAAGCTTATTCTGTGAACCAGTCTTGCCCATGTAAGCATAACAATCACTTAATTTTGAGCCTTGTGATATTAAAACTTGGTATTCAGAGGGGTGTTCCCATAAAGCAGGCTTCCTCAACCTCGGCCCTCCAGATGTTTTGAGGCTACAGTTCCCATCATCCCTGACCACCGGTCCTGCTAGCTAAGGATCATGGGAGTTGTAGGCCAAAAAACATCTGGAGGGCCGAGGTTGAGGAAGCCTGACATAAAGCAACCATTAGGTGTTCATAAGGGAAAAAATGGCTTAAATTCCAGCTCTTCCTGTATGTAGAACCAGCCCTGTCATTAGACAAAGTGAGGCAGCCACCTCAGTTGGCACGGCAGGTGCTAAGTGCTTTGGGGAGTGGTGGTGAAGTGCTGGGGGACAGCTCTGTATTTGAAGGTGCCTTCCATGCTACCTTGACCAAGTCTGGTTTAAAGATAAAGAACTCTAAGAAAGAAGTGTACTGGATTGGCACTGGCAATGTGGTTGCGGCATGCCAACCTTGCTGCTGCCTCGCCCTTTGCTTTCCTGGTATACCACAGCCATGGCAGTGATGGGAGGACAGTTGTTGTTGCTGTTCTTTAGTTGTTTAGTCGTGTCCAACTCTTCATGACCCCATGGATCAGAGCACGCCAGGCCCTCCTGTCTTCCACTGCCTCCCGCAGCTTGGTCAAACTCATGTTGGTAGCTTCAAGAACACTGCCCAACCATCTCGTCCTCTGTCGTCCCCTTCTCCTTGTGCCCTCCATCTTTCCCAACATCAGGGTCTTTTCCAGGGAGTCTTCTCTTCTCATGAGGTAGCCAAAGTATTGGAGTCTCAGCTTCGGGATCTGTCCTTCCAGTGAGCACTCAGGGCTGATTTCCTTCAGAATGGATAGGTTTGATCTTCTTGCAGTCCATGGGACTCTCAAGAGTCTCCTCCAGCACCAGAATTCAAAAGCATCAACTCTTTGGCCATCACTCTTCTTTATGGTCCAGATCTCACTTCCATACATCACTACTGGGAAAACCATAGCTTTAACTATACAGACCTTTGTCAGCAAGGTGATGTCTCTGCTTTTTAAGTTGCTGTCTAAGTTTGTCATTGCTTTTCTCCCAAGAAGCAGGTGTCTTTTAATTTCGTGACTGCTGTCACCATCTGCAGTGAGGGAGGTCAGTAATTATTTCTAAATTTGCATCAATGCACACAAATTAGCTTTTGCAAAGCCGTGACCCCTTTTGTCTTATTTTTGGGCAAAGTGCAAGTGGTCACCCTTTCTGTTGCCATTGCTTTGTACTTCAAGAAAATGTGGTTTTTGTGCATGGAATCAACAAGGGCTCCATGGACACAGGTCAAAGAGGGAGAAAATGAGTAACATTGCAGATTGCAATTATCCTGCCCACCAAATGGACATATATCAAGTACCTGAAACTTGAAGGCAAGTGGTGAGGGTTTTTTGGGCAATGAATAACACTCCTCCTCTAGTCCAATTATGGGGTGGTCGTGAGTCTTATCCCTGAGTCACTCTTTCTCACCAGGCCCCCTGCTACTACAGTCAAGTCACGAGAACAGAATCAGCCCCTGCCCTTTCTTCTCATCAGATCCCTGAGTGAAACCACAAGGGGTTGTATTCAGTGCAGAATAGACTATTTAAATTAATGCACCTAAGTCAATCATGCCTAATATTTTCAATGAGTCTACTCTGAGTAAGACCAGTACCGGATTTACATATAAGCTAAACAAGCTTTAGCTTAGGGCCCCACTCTCTTGGGGGGTCCCCAAAAAATTATGAGTCTTTGTAAATTGTTTTTCTAAAGTAACATTGCCAAATGCCAATGTGTTTGCATTTTAAAGTTTGTTATGAATTAAAAAATTATTTTAAGTTAGAGCTTAGTACCAGTAATTATTTCACTATTAAAATGCTTCTTCTTAATTGTATTTCACTATCATTATTATTATACTTCTTCTTAATTGTATTTCAGTTCAACAATTACCTTGATAAAATGCATATTTTGTTATGTGCAAATGGCCTTAGATACCTTTTAGGTCCATAAATTACCATATAGCATATATTCAACACAGAAAACAGTGACAATTTGTTGTTGACAAAGAACAGCTGGACATATAAAGGGCCCCATTACCTTCAGTAGCTTAGGGCCTCATCAAACCTAAATCCGGCCCTGAGTAAGACTAATGTTGGATACAACCCAATGTTTGTGACTATTAGATTATCAGCTTCCCCTGTACAACGGCTTAATCATCTACAGTGCAAATGTATGGTCTACTAATGGACTGTAATGGATTATTGAATATTTATTTATTTTATTTATTGAATTTATATACCGCCCTATACCTGGAGGTCTCATGGTGGTTCACAGAACAAATATTGCTTTATTTGATATAAGTTGTTTACATTAACGTTATTGTGACTTTTTATATTGGATCAGATTGTTATTATTAATGTTTGATGTTTTATTATTATTTTTATGTGTGCTGGAAGCTGCCCAGAGTGGCTGGGGCAGCCCAGCCAGATGGGTGGGGTATAAATAAAAAATTACTATTAATATTGTTATTATTATTGTTACAACTCAGAAGTAAGCCCCACTAAGTCTACTGGGACTTACTCCTAGGTAAGTGGATAGAGGACTGCAGCTTCAATTTATTTAATTTTCTTTACCCTTTATTATTATGTCTCTCCTAGAATACTTTGAAATTCTCTATATGTGTGTGCATATGTATGTGTGTTTGTATGCGTATGAAATGTGTTTGTGTGTGAAAAGATAGTATAAAATGAAATAATGCTGCAAGCAGCATTAAAAAGGGTGCAATTTGAGGCGCTAATGGGATTGCCACTGTTGCTCAAACCCATCACACGAAAGTTTTATCCTAAAAAGAGCAAAATAATATCATTAACAGAAATTAAAGTTAAAGTCACCGTGAACTATGGACTTGAAAGACCTGCGAGAAAACGAAAGCCCATTGTCTGTTTGTAAAGCCAAGGGGTCATATAGTCGCAGACCGGCCCAAAGCTGTACCAATTGCTTGAAATGTACAGTGCTTCAAAATCCAATTAACTGTTTCAAGGAGAAAGTCCTCATTTTTCTCTTTCATCAGGAAGGGAAATTTGCAATCATATATTCCAATGAAAGTTAAGTTGTTTTTGATCTGATAATTGTCAGATGCATTTATCTTAATTTGTAAGGTTTCTCGTGCTAAAGCTCCAAACTGGGGAGATATAACAGAAGTGCCAGGAAATGAGGTACAAAAAAAAAATATGGCTGGAATTCAAATTAACCAATAAATATATTTTAATATATATCAGCAGGACTCTAGAGGATTCCATTAATGTTGAAAAATAGAAAGGATTTAGGTTAATTTGGTAAGAAGGCAGGTCAGAACGTTTACAACAGTGGCAGAGAATTGTATAGAGATGCAAAAATTTTCAAGAGAGGAGAGGGGTTTTTTTTTTTCAAAACCGCTGACTCTAGCTGTCACAGTCCTGCCTTGGTTAAATCCAGTAGAGAGATATGCCGACTTTCTAATTTGCTTTCCCTCTATTTTAATAATAGCTGTGCATAAGTAATTTATGAAAGGCCAACCAGGCAGTGGGCAACAGAAAATTAAACTCATTTTATCGGAAAGCAGGTGGATTTCTATATATCATTAGCATGCATTGAATTCTCACAATGTTATTCCTCACACTGATGGAATGTAACCAAATAATATATGAGTTTTTTGCTTATGCACAAGTGAAATTTTTAGATAAAAGTGCCGGCCCCCATGGCAATTTTCTGCAGAACGAAAACTAATTCTGCGAAGCTTCTTATTACTGGGAAGACTCATTTAGCTTGCATTAGAGACTGACATAAGTGACTTTCGGATTTTGCTAACAGATTAGATGAGATGGGAGCCACAAGCTGTAATGTCATTAGAGGATGTCGCAGCAGCCGGAGAAGAGTTTTGTGACACTTAAGGAGACAGTCCCGAGTAAATTGTTTTCCATTTCCGACACGCTTTGGATTATTCTTTTTCGCCCTGATGAAAAAATGATTTAAAAAAAGCAAAACAACCCTCCCTATCTTCTGCCCTTCTCTCCCCTGTCCTTTCAACTCATGTAGAAACTTGCATGCAACGTAAGCCTTTAAGGTAGTCTTTCTTCTGCTTCTGATCTTCAGGTTGTGTCGATCGTTATGTAGCCAAAATGGCATTACCCACACAGAGAAGGGAGTATCAGCAGACTTGCTGCTAAAACCGAGGTTTGCAGAAGCACAGAACAACAACAACAACATGCAACCCTTCACAACACCCCAAAACAGTCCATTAAGTATTGGACTTTTCCAGTTGGCACAGAATACTGACTAAGGCTGTGTGCGCAACGTAAATTTAAAGCACACATACACACCACCGCCAAGAAACCTGGGAACCCTAGTTGGTTAAGGGTTCTGGGAACTATAGCTCGGGGGGGGGGGTAAACTCCAGTTCCTCAGGAGTCGTGTGTGTGTGTTAAATGTATGGTATGCATGCAGACACCCCACTGGAGTTGGAAATGAAAAATAGGAGGGTATATGGAATAGAGTGTCTGGAATCCTGTACAGCCAGACTCCACAACGTAACATTTTGTTGCAGCCACACACACACACCTCCCCACATTTTGCCTTATTCCAAATCCTGTTATCTGGGCCTTATTTCACCTAGACAGATTAACAATGTGCATTAAGAAAACATAGCACTGACTGTATTACTTCTGCAAACAGAAGGGGCCATTATGTTTTGGAGCATGTGGCAGAAAACCAAGATGGTGTCCTCATAAGCCAAAAATATAATAATAAAGTAAGCAAATGACCATCTGCTGCCCTCCAGTGGTACCCTGAGGGACGTGGGTGGCGCTGTGGGTTAAACCACAGAGCCTAAGACTTGCCAATCAGAAGGCCAGCGGTTCAAATCCCCGTGACGGGGTGAGCTCCCGTTGCTCGGTCCCTGCTCCTGCCAACCTAGCAGTTCGAAAGCACGTCAAAGTGCAAGTAGATAAATAGATATCGCTCCGGCAGGAAGGTAAATGGCGTATCCGTGTGCTGCTCTGGTTTGGCAGAAGCAGCTTAGTCATGCTGGCCACATGACCTGGAAGCTGTACGCCGGCTCCCTCGGCCAATAAAGCAAGATGAGCGCCACAACCCCAGAGTCGGCCATGACTGGACCTAATGGTCAGGGGTCCCTTTACCTTTACTTTTAGTGGTACCCTGATATCTCCCTGCTCCTCTACCTAGTGGTAGAACCAGCCTTGTATATAACAATGCTTTCAGCAACCTGTTATCATTATTTAGTTAGCTTCTAGATATCAGGTAGAAGCAGAAAAATATTGGGATAATGTCTGTGTTTCCAACTTTTCTAAAGGAAGACATGTTAAATAAATGGTATTGGGGGGTGGGGAGAAGGGGGTGATATCTGTGGTTACTTCCTCCCCAACTGTAGCCCCATAGCTTCCGTCTCCTGTTACATCGTATTTAACAAAAATTGATACATGTCACACTGCATTTATCCCTGAAGGAAGTAGAGTGAAAGAACATGATAGCGCTCATTTCTCTAATGAATAGTTCAGAGCAGTCAAAGGAATTTATTAGAATGCAAGCTTGCCTCCAGCATCTTTTCCTCTCCCCCCCCCCCACCACCACCCTGGGAAAATAGTTACGGTATGTATCTAGGATGCATCTGTCCTGAGCACCTCCTGGCATGGTCACAACCTGAGCCTCAAAGACCACACAGTCAACCTTGCTGGCTTTTCATCTTTAACACCCTCAATGTCTCTGAGACCAAATAACGGAAAGGACTGCCTGTTCCCATATGTATTTGCTCCCTCTCTGAGATGACCCTGCTGCAGCTGGTGGTAACACCAGGCTTGTGGTTTCCCCCCACCCCTCAGTGGTTGTTGTTGTTGTTGTTGTTTAGTCGTTTAGTCGTGTCCGACTCTTCATGACCCCATGGACTCAAGCATGCCAGGCACTCCTGTCTTCCAGTGCCTCCCGCAGTTTGGTCAAACTCATGCTGGTAGCTTCGAGAACACCGTCCAAACCATCTCATCCTCTATTGTCCCCTTCTCCTTGTGCCCTCCATCTTTCGCAACATCAGGGTCTTTTCCAGAGAGTCTTCTCTTCTCATGAGGTGGCCAAAGTATTGGAGCTTCAGCTTCACAATCTGTCCTTCCAGTGAGCACTCAGGGCTGATTTCCTTCAGAATGGATAGGTTTGATCTTCTTGCAGTCCACGGGACTCTCAAGAGTCTCCTCCAGCAGCATAATTCAAAAGCATCTATTCTTTGGCGATCAGCCTTCTTTATAGTCCAGCTCTCACTTCCATACATCACTACTGGGAAAACCATAGCTTGAACTATACAGACCTTTGTTGGCAAGGTGGTGTCTCTGCTTTTTAAGATGCTGTCTATCCCTCTTCTTTGCTGATGTTCATTTGAATTTTGTTTTTGTTTTCTTTTTGCCCCAGAAGCTTTTCTATCCCTCGGGGGCTGGAGCTGGAGTAGCAAAGAGGAAGAAGAAAACCCACACCTTCTGCCCTGACCAGTAGAAGCTGGTAGGGCTTGGGGTGAGGGGGTACAGCCAGGGGCGTCTTACCCATAGAGGCTAGTGGCGTGGGGCGCTAGGGCGCCAAGTTCTGAAGGGCGCCTGGGAAGAGGCGGAGGCTGGACGTGGCGCCTCCTGGCAACAGCTCTCCGCCCTTACCCGCCTCCGCCATGCTGCGTCAAAGCAGCGTTGTGCCCAGAGCCTCCGTCTGCCATGGCTACCATGGCACGAAGCGACCAGCTGAGCCGGGAGGCGCCACATCCCGTCTCTGCCTCTTCCCTGCCAGAGGAGCCGCTCTCCAGCCGCTGCCCGCCTCCTCCAGCCCCACCGGTAGCGCCGTCCTCCCTAAAAAACTCTGGGAAATGGGGGGGGGGAGTGCCGGAGGGAGCTTTGCACCACAGTGCTGGATATGCTTAAGATGGCCCTGGGTACAGCCACCAGATTGCCCCTCTCCACCCTCTTGTTAGATTTGCTCTGCCCTTCTACATGTATCTGCTATGCATGGGTGTATACATGCACACGCAGACCAGATCCAGGTGCTCCTGGAGGAAACTGGTTTTCTAGATCCATTTCAATTGGCGCCTTCACTAGGCACCAGGCGATAACATTTCCCCATAACCAGGCCTTTGGCTGACTAACAACAACTGAGTTTATCTCAGTGCTGATTTCATATGCTCCAAGTGTTCCGATTTTCCAGGGACATTCCCAGAATTACAAAAGCCATCCCAGCGTCTGATTTGATCCTAGAAAGTCCCTATTCCTCCTCCCACCCACTGCCAAACTTGGGGAGGAGGAGGAGGATGCAGTGCTTGTCCTGAGTGATGGTGGTGGTGGAAGTGATGGCTGCAAGGGAGCATCCCATGGCCTCTCCCCTCTGTCTGCCCCCTCCTTTGGGCAGCTTGTAGCAGCTGCTGGAGAGGCTGCCACCACGAGGCCCAGCCTTGTGTGATGTACCAGCTCTGAGTTGCAGGCAAAGGGCAAGGCCACCCTGGGCGTGAAGAAAGGGGGAGTGAAGAGGAGGAGAAGAAAGAGTCTTGGGTTTTTGTTGTTGTTTTAAAAAATTACTGTATTTTTTGCTCTATAAGACTCACTTTTCCCCTCCTAAAAAGTAAGGGGAAATGTGTGTGCGTCTTATGGAGCGAATGCAGGCTGCACAGCTATCACAGAAGAGATATTCTGTGAGATTCAGAATATTTTTTTTCTTGTTTTCCTCCTCCAAAAACTAGGTGCGTCTTGTGGTCTGGTGCGTCTTATAGAGCGAAAAATACGGTGCTTTGTGCTTCTATGTCTAATCTTGCCCCTTTCTAAAATTTATTTATTGATGTGCTTTTCTTTTTGTAAATCTACCAAAGGATAAAATAAAATAAAACTGGGATTAAGGTGTTCTTTCCCAGGATGGTGTGTGTGCTGTGTCACTTTATTGCAGTGGTGGTGGCTTTCTTCTGCCAGGAAATGCTCTGTGGCAATGGGGTCCCCCACAAAAATGGGGGATCAAGGAGGGTCAGTTGCGGGTGGGGTGAGGGGAGTGAGAATGCCCCTATTTTCATCTGAGGAGTGTTGGAGGGTATGTGATTTTATTCCCATAGCTGATACCAAATTCAGTGTTTGCATTGCTGTCGTGAAATATATCTGCTCCTGTATACACACTTCATTCTAATAAGTGATTGTTAGCAGGAACTTAGAGGTAGATTCTGCCTGTATGTACTTCATGTCTTATTTGTTTGTTTGTTTCCTGTACAGAGCGTAGTTTCTTTTAGTCGCAGATATCCGGAGCACCAACACCAACTGCTAGACATTTATTGGCAAGATATATTGCATGCTGTGTGCAGTGTGAAGCCTATATGTGAGAGACTCACATTTGCCTTCCATAGTGGAGCCATTCCTGTCAATGTCTAACGTTTACCAGTATGCCATTTTGAAATATTTTATCTCCTTTTCAAAAATCCTGCCCCTCCTGCAAGGACCCAGCTCCTCTTATATTCATAACAAGCCCCTGAATAATGACCTCTCTGGGACCATGTAGTCTTCAGATAGACTTCACCAATCTGGTGAAGGGAACTTTCCTTCTTTGCAATGATCCCATTATCAGCCACTTACACTACTTTCCAGAGCAATTAACACCTGAACTGCAGCCTCATTTTCTCCGAGATTAAATGAGAGGATTATCAAGGAAGAGAAGGGGTTTTGCAAACAATTACTGACTCAACAGAAGTGCATGGCATGTAAATAAGTAGCAGCAAGGCAGCAATCCTGCGCACATTTACCTAAGAGCAAGCCAAGTAAAAGTGTATAGGATTCTGAAGAAGTCGGAGAAGTTCCAAGAAGTCGGAGAAGGTGCTCAGAGGTGATCTTGTCAACAGCCCGAGTCATCAAGATATTCCAAAAGTTAGCAAGGACTTTGACAGGAGTGCCAATTGTATCAGCCAGAAAAATTCCCTAGAGCCGTCCAGAAACCCATTGGATTCAACAAGCCTCCGTGGCTGGATCATCCTAATAGGGCGAATCATCTACAGAGTGGTAAAACTGCTGAAAGCCTGGGACAGGAAGCAATCTGACCATGACGAGGGACTGATGTCAACACCACCTTCTTCCTGCCCAGTCGAGAAAAACAAGGTTCAGAGAGATGGCCTGATACATGCACTGGGACAGCCTCATGGTTGTCATGGCAGCCATGACAACTGTCAGAGGGTTTCAGTGACCAAGGCGGAAGATAAGGAATCAGACCTCAGCTGACTTTCTGCACAAAATGTGGTCGGAGGGTCAGAAGCATGTTTTTTTGGGGGGGTTGGCAGTCTTACTTCCCTCTCCCTATTGGGTGGGTGGGTGTCTCTTCTGTTAAGCTGAATACCGCAAAGTCCTTCATAACATGAAGAAACTGCTCCACAGCAAAGGCTCTAATACCAAACCATACATACTTAGGTTGTATTGAGGTTATGTCCTAACGTCTTAACTGGCACCTACTCAAAGTAAGAGGGCAGGGTATGACATGTTTTTTTTTTTTTTTCTTTTCATGAAATCTTCTTTCTGAATATTTGGTTAAATCGCCGGGGTTCTGAGAAGCAGCTCAAGGGGCCGTGACCCCTTCCTAACAGAAAAATCTGAAGAAAAGGTTTCAAGGCAGTAAAAAGTCATATTCAAGCACTTCACTTTTCGTTTATTTTTTAAATTCAGAACTTTAGTAATTCGTTCAAGGCAACACGGGTATCAACAAATACCTCCAGAAAGGACTTTCCTCCTTCACACTTCCCGTGAGGAAGACTTCCGGAAGAAAAATTCAGCTGTATTTTGTCTTGGTGCTGGGACTTTATAATTGTGGCCTTATTTGTTGAGTGATGCATACCCACTAGGAAGTTGGTGGTGGTGGTGAATTCTTGTATATAAAAATAAATAAGAGCCTCCTGTTTCAGAGGCTTGAATCTTTGCAAGCTATCTCACCCACCGAGCCGCTTCTATTTTAATAAATTAGCTCCATTACTTTAACTGTTGCACTGTGTCTCCGTTAGTGATTAATTACAGCTCTGCTTCACTCCTTTCCTGATAACGCGGATGCCGCCTTTATTTATTTTGTTCCATTCATAGCCCAGTCTCAACCCGCAGGCTCGGGGCAGGTATCACTATTTTGCTGTGCCACCAATTCCACAGAGGCGCATATTAATCCTGCATTTCGTCTTGCGTCTGGCCACCAAGAGCCAATGTGAATAACATTTACCGACGCTTCTACCGGAAGGCACCTAAGCGCTGTAGATGCAGCAAATTCTGCATAGAGCAAGGACAGCAGGGGAAGTCCATTACTTCCATGTGCTCAGTGACCCCAGATTTGGTCCACTCATAAGGAGCTGGTGAGAGGTTAACATAATACTACCTGCAGAAGAGGAGACATCCATGGAATGTATCAAGCAGTAATAATGAGACCAGCAATGGCGTAACAAACAGGAATTTGTTAGTGCTTAGAAGTTGCACCAAGTGAAGAAGGAGTTAGCTGACAGCTGTCCCTAAATCACCTCAAGATTTGCACCGTGAGAGTTGTTTTGATATTAGAGCAACCTCTTAATTTAGGGCCAAATTATATACAATGTTAGATGTGGTTTTGCATCTTACATGCAAGTTTGTACACATCATATGTTTACAGCACCCCTCTCAAAAAAAGAGCCATGGGAATTGTGGTTTGCCCCTTAGAGAGTTGCAGTTCCAGGCACCCTTAAACTACAGTTCCCACAATTATTGTCAGTGCCGGTGTGTGTGTGTGGGTGTGTGAGTGTGTGTGCGCGCGCTTTAAATGTATGTTGTGCACTATCTAGCCTTTGCTTTGAATGCAAATTATATCTGCAGAGAAGCAGCTGTTTCCTCCCCTGCTACCATCCTGAGGAAAACCCCTCCTTCGACTCTAATGTTTGTATTTGGGGGTAAACTCCCATTGGTGCTGATGGGGAATATTCTCCCATTGCAGATGCTAGCTTTGGTGGGTTTTCCCAGACTTTAGCAGGGGAGGAATCCAAGGAAAGGGTGGAACTCTATCTCCTTGCTGCTCTGATCCCATTAATTATCAGCCTTTCTCCTCCACCGTTTTTGCTGATGCAGTTTCCTTTTTTAAAAAACCCTGTACATGCAAAGTGACATTGAATCTTACTGGGAGTTTAGTTGCTAGTATTTCAGCAGAGAATGCAAGGAGGGTCCTGCTTTTCTTGTCACCACAGTGCAGAAATGGGAGGGAAAGACACACCTGTTGAAATCCGCTCTTCTAAAAATGGCAGTACGCAGAAATGAGCGAGTGAAGGTTTCATTCACTCAGGATATTTCATGTCTAACTTTATACTAAGTAAAATATGTTTAGAGAACAGATGGAGCACGAGGCTATAGACCTACAGAGTTTCAGACGAAGGTCTACATTTCTTTTATCACACCATTTATATATTTCTGAAATTGATTGCGCCACTGTCTTACAAAAAAATTTAACCCCACCAAAAAATAAAATACAAAAGAATTTTTATGAAATTCATAAACAGGTAAGACGTTGGTCATGTGAACTTTAAACCCTAAACAAATCCGCTCATCAGACTGGTATCAGTAAAAACAATGACTCCAGTTTATCGGTCAAAAGTAGGGCTGGATTGAGAGGTGGGCAACCCAGGCAAGTTCTGGGGGTGCCAGGCTTGGGGCACCTGTCATGGGCTCAACTATCCACTCTTCAGGTGAAACAAATAGTACAGACAATTCATCTCCATTTGGAAAGCTGGCAACACTGAAATATATGGCCTGTGTTGCCAGAATTGTGTGTATTTCTGAAAATATGACAGATCACTGCAACAAATGATGCTCGTGTGTAATAGTAATCAGGTTCGTGTGGGCAAATCGATGGTCACGTATGGCAAGGCAAATCGTGCATCAAAGTCATGAAATAGGCTATATATAAAGGTAAAGGTAAAGGTACCCCTGCCCGTACAGGCCAGTCTTGACAGACTCTAGGGTTGTGCGCCCATCTCACTCTATAGGCCGGGGGCCAGCGCTGTCCGGAGACACTTCCGGGTCACGTGGCCAGCGTGACATCGCTGCTCTGGCGAGCCAGAGCCACACACGGAAACGCCGTTTACCTTCCCGCTAGTAAGCGGTCCCTATTTATCTACTTGCACCCAGGGGTGCTTTCGAACTGCTAGGTTGGCAGGCGCTGGGACCGAACAACGGGAGCGCACCCCGCCGCGGGGATTCGAACCGCCGACCTTTCGATCGGCAAGCCCTAGGCACTGAGGCTTTTACCCACAGCGCCACCCGCGTCCCGATAAGCTATATATAGAATAATAGAATTGTAGGGTTGGCAGGGACCCTAAGAGTGATTTAGTCTAGTCCAACCCTATGCAATGCAGGAATTTCAGCGGATGCATCCAAGACTTTTTTTTTAAAAAAAATGACATTCAAAAGCTGAGCAGATGGAACTGTCTTGACAGTCAACATGTAAGTAGTTATCAGTTCACAATGGCTGCTAGTCATGATGGCTATATGCTGCATCCAATAACATGTGTGCCTCTGAATACCAAATGCTGGGTCACATAAGCAGAAAAATGCTATTGCACATACTGTATGTGCGCATCACATAGACGTCTGTTTGGCCACCATGGGAGCAAAATGCTGAAGGGCCTTTGGTATGATCCTGCAGGGCTCATGCCTAGAAAGAAGAATTCTATAGCCATCTTTACATGTTGGGACGCGGGTGGCACTGTGGGTTAAACCACAGAGCCTAGGACTTGCCAATCAGAAGGTCAGCGGTTCGAATTCCCACGACGGAGTGAGCTCCCGTTGCTCGGTCCCGGCTCCTGCCAAACTAGCAGTTTGAAAGCACCTCAAAGTGCAAGTAGATAAATAGGTACCGCTCCGGCGGGAAGGTAAATGGCGTTTCCGTGCGCTGCTCTGGTCCGCCAGAAGCGGCTTAGTCATGCTGGCCACATGACCCGGAAGCTGTACGCCGGCTCCCTCAGCCAATAAAGCGAGATGAGCGCCACAACCCCAGAGTCGGCTACGACTGGACCTAATGGTCAGGGGTCCCTTTACTTTTATTTTACATGTTACAATGAACGCAAGCTATCTCTTCACACGTACAATTGTTTTGCTGCATTCAGATGGAACTTCATTTCGTTTCCCCAACATCTTCTTATCTGACAATTTTCACATCCTATGTGATTTTTCACATGACGTGAAAGCTACTTCTGGAAATCGAGGAGAATCTAGCACAGGGTTTCCCAAACCTGGGTCTCCAAGCTGTTTTTCAGATTACAGTTCCCATCATCCCTGACAACCTGTCTTGTTCGCTAGGCATGATAGGAGTTGTAGTCCAAAAACAGCTGGAGACCCAAGTTTGGGAAAGAATGATCTGGCAGAGGTTTAGTGCCAATGTTCATGCTGATTGCTTTCAGAATTTGCCATCTCACTCATCTAAAAAAATCATTGGACAATATTGAGGGGGAACATAAGTGCACATGTGCTTGGGGTCTTCTCTGACGTCATCTGCCGTGGTGTCATACCACACCCACTGGTGTGAATGAAACTCAGTGTGACATGGCAGTATATTGATGAAAAAGCCACAGTTCTGTTACGTGACAGAAAATACACTGTGAAAGGAACATTAGAAACCAGGTCAAAAGCACTAGCATTATAACACAGAAAACTCATGCAATAATCATTGTGTCTGAAGGCACCCATTGTATGAAAGAATGTACACTTCAATCAAACCAATCAATCATTTTATTTGTATGACGACTTTCCGATGTTAAAACCAAGATCAAGGCGTCTTGCAACATATAAAAAATGACATACATTTGTAACTATTTGTAACAAAAGTAGTCCTAAACGATAAAGCGTCAGAAAGTACACAACCAAATGGAACGATTTCCACATTAATAACAGGAAGATCCAAAATAAAGATCCAAAAAATTAATATCAATAACAGCAACAACCCCTTAGATAATACCCCATCCCAGGATTCTGCTCAGCAGCCTCAGCTTTTGTAGCTGGAGTCAGTCAGGGCTCTGCCCTCCCAGGCCAGGTTTGAAAAGGCCTGCAAGGCAGGGAGCAGGTCTTCCAGGACTCACAGGCAAGATGGTATCATGTTGAATTGCACAGCTCAAATATTGTGTGTACAGGTACACAGACTATACACTCCTTGTACATGTGAATATCTTTATGAGTGTACATCTTGACTTTTAGTGTACACAGGTACACAAATTGTAAGCTTATAGAATGTAATGTGTGAGAGCCTATAGGATTCAGTCTAGATCAATCAGTGATATTCAGTATGCTTAGCATTTGAGGGTATAAGGCTAGGAGGTACAGTGGTACCTTGATTTGCATACATCTTGGTTTGCATACGCTTTGTATTACAAACACGTCAAACCCGGAAATGCGTGTCCCGGTTTGCAACCGTTTTTTGGATTACAGCCCTTTTTTTTTTAATGAACTAAATTTTTTTGGAGGCCCCATTGGCGAAAGTGCGCCTTGGGTTACAACCTGTTTTGGTTTACAAACAGACCTCCGGAACTGTACTGTTAATGCAACTATTCTCTGATTTTTTGGGGTGCTACAATGTACAGTGATGTAACATGAATATAGTACTTTTCATGTGGTGCTTTATGTTATAAAGTTTATAAAGTAACGATAAAGGGGGAAACTGGTCTCTGCTGCAAGGCATTTACACCGTCTTAGTTTCAGTATGGGAAAAGACAAAATTGTAGAGGAAAGTGACCTCTCCCTATATAATGCCTGGACAGTTTGCAAACTGTATTAGTCTTCTGTTTCTAAAACATAACTTAACTAGCAAACAGAGTCCCAATTACCTTTCTATAATTTTTCTAGAAGGAAAGAAACTTTCATCTCGCTGTTTTGTTGCCATTCTGATTTCTGTTTTTTTAAAAATAAAAAAAAATAAAATGGAGGGGGGGTTGCTAATATTGTCGCCCCGGAAAGCCATAATAGCCTCTGATTTCCAATATTGGGGGAAAGCGCAAATATATAAAATATACTTGAAGCTCAGCCATAAGTAGATTATAAACATTTAATATAGAATGTTATCATAATATTCAGAGCACCAAATTGCAGACTTCTGTCACCCACTTTCAAGCATGCTTCTGAAGATCATAGTTAATTCTGCTGATTTATGGTAATGCTGAAACCCTATCATATACAGCATCAGAAACCACTAACAAGCTTAGTATAAGCTTGGACTGAAATGGCTTGAGGTTTAAATTTCTGTAACGATTATAAACTAGAAGGAGTAAAATCCCACTTCAGCAAAAAAGGAAAAAAAAGAAAGAAAAAAAGAAAGAAAGTGGCTTGTTACAATTCAGTATTGCCTCTCCGATTCTTCCCCTCCCTCCTTTTCCGTTTCATGTCGCCATATTTTAGTTTATTTTTAGGGGGAGAGGAGGAAGTCATCTGAAACTGGGGTGGCATCTTATTCGAAACATAAAAAATAATAATCCTTTTGTATGGTAATTGCTTCATAATTAGGAGGCACAACTTCTTAGTTTGTCTTAAAATACTTAGCAAAGTATTAAAATAATCTGCAGGAGTTGCAGAAGCGGGGGGGCGGGGAGGAGAATCTGCCCAGTGCTTTCAAAGTAATAACCACTTCACAGAATGGGAACAGATCTTGAGGGTTCTTTGAGCCTAACAGCCCCAATTCATGCCTCTATCTGCAACTGGAGTTGCTAGCTGCCAAACTGGAAACAGAATCTGCTGTGGTGGTATAATGGTCTCCCACTGCCTCAGGACAGGAGTCACAGTAAGAGCATACATAAAGGTAAAGGGTCCCCTCACCATTAGGTCCAGTTGTGGCCGACTCTGGGATTGCAGCGCTCATCTTGCTTTATTGGCCGAGGGAGCCGGCATACAGCTTCTGGGTCATGTGGCCAGCATGACTAAGCCGCTTCTGGCAAACCAGAGCAGCTCACAGAAACGCCGTTTACCTTCCCACTGGAGTGGTACCTATTTATCTACTTGCACTCTGACGTGCTTTCGAACTGCTAGGTTGGCAGGAGCAGGGACCGAGCAACGGGAGCTCACCCCGTCGCGGGGATTCGAACCGCCGACCTTCTGATCGGCAAGTCCTAGGCTCTGTGGTTTAACCCACAGCGCCACATACTTAGTTATTTATTAGATTTGTATACTACCCTTCATCGTAAGATCTTAGGGCACTTCACAGAATAAAATACAGGATAAAAACAAGTAATTAAGTGGGGGGGGGGGCAGCAAAACAATAACCCCCTTCCCACAAACACATTAAAAAGAATATTAATCAGCCATGTACATACACTACGTACGTTCACACATACATAATTTTATTTGTATGCCACCTTTCCATGATTAAAACCTGAGGCTTACAACATGTTTTGTTTTACTTATTTTCATGTTTCTATCTTGAATTTTATTCGGTGAACTGCCCTGAGATCTTATGATATATACGTAAATCTAATCAATAACAACAACCAGGGGCTCAGATTCCTTAGTCCAGACTCAAGCTCAGGTAAACACAGACCACTGGATACATAACAGTTGGTCCACTCTACTCTTTAAAGGCAGAAAACAGACTCCACTACTAACAGGCATCCCTGTTCTGCCCAACTGATCAACTAGTCAGAGGAAGGCACTCTCCGGAGGAGCAACTTTCAAGTATCAAGAGAACTGATTCACTGCAGAATATCAGATAGGCAGAAACCCAAAATTTGGGTCACTTTTAAGGGGCAATACTGTTGCTTTTTCTTTTTTCACAATGCTGTGCCATTCCCACCAACATGCCCCTGGTGAAAATTGGAATGCACGTTTTTTGGAACCGAAAGACGCATGGCATCACCTCAAGCACCAGCGTTGGCACATATCCAGGACATTCTAGGATCAAAACAGAAGCTGGGATGGCTTCTGTCATTCCGGAAATGTCCCAGGAGTATAGGGGCAGTTGGAGGATATGC
This sequence comes from Podarcis muralis, assembly GCF_964188315.1. Lineage (NCBI taxonomy): Eukaryota > Metazoa > Chordata > Lepidosauria > Squamata > Lacertidae > Podarcis > Podarcis muralis. Next base: position 10,517,254 of record NC_135660.1, on the reverse strand, counting down.
TGTGCTTGAATTTGTGTGGTGTTATCAAGGTTGCCCTGTAGAACATTATGGCCATGCTTTTTTTTCTGGGGAGATGCAGGGGTACGCATACCCCTAAACATTTTGTGAATCTTTGTACTTTTGTCCATTTCCTGTACAGTCATACGTCATATTACGTTTGCTTCGTGTTACATTTTTTCAGGTTGTGTCCTGTAGCGAACCGGAAGTACCAGAAAGGGTTACTTCTGGGTTTCGCCACTCGCGCATGCACAGTAGCGTTAAATCACGCTGCGGACCTGCGCAGATACAGCGCTTCAGGTTGCAGGCTTTTCACGTTGCAAACGGGCCTCTGAAATGGATCCTGTTCGCAACCAGAGGTACCAATGTGTTTATTTTGTCCGATTTGAACTATAAAATGGTGATTTTCTTGAGTCAAAATGAGAGTACCCCTAAACCATTTGTGGGGGGAAGCACTGATTTTACTACGTTGCTGAAATGAAAAGCGCTCTCAAATCCAGTCAAACTGCAAAAAAGCAATAAAAATGATGGCTTTTTTGTTTCATAAAAAAAACAACCACCACAGTATCTAGTTAACTCACAGCAGGCACACAAAAACAGAGGCTGAGTTTGCATATCCTCTCAAATATCAGATCCTGCACTGTTTCTAAATTTTAACCGAAGGCAGTTCTGAAGGGATCCCAAGCCTTAATACCAAATAAGGTTACCTATGAAATCAGAATAATCAATATGTTTGTGCAAAGAAAACAAAATGGAATTTATCAGGAAATGTAAACTGAACATCCAAAACCTTCCCGTGTCTCTAATACAGCAGCCTGATAATTGCGGGAGAGGAGTTAATCCTTATGCAAAGATTACCAGCTAAATGCAAACAAGGCTAGCAAGCTCCATAGATTTTGCTGAATAAGTGTTAGCTGGGCAAGAAGTGCTAAGCAGCACAGCTTTCCCTTTGAGAGGGTTGCAAAGCAATCCTAGGCATGTTTTCTGGGAGGTAAGTTCAGTTCAATTTCGCATTTAAAGGTGCACCTACGTAATCCCCACTTTGTGCAACTTGAAGCACAACAGAATCCTCTCTGGATCTTGCAACGCAGGTCTCCATCCAAGTAATGCAGACAAAAGTACTGTACTAGGGTAAAGCATGCAAAAAATATATGTATTCATGAAAATAACATATAAAATGCATTGCTTTAGCAAAAATTTGCTTTGCAAATACGAGTACAGTAGGGAAAATAGCATACAAACATCTCTACATTCGGATAAATTTGACACGGAATTCATGTCAGTTTGCATTTCTTAGTACAGAAAGTATTGATCTGATGTGTAGAGACCTTTCCTATTCTACTTAATTCAAGAGGGTTCTGGAAGCTACAGTACTGATAAAGGTAAAGGTACCCCTGCCCGTACGGGCCAGTTGTGTCCGACTCTAGGGATGTGCACCCATCTCACTTAAGAGGCCGGGGGCCAGCGCTGTCCGGAGACACTTCCGGGTCACGTGGCCAGCGTGACAAGCTGCATCTGGCGAGCCAGCGCAGCACACGGAACGCCGTTTACCTTCCCGCTTGTAAGCGGTCCCTATTTATCTACTTGCACCCGGGGGTGCTTTTGAACTGCTAGGTTGGCAGGTGCTGGGACCGAACGACGGGAGCGCACCCCGCCGCAGGGATTCGAACCGCCGACCTGATGATCGGCAAGTCCTAGGTGCTGAGGTTTTACCCACAGCGCCACCCGCGTCCCTTTACAGTACTGATAGGTCACTACAATACTGATTGTAATGTTCGGGAGATCCTTTTGGGTTTTGCAGAGGCAGAAGAGAGAGAGAGAGTCCCATGGCTCAATAAGAAGGGTACATATAGTTGGATACAATCCATATTTTATTGCATATGGTAGTGGGGTATTGTTGTTATTTATTACTATGGTGTGTATTTTTGTGTCTTTATTTTGTAAACCGCCCTGTGATCTTTACCACCTCCATTCGTTGGTGCAATTTCAAATGTAGGCTTTAATTCATGGGTTGGCAAACTAAGGCCCACAGACCGGATCGGGCCCAATTGCCTTCTGGATCTGGCCTGCGGATGGTCTGGGAATCACTGCATGGATTACAAGCATGCACATTCTTTCCCTCTCCCTCCCTCCCTCCCTCTCCCTCCCGTGGCAGCAGCGCCTCCTCCCTCCCTCCTCCTGGCTTCTCCCTGCCCTGCCTAGAGGAGGAAGGGGGCTGGGCTTTGTTGGTGCCAGCAGCAGCAGCAGCAGCACTCAAGCAACTGCCATTTTAAGCAGCCCCTCTCCAGAGCCCTTTTGCGTGCCGTTCATCGTCCCTCCACCGCCGCTGCCAGCCCCTGCTGCTTGCAAGACACAGGTAAGCAGCCACTGGGGCTTGTCCAGTGCTGTGGAGAAGGGAGGAGAGAGTCATGGGGGGGATAGCTTATAGTCCGGCCCCCCACAAGGTCTGAGGGACAGTGGACCGGCCCCCTGCTGAAAAAGGTTGCTGAACCCTGCTCTAACCTCTTTCCACTGTTAGATAGCTGTTGCTCTGCCTTCCTTCCTACCCTGGAAATCATTTGTTTCAATAAATATCCACCTTATTTTCCCGTGCAAAATATTGGAAGCAGCTTACAAGACAACCGCAAGGTAACAGAAGCGTGGCCAGGTAAAAATAACCAGCATATTGAGTATTGGAGTACTACAATATATCCAAAACAATGGGAGAAATTGGAAGGATCTCAAAAGAGAAGATAGACAGGGACTGGAAGGTGTTTAAAGGATACTTGCAAAACCATATTGAAAAATCAGAACTCCTATTAGAATAAACAAGTTCCATTTTAAATACTGGAATATTAAATAAGATGGATAACAATGTGTAATAGAAAAAGAAGCAAGAAATTAGGTTAAAGGTGTGTGAAAGAAAGTAATAGAAGTGGAAAGAAATTGCAATTGAGTAGATTGGAAGTCTAACAAAAAGGTGGGGTCGTGGATGGCGATGGGGAAAGGAATTATCTGTGGGATTGAGTGTAGGTATGTTTGAACATTTTTAAGGCTTGTATGAAATGTATGTATATTCGCAATAAGTGTGTATTAATGCTAAATTATTTTAACATTAAAAACTCCCTCCCCCCAAAAAATGAAATGCAGATAAGCAGTAATATGAAAAAGCATCGTCATCATCTTCATCATCATCATCATACGCATCAGGTGACCAAATGCTATATGAGGCAGCCAATCAGAAGCCAAATGCCTAATGGGCTCTTAACTGCCTAGCTGCAATGGAGACAGCTTGGGAGAGGAGTGCCTATTTTGTTGTTTAGTCGTTTAGTCGTGTCCGACTCTTCGTGACCCCATGGACCAGAGCACGCCAGGCACTCCTGTCTTCCACTGCTTTCCACAGTTTGGTCAAACTCATGCTGGTAGCTTCAAGAACACTATCCAACCATCTCATCCTCTTTCGTCCCCTTCTCCTTGTGCCCTTCATCTTTCCCAACATCAGGGTCTTTCCCAGGGAGTCTTCTCTTCTCATGAGGTGGCCAAAGTATTGGAGCCTATTTGCTTCTTTTTAATTAGTTTATACAAAGCTTAGGTTGTGTGTGAGGGGGAAATCTCTAAGAAGTGCCCCCCATCATTTCAGTCAGTCAGTCAGTCAGTCAGTTTTATTGCACATAGCCAAATATACACAGGATCATTCAATAATTAAAAGAAAGTATGCTGGATTAATACAAAAAACTTAAAACATTTATATTATCAAGACATTACCTACTCTACGCAGAGCTATAAAATTACCTTAATATACAGGTTAAGACATTAAACAATAAAAATTATGGGCTAAAATCACCACATGGCCACTAATATATTAAAAAATAATGTTAATTAATACAATGCACAATTATATTCAGAGTTTGCTGATAAAGATAGAATATAGTTTGATGTAAAGGTAAAGGGACCCCTGACCATTAGGTCCAGTCATGGCCGACTCTGGGGTTGCGGCGCTCATCTCACTTTATTGGCCGACGGAGCAGGCGTACAGCTTCTGGGTCATGTGGCGAACCAGAGCAGCGCACGGAAACGCCGTTTACCTTCCCACCGGAGCGGTACCTATTTATCTACTTGCACTTTGATGTGCCTTCGAACTGCTAGGTTGGCAGGAGCAGGGACTGAGCAACGGGAGCTCGCCCCGTTGTGGGGATTCGAACCGCTGACCTTCTGATCGGCAAGCCCTAGGCTCTGTGGTTTAACCCACAGTGCTGCCCGCGTCCCTTTTAGCCTTGTATAGGGAAGTTTTTTTTTAATGTTTAATGTTTTATTATGTTTTTATATTTGTTGGAAGCCACCCAGAGTGTCTGGGGCAACCCAGTAAGATGGGCAGGGTATAAATAATAACATTATTATTAATAATATGGAATAGGATGTCCCTGTTTTCACTGGAGAAAGGTTGAAAGGTAGGTACTGTGTTTATTTTTTTTATACATTTAGATGCTTTTAGATTGTCTTAAAAGTTTTTACCTTCTTTTTAATTATCACTGATGTCTTTGCCACTCTGGGCTCCTTTAGGATATAAATTTAATAAAATAAAATAAATAGATGAATTATGGAGCAGGGGCATACACCCAGATCTCTGCATTGGGAATTTTTTAATGTTTGACGTTTTACTATGTTTTTATGTACTAGAAGCCACCCAGAATGGCTGGGGAGGCCTGGCCAGATTGGTGGGGCATTATTATTATTATTATTATTATTATTATTATTATTATTATTATTTATTTGTAGGGCTCTGTTTGAGAGATCCACACACCTTTCTTCCCCACTTCAGTGCTTCAAATTTCAGAGCGGCTCTCTAGCTGGAAATCTCACAAGGGTATGTTTCCTAAAAAGATTAGAAACCAAAACCCTAGTTAGCTTTTGTTTAGCTGTTTTGCTGAGGGTGTTCTCCTAAGAGCATGCCAGCGGTGAATGATCCACGCTGAAAACCTTGACGATTCTTTAAAAGCCTTATTTTCATTTTTCAAAAATATGACAGCAAGAATTAGTACTGGCTCTTCTGTTTCAATAATGGCAGAGATGTTGAAACGACAACAAACACCATTACATTTGCATGTACATTTCTGGAGACAAAAATTGTCATTACTAATTTGGGTGGAACGTTTTATCATCTGCCCTCCAAACAAACAAAATCAGTATAAGCCGTTTTTAGCCGTCAGCTGCAAATCAATGCGAGAAACTTATAGACAGACTCGCTGGCACTCATCAGAAAAAGAGGGGAAATCTTGTTTATTATTTCTTTGCTGAAGATTCCTCCCCCCTTTTCCATTTTTTAAAAAAAACAGTTTTCAACACTATAATGAAACTACTTCATTTCAGGCAACAAATATGTGAGGATGCAAAAGTAAAGCACTTTATGCTTTGGCAATGTACTTGCAAATGTGGGACAGCAACATAATGCATAAGTTATTGGACTCCAACTCCCATCAGTCCCAGCCAGCATGGCCAAAGGATTATGGGAGTTGTAGGCATCTGAAGGTCACAATATTGGCTACCCATGGTCTAGTGCAGGCACCCCCAAACTCGGCCCTCCAGATGTTTTGGGACTACAACTCTCATCATCCCTAGCTAACAGAACCAGTGGTCAGGGATGATGGGAACTGTAGTCCCAAAACATCTGGAGGGCCGAGTTTGGGGATGCCTGGACTAGTGGCTAAATGCTAAGTAACCCAATCCCAGGAATCTCTAATTAAAAGCACATTTGTGGCCTGATTACCCCCAAAGAACCCTTGGAACTGTAGTTTATTAAGCTGCTGGGTTGGAAGCCCTGTGATTACTACAGTTCCCATGATTCTCTGGGGGAAGCCATGCTGGTTAAATGGTATAAATATGCTTTAAATGTATGGCATGGGTGTAACCCCTGTTGGGTGGCATTTCTGCAGAAGACCAGTGGGTGCCGGAGAGTGTGGGTGCTCACATGACTGAATGCTCCTGATACAATTTCCTTTATCCCAATAGAGAAAACTAAATATCATACAGTAGGATTCTAGCTTAAGGTTACCAGACGTCCTCATTTCCCAGGGACAGTCCCCAGATTTACAGCTTTCTCAGCATTCACATGTATTTAGCGAACAATAAGTGTCCCCGGTAACCTAATTCTAGCCTATGCTTTTCCCTGAGAAGCTACAGTAGTTTTTATCTCTCTCCTCCTCCTCCTCCTCTTCTTCTTCTCTGGCGATCACTCATAGCCAAGTAAGATTGTCTTTCATGAAAATGGTCTTAACAGTGAGTCCGTAAGTGACTGTGGAGGCCAATTCTGGACCCACATGTCCTTCCACAGTGGGGACATTGGATATATGGAAGGATTTTCTTTTAAGGAAAGTCATGTGATCTACCATCTTCAATGGTGCATCCCAGACCTAGCTTCACCACCTCACAGAGAAATAGGATCTACGGAGATAACGTTATTTCAAAGGGTAGAAATGTTGTGTCTCAATGAATGCCCCTTTATTTAAATTTGGATAATTAATTAATTAATTAAATTCACCCCCCCTTTCCTCCTTGGAGAGACTCAAGGCAGCAAGGTCCCTACCAATACCCCTGCAGGATGAAAGGGGCTTTCATTCTCATGGTGGGCTCACCTGGCAGATAACCACAGTCCTCTCCAACCTCTTCAGACCTGTTGACTCGCTCTTATCCTAAATATGCATTTCGAGACCCGTTTCTTAACTTTGACCATAGATTTGCATGGTGGTAGTGCTGCCCTTGCAACCGTCCTTAATCAGGCTGGTTCCTGACCCACCGACCAGGGAGCTAGTGTGACTGTCCTTAAGTTAGGGATGTTGTGTGTGTGTGTGTGTGTGTGTGTGTGTGTGTGTTGGCTCCAGTGGAGACAGCCGCCATGATTCCAGGTCTCCCATCAACCACATTCATTCTGCACAAATAAAGGACTAGCTGAGCGTCCTTTTTAAAGGGCAATATTTCTCTGTCTTGTATTTCAACAGAGTGCTCTCAGGTGAACGGTCTGCATTGCCCACACAAAACTGACTGACCATGAAGATCATGGACTCAGGCCTGGCCAGCAAAATATCAGGCAAGTGTTTTGGGCAAATGGCGTTATCGGCAGAGATTCCCAGTTTATAGGATGCTAGGCCCAAGAATCCAGAATGGATCTTTCCATTTTAAAATGTTGACTCTTAAAACCAGGGCTCTTTTTTTCTGGGGATACGCATCCCCCCCAAAAAACATTTTCTGAATCTTTGTACTTTTGTCCATTTGCTGTGTTTATTTCTCCCGATTTTAACTATAAAATTGTGAATTTCTTGAGTCAAAATGAGAGTACCCCTAAACATTTTTTTAAAGAAAAAAAGCACTGCTTAAAACATTTGACTTTTTAAAGGCATTCGACAAGGTGCCCCATGATATTCTTGTAAAGAAGCTGGTAAAATGCGGACTTGACTATGCTACCACTCAGTGGATTTGTAACTGGCTGACTGACCGAACCAAAAGGGTGCTCATCAGTGGTTCCTCTTCATCCTGGAGAAGAGTGACTAGTGGGGTGCCACAGGGTTCTGTCTTGGGCCCAGTCTTATTCAACATCTTTATCAACGACTTGGATGATGGACTCAAGGGCATCCTGATCAAATTTGCAGATGACACCAAACTGGGAGGGGTGGCTAACACCCCAGAGGACAGGATCACACTTCAAAACGACCTTGACAGATTAGAGAACTGGGCCAAAACAAACAAGATGAACTTTAACAGGGAGAAATGTAAAGTATTGCACTTGGGCAAAAAAAATGAGAGGCACAAATACAAGATGGGTGACACCTGGCTTGAGAGCAGTACATGTGAAAAGGATCTAGGAGTCTTGGTTGACCACAAACTTGACATGAGCCAACAGTGTGATGTGGCAGCTAAAAAAGCCAATGCAATTCTGGGCTGCATCAATAGGAGTATAGCATCTAGATCAAGGGAAGTAATAGTGCCACTGTATTCTGCTCTGGTCAGACCTCACCTGGAGTACTGTGTCCAGTTCTGGGCACCACAGTTCAAGAAGGACACTGACAAACTGGAACGTGTCCAGAGGAGGGCAACCAAAATGGTCAAAGCCTGGAAACGATGCCTTATGAGGAACGGCTAAGGGAGCTGGGCATGTTTAGCCTGGAGAAGAGGAGGTTAAGGGGTGATATGATAGCCATGTTCAAATATATAAAAGGATGTCATATAGAGGAGGGAGAAAGGTTGTTTTCTGCTGCTCCAGAGAAGCGGACACGGAGCAATGGATCCAAACTACAAGAAAGAAGATTCCACCTAAACATTAGGAAGAACTTCCTGACAGTAAGAGCTGTTCGACAGTGGAATTTGCTGCCAAGGAGTGTGATGGAGTCTCCTTCTTTGGAGGTCTTTAAGCAGAGGCTTGACAACCATATGTCAGGAGTGCTCTGATGGTGTTTCCTGCTTGGCAGGGGGTTGGACTCGATGGCCCTTGTGGTCTATTCCAACTCTATGATTCTATGACTTTACCGACAGTCAGACAATGTTCCTTCACTGCTTATGCAGATAGGAGTGTTACCTGCTCTGTCATTTCAGGACTTGTGTATTTTGTGTTTATATGCTATATTTTCTCAATGAAGAAGAAGGTGCTGTTGCCCACCTTAGAACAGAAAGCATTGGTGCCCACCTGAGAGGTGCTGGAACTGAGTTCTGGCTGGGGGGAAAAGCCCTGCTCACAGCATACCTTCATTGTCCTCAAATATTGCCATCTGAATTGGGGTGCTGTTTATTCAGTTCCAAAAATATCACTCCTTGGGACATATGGATGTCCCAAGCTTCTCCTACCTCATGGGGTTGCTGCCATGACCCAGTAGTGACCTTGACACAGAGGCTGAGGAACTAGTGGTACTGATGGAGGAGGCACTGGACCTCAGCACCATCGCTGAACTGGAGAACCCCAAGCTCAAGATGCCAGAGACCCCAGAGCCAAGGATCCCGTATCCTGAATTAGGAACTGCAGCCCATGAGTTCAGACGCAGCAACGATTCATTGCCAGGGGCCTCAGACACGATGCATGAGCTCAGAGAGAAGTGGTGGAGAGTTAGGGTCCAGGCCACAGGCCTGCCCCTTTATTCATTTTTTTTTAAATTTATCTAAATAAGAAAATCTCTAAGCGGCTTGCAAAAATTAAATATGCATGTTAAAAATTCTCAATAAAAAAAGTTAAAACAGTTACCTAAAAACATTTAAGAGATGAGTAAAGTTAACAGGGACGTGGGTGGCGCTGTGGGTTAAACCACAGAGCCTAGGACTTGCTGATCAGAAGGCTGACGGTTCGAATCCCCGCAATGGGGTGAGCTCCCGTTGATCGGTCCCTGCTCCTGCCAACCTAGCAGTTCGAAAGCACATTAAAGTACAAGTAGATAAATAGGTACCGCTCTGGCGGGAAGGTAAATGGTGTTTCCGGGCGCTGCTCTGGTTCGCCAGAAGCGGCTTAGTCATGCTGGCCACATGACCCGGAAGCTGTACGCCGGCTCCCTCGGCCAATAAAGCAAAATGAGCGCAACCCCAGAGTCGGCTACGACTGGACCTAATGGTCAGGGGTACCTTTACCTTTTTAAAGTTAACAGTAGCTAGAAATAGGTAAAACACATGGAACGTCTACATGTCTGGATAAGCTTCCCTAAACCAAAATGTTTTAAGCGGATGACAAAAAGAATACAGTGGAGGCTCCTGCCTGATATCAAGAGGCAGGGGGTTCCTAAGTGTAGGTTCTCCACATTAAGGGCACAATTCCCAGCCTAGATCCGCTAGGATGAACAAAGGTAGGATGCAGCAGATGTCTGGCTGAGCCTGGTTCGGACAGGCTGCATTGGCATAAGTCCCCAAATCCTGGTGGATCTTAAGGGTTTTCCAGGGACTGGCTGCGGTTGGGGGATACTTGTGGGGCTGAGGCTGAACCCTAAACCCATTTGATTTGGTTATGTGGCCTGTTAATCTGGCATAAATCAATCCAGCAAATAGGGTGGTGTGACTCAAACTCTATTTTAAAGGCTTTTTTTCCTTTTGCCAGGCTTAGACTCGCTCCGCCAAAACTGTAGCCCTGCTCCTGAACAGTGTCTGGCTCTTATGCCTGCTTAACTTAAGCTGGTATAACTTAAAGTAGCTTCCCATTCTTAGGATCGCTCCATAAGGCATTTTGCTTTTCAAGGAGAGGGTAGAGCTGCAGAGAGGCTTCTGAAATGGTTCCTATTTGTAATAAATACTTTTTGGTGGTACAGACATAGCAGGCTGCTTTCCAACTTAGACTACTGGTTCTTGGCTGACGAATGAACAAAGATCTTTGGGCTATTCGCCCAGAACGGAGCCAAAGACTTGTGAACGTATGCACTGCAAGCAAACCCACAGTTTATCTAGGGCTAGCTCTAGTCTAGAGACATTTTTTAAAAAAAACGTTTCAGGAAAATGCATTGTAAACCTCATAATGGGAAAGCACGTTGCTGAAAGCTGGAACTCCACAGCGCCATCTGGTGTCACAGTGTTATAACACATTTAAAACGCTTTTTCTTTACTAATGTAGCTGAGTCCTAGGTCTAATGGCCTGGACGTTGTCAACACATCTGCTCCTGGATATGATGGGGGGGGAGGTTCATTGGTTTGTGTTTTTTGTTCTTGTTTTTATCATGTATTTTGTGTTTTTTATATTGTATTTTTATGTTGCAAACTACCCTGGGATCTACAGAGGAAGGGAGGTATACACGTTTAATAAACAAATACAGGGCAAGGCACCCAGAAGTGCCATTGACATTGGCAACGAGTTGCTGCCACTTAGGTGTGTTATAAAAACGGCAGCTTTAAGAGTTTGGCCCTGCTTTTCCCTCCTCCCTCCTCTTCCTTTTTCCTCGTGTGCCATGTATTTTTAGATTGTAAGCCTAAAGGCCATCTCAGTACTGATTTTAGAGCTCCCAGAGCCTCTTTGGTTAAAGGGCAGGGCATGAATGAGTCTCTGAAGGATGATCACCTGCATCCACCCACGATAATCGAGAAAGATGTGCTCCATACAGTGCGATTTGGGATGGCTCATCAGCTGGTATTGGAAGATAGATCTTGCATGCACTGGTTTTCTTTTTGGGGTGGGGAAATGCTGCTCTCCCACCTTCACTCTCCCCGCCAAACAAACAGAGAAATCTACAACCATTCTCCCCCTGCACTCCATTTTCTTCCAATCTGAGAACCATTTGTGTGTATAATTGAAAATTAGCAGTGCAGCTGTTTGAAGAGAGTAATTTATCACGGCACATTGTTCGCTCCTGACACTTTAGACCTGGTTCTAACAAGGCAGTGGTTGCCGGGGGTTGAGCTGCAGAAAGTGATTCGGCTGCAATGCCCCGTTTCCCCTGCTTTGTTGCTAATTGTAGCCTCTTTTTCTCCATTGAATTGGGAGTTGAGTAAAAGAGCTTGTTTGCTCTGCGCAAGGAGGCTGCCAGGGCCGCTTGGGCTATTATCACAAGATACTCTTGATCTTTTGAAAAGCAGGAAATAGAATTTTTCTCCAACAGGGAAAGTAATTTGCGATGCGTCCATTAGTTCTTCATTAAAGCAAGATTAAATTGCACGGCAAATCACATCTGTGTTTGGATGATTAAAGGGTGGCATTTTAGAGGCCAAAACTAATTACTAGCCAAAATGAATGGGAGTGAAAAAACAGTCATGTTTTTACATTAGATAGTGTGGTTTGTAATTAGATTCAAGCTAATTCCACTATTTCTTCTCATTTAATGAGATGAGCCTGTCCTCATCTTTTTCTAGGCCATGCTAACAGCCCCAAATGTATAATTTTGATAATACTGAGAGTTTACTTTATTGAAATTTCTTTCCTACCTGTCACAAGTGATTCTTCGGTCTATAGTACTTGATTTTGCAGAAACCCCCCAAGTGAACACATGAGCTGCCTCCATCATCAAGGGAAGGAGAGTGTCTTCTCATGCCCTCTTGGAAGGGTACAACCAGTCATATACATTGGTGAACAAGTGGAAAAGGACAGGTCTCTGGGGGTAAAGGACACCTACCCTGTTTCTAGAAGGATGTTGAAAAGAAGGGGCGACTCCAATAAGGTTTCACAGACAGTTCAAATACATATAAGTGTCCAAGACTGACCCTTGTTTGCCAAATATTTCATCAAGATTTCCAAGGGGGAAAACTGTGTGGAATGGTCAGTTGAGCATCCCCTCCTAGCATCAGTCGTCTACCATTCACAGATCACATTTCAACAATACAAACCAAAAGATCATAGTGATCCTTGACTGCTAATTTAACTGGCATGGCCTCTTCCAAGGAGCCCAGTGGGTAGCTAAAGCATTGTGCAGCTGCTGAGCTTTCCCTTTTGGAGATGTCTGGTTGCTAAAACGACAGTTCCCAGAATTCTTTGGGGGAAATTATGGTTAAACCATTTTAGATTTGCAGTGTATCAACCCCTTTGTTCCCTTGGTTAATTTAGAGCAGCTAAAATGCAGATTCTACAGAGACGTGATCTCCAACTATAGTAAAGCACTAGTATACTGCAGATACAAAATCATTTGTAGAAATGTGTACAGCACCCTAAACAGTTCTGCTGCCCAGGCACCGCAGTGATACCACTGCACTTACTTCCTTAAAATCTCTTCTCAAACCCTACTTTTTCTATGTCTTGGGCTTAACCCGTAGACTCCCATACTCGACTGTCGAGACCATATAACACCGGTCCTGAAAGACCTACATTGGCTCCCAGTACATTTCTGAGCACAATCTAAAGTTTTGGTGCTGACCTTTAAAGCCCTAAACGGTCTTGGCCCAGTATACCTGAAGGAGCATCTCCACCCCCATCGTTCAGCCCGGACACTGAGGTCCAGCGCTGAGGGCCTTCTGGCGGTTCCCTCCCTGCGAGAAGTGCAGCTACAGGAAACCAGGCACAGGGCCTTCTCGGTAGTGGCGCCCTCCCTGTGGAATGCCCTCCCATCAGATGTCAAGGAAACAAACAACTATCTGACTTTTAGAAAACATCTGAAGGCAACCCTGTTTAGGGAAGTTTTTAATGTTTGATGTTTTATTGTGTTTTTAATATCTGTTGGGAGCCACCCAGAGTGGCTAGGGGTATAAATAATAAATTATTATTATTATATTTAACTCAGTGTCTGTAATGGAAATAAATGCACATACTTCCCGCATTAACCCCTGCCTCCATTCCCATCCCCTTCTCTGGTGTCTCCTCTGTGTTGAATTTTAGATTGTGAGCTTCTTGGCCTCTTATATTTTGTAACGTGCCTTATGCTTTGATGGCGCTCCATAAATATCACCTCACAACCATTATTATTAGTGACATAGGCACCTGTGGTGGTTCTTATTCACTTGCCTTTTCTGCAGCTTGAGCCAAACATGTTTACTCAAAGCCAGGGCCAACCCAAGACATTTTGGACCCTGAGGCAAACCACAAAATGGCGCCCCCTTCCTGCCAGGGAAGAAAGGGTGAGTGAAGATCTACATCAGGAACAAGGGGTGGGGTGGGGAATAAATAACTACATTGGGATCTGCTGCCTCTGTGGATCTTGCCACCTGAGGCAGTCACCTCACCTCACCTTGCCTCATGGGTGGGCTGGCCCTGCTCAGACCTGCATTCTGTGAGACTTACACAGAAATGCATAGGACAGTGGTGGCCAAACTTGGCCCTCCAGATGTTTTAGGACTACAACTCCCATCATCCCTAGCTAACAGAACCAGTGGTAAGAGATGATGGGAATTGTAGTCCCAAAACATATGGAGGGCCGAGTTTGGCCACCACTGGCATAGGTCAACATTCCTCAGAAGACTAGCCTTATAGTGATATAGATCAGTGCTTGGAGCGTACATTTTGAAAAGGAATTTGTTTCAGTTCAAGTTCACACCCTCTAGAAATGAACTAACGCCATTCCAGTTCAATTCACAGTTCAATTCGCAATTCATTCACATGGTGTTCAGCATTTCCACCCGGCCTTCAGAATTTTAGAAGCTGCTCTGCTAAAGTATAAAATACTCTTATGAAGACTAAGAAAACATCAAAACACACACACATTGTAAGGTGAACAATTGCTTTATTTATCCCCCCTCCCCCAGCAATTATCATCTTTAAATCTCAAACAACAGCATCACTTTTCAGATAGCTGGAACTGGGAAATGCAAGCACAGAGTTAAATGCATTTAAATTATTAGATTAAAACGGAGCTAAATTGAGTTGAATTAAAATCGCCCCAAACTCAACTTCACAAGAAACATAATTCACGTTCATTTCACTCTGAAATTATAAGAGCTACTTTCAGGTGTAATTCAGGGATTTTGGAATTAATTTGGTGCATTAATTAACCTGAAGGAGTTCATTCACTGATATTGACTGACTGCAATGTCAAAGAACTGGGGAGCAATCCTATGCACAAGAAGCTAACGTAAAGCAAGCTGGCATAAATTAAGCCGGCGTGAACTTACCCCAGATCCAAACTCTGTTCAGCAGTGGGGTTGCTGACGCCACCCTGCATAAGCCTGGCAGAGAGAAAACGAGTCTTTAAAACAGTGTTCGAGTTACACCGTCCTGTTTGATGGCTTAATTTATGCAGGATTGCCAGGTCACATGACCATTGCTAGTCCTGCCCTTGCCACGCCCCCTTTCCAGCACTTACATGAGTTTAAGATCTGTGGGGCTTGGCTTAGCTGGCTGGGAGCCCTGGCTGAGCTGGGATGAGGGAGATACACCAGCAAATATCCTACTGAGTTGAGCATCAGGGAGTTAAGATGGACTAGGCCAGCTGTGCCAGGAAGCTCCCAAGTCCCAGCAGATCTTGTTATAGAATCACTCCGTTAGTTATATATGGGGAGGGCTGTTTTTGTAAAAAAAAAAGTTTATTGAAGACATATTCAGGCTGACACAATATAATTAGAGATGGTGATGATGTTAGTAGCAAAAGGAAGTGAAATCCAGGTCAGACATCCCTTTTACTTTTGAAGTTTTAATGGCCACTCCAGTTTTACAACGGCCACTCACTGACGTTTGAAGCAAGCATGTGTTAAAAGTCGGAATGATTTCCATTTGTCTCTAGCAACTCTTAAAGCTTCTGGGGGTTCTGAGCTCATCAAGCAGACAGGACTAAAGGACTTCTGCAGGCATTTGATGCCGACACTGCTGCCATTTAGCTCCCAAGTGCTGCTTTAAGATATCCCTGTGCACTGTTTCTAATACAATATTTGTACCTTTTAAATACACACCCAATTACAAAGGCGACCGTAGAGCTAAAATCAGGGCTGTATTTGAAGGATAAATTTTCAAATAAAGGATTATTTGGAGAAATATTACAATATGAAGAATCTGTAACCAGGTTTCGAACGAAGAGCAACAGAAATAATTTGAGACTATTGTGTTACAACTATGATTAAAAAAAAGATTGGAGATAGGTTTCAGCAAAGAGGAGATAAGAATAGCATCAAGGAAAATGGGTTGGGAAATCGAAAATAGAAAAGAATTCTTTTATAATATGTACTGGAATTTTATGTGTACTTTTTTGGGGAAAACTTAATAAAAAATATTATAAAAGATGAAGTATTATTTTTCAAAGTTGTGTAAATCACAAGTGATGCAGAACCCTCTGCTACATCCAACGGTAGCTTCATTTATTTGTTTAATTTATTAATTAAATTTGTACACCACTGTTCACCTGAAGATTACAGGGTGGTTCACAATGGATGGATCTACACGCAGGGGACACGATGCTATGAATAAGTCAGAAATTAAATCGTTCTAACAAAAGAAAGAAAACCTTATGTAAAAATGCTACAGAAAGGTTTTGTGCTCTCTGGCACCACCTGGCATTTTATGTTAATAACACATTAAAATCACTGGGTTTTGTTTTTTTACTAATGTAGCTGAGTCCAACATAAAATATAAAATGAAAATGCATAATGCATAATGAAACAAAAACAAAAGGAAAACAAACCAATATCCCCCATTCCATAGAATGTTAATCAGCCAAATGCCTGCCTGAAGAGAAAAGTTTTTGCCTGGCACCTAAAGATATGTAACGAAGGCACCAGGCGAGCCTCTTTGCAGAGAGCATTCCACAAACTGGGAGCCACTGCAAAAAAGGACCTGTTTTTGTGTTAAAACAAAAAAATATCTGCCATAGTCAAAACAAAAAAATTCCTTCCAGTAGCACCTTAAAGACCAACTAAGTTAGTTCTTGGTATGAGCTTTCGTGTGCATGCACACTTCTTCAGAGACACTGAAACAGAAGTTGCCAGATCCTTCTATATAGTGAGAAGGTGGGGAGGGGTATTACTCAGAAGGGTGGTGGGAATGGGTGATTGGCAGATAGCTGTGATGAGCCTGTTGACGACTCTTAACGACTGCAATAGGTCTTACAGGAAAAAGCAAGGGGTGAGAAGGTGAAAAATGGCTTTGTCATGTATAATGAGATAAGAATCCAATGTCTTTGTTCAGACCAGGTCTCTCCATGGTTTTAAGTTTTGTAATGAGTTGCAATTCAGCAGCTTCTCTTTCCAGTCTATTTCTAAAATTCCTTTGTAGTAAAACAGCTACTTTGAGATCTTGTATAGAATGTCCTGGGAGATTGAAGTGTTCTCCTACTGGTTTCTCTGTCTTGTGATTCTTGATGTCAGATTTATGTCTGTTTATTCTTTGGCGTAAGGTTTGGCCTGTTTGTCCAATATAGAGAGCTGAAGGACACTGTTGGCATTTGATGGCATACACAATGTTAGACGATGAGCAATTAAATAGTCCCGAGATGGTATGTGTGATGTTGTTGGGGCCAGTAATGGTGTTGTCCGGGTGTATGTGGCAGCAAAGTTGGCATCTGGGTTTATTGCAGGCTCTGGTGCCAGTGTCCGTATTAAGTCTGGTTGTAGTATTATTGTGGGTTAGGAGATGTTTAAGATTGGGTGGCTGTCTGTAGGCAATGAAAGGTCTTCCTCCCAGAGCTTGAGAAAGAGAACTGTCATTGTCCAGGAGAGGTTGTAGATCTCTGATGATGCGTTGTACTGTTTTAACTTGGGAGCTGTATGTGATGACTAGAGGTGTTCTGTTATTTTCTTTTTTGGGTCTGTCTTGCAGCAAGTTCTCTCTGGGTATCAGTCTGGCTCTGTTGATCTGTTGTCTAACTTCATCTGCTGGGTATTTTAGTTCTAAAAAGGTTTGCTGTAGATCTCTTAGGTGAGAGTCTCTGTCTGTAGAATTGGAACAGATACGGCTGTAACGTAGTGCCTGGCTATATACAATGGACTGTTTGGTATGTTTGGGATGGTAGCTAGAGGCATGTAGATATGTTGTACATGCCTCTAGCTACCATCATATGGAATTCCAATCATATGGATGACCGCTAGTCATATTTTTTTGTTTTGACTATGGCAGACCAACACGGCTACTTATCTGTAACTGTTTTTGTGTTGCCACCCTCTGGACTTCTCATGGAAGGGACCACATGAAGGACATCAGGTGATGATTGCAGGGTCTGGGTCAGTTCATATGGGGAAGGTGGTCCTTGAGTGAATGCGGTCCTGAGTGATTAACACTCCCCCCCCCCAAAGAAATTCCCTCTAAGGATGAGGTTATTTGATATAGTACAATGATGGGGATCTTGTGGTCTTCAAAATGTTCTTAGACTGTAATTCCCATCATCCCTGATATTTCGGTGTATATTTTATTAACTTGTTATTATACTGCCCTGGGAACCTTCAGCTTGCAGGGGGGGTTATAAATATTCCTACAGCACAACTGGATCAACACAGCTATCTGAATTTTTGGATTCTCCATGGGGGTGGTCATATTTATGGACCCTCCTGGGGAGCTCATGATGAGCCTACACTTCTAAGTTTACTACTTCACCACCATTTCCCAGTGATCTAACTAATGAGTGCAAAGCCACTGGGATGGTTAGAAAGCACCTCCCACTGATGTAATTCATTCTTTGGCCAGGGATGAGACATATGACGGAATCTGCTCTGTTTAGATTAGCCAAATCTGTGTCTTACGCATCTTCTACCCTGGAACTTGAAAGCCTCACAGCCCCAAAGTTGCAACTGATCAGCAGTGCGAGAAAAATTACTCTGCACATGCTTGGAGACGCTTGCTGTTTCATCAGTATCTCACCTGGATTATTCCAGAGATAAATCCTGGTTTTAAAAATGTTTCAGAACGGAGGCCTGATGAAGTCTGAGCAGAGCCGTCTTTCCCATTGGTCTTAGTGGTTCGTTGCGCCAGGGCGCCAGCCTCTCAGGGACGCCCTAGCGAGTAGGGGAGCTGTGTGGCTTTGCCGGCAGCCTTCCCTTTCCCTGCACAACCGCCAGCTGTGCCACACCAACTATATGGCTGGCAGCTTCCTTCCCAGTCCTCCACAGGAGGAGAGCAATCCCCGCAGAGGCTCTGCATCTGCTAAAGACAGGGTCTTTGTCAGTGTGGTGCAGTGGTTAAGAGTGGTAGACTTGTATTCTGGTGAACCGGGTTTGCGTCTCCGCTCCTCCACATGCAGCTGCTGGGTGACCTTGGGCCAGTCACACTTCTCTGAAGTCTCTCAGCCCCACTCACCTCACAGAGTGGTTGTTGTGGGGGAGGAGGGGAAAGGAGAATGTTAGCCGCTTTGAGACTCCTTTGGGTAGTGATAAAGTGGGATATCAAATCCAAACTCTTCGTCTTCTTCCTCCTGCTTCATGGCGAAAGGTGATGCGCAGCCTTCCCAGGCACCCCAACGCCGGAGAGCATGTCCACCAGCACATTTCCTGCTTGATTGCCGCCACCACGCCGGGGATCAGGGCAGTGGGGGAGGCAGAGGACATTTTCCACCGCCCCCTCCCTTGTTTTGGAGTTGCCGGGGGGGGGGGGGCGTCGGAGGGATCTTTGCACCACAGCGCCAGACATGCTTGAGACGGCCCTGAGTCTGAGGGTGGCATAAGACTAGAAAAGAAGGAGGGGAATCAAAGGGATCTGAAGTTGGCTCTAGTCCATGAAAACTTATGCCATAAGAAAGTGTTGGTCTTTAAGATGCCACAGGGCTCTTTGTTGTTGATCTAAATGGCCTCGGTCCAGTATATCTGAAGGAGCGTCTCCACCCCCATCGTTCTACCCGGACACTGAGGTCCAGCGCCAAGGGCCTTCTCACGGTTCCCTCACTGCGAGAAGCCAAATTACAGGGAACCAGGCAGAGGGCCTTCTTGGTAGTGGCACCCGCCCTGTGGAACGCCCTCCCACCAGATGTCAAAGAGAAAAACAACTACCAGACTTTTAGAAGACATCTGAAGGCAGCCCTGTTTAGGGAAGCTTTTAATGTTTGATGTGTTACAGTATTTTAATATTTTTTGGGGGGAAGCCCAGCCAGATGGGCGGGGTATAAATAATAAATTATTATTATTATTATTATTATTATTATTATTATTATTATTATTATAAAGCAACTTGTTGCCTTGGAGCTCTTTGGTTGAAGGGTGATGCATTTGCACAAATGCATAAAAATAAATAATGCTACTGCTGGAAGATATGGTGGGTGAGAGAGAGTGGAGGTGGGAAGAGAGAGGTGAGTGGAATCATACAATTGTAGAGTTGGAAGGGACCACGAGAGTCATCTAGCCCAACCCCCTCCAGTGCAGGAATATTTTGCCCAACGTGGGGCTTGAACTCACAAGCCTGAGAATAAGAGTCTTGTGCTCTACCAGCTGAGCTATCCCATTGGCAGTCAATAGACTTGTCTATCTGACTGGGCATTTATTTCTTAGGTCACATCCACACCATACATTCCAAGCACATGCCTTCCCGCAAAGAATACTGGGAACTGTAGTATGTTGAGGGTGTTGGGAACTATAGTTTACCGCTTACAGAGCTGCCATTTCTAGTTGAGCTACCTGGATAGCTCAGTTGGCTTTAGAGCATGGTGCTGATAATGGCAAGGTTGCAGGTTCGATCCCCGTATAGGACAGCTGCATATTCCTGCATTGCAGAGCGTTGGACTAGAACAGGGGTCAGCAACCTTTTTCAGCTGTGGCCCAGTCCACCGTCCCTCAGACCATGTGGTGGGCCGGACCATATATATATATATATATATATATATATATATATATATATATATATGCAGGTTTTGGTGTCCTCGGGTGTCTTCCCGTGTAAAAGTTGGGGTGTCTAGGCGACGTTTCGACGAGGTCTCACTCGTCATCTTCAGGCTGGTGCTTTCGGCTTCTTGTTACTGGAACAGAGCAGGATCTCAGTGTTTGAGTTCCTATAAATACTGTTGAGGGGTGTGGTGTATAGCCTCCAATGTTCTGGGCCGAGAGGAAGTTCCCAGGCTAGTGTGCCTTTTCTTCTTTTGTTCCTTAGTTGCTTGAGGGATATCTTGAGTGATTTCTTGAGTGATATCCTGAGTACCACTTAGGTGGGTCATTAGGTGTGGATTAGTTGCTAAAGCCTTTGTGTCTTGACCTCTTGAACTTTGTGAAGAGTTTTTCTGAGAAGATGGCTGTAGTTGTGCTCTGGCTTGGCTTCGTGTATAGGGGCGAGCTGTGGTTTTGTGGCCTGTGCCAGCCAGATCTGTGTAGGGATTGCAGGGGGGTGCAGCATCCGGAGGTGCCATCATGGTTTGGCTACTGGATGGTGTCTGTAATTTATCTGTGGAGAGGGTCTGGGTTTGGGTCTGGTGTGGTTGATTGGTGATGGCGTTCTGTGTGCCTCTGGATCTGGTGTCAGTTTTTGTGGGGAGGGCTAATTTCCAGATGTCTGGCAAGCGGGATGTGTCGTCACGCTTGTTCATGTTGTGAGGGTGTTTCTCTATCTCGATGGCTTCCATGATTATTCTCTTGTGGTGATGTTCCATGTTAGAGAGCAATTTGGAATCTGCAAAATTAATTTCGTGTCCTGTTTCTTTCATGTGTTGGAAAAGAGAGGAAGTTTTTTCTTTAGCCCTCCCCACAAAAACTGACACCAGATCCAGAGGCACACAGAACGCCATCACCAATCAACCACACCAGACCCAAACCCAGACCCTCTCCACAGATAAATTACAGACACCATCCAGTAGCCAAACCATGATGGCACCTCCGGATGCTGCACCCCCCTGCAATCCCTACACAGATCTGGCTGGCACAGGCCACAAAACCACAGCTCGCCCCTATACACGAAGCCAAGCCAGAGCACAACTACAGCCATCTTCTCAGAAAAACTCTTCACAAAGTTCAAGAGGTCAAGACACAAAGGCTTTAGCAACTAATCCACACCTAATGACCCACCTAAGTGGTACTCAGGATATCACTCAAGAAATCACTCAAGATATCCCTCAAGCAACTAAGGAACAAAAGAAGAAAAGGCACACTAGCCTGGGAACTTCCTCTCGGCCCAGAACATTGGAGGCTATACACCACACCCCTCAACAGTATTTATAGGAACTCAAACACTGAGATCCTGCTCTGTTCCAGTAACAAGAAGCCGAAAGCACCAGCCTGAAGATGACGAGTGAGACCTCGTCGAAACGTCGCCTAGACACCCCAACTTTTACACGGGAAGACACCCGAGGACACCAAAACCTGCATACCTATACCCGTGAAAATCTACGAAAGCAAATATCTCACCTCTACGGGGAGGAAACCTTCCAGCTGACAAGAACCTACGAGAAACTAGAAATCCGAAGAGCCACCATCTTATGTGATCTCTTGTTCCTACGCAACTGCCGAGACAACAACTTAATTCCCACATGCTTCCAACTTAAATTCCACTCTAAAACCCCAGCCACCGAAAGGATCCTGAAACGAACTGAACTATCCCTAATCAGAAACGAACTACACAAGAAAAGATACCTACTAAACCAAACCAACAAAGATCTGCTCACTCTTCACCTCAAACTCTGTAACAAAATCCACCCTGCACTCTGGGACAAATGCAAACAACTAGCCGTCTGGAGAGCTGAAACGGAGACCTCACATAAGACAGACACACACACCAAAAAACTCCACAAACTAGAGAAACGCCAGAAGCCCAGCCACCCTCCACAACAACCCATGAAACAAACAGTACATAACATATCAGACAGGATCCTCACCTCAACTGAAACCAAAGTACTCTCCAAAGGTTTCAACTTTGCAGTCGCCCCGAGACGCATCCCCACGGAAAACATCATATGCGGAGTCGAAGCTAGCCTAACCAAAATCAACCCAGATGAAGCCAATAAAATCAGACTTGAAGTCACCAACATCCTCTGCTCCAGCAAACCACCCAGAAGCAATTTACACAAAGAAGAACAGAAAGCACTCACCAACCTGAGGAAAGACAACAACATAATCATTCTCCCAGCAGACAAAGGTAATGCCACTGTTGTGATGAACACATCGGACTACCAAGCAAAACTATCAAATCTACTCCAAGACCCTACCTACCAACCTATAAAAACAGATCCCACCACCTATCTGGAAAAAACCACCAAATCCAAAATAAAAGCCTCTCCTATCAGTGAAGAAATCCAGCTAAGAATCATCCCCAGAGAAAAATCATCCAGATGCCCCAAACTCTACGGCCTCCCCAAAATACACAAAGAGGGAACACCACTCAGACCAATAGTCAGCTCCATAGGCTCACCTCTACAAAATCTCGCTAAATTTCTCGCCAAGCAACTTCAGCCCTATGCAGAATCCATCTCTTCACACGTTCCAAACTCCTTCCAGTTCATAGAAACAATAAAGAAGCAAAACCTACATCCCAATGACCTACTTGTGAGCTTCGATGTTGTATCTCTCTTCACACAAGTGCCCATTAATGAAGCCTTGACAGCCATTCAAAACAAATACAATCCCCCCGAATACATCTTGGACCTGACCAACCACTGCCTAACCAACACGTACTTCATCCACAATGGACAAAGATACAAACAGATAGAAGGAGCACCTATGGGATCACCCCTCTCACCGGTCATCGCAAACCTGTACATGGAACACTTTGAAACCAATGCTTTAGACAAGTCAGAACACAAACCCAAACTTTGGCTCAGATATGTTGACGACACCTTTGTAATTTGGCCACACGGGAAGGAAAAACTGGACAGCTTCCTCACACATCTCAACAGCCTACACCCCAAAATACAATTCACTATGGAAATAGAAGCCAACAACCAACTTCCCTTCCTTGACGTCCTAATCTACAAAAAACCTGATGGCTCCCTAGGACACACTATCTACCGGAAAAAAACACACACCAACCGCTACTTACATGCACAATCACACCACCACCCTGCACAAATAAACTCCGTAGCCAAGACTCTCATCTCCAGAACCAAACGCCTGGCTGACAAAGACCACTTGACAACTGAGTTACAGAATCTCTCAAATGTGTTAATTGCCAATGGATACCAGCAAAACAGGGTTACGAAGCTAATCCAAAAAGAAACACCCCCCAAAAACCAAGACACAGAAGAAAACAATGGCATGGCCCTCCTTCCTTATATCAAGGGCACTACAGATAAAATTAGCAAAATCCTCCATAAACACAATATCAAAACAGCCTTTTGCGCCAACCAAAAGATAGCCAATATCCTCAGAAACCCCAAGGATAAAATCCAGTTGGAAAACCAAGGGGTCTATGAAATACCCTGCAAAGTCTGCCCAGCCACGTACATTGGACAAACAAACAGACGAATAAATGCACGTATCGCAGAACACAAGAATGCCGTCAAAAAAGAAGAAAAAACTTCCTCTCTTTTCCAACACATGAAAGAAACAGGACACGAAATTAATTTTGCAGATTCCAAATTGCTCTCTAACATGGAACATCACCACAAGAGAATAATCATGGAAGCCATCGAGATAGAGAAACACCCTCACAACATGAACAAGCGTGACGACACATCCCGCTTGCCAGACATCTGGAAATTAGCCCTCCCCACAAAAACTGACACCAGATCCAGAGGCACACAGAACGCCATCACCAATCAACCACACCAGACCCAAACCCAGACCCTCTCCACAGATAAATTACAGACACCATCCAGTAGCCAAACCATGATGGCACCTCCGGATGCTGCACCCCCCTGCAATCCCTACACAGATCTGGCTGGCACAGGCCACAAAACCACAGCTCGCCCCTATACACGAAGCCAAGCCAGAGCACAACTACAGCCATCTTCTCAGAAAAACTCTTCACAAAGTTCAAGAGGTCAAGACACAAAGGCTTTAGCAACTAATCCACACCTAATGACCCACCTAAGTGGTACTCAGGATATCACTCAAGAAATCACTCAAGATATCCCTCAAGCAACTAAGGAACAAAAGAAGAAAAGGCACACTAGCCTGGGAACTTCCTCTCGGCCCAGAACATTGGAGGCTATACACCACACCCCTCAACAGTATTTATAGGAACTCAAACACTGAGATCCTGCTCTGTTCCAGTAACAAGAAGCCGAAAGCACCAGCCTGAAGATGACGAGTGAGACCTCGTCGAAACGTCGCCTAGACACCCCAACTTTTACACGGGAAGACACCCGAGGACACCAAAACCTGCATACCTATACCCGTGAAAATCTACGAAAGCATATATATATATATATATATATATATATATATATATATATATATATATATATATATATTGGGGGGGGGGGGAATGAACGAATTCCCCACAAATAACCCAGAGAAGCATTTTAAATAAAAGCACACATTCTATTCATGTAAAAACACCAGGCAGGCCCCACAAATAACCCAGAGATGCATTTTAAACAAAAGGACACATTCTACTCATGTAAAAACACACTGATTCCTGGACTGTCCATGGGCCAGATTTAGAAGGCGATTGGGCCGCATCCGGCCCCCGGGCATTAGGTTGCCTACCCCTGGACTAGATCCTAAGGGTCCCTTTCAACACTACAAGTCTATGATTCTATGATGGAGTTCCCAGGATCCTTTGCGGGGGAGACATGAGCTTTAAATGTATGCAGCTCAAAGTTGCCTAGGCTGCGGATGTGTTCCTGAAGCCTGGAGAGCGAGAGGGGTTGGTGCGCAAGCCTGGAGAGCGAGAGGGGTTGGTGCTCCAAGCTTTAGCGAAAGCCTGCATTCGCCCCATAGGACGCACCCAGATTTCCCCTTCATTTTTGGAGGGGAAAAAGTGTGTCCTATAGGGTGAAAAATACGGTATGAAGCATGTGCGGGCTGTAGTATTAAGGGCGGTGGTTCCCAATTAGCTAAGTATTGAGGATCCCCTTGTTTTTCAAAGCCAAGCCATGGACCCCCTACATTTTTGAAAAGCGCTATGGTAGTTTTTGTTATGTGAATGGTGCCATGGACTCCCTGGGTTATGTGGACACCCCCCCCCCTCCAGGGTCCACAGACCGTCAACTGGGAGTGACTGGCTTAGAGGCTTTTGTTGTGGCGGGGAGAACCTGTTGATATTATTTTTTTGTATCTTTATTTTAGATCTTATTGTGATTTATGTGGAAATTGTTCGGTTTGGTTATGTATTTATTATTATTATTATTATTATTTAATGTTGTATCTATTGTTTATTAATGCTTTTGTTATGTTGCAGCTATGTATTTTTTCATGTTGCAAGCAGCCTTGAGCATGGTTTTAACTATGGAAAGGCGGAATACTAATAACATTATGTATGTTGGTATGTATGTATGTATGTATGTATGTATGTATGTTCCTCTCCACGGAAATATTTAGTAAAAGGTGAAAGATTTATATGATCTGAAGAGAAACCAGAGTATGTATGTATGTATGTATGTATGTATGTATGTATGTATGCTTGTGAAATATTGCAGATCGTGAGAACTTTTAAACTTTGATTTTATTGTGGAAGCCTTATTTATGTTGTGCTTAATATATATTTTATCTCAGTTTGCAGCTGCAAATTCTCTTGTAAACATAATACATTGCTGAACATGCCCTAGGTGGCAGCAGCAGAATGAAATATTAGTGGGGAAAGGAGAAATGTTTTTCCCCTGATTAATTCAAATGCCCATTAATAAAATAAAAAGTGTGTGAGAAAGAAAGAGAGAGTGATACACACTCACACACACACACACACACACACACACACACACACACACTTGGGAGGTGTTTTCAGCTCCATAATAGATTGTTTTAAACTGGCCAGCATTTAACCCTATGCTTGCTGATATTCAATTTTTAACGTTGATGCATTTTCGGTCAAAATCTGGAATAATAGAAATAAAACACTTTGTCCTCAGATTGGTTTTAAATTCCGCGGCTCAGCTCTGGAGCATCTGAACAACGATAAAGTGGGAGAGGAAGTGTCTATGGGGCCAGAGGTTGCCTGTTTAGCCAGCTCTATAGTTACGTGTGTATGTAAAACATTTTTACCTTGCTGTTCATTGCAAAAGGAACTTCCAGTTCAGGTTACTAGTTAAAGCATAAATAAAATATATAAACAGCCACTTAAAGCAGGTAGATCCCGACCAGAGTGCTCCAGTTGGACATTAAACTCCAGGAAAAGCCTCAGCAAATAATCAGGTCTTTAACTGGCACTAGAAATTCAACAGCATCAGGCCTTCTCAGTAGTGGCACCCGCCCTGAGGAACGCCTTCCCATCCTATGCCAAACAGATAAAACACATATTTCAGTTTTAGAAGACATCTGAAGGCAGCACTGTTTAGGGAAGTCATTAATGGTTGATGTTTTATTGCGTTTTTAATACTTTGCTGGGAGCTGCCCAGAGTGGCTGGGTGGCATATAAATAATAAATTTATTCTTGTTATTATTGGCATCAGTTGTATCGCAGAGGGGAAGGAGTTCCCATGCTGGGGTGTCCCCTCTGAGGAGGTTCTCGTCTATGTGGCTGCCCACTGAACTTCAGGAAAAGGTTGCACTGCTGAGATCTCCTGGCTGATCTGTTTGTGCAGGCTCCTTTATAGGGGAGCAGCCATTCTCTCAAGTAACCAGGCCCCATGTTGTTTAGGACTTTCAGCTAGGACAAGAATGGGCTCTGTAGCATTTTGACAGCCAGTGCAATGCTTTCAGAACTGGTGTTACATGCGCACAACACAGGCCGCCTCCGTCGGGGATGTAGCTGTAGCGTTCTCCAATTAACAGCAGATTTCAGCCCCACGTGGAGTGCATTATAGTAATCCAGTCTTAAGGTTACCAATCCATGGGTCGTGGGGCAGAGCAATCATGAGGAAGAGTGAGTTAGCCACCTCAGACATCGTTTTTTGAGGGACAGAGCTGTGTGGGCTGCAAAGCCTGCCCGGGACATAGCTAGGCTGCTTTCCTCAGGCGCAGGGGAGGTTGTTGTCTCATTGCCAGGGTTGAAGTAAGAGTCAGCTGTCATCCTGGTCCGCTTCTGTGCAAGGGGTAACCATAGAGAAAAATCAGCTGTGGTGTCTTTTGTGTTTCCGATCTGGCCCTGACAGTCGCTCCATGACCCAACTTGCTGTAGTTGATCAGGATTCCAGGTAAAAGGGAATGGAAGGGAAAGGAGACGGGAAAGACTGTAGCATTCGGAGACTTCGCAGAAAATTGATTTTTTATTTGGCTTTGAACTTGGCACCCTTATTGGGAATATGCAGGGTGTCGTTCTCTCACATCTGAGTTACCTGCAGCTGCCCTGACAAGACGAGGAATGAGGGACCGTGAGGGAAAGGCAAGGCTGGCCCTGTGTGCACTAAAAGCATAGCTCAGAACACGCTGCATCCACATTGCAGAAGATTCTGTGGCCATGAGTTGAGCTTGCACGGGGAATCAATAATGCAGGAATCTGCATGAGATGCTGTTATGTACTGAGTTGAATAGGATCCAAAATGCAGCAGTCTGATTGGTCCTAGAACAATAGGATCCAAAATGCAGCAGTCTGATTGGTCCTAGAACAATAGGATGCAAAATGCAGCAGTCTGATTGGTCCTAGAACAATAGGATTCAGAATGCAGCAGCCTGATTGGTCCTAGAATAATAGGATTCAGAATGCAGCAGCCTGATTGGTCCTACAACAATGCAGCAGTATGATTGGTCTGCAGGAGCCACCCATCCAGCTCCAGATGGAAGTGAATCCACAACCTGATTGGCCTACAGGAGAATTCCGGAATTAGCCAATCACGTGCAGCCCATTGTGTAAATAATGTATATAAAGCTGATACTTTGGGGGGACTTTCATTCCTCCTCACCACTATGAGCTGAATAAAGAGAATGAAATCCACTCTCGACTCAGTATATTTTAGATGCCATACATGCTTCTGGCACTACAGGAACCCTCTGAATAGTATTGGCAGAGGCACCCACCAAGCCTGTTTCCTGTATGATAGAACAAATTCCTTGTGACATGAGGAATGTGGCGTATTCATTGCTTGCCCTGGCCCAGGAGAATGGTGTTGTTCTGTTGCCAATGCAAGACTTGATAGTCCTCTTTCTCCTCTGGGCTGTGTACACACTCAACTGTGTAGCACAAAAATGTAGCTACAAATCCTTCATTCTCATCCTCAAGGCGCTGCTTTCGGTCTTGATTTCTAGATCCTGGGTGCGCTTGGAAACTCCCATTGATTAGGTTATCCATGTCTTTTCCTCCCTGCACATGCCTCAGCTGAATGAAGAAGGAAGTGGCAATTCCATTATTGAAATACGCCCACTTACGTCCTTGGATAGGTGTAGATAAATCCCCCATTGCCGGGTCCGCCTACATATGTTTTCAAAAGGACACACAGCAGGGTAATGCAGACTCAATCTGCAATGCACTTTTATTTTCAGAATGAAACCAGTTTCTCAAGAGATGTTTTGCACTGGCCAAAGAGATGCTGTAAATCTTGATTTCATGTTGACTACGTTAAAAAAATCCCCCGAAGTACTCAGTCTGTCTTGATTTTAAAATAAAATGTTGTATGTATGCAACCTTGTTTACTTCTTCCGATCTTTGTGGATACCATTCTGCCCTTCCCAGTATTATGGAATTAGGGAGAACTGAAACTTCCTGGAAGGAGGAGAAAGACACACACACACACACACACACACACAGAGAGAGAGAGAGAGAGAGAGAGAGAGCATTATACAAAGCTTAAAAACAGTAAAGCAAGAATGACAGGATTTTCATGCCACTGAAAGATTATCTTCTTTACATTTATAACTCTCATCATGAGTAGATTGTTGGATTGTATGTTCCAGCTTTTTTTCAAGAGACATTTAGAACTTCAAATGCGGCAACAAATTAATTTGCAAGATAGAGACAATAATGAGGGATTCCATTTCAAGACACGTCTGTGAAACGTTATGAAAGCTTAAAAAGGAAAAGAAGAAGCGTGAACTGGCAGTCATCATTTACTAATATAAGGGAAAGCTACTGAAGAAGATGCAAAAGCAACAGCAGCTGAAGCTTCTTCTTCTTCTTAATCCGAAGAGGAAACCGAACTGAGAAAGCATAATCTGATGCTAACCTCTTAACAATGTTCTAGGCAACGGAACAAGTTTTATAGAAGGGAAACAGGACAAACAAAACTTGGGACTTCAAATGTAATGGGATTATTTTAAGGATTTTTTCCGAAAACATTTTTGTACAGGAGACATGTAAAATGCTTTTGATATTTTTTCAACTATATTCATTGAGTTTGCAATTTCAGAGTTAACATGGCATAAACTCCGGATCATGCAGGAATTAAGGGGTTATCAACACTGTGATCCTGGTGATTACGAACGAAATGTTTATTGCTTCTAACTATTGCCATTGCTTACTAAAGCTGTTATAGATATGTCTTCAGACCTTCATTCTGCTTTTGCTTTGATAACGCCTTTTTATAAAAAGCTCTTTCTAGGATATGTCTATACTGGTCAACAAGCCTATCATTTAAATTGGGAAGGGAGCCCATCTAGGAGGAAGAAAACTCTGATCCAAAACTTCCGCTGACTTGCAGGATATCCTCGGCAGAAGAAGTGGCTAAGGAGAAAATCCTACAAATCCAGAGTGGAATCCCTAAAACAGTTGGATGGTGCCTTGTACGTCTCCTTCTGGCAACTCATGCAGCCAAGCTGGAGCCAGTGGAGCGTGCTGCCCAGCGTGGGGGGGGGGGCGGCAGCCACGATGGCACCCCACCGGGATTACGCTGCTGGGGGCGATGCACTCCCTCTGCACTCCTCTTCCTCTGCCAGTGGCTGGAGCCAAATGTCTTGCTCTGCTCTCCTTTGGACCTCATCAGCGATGCCAAAAGGGGAGTCTTGTTAACTGGGCAGCCTAGTACCTTCATACACACTGCCCGGGTGTGTGTGTGTGTAAATTCAGTACTGCTAAAAACAATGCAGAAAGCAGCAGTAAAGAGTCACCAAGTCTTTGCAGCCGCAGTGGGTGCTGTGATTCTTCCACTCCATTGTCTCTCAAGACAGATGGATGTCAACAACAACTTCCCTATTTAGCTGGAATAACCATTATTTTTAAAGATCTGTCCCCCCCAAAAAAACCCAGTGACCCATGGGTACAGGGGTCAAATCACGCAGGTTTCCATTATATAGTTTATTAAATGTATAATGTGGATCAGAGTGTAAGGTACACTCCTCCAGTGTGGTGTAGTGGTTAAGAGCGGTGGACTCGTAATCTGGTGAACCGGGTTCGCTTCCCCACTCCTCCACATGCAGCTGCTGGGTGACCTTAGGCTAGTCACACTTCTCTGAAGTCTCTCAGCCCCACTCACCTCACAGAGTGTTTGTTGTGGGGGAGGAAGGAAAAGGAGAATGTTAGCCGCTTTGAGACTCCTTCGGGTAGTGATAAAGCGGGATATCAAATCCAAACTCTTCTTCTTCTGTTATATTGTAACACACCACCCCACTCTCCAGGCAGTATGAGATTCCAGGGGTACCAGGCGTGTGTACCAGGGTCTGTGTTTCCTTTCAGAAGAAAGAGGCACAGCAGAGATGGTGGTGTCCTTGTGATATATGGTTTAATTACACATATACACAACGGGAGCGTAGGTGGAGGGAGAGCAGAGCATTCACATCCCAAGAGAGTCCTGTTCCATTGCTGCAGCCTCAAATTCCAAGAGACCCCAAGCGTTGTGTCTGACCCTCTCTGTAGCCTAAAACAGACTGCTCTGCTCTGCCTATCCCCCCAGCTTGTAAAACTGACATTTTTTCCTGTTTGCTTACCTCAATGCCTACTGCAATTCTGCCCCTCCCTCCTCAAACTCTGGCCTTTTGTTTCTGCTACATGTCACATTAGGGAAGGGCTTTCCTCATTTTCCCTTGAGGGGGTGGGCCTGAGAGTCTCTGTTCAGGACTCGGAAATTATTAGCTTTGTTCCTCCCACACTCAGTAAACTATGCCAGGCTGGGCTAGCTTCTTAGGATAAGCCGAATCATAGAATTGGAAGGGACCCCAATGGTCATCTAGTCCTACCCTCTGCAATGCAGGAATCTCACTAAAGCAGGCAAAGGCAAACTCGGCCCTCCAGATGTTTTGGGACTACAACTCCCATCATCCCTAGCTAACAGGACCAGTGGCCAGGGATGATGGGAACTGTAGTCTCAAACCATCTGGAGGGCTGAGTTTGCCTATGCCTGCACTAAAGCATCCATGACAGATGGCCATCCAACCTCTGCTTAAAAACCTCCAAGGAAGGAGAGTCCACAACCTCCTGAGGGAGACTGTTCCACTGTCAAACAGCTCTTATTGTCAGAAATCCAGCAGAGTTTGGCACAGTTTAATCAAACCTTGATTATTTCTTGTTGTTGTTTAGTCGTGTCCGACTCTTCGTGACCCCATGGACCAGAGCACGCCAGGCACCTCTGTCCTCCACTACCTCCCGGAGTTTGGTCAAACTCATGCTGGTAACCTCGAAAACACTATCCAACCATCTTGTCCTCTGTCGTCCCCTTCTCCTTGTGCCCTCCATCTTTCCCAACTTCAGGGTCTTTTCCAGGGAGTCTTCTTCTCTCATGAGGTGGCCAAAGTATTGGAGCCTCAGCTTCAGGATCTGTCCTCCAGGGAGCACTCAGGGCTGATTTCCTTCAGAATGGATAGGTTTGATCTTCTTGCAGTCCCATGGGACTCTCAAGAGTCTCCTCCAGCACCATAATTCAAAAGCATCAATTCTTCGGCGATCAGCCTTCTTTATGGTCCAGCTCTCACTTCCATACATCACTACTGGGAAAATCATAGCTTTAACCATACGGACCTTTGTTGGCAAGGTGATGTCTCTGCTTTTTAAGATGCTGTCTAGGTTTGTCATTGCTTTTCTCCCAAGAAGCAGGCGTCTTTTAATTTCGTGGCTGCTGTCTCCATCTGCAGTGATCATGGAACCCAAGAAAGTAAAATCTCTCACTGCCTCCATTTCTTGCCAGGAGGTGATGGGACCAGTGGCCTTGATCTTAGTTTTTTTTAATGTTGAGCTTCAGACCATATTTTGCACTCTCCTCTTTCACTTTTATTAAAAGGTTCTTTAATCCCTCCTCACTTTCTGCCATCAAGGTTGTGTCATCTGAATATCTGAGGTTGTTGATATTTCTTCCGGCAATCTCAATTCTGGTTTGGGATTCACCCAGTGCCCCCCTCCAATTTATAGCATTATGTTTCAGGTTTTTGTTTATTTTTTTAAATGCAGTCTCAGAAGCCTGCAATTTTGAGTGGAACATCATTTTTTGTTTATCCAAAAGGGTAGTCACACACACCTCTCCACTGTGGGGCAACTTGGGGCAGGTATGGTTTTGAAAGGGGGATATGGCTGCTGAGGAAAGGGTTAAGCACGTCTTCCCTTGCAACTGCTCTGTTGTCCAAAATGTCAGCTTTCCAATGCTTCTTTTTCATCAACACCCCCCCAACCTCACAAAAACAGGCATGTAACATATAGTTTCCCTCCAAGTTTTAAGGTACACACCTTTTCTACAGTTAAAGGAATGCAGAGCCCTTACTGTAACTGAGTTGGCAGATTCTTCAGCTCAGATTACAGGCGGACTGTGTGTGAGAGAGGATCAGCAGTGAAAGTCCACAAGACTTTATCCTAATTTTATCAGATTACTTCCCCTGAAACTCTTCTTTTGAAGTGCTCTTCAACAGAAGAACAAATGGGGAAGACATCAATGCTTCATAAAGCTGAAAGCTTCTCCCTGGGGTAATTGAAATATTTCTTATCAAAGGATTGATAAGATCAGGTTGCAGCTGTAACAAAGAAGAAACAGATAAAGCCAAGTGGAAATCGGTAAGACAGCGCTGGTGGTACAAGCCTATTGAAGATGGTCGAGCTAATTAGAATCTATAACTCAGGACATTCCATTACATGCTGGGCAAATGACCCTGTAAGTTTCAAGTCTATCTGCTACATTAAAAAAAAAAAGTTCAGATGTAGAAATAATAATGTGGCTGATGGATTCTGTATCCTTGAATGAGCATCACCAACCAGAGGTCTGGGTATCTGGCAAATTTCTTTTAAAATAAGGTCCTTTGAGTTCAATATATGCATCTATCTTCACCAATGTTTAAAAACCTTCTAAAAATTTCACACAGAGCTTTCTGAGAACCAAGGTTCAAAAGAAGGGGGGCAATGAAACATAATAAAGTTTTACCAAAAAAAAAAAAAAAAAAAGGAAGTTGGGGGAAAATTCCTATTAAAGGCTGAGGTAGTTTAAATTGGGTAAAAGAAGCAGAATTGATCTAACAAAAATACAGGGTGTTAAATATATATATATATAAAGCAGAGACTGACTTAGGGAACATTTTAAATTACAGCAGGACGTGGCCCTTGCTGCACCTGTAATTCAGACTTAAACATGTGTGGAGATTTCCAAATTGCTTCTCAACAGGTATATTTGTAGGGTTCTGGAGGATTATTATGAAGCCCTAGATATGGATACATTATCTTGATTTTTGTTTGTCAAAGTTATCCTTTGTCCTCAGTTTATGTTGGTTTGGTCCAGAGGACACAATATTGGATACAGTAAAATAATAATAATAATAATAATAATAATAATAATAATAATAGTTATACTCCACTCATCTGATTGCATTGCCCCAACCACTCGAAGCCTGCAACATGAGATATCAAACATTAAAAGCTTCCCGATATCAGATGTCTTTGGAAAGTTATATAGTTGTTTATCTGTTTGAAATCTGATGGGAGGGCCTTCCACAGGGCGGGTGCCACTACCAAGAAGGCCTTCTGTCTGGTTCCTTGTAACTTTACTTCTCGCAGTGAGGGAACCTCCAGAAGGCCCTCTGAGGTGAACCTCTGTGTCTGGGTGGCTGAACGATGGCAAAACTCATTTCTATATGAAGTGTAGCAGGTAACCTCACAAAACATTACTTGGTGCCCAAGACTGTGTACACATTACCCTTTACTCCACCTCCAAATGCTTGAAAGATAAGGGGTGGGCAAGCCTCCATTGCCCTGTGGTAATTCAATTTTGGGGGAAGGCTAGGCTAGAACTGTCTTCCATGATAGTTATCTATGCAGAGGGAAGGTTTGGGATTATTATTTTTAGGAGGAATATTAAGTCAGGTGAACTCCCATCTTTCGATGTAGTGCAGCCCATGCACAGGTCCACTATATCAGGTTGAAAACATGCCATACATTTAAAGACTTTTGTAAAGTAATTTCCCCCAAAGGATCATAGGAAGTGTAAAGGTACATTAAGGGTGCTGAGAATTATAGCTCTGTGAGGTGTAAACTATAGTTCTCCGGATTCTTTTGGGGTGGGGTGCTTTAAATGTACCGTATGTTCCAAAAACGTGCAATATGAATCAGCAAATTTTACAAAACAGTGACTGCTCTCCAAAGCAGCAGCCTTGGCAGCAAGGACTTTTGTCCTTCTCTGGACAAAGGAGACCCTCATACATCATTTTATGCTCCATCATTTGTTTATTTATATACAAATCCTAGGGTAGTTGTCATAACAATGCCTTGTTGTTTAGTCGTTTAGTCGTGTCCGACTCTTTGGGACCCCATGGACCAGAGCATGCCAGGCACTCCTGTCTTCCACTGCCTCCCCCCAGGTTGGTCAAACTCATGCTGTTAGCTTCGAGAACACTGTCCAACCATCTCGTTCTCTGTCATCCCCTTCTCCTTGTGCCCTCCATCTTTCCCAACATCAGGGTCATTTCCAGGGAGTCTTCTCTGCTCATGAGGTGGCCAAAGTATTGGAGTCTCAGCTTCAGGATCTGTCCTTCCAGTGAGCACTCAGGGCTGATTTCCTTCAGAATTGAGAGGTTTGATCTTCTTGCAGTCCACGGGACTCTCAAGAGTCTCCTCCAGCAGCATAATTCAAAAGCATCAATTCTTCGGCGATCAGCCTTCTTTATGGTCCAGCTCTCACTTCACTACTGGGAACTACCACATCACTACTGGGAAAACCATAGCTTTAACTATATGGACCTTTGTTGGCAATGCCTATTGTATTACTAAAATTACTCCAATCTGAATGGTCACTCCCCAACTGCAAAATAAGTATAGTACCTTATCTTATTGGGCTGCTGTAGAAACCAGCACAGGAACAGCCCTATGAATTCCACCTCTACACTTCATATTTTGCAGTTGAGAAACTGAGGCTGGGGGTGAGCGACTTGTTCAAATATACCCAGCACATCTTCACCAAATATTTGAAGCTCTCTTAAGTGGAATCTACACGCATATAAAAAACATTTTGAAAATGCTTTTTTAAAAGCGTTTTTTTTAAAATACATTGAATTTTCCATAAGGCCATCACCATCTAGTGCAGGGGTAAGTCAACATTTTTATACCTACTGCCCACTAATGCATCTTTCTTGATGGTAAAATTTCCTTACCGCCAGTGCTCAATGGAAGGATTCAGCTTGTGCCGTAGAACCCCCTAACGCCCACCTAGAATACTGAAACGCCCACTAGTGGGTGGTAGGGACCAGGCTGACAACCCCTGATCTAGTGTCACATTGTATATTGCACTTAAAACGTTTCATTTGCAGCTGTATAGCTGAGTCTTTATACCACTTTAACAGTCATAGTTCCCCCCCCCCCACCCAAGAATCCTGGGAACGATAGTGTGTTAAGGGTGCCAGGAATTATAGCTTTGTGAGTAGCCGTTCCTAACCACTCTCAGCACTACAGCTCCCAGGATTCCTCGGGGAAAGTAGTGTTTTAAATGAATAATATGGATGTGACCCTGGAAGTTCACAGAAATTGTAAGATTTGCCCCTAAAGTTCCTAGGCCTCTGGATCATGCTGACTTTTCTCAAAGGGAAGATTGTCACATATATAACATGCACACAGAAATATATTTTCAGCTCTTTTTTCTCTTGCACTGCCCTGTATTCTCTTTTGTCCTTTCTATTATTCATTGTCCATCTCATTTCTGCCTTCTCATGTCTCTTTTCTCCCTCCTCTCATTAGTCTCCTACTAGCCCAGTTTTATTAATAACGTTTTAATGTATTCAGCATCTAACACTCGGCCATTTCTCTCCTACAGTCTTCACTAACGTTTCCCATGCTGGAAAAAGACTTTTGCTTGGAAGTACCAATTCTACCCAGCAGGGGGAGGGGAAATCCCAGTGTTTCGGAGACAGGCTGAAAACCCAGTTAGCTAGGATTATTATGGAATGTGGTACAAATTGCAGTTTGGAGCAGACTCCAACTTCAGAGCTCAAAGGATGCAAAAGAAACCCAGTGGAATCGGAGAACACAATTTATAACTTTGTTGGCAGATGACCTAGAACTTTTGACAGCAGGGCAAATTCAGTTTAGTTTATAAACAGAGCAGTCTTGGTGCTTAATTTTTATTGGGGCTATATCATCACGATCACTAATGCATTTTCTGCTCCTTATTCTGTGAGTAAGGATGCAGATGATTAGAGTTTTGTTTTGTTTTTACTAGTGCTTCACATTACTGCCAATCATAAAGTGAAATAAAATCTGGAGATTAGAAATCAAGAAATATTTGTGCATGTGTGAACCAGGTCCAAGCATTGAATAACCCATAGATATCCAGACATCTACAAGCGTATGTGTACCATTGGCCATTTTAGGTATATTACTGCCCCATGTTGCTTCTCAGTCCCGCAAATGGCTGTTGACTGGTTGTCAACAAGAGTGCTGCTTTAAAATTATTTCATCCCACTGAAACCAATCTATGGGTTCCAAGAAGCATTCCAGATGCATGTTGAAACAATCCTTTCTCTACCAGCCTCCTTAAGTCTATGGAAATTCTCTGGAAAGGGGTAGGCCTTGCTCTTTTTAGGCAGAACATGGGTGAGAGCAAGTCTGAGAACCCTGAGAATCAGGCTGCTTGTTGACTTAAATCCTATTATTTCAGGCAAAGAGTGTTGTGCATCAGTCTACTGAGTCACATTCAGTCACATGTACATTAATCATGTAAACTTAAAAAGGATTTGGTATAATCAATATTTCAAGCTTCAATTGTTCTGTGTTGCTCCTTCCTTAGCCCAGTCCCCTCAAAATGTTTTAATTTTTTCCCTGCAGCAGTAACTGGCCCTCCACATCAGCCTGTGAAATACACTTTGCCTCCTAAACACTCCGGCATTTATATTTCCAGCACAAACAACTTTAATCAGGCAAAAACACATGTAGATTGCACACGCCAAGGTAAGCCTTATCATTATCGGTCCAGAACTATGAATAATATTCCAAATATAGCCTTGTGGGTGCTTCTCATGGCTCTGTCAATTTCTTTTTAAATTAGCAGAATCTTAGCAATTTCAAATCTTATGGCTTTTGTATTTTCAAAGGAAGAGTAGCTTTTCTGTTGTATGTCTAGGTGCAACCTGTACGCATTTCCACTGGGGACAATCTACCATAAATAGTTTGCAAAGAACTACCTGCAACATAGTCCCCCGCCTTTAAATTAAGCATTAAGTTACCTAATTAGTTTTTCATTGTCCCTGATAATAGCATTATAGGACTGTTTTTATCTAGATTCTTTTTAAGAATCTCTTATGGGTGGTCTAGAAATAAGACAAATAAATGTTGACTTTTAACACACGTCAAAAATATTTCTTGTGCCCACCATTGCATCATAGTGAACGGCAGGGAAGAAAACTAGTACGAAAGTAACAGTGGGCCTTATTGCAGCAAATATTCTTCTATTTTTTTATAATAATATTGGCCTTTCCCCACTACTACTGCACCAGGAACAACTCTACTGTGTGGTTAAAAAAAGCAGCATGTGCTCCGTGGGGTTCAATACCACTCTCCGTCAATGAGAGTTTTCTTCTCTCAAGCTTTTCAGCTTTTTCTCATCTGTTTTTCTTGAATTATTCTGATGGCATTTTGGTTTATGTCGGCTTAATTATTTGCAGGTTTTAGATTATTTTTCCGTGCACATTAGCATGGCCAGGCAGAGTGATCTCCGCAAAACGCTGCCAAGATGCTTCCGAGAGCCTCTTATTCAAGAAGTTTCAGAGTTTCGTGGCAGAGTATGGAGTACAATGCCCCCCTTGCAGTCGCAAAGTGCATGTATGCAAACATTGCGATGGATTTGGTCGCTGATCTCAGGTGCGTTCAGTGAAAACAAACAAGGGAACACTATCATTGAAAAGCAGGTCAGCTGGATCCGGACCCCGCCCCGCTTCCCCCCCCTAGCTTTACACCCAGATTACATTCAGGTTTGGGGCTCTTGCCTCCATGTCCGGCTGGTGAACCTCTGGTCCCTGTGCGCGGGGAACCTAGAGACCTTTGCAGGTAGCCAACGACTCTTTAATCTTGCGTGTCAACAAAGCCAACCACTCATTTGGGCCAGGGCGACTCTGCCCTCAGCTTGGCGTGTTTGCGCGCTCGCGCTTTGTCGCTGCGGCCGGCCGCAACTCCCACGGCCCACCAGCGCGCGGGGACAGGCAGCACCTCTGCGTGCACGTCTGAACGCAGCTTATCTCCCGTCACGGGGCCAGCGGCTGCGCCGAGGCCGCGCCTCTATAGATGTGGGCCCGCGGATCCCACCCTTGTTCCCCCTTCGGGTTTGATTCAAGGCGCCTTTAACCAGCGTTTTTTCCCCCACACGCAGCCCCCGCTTGCGAGGGCTTTCCTGGAGAAAACCGTCGCGTGAGGCGGCGTTTCTCCAGCGCGTGTGCGCGAAGAAGCGGGAGAAGGACGTCGTGAGGAGGAGGACGAGGCGGTGCAACCCCCGCTTAGTAGGAAAGGTAGCATAAAATAAGAACGAAACGCCCGCCTCCTGCCTCTCCAAGGGAGCGGGGGAAACGAGCCCTCGTCCCCCATCTTGTTTCTCCCGTTTCGCGGCCTGAGGAGGCGTCGCCCGCCCTTGAGGCGCGCGCGAGGCGGCGGCGGAGGGGGGGGCGGGGAGGCCTGAGGGAGCGGAGATCCCTCCGCCTCCGTGAGTCGCCGGCGGCGGCTGAGACTCGAGGGCGGCGCCGCCCGCCCCTTGCCCTCCTCCTCCCGCCTGCTCCGCTCCTCCCTCGGCCCTGGGCCTGCGTCGGGTGTGAGGAAGGGGGGAAAGCCCCGAGGGCGCCCCGTCCCTCCCTCTTTCCCCTCCCTCCAGTCTCTCGCTCTCTCCCCCTCAGGTGGAGATAGTTTCTAGAAGCCCGTCCCGGCGTCCTTTGCGGCCCCAACATGGAGGAGCTGACGGTGGAAGTGCGCGGCTCCAACGGGGCCTTCTACAAGGTACGCCTCGCCCTCTCGCCGCCGGGAACCCCGGGGAGGAGCGGCCTCGGCGGGGGGGACGGGGACGGCCCGTTACTGCGGGGTTGGGGCCAGAGGGGGGCGGCGGAAGGGCGGCCCTCGGCAGCCACCCTCGGAGCGGGGGAGCCTTTGGCCCAGGCCGGAGCGGGCAGACAGTGGAAGGTTGAGCGGTTTCTTTTTTTGGGTGGGTGGGTTGGGAGGATAAAAGGTGTGTGAGGCGAGGGGTGCGGGGCGGGGTGGTGTGTGGCTTTTGGGAGGGGCTTTTGGGTGGGTGGGACACGGGTGAGGGGAGAGGTCGTGGGGAGAGCCCAAGTTCTGGGTGCGTTACGTGTCCCCGCAGTGTTGAGGTAACGCTTTTTCGCTTTGGACGCTCCTGGAAAACGGTGTAACGTGCGAAGGGGCTTCCCTTCGTTTCCCGGGGCAGGCCAGGCCAGGCCTGACTTTGTGAAGCACCTTGAGAAACCTCTTTTGGAGGGTTTTGTGTTGGAAGGCTTTTTTTTTTGGCCTTGTTACCTTGATAAAAGTGGGGGGTGGGAAAGGGAGCTTCTGAATTTTATTTTACTGTGGTGTGTTTAGTCCCCCAAGTAGGACATGGGTGGGGTGGGGTGGGGGTGTTATGAGTCACTTGTGAGGGGTGTGGGGGATGCCCTCTGCTGTGAGTCAAAATACATTTTATATCCCTTTACTAATATTAGATTCAGGTCAGGCAGCATGGAGTCACACCTCTGGTGATAAGTAGACCCACCTCTGTGGTTTGGGTTTTAGAGAACATTTGTGCAAGCTAGGGCTAGAGGTAGGTTGAAAGGTGTGGGATTCTTCACCCAAAATGCAGGTTATTCTGTTTTAAATATGCTACTCCTTCATAAAGTTAGGAATGCACGACAACCGTAATACTTTTACAGACTCTTGAGTTTATTTATGTCACCAGAAAGCTTTCTTCACTGCCACCCTCCCTGGTATGCCAGGATGTTACAGGATCAATACAGGATACTCTCAGCTGTTGCTGTCAGTCTTTCTCCCTAAGCCAAGCCTTGGATGCTTGAAAATCCTAGACCTTTTTATGGCGTGAGGCCTCTGTTCCTCTACAGGAGCACTGATAGGAGCCAGCATTGTGAATTACAGTTTTATCTGCGCACTGTGAAAGTTTTATTTATACTTAATCATAAATGTATGCTAATTACAACAAAACTATTCACTATGTGTTTTGGGTGGGTGTTGTGGCAAGTATAACTCATGTAAATGTGATGGGAATTTAAAGTTCGTTGCTAGTTGACATTCCATGCAATACCAATGGCAATTTTGGAAAACATAAGGTGAGGGGGACTCCCTTGTAATAAAGTTTTGAAACTCGTAATTACACTACACTTGCATTTTGTACTTGAATTCATATACTTATCAACATGGATCCTACTCTTCATCTGTGGAATAAAGAAATTTAATATAAGCTTTACAAATATATCAGAATATAGGCAGTTCCTTTGTTCTAAAATTTATATATTTTCTCAGTAGGGCCTTTTTACTGGTTAGTGGTGTCAGGAATTTCTGAGAAGTAGTTAGCCTGCCATTTTATTTCTTTATGACCTTGTGCAACATACCTGTGCCATACTTTAGTTTTGTGACTCCAGGAGTGTTGAAAGGCATATCTTAAGATATTTTCAAATGCAAAGTCATAGTAACAATTTGGAATTTGTTTTTGTGATACGTGGATGACTTTTCAAAGACAGCAATTGCAGGCTTGATGAGAGATGTGATTTGACAACATCAGTTTATATATAAGAAGGTTAGAATGTTCAAGTTTAGTGCCATATTATGTGAAAGTTTTTCGCTCAGCATTTTGAAAATTTTGTTCAACTTCAGTATGTACATGTGATGAAATTATTTTTATACTTTGCTGAATCCGTTTGGCCTTGAAGCTTCCTTGCTCAGCTAGCACAAACGTTTATTTTTGAAGAAGTCAGTTTTTTATTCTGCTTTTTCATGTGTGCAGATGGAAGGAGGAGGAAAGTGTTGTTTTCAGAATGGTAAGTCTACTGGCAATAATAGTTGGAACTCCTTGTTGGTGGTAAAAGTAATACAAGGTCTCACTGAGACTGAATTTAATCAGTGATAATTGCTTCAGGCAGTCACATACCAGGCATATATGGTTATTATCATGGATCACAGCACCATTTTAAAATTGAACATTGCTTGGGCCTAGTTGCTGCTAATGTAAAGCCAGGATTTCCAGAGCATTTAAGACATCGCCTTTTAGCATTTGTGGAGTTGTTAGCTACTGTTGTAAGTAGCCCTTTGCCTATAGGTGGGCCTGGGATCCAAGTTGAAAAGGTTCCGGATATTGATAGGCCGTGTAAGAATTTGAGAGCTTACAATTTTGATAGTTGGCAAATCTGGAAATTTATATGTTTAACTTACTCTTGGATTTCTTTTTTGTGATTTACCATATATTGGCTAGTGACTATATATAAAAAATAAAAATGTGACTGACAAAAATAATTCCAAATCCTCCATTTGAATGCAGGCCATCCTGTTTTAATTTCCTGAATAACTCTGGGAGGATATATTGACAAAATGCAAAATCCATGTGACTATACTTGCTTGTAGATTCTTGTTTCAAAATTATGGCTATTTAAGATTCCCTCACCCAGCATGTTTATCTACAACAGGGATGGGCAACTTGTAGCTCTTTAGATATTGTTAGATTCCTGACTCCCATCAGCCCAAGTCAGTGTGCCAGTAATTGGAGACAATGAGATCTGTAGTCCAACAATACCTGTTGGACAATAATTGCTTCAGAGCGCTCAGATGGATGAATTTTTTAAATATATCCGTTATTAGTAAGCTGCCATATGGGGCTTGATTTGTTCGTGACCTAATACATGGCTGTGAAACCTGTGACTATTCAGGTGTTAGTGAACCACATCCCCCATCATCCCTGACCTTTGGTCATGCTGGCTGGAGTGATGGGAATTGGGGGATCTGACAACATCTGATACTGCATATCACAAGTTTCCCACCTGTTATAACAATGAATAAATAACCAGAAATATAGTTTATGGCAGTGTTTTTCAACCTTTTTTGGGCAAAGGCACACTTGTTTCATGAAAAAAAATCACGAGGCACACCACCATTAGAAAATGTTAAAAAATTTAACTCTGTGCCTATATTGACTATATATAAAGTAATTCTCTTGAATAGGAATCAAATAAACACAAAGAAAGTATTTTATAATTACTTTATTATGAAATAGTAAGTAAACAGAAATGTGAAAAATTATAAAATACTTTATTTTTAAATCTTTCGAATTTTTCAATTTTTCCCACGGCACACCAGGCAACATCTCGCGGCACACTAGTGTGCCGCGGAACAGTGGTTGAAAAACACTGGTTTATGGACATGGAAGCTATCAACAGTTATTTATTTCCAGTTAAAGATGGTTGCTATTTATTTATTTTTAATCTGGTGTGGATTGGTCTCCAGTTACTAAAAAAAGCTGACTTTTTCAGTTGATGCAGGTACTTTTGATTTCAAATTGAAGCTAGCTTTAGAAACCCTGTAGCCATAACTTGGCACCAGCATTCGAAACTCACCAGGTGCCAGACGCATTTTGCACCTGCTATCGACCACTTGCAACCAAGTGAAGATGCCAGGATGGCGCCTGATGTCTCCACCATCTGGAGGTGCATGCCTGGGGGATCCTCGGATCTGGACTGCTTTCATATACTAGGAAAACGTCCTGTAGAATTCTGTCAGTTATAGTTTATCTCAGATTTCCTCAACCTCGGCCCTCCAGATGTTTTTGGCCTACAACTCCCATGATCCCTAGCTAGCAGGAGCAATGGTCAGGGATGATGGGAATTGTAGTCTCAAAACATCTGGAGGGCCGGGGTTGAGGAAGCCTGTTTTATCTTCACAATCAGAATGAGCTTTAGGAACCAAAAGGTCGTGTTGCAAAATATGACTTTTGAGCTGTCTGCTCCAAAAATGGCAACTAGGCATTCCTTTTTGGCAACTTTAACCCTAGTTTAAGGAGCCATTTGGTGCCTAGCTTATATATATGAGTTTCTGACACTGCCATTGGTACTTTCAAGAATTGGTATGCCTGTGCACTGAAATCTCTGTGGTGCTGGTATTGTTAAAATTGACTGGAAACACTAGCATCAACTTCAATTTAAAATGGTTACTGGCCAGATTCTAGTGAGGTTAAGCCTTTCAGTGGCTACTAGTTATGTCTGTATACTGCCTCCAGTATACCAGTTGCTGTTGAACAATTGCAATAGAGGGCTGTTGCCCTCAACATCCAGCTTGTGGACTTTCCATAGGCATTTGGTTGATCATTGTGGGAAGCAGCGCTGGACTAGAAAGGCCTCTGATATAATCCAGCAAGGCTTTTCTTATGTACTCTTCTGAAATCAGATTGAATATCAGCACTTTTCAGGTTTCTCCTCTGTGTACAGTGGTCAGTTTATAATCATTTACAAGCTACTGAGATCTTTGGGGAATATTTTACTCTGTTTCCAGAAAATTACCTCTAGTAGTGTTTTTATATTGACACATTATTTAGCAATTCTTGCCTTTCTTAGTGTGGCAAGAATCACAAGATGTAATTTTGAAGGCATGAAGACAGCCTTTGGACCAACAGGCAGGAAAACTGCACCGCTGAAAACCTTGTCGGGAGATGAAATGATGGGCAGAGCACTATCAAGAACTGTACTCCCAGGAAAGCATGGTTTCCAACAAAGCAATTGATAGCATCCAGACTCTGCCTTTCTTGGAAGAGCTGGATTTCCCTCCCTCCCTGGATGAACTGAAGAACACCATCAACTCTCAGGCATGTGGTAAAGCCCCAGGACAGAAATGCTGAAAGCCAGTATTAATTCCTCTCTCATGAGTACCTTCTCTGCATTACAAAGAGGTCTGCAAACTTGATATGAAGGCTGGCAACATTAACCCCACTGTGTGGGAATCCCTTGCAGAAGACCACAGTGCGTGGAGGCGAACAGTT
Organism: Podarcis muralis; assembly: GCF_964188315.1. Classification (NCBI taxonomy): domain Eukaryota; kingdom Metazoa; phylum Chordata; class Lepidosauria; order Squamata; family Lacertidae; genus Podarcis; species Podarcis muralis. Next base: position 10,472,735 of record NC_135660.1, on the reverse strand, counting down.
AGGTTGTATACCACAGTAGTGACCAAAGGAGGAATGACTGCAGGGAGGAGTGCAGAGGGAAGACATACCATGGTGTGCCTGTAGCAGTACAATCAGATGCCTTCATCTGCCCCAGCTGCAGTAAAATATGTCTCTCCCATATCATTCTCAACAGCCACAGCAGGTGTTGTAAATCTCTCAACAGTTTGAGTTTACACCTTTTTCCATTGTATCCCGAGATAGACAGATGCCAACAACAAAGGACTATTTTTGTCAAGAATTGTGAAATCAGAGTTTTAGAACAAACTTTTGCCAAAAATGTTATGGAAAATCCAGTGTTAATTTTGGATGATGTTTACAATTTCAGAAGAACTTGGAAATTTGCAATGAAATAGTTTGCATTGCACTAGCCATTGTTAAATTAGTGCAGGTTAGAAACTGGACAATGTCATACTCGAAGGAGGCACAAAGTTTTTGTCAAGTTCAAATGATACATAGATTTTTGCAATTTTGAAACTATGCTTTAATATCTGCTTCCAGTGGTTACTTTTAGCTGTATTTGTTCTTTACCAGTACTTTTTACTTTCTGCTGTCCATGAGACAGATCTCTTTCGGATTGAGCTTTCCTTGGCTATCTCACAGTCATTGCAAGTTGCATAGCTGTAAGCTTATTTTAGGTTATCTGGTTTTGATAGTAGAGGCTCTTGAGAAAATAGGAAGTTAAATATTTTATTTCGTGTTGTTTAGTCGTGTCCGACTCTTCATGACCCCATGGACCAGAGCACGCCAGGCACTCCTGTCTTCCACTGCCTCCCGCAGTTTGGTCAGACTCATGTTTGTAGCTTCGAGAACACTGTCCAACCATTTCGTGTTATGCCACTGTAAAACACTATTTTTTCCTTTGGGTGTATTATGATTTTGAAAAATCAGTTTGAAATCCCAGTGTACAAAGTAGCATAATAAGAATAGTTTTCTGGACAACTAACATATTCAGAGAAATGGAGATGTTTTTAAAAGAATGGTCTCAATATATCTATGATTTTTTTCAAAGGACTTTGTGATGTGACATTGACTTCTGATAAAATGAATCTTCTAAACCAGAGATCAGGAACCTGTGGCCCTATAGATGATGTTGGACTACAACTCCCATTATCCATGACTATTGACCAAAGTCCGCTTTGGAGACCTAATCCGGCCCGCTGTTCAATCCGGCACTGCTGCAGTTTATTTCGTGGGCTAAAATCCTAAAAAACCTCAACAACTTCAATCCTAAGAAAAGTTCACCAACTTTGGGGTAAAAATAATAAAAAACCTTAACAACTTCAATCCTAAAAAAAGGACACCAACTTTGGTCGGCCCTCATGGCCCTTTACTTCATCAAATTTGGCCCTCTTTGAAAAAAGTTTGGACACCACTGATCTAGGCTAAGGATGATGGGAAAAGGAATCCAACAACATCTGAAGGGCAAAGCCTTTCCATTCCTGAAATAAACTATCAAATTCTTCGTTGTTCAGATCATTAAAGCTTTTATGTTGGTTGAACTCCTGCCAAGTACAACATAGTACAAATTTCATTCTATACTGATTCTTGATCAGTATAGAATTCATACACTTGTTTTTATTTGAGAAACTTGGCATGCTTCATGTTTCATCATAAAGTGATCAGATGTGCATAAATGAGATAGGATCTTATGTGGAAACTATAACATCATAGTATCATATGAGGAGCCTGTTTCAGTGCAGTCTTGCATGAATAGATCAGTCCCCTTTTTTATGGGATGCTCATTGCAGGGGTGTTTTCAAACTAGCAATGTGAAGCATGATGAACAGTTCTATAGCTATAACTTCCCAGTTATGCATGTTTGAATTTATTCTGGGTCTTGAAGGACACAGTTCCCCCTGACCCCCCCATTTGCTCACTATTGATACAGTATTCCCCCCGCCCCGCATTTGCTCAGTTATGATCCAGTATTTCCTCTGATACACCAGTATACCTTGCATAAAACTATTTACTTGCATATTACTTGCATAAAACTTAAATGAAAGATATTTCCCAAACACAAACATTGAGAGTCGTCGTTGGAGCTTTGATTTAGATTCTAAAGTTTACTGATGTGTGCACAACAAGGTCATAGAATCAAATTACAAATAACTAAGTTGAACCCATGCTTGTAAGTTTATTATAACTTCATTTATTTATTACATTTATATCTCACCTTTCCCCACGGAGCTCAAGGTCCTGTGCATTGTTTTCCCCATCTCATTTTATCTTCACAACAACCCTGTGAGGTAGGTTAGGCTGAGAGGCGGTGACGGTGACCTTCATATGTGAGTGAAGATTTGAATCCTGATTTCCCAGCTCCTAGTCCAACACTCTTAATCACCATACCACAAAGGAATACAGGAAACTGCCTTATACCGAGTCTAGCCATTGGTCTGGCTAGCTCAGTATGCCAATGCTAACTTGATAGCAGCTCTGCAGGGTTTTAGACAGGAGTCTTAACCAGGCTGGCAGTTGAACCTGATACACGTTTCTCCCATTCAGTTCCCCCCCTCCAGAATTTATGAAGCAAACGGAAACATCAGCCCAGGGAACACTAGTGGTTTGGTTAAAGGTAGAATTAGAAAGCTCTAAACGTGTAATGTAGCAAGAAATGAGGAAGCAAAGTTATTTTCAGCCTGTGATTTTGAAATCCCTCCAAATCCCTGAATTCTAAGTTTACTTGCTTTGTTCTTAACAAGGTCTTGTTGAATCTCAGTACACCGGGGTTGTCAAACTGGCATCTACAAATGTTGTCTGGGCTTACTAGTCAGTCGTTATTTGTGGTTGTCCTCCATCCATTTAGCATGAGCAGAGGGCTTGAGAGGGGCTATTTTTTAATTTGTCCTGATTATGTGGAATATCTTACATTCCATAGCTTCAAGCTGCAGAGGTACCTCGGGTTGCAAACGCTTCAGGTTACATACGCTTCAGACTCTGCTAACCCAGAAATATTACCTCGGGTTAAGAACTTTGCTTCAGAATGAGAACAGAAATCATGCTCCAGCGGCGTGGCGGCAACAGGAGGCCCCATTAGCTAAAGTGGTGCTTCAGGTTAAGAACAGTTTCAGGTTAAGAACGGACCTCCGGAACGAATTAAGTTCTTAACCCGAGGTACCACTGTATAGGGTATATGAGGGTTGCATTTGTAACTATCCTTTTTGCTCTTGTTGAATGGATATGTAAGATGCTTGAATTTTGGTTTTGGGATTTTTGTTGATGTTGACAAACTGAATAATTTGTCAAGGAGAGAGGTGTGAGAGGCAGGGTGATAATGGGGTAGTTAGACCAGAAACAAAGGTGAATGTTTAAGAGCTGTATGAACATCATAAATGCTGTCTAGCACAGGGGTAGGCAACCTAAGTCCTGGGGGCCGGATGCGGCCCAATCGCCTTCTCAATCCGGCCCGTGGTCGGTCCGGGAATCAGCGTGTTCTTACATGAGTAGAATGTGTCCTTTTATTTAAAATGCATCTCTGGGTTATTTGTGGGGCATAGGAATTCGTTCATTCCCCCCCCCCTATAGTCTGGCCCCCCACAAGGTGTGAGGGACAGTGGACCGGCCCACGGCTGAAAAAGGTTGCTGACCCCTGATCTAGCATTTTGTCTTCCAGCAGTGGCTACCTGGATTGTCCTTGGAAGTTCACAAGCTGATCAAAGCTCCATTCACATAAATATCATAGGTTTCAGTGGAACTTTAGCACGTGCAACTAGATTAAAGTTGGCAACTTGTAGGCTGAAGTATTGGGATGCAACAACAAAGCTAAAAACTTCGGGGATTTTGAGGAAATCCAGTACTGACACCAGATGATGGATTGCATCTGTAACAGGTTCAAGGCTCTCTTGGTGCAGTGGCTTGAGAGTTGTTCTTCAAACAGTCTTGAGATTTGTTCTTTAAAATCTAAATCTGTATAGAAATGAAATTAATAATAATAACAATAATGTCCACCACAAAAAATAAATAAATCCAACAGTACCTAGGCATTACACTGTGGTGACTGCAATGTAGGTTTAAGGTGCCCTTTGGCAATTAGATTATATATCTGAGTTTTTAATACTGCCTGTGGACAAGATCCATAGCATTATGTTTTCTGGGACCCTGTTCTGCTTGCTTAGTGCTCTGGTGGCATCTCGGTGATAGCTACATTTTTCCTTCTTCTTGTGAGTCTGCTTTTTCCTTTTTCTTTTTAAGCTCTATAGTTTTTGTATAATTTTAAGATTGACATGTTGTATTTTACAGCATAGTCCACTGTGAAAAACTTCTTGGTTCTCAGTGGGCTTCTTCAGACTGTAGTGTTCAGCACTGTAGAAATAAGCCTAGTGAGCCTCAAGTTCCCACATTTTTCTGGTGTGGTCATGAGAAGGAGTTTGCAAGCTTTTGCTTCTATTTTATGCAATGGAGGAGCAGATTAGCTGAAACCTATTTCTTGGGAGCTAGTGCATTCATGCTAAGCCAAGGTTTGACTTAACGTGACATGTGAATGTAGCCACTGTAGTTAATAAGAACATAAGAACAGCCTGCTGGATCAGACCAATGACCATCTAGTTCAGCATCCTCTTTTCACAGTGGCCAACCAGCAAGTATGACCTGAGTCTGTGGAGGCAGAGCATGTCTATCCTGGCTAGTAGTCACTGATACAACCTTTTCCTCCATGAATTTGAAGGCATGGATGATTTTCATTCTGGTGAATAACAACGCCCCTGGGGCCTGAGCTGTATATTGTGAGGCTTACAGCTCAATCCTGTGTAGAATGAAACATGCTTAAGGCAAAGTCAATGGACTTGAGATTGTAGGATCAGCTGTTAGCACAGCAGCAGGAGATGGAGTTGTTTAAAGGAGGTTGCATTACAGCAGCTGAGTTAGGCTGCCAGAAAACTTGAAGTGGATTACTTGAGTGGAGGGAAAACTAGTAGCCTTTTAGCTTGATGCTGAAAGCAGATTCCTGCTATTCTCTTCTCTGGCAAAAATGAAGCCCTTTGTTGATGAAGTGGATGAACAGAATGAAGAGCTCATCTATGTCAAGAGAGTTTGATTGGGAGAAGTATTATCATTGTGAAGAGCTGCTGGACAGGAGTTGGGGAAAACTCAGGATTTTGGGGAAAAGGGAGTTTATGCTCTGTGTTCTCTAGTTATGTATGGACTATTTGCTACTGAGCTGGGGCAATGTTTAATTTCTAAAAAAAGATATGCAGAAACTCGGATTTGTGGAAAATTAATTATTTGTATCCTCCTTAATTTCTTCGTGGGAAGGGGAGGGCAGATTGCACTTCCTCAATGGTAGGAGAAAAACACATTGTGTGTTCCCATGCTCTTCCTGACTGATAGAAATAGTTGTTGACAACACAATTTGTTGACTGGTGGTTTCAGTAATTCTTTAAGTAAACTTGAAACTTTGCCGATGTGGATGGGACTCTTAATTTAGCTAGAATTGCCACCACTTATCACTGTAGCAGTTTTCTTTCCTGAAAGGAAAAATGGAACGTTTCCTTAACTTAGTTCTGATGTTGTAATCTGTGGTGTGCTAACTGCAAAATAATAGCAGTATTTCTCTTGTAATATTATACTTTGGCCAAAATTATTTAGGGTTCGAGTGTTGTAGCTGAAGATGAGGTTACTAATAAACTCAGTGAACCCTTTATTAATTTTTACTATGGCTGTACCTTGGATCCCAAACGCCTTGTGAGCCAAATGTTTTGGCTCCCAAATGCTGCAAACCCGGAACTGAGTGCTCCGGTTTGCGAATGTTCTTTGGAACCCAAATGTCTGACGCGGTTTCTGGTGCTTCCAATTGGCTGCAGGAGCTTCTTGCAGCCAATTGGAAGCCATGCCTTGGTTTCCGAACGTTTTTGAAGTCTAACGGACTTCCAGAACGGATTCCGTTCAACCTCTGAGGTACCACTGTATATTTGTTCCTTCTTACCTAGAAGTAAATATTAGAATAGTTATAAGCTGAATAGTTCTATAATACAATTGACGAATATCCATTTTTCCTTAAAGCTACTGCAAACCATTAAGTATCACTTTTGTATGCAATCTTTGGCATATTTACCCATGTTGTGTTTTTTCTTAAAAATTGTTCCAGTTTAAAATTATCGTTGTAATGGGAGGTGCCATTTTGCAAAATAAAAAAAATCATTCTTGATAACAGTATTTAACAACTTTTATACTTTATTCTAGGGATTCATCAAAGATGTTCATGAGGATTCACTCACAGTTGTGTTTGAAAATAAGTACGTACTATGTTGAAAAATATTACTCCCTTTATTTAGTTACATAATGTGCCGTCCCCCAGAAATGCATAACACATAGTTCACTATGGAGACAAAGCGCAGGAACTCGACTACAAATACAGTTGAATGTAAAATGGAAAGAACACACTTAAATGTTGTTGCTAAGTTCTTGAAGCCACAGTAGTCCTGTAGTCTTGGCAACTATAGTAAATTGAAACGGGTTTAAATAGAAATACAGCTGATCTTACTGTGTTGACAATGGGGAGGCTGGTAAATAGCCACTCTGTTGGCTGCCTCCCTGTGACTAAGGCAGAGATCCTTCTGTAAATTAGAAGAGAACATTTCCCCCTCCTCTCTGGCTGTCACTGTCCTGGTTTAGGTGATTGGGAGCAAACTGCAACAAGTCTCAGTCTTGTGTTCTTCCTTTCCCCACCACCCTAATACTTGAGAGAGACCTTCCACTTTCATTTTAGAACAAACTACAATGCTGAATATCTATAGTGAGGGGGAAAAGTATTTGATTGCCTTCTAAATGTGCCCATTTGCCCTCTCACTGTATATACCACAGAAGTGTTGTTTGTTTAAACCAGGGTAAAACTGATATTGGAACCTATTTTTTTTGGCTAACCTTGGTAAGAACAAACCACAGTTCCCAGCATTCATATGTAATATGGAACTCTAGTTTATTCTAAAGTGAAAGCAGAAATGTTTGCTCTCTTCTCATCTGCAAAGGATGAGAGAGTGGGAGAGCGCATAAAGCCAAGGCTCACCACAGCTTGCTCATAATCATTTGCATCATAGTTTAGGATAGTAACATTTGAGTCACGGATGGTTAATATAAGTGTGTGTTGTTAAGCAATCTAACAAAAATGTTGTTGGCTTTTGAATATTGAGGTTCTCTGTTTAATATTAGTGTGGACAGTATTCCATTTGTGTCCAATATTAGTATTTAAATAATCAATTTAAAATTACAACTGTGAACCAGGGTTACCTTTTCTTACTGACCGTGATGTAATTTGAAACTTTCAGCTGGCAACCAGAACGCCAAGTTCCCTTCATTGAAGTAAGATTACCACCACCACCTGATATCAAGAAAGAAATTGGTGAAGGAGATGAAGTGGAGGTGAGTTCATCCAGTGATGGGCAGTGACTTGTATTTTTAGAGGTACTGTTGGTCAAGTTAGACCCTTAATACCAATCATGTCAAAATGAATGGAATTTTCACAGCAATGCTTGGTCACTTGTTGCCATGGATATAAATTAAAGAAGTCCCCTCTTTCCAGTAGCTACACAGCTGTCGGGAGTCAGTCTGCATGTTATTATTACCAAGCAGAATGTATTCTTCATGAAAGCTATGTAACAGATTTTTCGGAAAGACCATGTACAGTGGTGCCTCGCAAGACGAAATTAATTCGTTCTGCGAGTTTTTTCGTCTTGCGAATTTTTCGTCTTGCGAAGCACGGTTTTGGAAAAGTTTTGGAAAAGCTTCAAAAATCACCAAAGTCTTCAAAAACCTCAAAAAAGGCTACCACACCGCATGCTATGAGTTGCTCCTCGAAGTCAAGTCGCAACTGTATTAACGGTTTTAAGAAAAAGGAAACAAACTTGCAAGACGTTTCCGTCTTGCAAAGCAAGCCCATAGGGAAATTCGTCTTGCGAAGCAACTCAAAAAACCAAAAACCCTTTCGTCTTGCGAGTTTTTCGTCTTGCGAGGTACCACTGTATAGTGAGGACAAGCAAGTTCTGAATTAGACACACAGGACACAACTCTCAAATTCAACAGCAAGGTGCATTTATTCCTCTAGGAGGCACTGCATTGTCACCAAAGAAGGGAGGAGGATTCAGGGCTTCCTCTTGTTGCCATGGTTGGTGGATCTGTTTCTGTTCTGTGTCGTGCTTGTCTATGCCTCAAATTTGTCATCACGTAATGACAAATATGAAGAAACAGAAACTGATTGCGATAGTTCAGAAAATGAAACTGATCCTATGAATACTGCATTAAATTCAGTCTCCCCTCCAACCCTTTTCTCAGCTACTCTTATGGCTGATAGACATAGAACCACAGAATTGTAGAGTAGGAAGTCCAGTCCCCTGCAATGCAGGAATCTCAACATGCCGTCCCCCATCCAGTTTGAAACCAGGCTTTGTTTCAACATGACACGGTTTTGTGTCTGCATGACAATGTGGAGAACTGAGGAGATGCAGTGATTTTGAGAATACTTAATAATTTTCTTTGTTTTACTCATAAACTGACAATACCAAAGAGATGCTAGGTTCCTTACAGTTCAGTAGTTTGTAGCTCCATTTGTAACACATTTTAAAAAGTAAATTCAATTTGTAATTATTGTTTGACTAAACTCTACTTTCAATATAACAAATATGGTATTTTACAATAAAGTCATACACAATACATTTTATGTTCCTAAAGTAAAAAAGTTACTTTTGATCTGTAAATGCTGCTTTAAAAATAAATACTGGGTATTTTTCAGTTTTCCCCACAATTTGTGTTTCCTCTGAGAAAAAGCTTATCTCCTCCCCCTGTCTGGCATAACTTCAAAATTTCTGGAAATTTTACATCTCTACCTATTTCCAAAGATGAATTGGACACTAGTAGAAAATTGTTGCCAGCAGATTATGCCAAGCTCTTTATCCACCTGCCACCATTTTGTAATTGGCTTCATCCCTGTGCTGCCATTTTGTGACTGATAGGCCTATACAATTTTCAGCCGTGTCATTTGAGCCTTGGGAGTAGAATGTTTGAGAACCATTGCTCTGTTTTATATAAAGATATGAAGGCAGACAAGATTATCTTAAATTTTATATTAAGGGAAAGAATTTACTTTTAGAATAGTTTATGCCTGTATTTGTACTGATACTTGTAATTCTGGTGTACACAGAAAAAGAAAATTCAGCTTTCAGTTGCCATGATTTTGTTGGCTGTCCACAAACATCATTGAAATGAATCCGGGTAGTGCTAGTTTGTGAAGATTGAAACATATTCTAATCAATATGGTTTAAATATGCTGTATGATCCCCCCCCCAGGTGTATTCACGAGCAAATGAGCAAGAGCCTTGTGGATGGTGGCTAGCAAAAGTTCGAATGATGAAAGGGGAGGTAAGTAGGAGTAAAACTTGGGAATTGTAAGTAAACTTCATGAGGAAACATCTAAAGAAAGCATTAAACCTAAGAAAGTTTTAAACCTCTGTGTAGGATGTTACAAACAAGAGCACGCCAAAAAAACCCCTACGGTATGCAAGTCTAGTAACCTATTTACATACACTCCCCAAAATGGATGGGATTGGGTATTCTTATTTAAATTTGCTGAAAGTTTTGCTTCCTGAAGTGGTGGAATGGCAAACGCAAAGAGGATGACTCAAATATTTATCATGCTAACTATTTAGTGCTTTTTGGGTTGCATCCAGCTAAGTCATACTCAAGAGAAGACCTATTGAAAACAATGGATTTGTTACTTTTAAGTCCATGGGTTTCGGTGAACCTGCTCTGAGTATGCCTTAGTTGAATGCAGCCCTCTAACTCAGAGGTTTTCAATCTTTTTGAGTCCACGGCTCCCTTAACCAACTACATTCTTTCTGCGGCACCCCTGTGAGGCGCAGGAGCTCAGTTACGTCCCCCTCTTGCCTGCAGAGCTGGCAGCCTCTTACCCTTTTTTGAACACCCTCCCTTGTGGAGTGTTCCCTCAGCCTCCTCTCCTTCCCCCTCTGCTTGGGAGTCCTCTGGGCAGCCGTTGCTACCGACCCTGGTCTCTGAGCTGCCCCACCCCCTGCCCCAAAGAGGTGTGCCTCCCAGAGGCACCATTTGCCTGCACAGCTTACAGCCAGGGCTGCTGCAATAACCAGCTGTGCAAACCCTAGGGAGGCAGAGATGCAAGAGGGCATCAGAGGAGGGAGGGAAGGAAAGAGCGAAAGAGTCCAGTGTTGCCCTGAGCATCATTCAAGGCACCCCAGGGTGCTCTTTTTTCCATAATAGTTCATTTCCCAATGTTACACCTTTTTGTTCCTATAACGCAGTCTTTGTCAACCTGGTGCCTTTAAGATGTTTTGGACTACAACAGCTGTGCTGACTGCGGCTGGTGGGGGTTGTAGTTCAAAAACATCTGGAAGATACCAGGTTGACAAAGGTGGATAATGCATTTTGCTTCCTTATATTTAGGGCTGCAGAAACCCTATGCTCCTGTTTCTCATGTAGTATAAAGGCTGAGTTTTACACTAGGATTGGTGAGACCTGGGTTCAAATCCCCATCTATCAATGAAGCCCATTGGATGACTTTCGGCCAGCTACACACTTTAGCCCAACTTAAACCTTATTGTTGATGTATGCCACCCTTACATTGGAGGGCTGTGATAAAATGCAGTATATCAACAAAGCTGAGGCATGTGCTTTATGAGGATGATATACTATGGAGACGATAAACTGCTATGAGTATTTCTGCATAGTTTTGGGTCCAATAATTTTAGAGTTCTTGGTGGGGGGGGGGGCAAATGTGTGTCCTTTAGATTGTTTTTTTAAAAATAATTCTAATCTGTCCTTAGTTCTACGTCATTGAGTATGCTGCCTGTGATGCCACTTACAATGAAATAGTGACATTCGAACGACTTCGGCCTGTGAATCAAAACAAACCTGTTAACAAGAACACATTCTTCAAGTGTGCAGTAGAAGTTCCTGAAGATCTGAGAGAAGCGTGAGTGACTGCTCTAAAATTTCATTATATCGCTATCTTTTATCTAAAAATGTTTTCTTTTAAACAACCTAAAGCTGATTTTTTTTTAAAAAAAAATCATCTGAAATCTTGGACAGATGAAAGATGGAGTACACAGTTACCTGGGAATAGCTTCCATTATACTCAGTAGGATTTACCTCCAAGTAGACATGCATTAGATGACACTGTGACTCTGTTTTACTGAATCTTTAAGAAAGACAGATGGATAAGAAGGCCTAGACATGCAGCAGGATTTTCTCAGTACAGGCACACCTCAGAGATCTTGTGGGTTTGGTCCAGATCACCGCAATAAAGCCAATATCACAATAAAACAAGTCACACTATTTTTTTTCATTTCCCAGTGCATATAAAAGTTAAGTTTACACTATGTTCTATTAAGCCAGGCCCCCCTGACTGCAGGGTGGGAGGGGGCAAACCTGGCTCCAGCCTAAGCCAGCTCCACTCTTGTGGCCAGAAGGGTGGCAGCCTCAGGGGGCTTCTTTCCCCTGGATGTGGCCAGGCTGTCTGCAGCTGCACCTATGTCCTCTTAAGGAGCAATATCTGTGAAGCGCAATAGAGTGATGTATGCCTGTAGCAGGGAGAAGTGGGTGAGAAATTCAAAGGCCATAGACTAGATTTCGATTGTGGCAGAAAACAGAAATTGCTGAGGGGCATGGAGAGGAAGAAATAGGAAGGGACCCTAGCAACAGGCGACTGGCTTCCAAGTAGGAGTTTCATTTTTTATTACAGTGGTGCCTCGCAAGACGAAAATAATCCGTTCCGCGAGTCTCTTCATCTAGCGGTTTTTTCGTCTTGCGAAGCAACCCTATTAGCGGCTTAGCGGATTAGTGCTTTTAGCGGCTTAGCGGCTATTAAAGGCTTAGCGGCTTAGCGGCTAAAAGGCTATTAGCGGCTTAGCAGCTTAGAAAAAGGGGGGGGAGCGAAAAAAAATCGCAAGACTCGCAAGACGTTTTCGTCTTGCGAAGCAAGCCCATAGGGAAAATCGTCTTGCGAAGCAACTCAAAAACGGAAAACCCTTTCGTCTAGCAGGTTTTTCGTCTTGCGAGGCATTCGTCTTGCGGGGCACCACTGTAATGGTCATTAGTTTGGTGAAAACAAAAAAAATTCCTTCCAGTAGCACCTTAAAGACCAACTAAGTTAGTTCTTGGTATGAGCTTTCGTGTGCATGCACACTTCTTCAGATAGTTTGGTGGGTAAAGATGGATCACCAGTCTCACGAGCTTCAGCATTCAAGGAAGAGGGAATTAACATAACAGGAATATTGCCATATCTGTGTCCTGCACTCACTTGTACAAATGCATTGGATTTTTTTTCATGCTTGTCAGCGGCTGCCTCAGGTCCCAGCTCACAAAGGACCAACGCCAGTTGCTCTTTATAAACAAAAGTCTTTATTGTGGTTCATTGTTGGTTTGACATCAGTGGCGCGCAGCGCTACGTCTGAGTCCTTAGACCGGCGAAGTCCCGTCTGAATCCGCCCCTCCCTTACACCAGTTCAAGACCCGAGCTTTGCTCCACCTCTTCCTTTCTTCCCTCTGCTCCTTTCGCCTCCGGGCCCTCCTGCCCTCTGGTGTTCCAACCCTCCTGGACTGTTCGGAGGCGGATTCTTCTGACTCCTCCCCCTGTCTCCGGCGGGCTTTGGGACCTGGCTCCCAATCCGGATTATCTACTGTCCCGCGCGCCTCTACATTTGAACTTGGCGCGCCCGCCCAGCCTAACACTTTCCTCCTAACGGCTACACTGCTCCCTTCACTGCTTTCTCCTTCAGGGAGGCTGGCCGGCCCTGCTCTCTCCTCCGCCCCTCCACTCTCTGACGGAGGCGTGGTCAGTCCTGCCTCACTCTCTCCTCCTGCAGGAGGAGGCTTTTGTTCTAATCTGTGGGATTCTTCCCCCCCCGCTGCGCTCTGGTGGGGAAGCTAGCCCTGACTTCCAGCTGCCGCTTGGCGACTCCCCACTGGCCCCCCTTGCCCTGACCCTGGGGGCCTCCTTCTGGGAATCTTCTGATTCGCTGGAGAGACTCAAGGAATATCTCTCGTCACTGTCATACCCTCCTGCGCTCCCCTCCGATTGTTCCCCTTCGCTCTCCATCTTCTCCTTCTCCTGTGGCTCAGTCCCTGAGCCCCTGACAATGCTTTTGAATGCTTTGCCTTGAGTATTGCAGTTTTATACAGCAGCATGTTTTGTTGATAAAACTGCCACCTGAATTAATTTATAAATTGGTTTTTTTAGGTGTGCTAATGAAAGTGCCCATAAGGATTTTAAGAAAGCTGTAGGAGCCTGCAGAATTTTTTACCAGGCTGAAACTGCTCAGCTAATAGTACTGGTAAGGTATATTTTCTGTTTGGTTTGATCACTGTGTGAGTTTACTTTTTGGCTAATGTTACGATGGTGTATGAGGGAGAAAAAAAAGATTGAAGACTGAAGGTTATCTCCATCTTTGTATTCAGAGTAGGTCCATTGAAATCAATGCCTATTGTTTCCAATGAGTCTGTTCTAAGCACAGCTTAGTTCTCCAAGATACCTTGTTACTTGGGTATATTGAGAAGCTTTCTGCTTGTGAGTGAGAAATTTGCTTTGGAGATTCCAGGGTAGAAAGTTGTGGGCAGAACCAGTAGGCAGAGGATCTCATGCAAGCTAAAGCCCAGGCTTTACTATTTTGCCTTTGACACTTCTGTGCATATTGCAGTACAAGACAGCTGGGTCAGGCTGAAGGGTGTGTGTGCCAAGATACCTTGCATAACTTTGTGTACACCCCCATCCACATTTCCGGCTGCAGCTGATGCATCTGTATGGGCATTGCTTTCTGCCGATAGTAGGTCAGGTTATCCGAAACAAAATCCATCGCACCATTTTGATCCAGTGATGAAAATAAATGTTTGCTGACCTTGTTTCAAAAACCAAAAACAGCAAGGATTCCTTGATGTTCTTCTGAGTAACAGAAGAAGTTCTGTCACATTTTTCCAAAACATGCAGTTGTAACAAGGAATTGTTAAATAAAATGAGGGATCTCTAGCTATAAATTGTCTCATAAAGTGGAAATGCTGTTTGTATCATTGTTACTTTATTTCTGCAGTCTGCCAGTGAGGCAACAGCGAAAAGAGTAAATATCCTGAGTGACATGCATTTGCGCAGCATTCGAACGAAGATAATGCTTATGTCAAGAAATGAAGAAGCAACAAAGCATCTAGAAGTGAGTTGTCCTCATACTGCCCCCCCCCCCAATTTCAGCCACCCTTCTCAATTCCAACGGGACGCGGGTGGCGCTGTGGGTAAAAGCCTCAGCGCCTAGGGCTTGCCGATAGAAAGGTTGGCGGTTCGAATCCCCGTGGCGGGGTGCGCTCCCGCTGCTCGGTCCCAGCGCCTGGCAGTTCGAAAGCACCCCCGGGTGCAAGTAGATAAATAGGGACCGCTTACTAGCGGGAAGGTAAACGGCGTTCCGTGTGCTGCGCTGGCTCGCCAGATGCAGCTTGTCACGCTGGCCACGTGACCCGGAAGTGTCTTCGGACAGCGCTGGCCCCCGGCCTATAGAGTGAGATGGGCGCACAACCCTAGAGTCTGTCAAGACTGGCCCGTACGGGCAGGGGTACCTTTACCTTTACTCTCAATTCCAGTCTTGATGTAGCTCTTCTCATATTTGAAGTTCTGCTGTAGTAAACAAATTATTTTGCCTCCTCTCTAGTGCACAAAACAGCTTGCAGCAGCATTTCACGAGGAATTTGTTGTCAGAGAAGATTTAATGGGACTTGCAATAGGAACACATGGTAGTAATATACAGCAAGCCAGGAAGGTTCCAGGAGTTACTGCAATTGAGCTTGAGGAAGATACCGGAACTTTCAGGATCTATGGAGAGGTAAAAGGAAACAAGGGGTTTCTTACCTTTGTAGTTGTGTGGCATTCTTTTTCTTTACTTGCCCTAGTGGTCTGAATTTGGCATGAGCCTGCAACTATATCAGCCTGCCTCACTTCAATAGATGCCTCCCTCCGGTGTCCAAGGATCAGTGAGTTTGGTAGAGACCTTTTCCATTGTGGCCCCAAAGGCTGTGGAACTCCCTGCAGTGGATCTGCAGCAGGCTGCCAAACCACAGTAGTTTCGGAAGGCTAACATACCTTTTCCAAGTGTCTTCTTCTTGAATTAAGTTTTATTGGTTAGACTGGGTTGCTGTTGCTGTGGAAAAAGGTTTTAATGAGTTGGCCAAGTATGCTTTTTATTGGATTTTATTGGTATGTATGGGAGGTGTGTTTAGGTTTTTGTTGATAATTTGTAATTTTCTTGTTAGCTTCCTTAAGCAACATGGAACTATTTTAAAATAAAATAAATAAAAATGAGATGAGCACAAGATTCCAAAAATTCCATAGCCTTTGTAAGGACACCATGCATTTGCTAGAAGGGAATGCTCCAAAGCAGCGGTTCCCAATTAGCTAAGTATTGAGGACCCCCTGTTTTTCAAAAGCCAAGCCATGGACCTTTTGAAAAACTTTCTACCCCTGTGTTTGAAAATAACCTGGGTGGGTTTTCTGGACCTCATAGGGTTCAAGGAACTCCCAGTCAGGAACCGCTGCTGTATTGAAGGCTGTTTTTACTTGTGCCTGAATGGAAGTTTATATGATGAAACTCGTAGTCACTGCTTTATTTTCACTTGCACTGAAGCTTTCCTGCAGTATTTTGCATGTATTTATACCCCTTTCTGTGCACTTAAACACTGTCTCTTGTGATTGTAAATTCCTTTAGAAATCATGGTGCTTAAGAGAAAGGAGTAGAGAAGCATGAGGCTACTTGAAGAAAACCAAGAAATATCAAAATTTAAAATAAAAATAGTACAGAAATTTCCCCAAATCTCCACTTGTATTTTAGGTCACTAGACTCCAATCTCACAGTTAATAATATTAATGTGTATATTTCTTTAGCATTTTTAACTTGCAAATGAGATTTTATGTACCCATCTCCTGTCTTATATTTAAATGTTAATTTAACTGTTGGAAGGGGTTTTAATTTTTAATATATTGTGTTTACAAATGGCTTCTGTTTTTTTCCAGAGTGCTGAGGCAGTAAAAAAGGCTAGAAGCTATTTGGAATTTGTGGAGGACTTTATTCAGGTTCCTAGGAGTCTTGTGGGTATGTAATAGTGATAAAACTTTTAACATCCTAAAATACCCTCCCCCTGCCTATTCAGTATGAAAATGTTGATGTCTCCTCACTCTTTAATGACACACCTGAACTACTATTTTGGTGGCTGATACACTGGAGTATATATATAGAGAACAGTGCTGCACTAACAAATGAAGTATTCTGGATTATGGTTAGAGGAGCATGGGAAGGCTATTTCCTTGGAAGAGGAAGCAGGAAATTGAAGGAGATGTTATCCAGGGGAACTGAGTCCAAATAGATTCTCTACCCTCAGTTAATTTCTGTCGGGCTGGAAAGCAAGAGTAGGCAATCCTTCCCCTCAATTGTGCCTCTTCATCCTACTCTTTTTGCTTCAATTATTGCCTTTCATTTTTCTTAATTTCTTCCTCTTTTTGCCAAAGGAGCTAAGAAGCCTCAAGTGACTCAGTTCATTATCTCCTTGCAGAGGCAGTGATCAAGTGCAGCTCCACTCCTCTCTCCTGAGAGAGAAATTTTAAGCAGATGATACCTATTGCTGCTCCACACTATGGTCCCTTCCTGGGCTCATTCATCTGCCTTGGTGTATTGGTCGTGATACCGAGGGAGAATATAAATATTTTCTCCCTTTGTCGCCTCATGACCAAGTTGTCGTTTAGCTGCTGCCTGGGACTCATTCGCTCTTCTTCCCTACCACCTGAGGACAATGCCTACTGATAACTTGAAGCATTGTAGTCTTGCCCCCTGGGGTCAGTGTAAGGTACAACCATTGTTCTGCTAGACATGGAGTAGGCTCTAGTAGAAAGTGACATGGGACTGGAGTGATGCTCCTCTAATCCTGCACATCAGATGTTGAGAGAAAAGGGTTTTTTTTTTCTACATGGTGAAACTTCATTTTGAGTAAGACTGAACATTTGGTCTCACTGTTTCTGATTCCATCTGCCATGGGTTTTGGATCAGTTCATTGTTCATTGACCTTTTAACTTTTCATCTTCCTCCTGTTAAGAATTGTGTGTCCCAAGTAATTGCTGTTCCAGATTACGGGAAGGGAGCTCTCTTCCTTGGGTAACATCAACTTCTGCCTTGTAGTCTTGAGGAAGTGGACTTCCCTTTTTTGGAATGTGCCTCTCATACCCAGAAAAGAGACATGACTTGTTAAGGCAAAATATCCTCTTTTTCTTCCATATTCCTCAATAGTAATCAATAGTCAGATCTGAGTGTTTGCTTGATTATAAACACGTTACAACAATCTTCTGAAAGTCCCTAACAGAGTGAAACATGAAATAACCTCATTGTTAGAAAATGTGTACAGTGGTACCTCTGGATACGAACGGGATCCGTTCCAGAGCCCTGTTCGCATCCTGAAGCGAATGTAACACGTGCGTGTGCGGGTCACGTTTCGCCACTTCCGCACATGTGCATGACATCATTTTGAGCGTCTGCGCATGCGCGAGCGGTGAAACCCAGAAGTAATGTGTTCCGTTACTTCTGGGTCGCCGCGGAGCACAACCTGAAAATGCTTAACCTGAAGCGTATTCATCCCAAGGTATGACTGTATTGTGTTTTTAATGAACCCATTTATAAATAACTTTTATATTAATTATTTTGAGATTGTAAAGGGAATTTTTTTGTTCTCAGCCTTTCAGCTACTTTTATTGATTGCTTCAGAAATACTTGAGAAATCTCAATTTTTATTATTTTTTTATTAAAGGAAAAGTTATTGGCAAAAATGGCAAAGTTATTCAGGAAATTGTGGACAAGTCTGGAGTTGTGCGAGTGAGGATTGAAGGAGACAATGAGAACAAACTGCCCAGAGAAGATGTAAGTTTTAATTCTTATTTGGAATTTGTAATACATCCAAGGGGTGGCAGGGGTGGATAAATTGTAGTGGCAGAATGATAGAAAAGCCACTGCATTAGATTATTCTTTCTGCCTAGTGTCTGATGGACGTGTCACTCACAAATGCTACTACATTGGCAGTAGGAACACAGGAAGCTGCCTACACAGAGTCAGATCATTAATCCATCTAGCGCAATATTGTTTATGATGACTGGCAGTTGGCAGTAGCTTTCCTGGGTTTCAGACAGGGGTCTCTCTGGGACTGTGCATGTAAAGTGGTTTCTCTTCCATGAACTGCAGCCTTTCCCCTTAGGGGTGCCATTTGAAAGCTCAAAATGTTTAGTGGTGCCATTTGTGGGTTTTCCCAACTGCTATCTAACACCTTTTTGGTTATTTCAAGCTAAGGTTGTCTTGGCTTCAGACTTTGGCTCTGAGTATTTAGGTTATAATTCTAACTGCAGTTCAGCTCTCTTCTTTGAAGATGTCTTAATACTAAAAAAGTTGGGTAGTGTGATAATTTGCTGTGTTTATGTGGGGATGCTCCCTACACCTATCCCCTTTATCCACTGAGAGAAGGCCCACAGGTAGACTGAATCCATGGTATAGAAAGTTGTAGAAATTCCCATTAAAAATAAAAACAGGCTGCAACCCAGTGTACGGTTACACTTGTCTAATTGTACACTGGGTTGTAGGCATTATTTGCTTGTGACTCTTTGTGCTTCAACAATATTACATTTTATCTTTGTAGGGAATGGTTCCGTTTGTCTTTGTGGGTACTAAAGAAAGCATTGGGAATGTCCAAGTGCTTCTTGAATACCATATTGCCTATTTGAAGGTAAGCATTCTTTGTGGGAAAGACAGCAGTTTCAGTATCACGGGAATAGTATGACTTGTGAAGATGATCAATATTGGATCTGGAAACACAGAAGATAGCAAACAGCATACCCCAAATGCTCTGAAAGCAGTGTGGATGAAAGTTGTCTCAAAATCACGGTGTTTTTCAGTGCATCATAACATGTTGATTTTCGGTGGGTCTTTCAGTCTACATCTCAAAGCATTACTGCCCTGAGAGCACTGTGCATTGAGTAGTCCTAAGTGAATCTTAGGACTAAAAGAGCTGTTTGCTGCTTTGAATATTGTTACAATAGAAATAGGGGGTGTAAGTGTTAAAAAATACATTTTTTTAAAAAATCAAAACAGTGGACTTGCCTTACATTTAGTGTAACTGTCCATGCAGGAGGTGGAACAGCTGCGGATGGAGAGGCTCCAGATTGATGAGCAGCTACGTCAGATTGGCATGGGGTTCAGACCTTCATCCACCAGAGGTCCCGAAAAGGAAAAGGGTTATACCACAGATGAGAACAACCCTTCCTCTGTACAAGGCTCCAGATCCTATAGTGGAAGAGGTAGGGGACGGAGAGGCCCCAATTACACCTCTGGCTATGGTAAGTTATGCTTAAAGATCAGTTTTGGAAGTCTCTCAGGTTCAGTCCCTGGCATCACCTACCTGACACTCTGGAAAGGCACTGCCAGTCTAGAGTAGACAGTGCAGGAATTTGCTTCAAATAGACACTGATTAGCTACCAAATTTTGATCTGGAAGCTCATATAATTCTTCCCTTACAAGCATTTCAAAGAATAATTTCACACAAGTGTTTAAAGCATGAATAAGATAAATTTCTTTTGTGGTAGAGATGAAAGGTAGAGGGGGTGACCTTTCAGCCTAGGACCTCATCATACTCTCCAGCTCATTTCTCACACGTTTGGTGCTTCAGATCCAGGAGAATCTAGTTTTCACTTCTTAATTTTCTAATTTAGTTAGGTGTGTTCAATAATGAGCAATGTTTGCCTCCTAGGCAGCCCATTGTGAAATTTGACCTGCCTTGTTTCTGTCAGCAACAGTGAATGGTGTTAAATTAGCCTGATAGTCTAATTATTTCAATCAGTAATGGTGGTCTCAGGGTTCTATACTCCCATCTGTGAATTAAATTGGTCTCATGAAAGGTCACATGCATATCACTAAAAGGTGATTGCACACACAACCCCGTTAACTATGTTCAATATTGGTAGACCTTCTTGAACCCGTATGAATGTTTGAGCTTTATGAAACTCAATGAAATCTTAAGAATTTGGGGCCTAAAGTTCTCCTTCACTGGGTTAGATTGACCAGTGGTCTAACCCAATATAAAACAGCTTCCTTTATTCCTCTTGAGTTCCATCATCTGCAGTATGGGAAACCATAATGCTGCTTAACTGGCAGGGCTGTTGTGAGGAATACAACTAGAAAATTATAAAAACGTAGTGGAGGCCAAGCTGTGAATGGTGGACATGCTGTGCTTTGAATTTTATTACCAGTGTTTGATAGCTTTTAAAAGATGTTGACACTTAAAGAAATCCAGAGTTGTCACTTAACTTGGAAATCAAGAGCATCAAAAATAAATAACTGAATGCGAACTTCAGAAATAGTCTTGTCTGTTTGGCAGCATACTTTCATACTTGTTTCTGCAAACATTAACAAAAATGGGTATACAGAAGCCCAACTATAGCTGAAGTGTGTATTGAGGCTTGTTGTCCACCTTGGTCTAAATTGATCAGATCTTTCAAATATATCATTTAGTGTTAGCTACAGCAAAATAATGATCTCCTAACAAACAAATGGGTTGCCTGATAAGGTACTGTATAGCTGTTCCAATGAGTGCGTAATTTTACTGTTACTTTATATGTGGTAATGTGACGCGTAAATTCAGGTTTAGAGTTGTTTTCATGCCAGGCTCCACATACATGTTTCTACGTTGCTTGTGAAAAGAGAGGTGGCAGCAAGTTCAGAATCTTGGACCTCTGTATGCACTGTGGACAAAGTTTTCAGCAGCCAGCCCTTCGTGTTTCTGCTTAGTGGGATACTTGGGAATAATAGGCATGTTTGGAAGTAGAGGCTTCCATTTCTGTTGTTTTTTATGCCACCACTTCAAGGGGTTTGGGGCTCTCTTTTTAAGCCCTTTATAGTTGTCACATATTGACAGCCCAAGTTCTAATGGGAAATCCTGCCCTCCTCCTTGTTTATATGTTTTGATTTGAATTAGTAATATTGCAATTGTCCATTATATAATGGCATCATAGTGTATGTTTCCATAGGAACATCTTTTATCCCTCCGTCCCATGTTGTTTCGTAACTGAGTACTGTGGGCTATTAATAACCCAAGACCATCAGCAGTAGGGTTTTAGACTGACTGAAAGACTTGTTGTTTGTGTTGGCAAGGTGTTCTTTATCTGTAACAGATTGAGATGTATGAATGTTACAAGAGTAAAAGTAGTAGTTTAGGTGTTCAGTTAGCTCTGCATTCTGTGGCAAATAGATAAATTACATGGAAATTGTGTTGAAGCTAAGGTGAAATGGAAGCATCCACAATTACATACATAAGAAGCCCCTTTCAGATCCACTCTGATATGGTTCCCATTAGTGATCATTTATTCTGTTTTGTGTGTATGAATGAAGTTTTTCTACTAATATTCAGTATTAGATTGTGCAGAAATAGGTTTACTTCACATGCTATGCATCCACCTTGGCATCTAGTTTGTGCTGCAGAGTTCAATTTCTCATCTAATCTGTCAAGTTAGTTTTTTGTACTGAGTTCTGTTATGTGTTTCAGACACTGGTGCACTGGCCTTACGTTGTGCATTCTTCTGGGAATGGTACTTTTCTTCTTGTAGAGCAAACGTTTATCCCTGAATGTTGTGCCTCAGAAAATTGCATGTATCTCAGCTTTCCTTGCTAGTGGCATGCTTCTGCTAAAATTCAAAATTGTACTAGAACAGTACTTGATTATCACCTCTCCCTCTCATTTATTGTAAAGGAACAAATTCTGAGCTGTCTAATCCCTCTGAAACAGAATCGGAAAGGAAAGATGAACTGAGTGATTGGTCATTAGCAGGAGATGATGACAGGGAGAGTCGACATCAACGTGACAGCAGAAGGCGTCCACCAGGGGGAAGAGGGCGCAGTGTTTCTGGAGGTCGTGGACGTGGTGGTCCCCGCGGTGGGAAGTCTTCTATAAGTTCTGGTATGTATTTGAGAGGCGTATTTTGTGTGTTGTGATCGCACTGAACTACTTCCCTGTTTCTTGATGATGGTTGATTTTTAATATTTTAAAGTTAAAATATGAGATGAAAACAGCGTCAAATGAAAACGTGCTCTTACTGGTTTTGTCATTTCCTTTAAGTGCTGAAAGACCCAGACAGCAACCCTTACAGTTTACTTGATAACACAGAGTCTGACCAGACTGCAGACACAGACGCAAGTGAATCACACCACAGCACTAACCGGCGTAGGCGATCTCGTAGACGAAGAACTGATGAGGATGCTGTCTTAATGGATGGAATGACAGAATCTGACACAGCATCTGTTAATGAAAATGGCTTAGGTATGTAAATAGCCTTATCAGCTCTGTCTAAAAAATATAATAGTCGCTCTTCATTTTCTTAACTAGCACTTTATTCTACTTGTTTTCTTGTGGTTCAAAACTGTTTCCTCATCTGTTGCAGTATTAAAAGATTTTAGCTCTATATTGGACTGGAATATTTTGGACCAAATATTTGGAAAGGCTGACTTTCATTTGATTGTTGTCTTAGAGATGCCTTCTGATATCTATGTCATATCTAGGGTTTTGCAACCCTATCTCTGCTACCCTGTTACCATATATGCATCCAGTCCAATTTTAGCCTTAGTCCATAGTAATGGAATAGCAGAGCATACATTGAACTCATTCATAAGGCTTCATTCCATGTAGATATCTGCTATCGACTTGGTGGGAAAGTCAGAGGAGCCAGGCCTTAATTTCATATTTGTTTACTTCTCAAGAATTCGAGTCCCCTTTGCCTTCTCTAGGTCTTAAGTAGTTTTATTGCTGAATTTGCTAAATGAACTTTGGGAAGAAGGAAATTGAGGCCAGGAGGAGAGTCCCCGTTTCTTGCTCCTCTAAGGCTGTGATTCAAAACATACTTAAAAATAAGTAGGGCTTCTGTGTATGTGATTTCAGGTCTAGGGTTTATTTTCAGTGTCTAAGAATAGCCATTTACAGTTTAAGCAAATCACACCAAGGAAAAAATCTTTCTCATGAGATGGGGAATTAATTTCTTTAGCCAATGTTTAACTTTCAGTACCAACTTAGTGATAACAGCTTAAACAGAGTTGCAGTTGCTTTTTCAGTCCCCTGATTGTGTAAGTTTTTTGCGCTACTTAGCCATTCTGAATACTTTTTCCTTTGAAAGTGTTGTGTGCTAAATTGCCAGCAGAACAATTTGGTCACCGAGAAAGTTCATAGTAAAACTTTGCAATTGCAGATGATAGAGACAAAAAACCCCAGCGACGCAATCGTAGTCGCAGGCGTCGTTTCAGGGGTCAGGCAGAAGATAGACAGCCAGGTAACTCGAGTGGAGAGGTGAACCACCTCGGGTCACAAGCATGAAGGAATGCTCTGCGTTTGCTGTTTGTGTACCTTCTAAAATATATGTAAAGCTGTCTTTTGTAAATAATGATTGCTTAATACTAATCAAACTGCAGGATGAGAAATGGTCAGTGGGGCATGTTCTAGTTTTTATAATGAAACTAATACTGTTGCCTTTTATTTGGTGTACTTCCACTGTAAAAGTGTGCATAGACTTTACTTAATCTATGTTGAAATTAGAGGACAACAATAAATGAATGTCATAGGTGCAAGGGTATGTATGCCATGTTGCAAGTAACACTGTCAGACAGACTCTCCCTTCGGCCTTCTGGCATCTTTCCTTAATATGCATAAAAGGTAGGTTAGCCAAGTTCTAGTACTGTAGCAAACCAGGATGCATGGAGCCTTCCTGTCCTTTGAATCAAACTTACATCTCTTGCTTTTAAGAACACCAGAAATCACAACTAAATTAAAATAAAAAATTGTTGCATGTTCATGCTTTGATAATTGTGGTTTGACAGATTTTTAAAAAATGCATACTAACACCTTACATATTTTAAAGGTGTAAAATAACTTTCAGTATAATTCTAAGTGTTGCACCTGTAAATTCCTCGTTTGTTGTGCTAAGTATTTTTTTTACCCCCCCCTAAAATGTAGTGTCTGTATTTCACTCAAGTAATTATTGGTGTTGCGTTTGCCATATTATCCCCACACAACAGCTTAAACTAGCTATTGAACAACAGAGGCATACCACACACAATCCATCTGCAGCTTTTGTCAAATGATGGCGTAAATTTGCTTCTGCAGAAGCACAGAATTGGAAAATACCAGAAAGTCATATAGAAGGGCTGTTGCTAAGTGACAGAGCCCATGCTTTCCATATAAAAGGTCCCAGTTTAGTCCCCAGCATAGAATCATAAAATTTTAGTGTTGGAAGGGACCATTCTAGTCCAACCCCCTGCAATGCAGGAATCTCTTTGCCCGACGCTGGCTTCAAACCCACAACCCTGAGATTTAGAGTCTCATGCTCTCCCGACTGAGCCATCCCAGGACCAAGGTAGGGCTTCTCCAGGTAAGGCTGGGAAAGCCTCCTGCAAAAAACCCTGGAGAGCCATCGCCAGTCAGTATTGACAGTACTTAGCTAGAGGAACCAGTGTCTGTTTATAGGCTCACATCACCTTCTAAAAGATGAACTGTTGTGAAAGCATATTGGGTTCCTCTTAAATTTTGGACAAGCTAATGTCTGGTGGTCATTGTCAAATGAAGCATCTTCAGAAACATGGCTATGTCTGCACTGTCAGGTTTTTCCTGCTACACGTTGTGCATGTAGATGTGTGATCCAGACTGCTG
Source organism: Podarcis muralis (assembly GCF_964188315.1). Lineage (NCBI taxonomy): Eukaryota > Metazoa > Chordata > Lepidosauria > Squamata > Lacertidae > Podarcis > Podarcis muralis. Next base: position 10,448,021 of record NC_135660.1, on the reverse strand, counting down.
CATTGAACTGCACTGTGCTCTTTTCCCTCTCCAGCATAATGGTTGTACATTGCAATCTAAAGGAACACATATTCCCCTTATGTGAATAATTTTAAGGAGAAGCAGATTGCTTACATGCAGCTCTGCAGCACTGTTAATGAAGACCACATTAATCCCCTTGGCAATAACAGGAAACTCGAACCTGTTCCGAAGCTATAATTGGGGTGCACAGCTGTTCTGTTTTGTGGTTTTATTTTATGATTTTAATGCAATTTGTATTTTAATTGTGATACTTTTATAACTCTTCATTGGGGCATTTGGTGAAGAGCAGGCTATAAGTGCAAATAAATAAATGGCCCTTAATGCTCAGTCCCGAAGAATTTCATCCTGGGCTGACACCCAGGCCATGTTGGCCAGATTGCCTGGCCCCGTATATCACCTTCCTCTCAACCTGGTCTAAAACCACTTTGTATTTTTCAAGCTTATTATCAAAATAATTTTCCTTCGGTCTCTTTGAAGAATGTAATTCAGAAAGCTGTAAGCACTACCCTAGCAAACCAATCATTTTCTAGTAATAATGCAGCCTATAAACAAAATCCTGTCCTGCTTAAGACATGAATAGGGAAACCCTTTGGAAACAAATAGGTTTATTGACTTGATTAGGATTAGTTCTGAGTAAGAAGCTATGGGGAGGCTTTAGATTGCCCCAGACAATTAGTAACTTGACAAATAATTCCGTTTGTAGTTGAGAATACTTCAGAGACTGTCAGTACACAGTACTAAATGATAAAACATTCAAAACATATGTAGACAGTTGGGGTTTAGAATCTCCCTCCCTCCCCACACCCAGCAACCATTCCTGAAAGCTTAGGAGTTTTGAGAAATGTATTGTGATATAAAAAACCTTATAAGGCATCTGCATAAATGGGCCCTGTTGGTTTGCAGCCAATGGTGGCTGCTCAGTTCTTAAACATCAAGTAATTTAAGCAAAAATAATTTTTCTCTCTCTCCTCACAGTAACAGTTGCTGATTATATATCGAGAGCAGAATCTCAGAGTAGACAAAGAAACCTCCCAAGGGAAACACTGGCCAAAACCAAGAAAGAAATGGTAAGAAAAATTACAGGAAACAAATGATAGAGTTAATGGAAATACGTGGTCTCCTCCCGTGTGTGTATAGAATAATTTAATCATTGACACCACAACATCAGAGGAGAGTGACTACAAATGCTGTTAAATGTAGTTGCCCATCACGCTGGTGCTGATACACACTAGGGAAACACAGTCTGGTACCATCATAGGTCCTTACATTGACCTACATAGCAATTTTATAGGATCCTGTATCTAAATCCTTCCCATTAGTCCTGACTGCCAAACCTTTGTTAGTCTTTTGTCTCAAGTGAGCTGGTGTGGGGAAGGTGACGGCATGTTAATATTTTACATAATAGGACAATTAAGGCGGGAGTACTTGGCTACATATCAGCCCTGCTGGGTCACACCAAAGGCCCATGGGATCACAGCCTTCTGTTCTCACAGCAGCTAACCAGGTGAGAAAGCCCATAAGCTGGACATGAGCCTAATAAATGTAAATGTGTTCAGTGAAGAAGGCTTATCCTGTTCATCTATTATCCACCTATGAAAAATAATGGTGGTTTATGTCCCCGTTTCCTCAGAGACAATTCATGTATGGAATTCATTGTCACAAAATGGCTTACGCAGCAAATGTTTTAAACTGGATTTTAAAATAAACGATTTAATTATTTGAATAGGTAACGGAATTGACAAACAGAATGCTGTAGGTAAGACTATAGAGGTACCAGAAATCAAATGTATTAATTTTTATTTAAAACTTGCTTTTCTAGTAACATCTGAATTTGAGAGGAGGGAAAATAGTAGCTTACGTTATGAATGATTCGTGCGTAGTCTTGTCACTAATTTTTTTAAATTTTATTTTCAGACAAAAGATGTGATTGAAGAAGTTGGCCTTTCTGAAAAGGCCATAAATGGCCCTGCAGTTATTTCTGAGACTGAGCCTTCCAATTTGCAGCATAGTCCTGAAGAAAGGCCTAGTACTGTACAAGAAGATGGGAATAAACAGGACGAAGCTGTGCTGAATGGTGTTTCATAAACAGAGTTCCTAGTTTACAGTTCTTTTACATTTACATTTTACAATAGTGCTTGTATAAGCTTGCCAAAGATAGAATATGGATCGCGAGTCTTGACACCGCACTTTCAGTTCCTCCATTTTGGAAAACAGAACGGGGAGGGATCCTGAAGAAATCCAATGTTGAACATACTTTGACACCTACTGTGTTATAAATATCATCAGATGTGCCTTGAGAATAGTATATGTAACATTTAAATAAAAACAAATTGCTGGCTATAGGAAATGTTATTTTGTTTTCAAAATATGGCAGAGATGTGGGGGGATCCCTAACGTAACCTTCTTTATGAAAGCATTAGCTGCTTTTGTTACATTTTTAATAATATGCAACCACTTCTTCACCTGAGGAAAACTAGAAAAAAAAATGCAGTCTAAAATATTTTGCACTGAATTGTAATTTCTCCATTAGTTTAGTCTGGAAACTGGTCTGTTTTAATACATTGTTTTTTAAATGCTGTATGTAGTGGGGAAAATACTGCAGACCACTGGAATACATTTATTAAATTCTCAATCTGCAGGGATATTGGGCGACATTGGCAGTGACTGTTCTACATTGAGGCTTTGTTTGATTTATTTATTAAACTGTACAGTATTTAAAAATCAAACATAGCTTTAGTTAAAACACTTAAGCTGAATTAGTCATGTCCATTAAGACATAACCAGAACTACTGAAAAGATCAATTTCCAGAAAGTTTATTCTGTATAAACTACATACGTTAGTCCTTAGAGTATTTTTATTTTTGTTTTGGTTGTTTGATGTGCAATATGTTTTTGTATGCTGGTAGAAAAATAAATAAACTTTGATCTTCCACTGGTTGATCCTTAAGTACTTGCCAAGGTCATGAATTTATTACAGCAATCTATTAAAGATTTAGAGTGAACTCTTTGTGACAAGGCTACTTACCACCTGTATGAGCTAAATGAGACAGGATGGCAGGAAATCAGTGACTAGGTTTACCTTGGTTTCTTAAAAGTTTCAATGCAGCTAGGGATCATCTTCCTGATCTAAATTGCCCCCTACTGCATTTTACCCCAAAGAGAGCGGCAAACAGCTGCAGTCAGGGGTAATTGCAATTAGGAAGGAAAGATTAAACCTTTTTTCCAGTGCCTCAAAACCGATCATTTTTTCTTTAAAAATGTATTAAACCACTACCCAGGAGACCCACATGCCAATCCTCTGCCATGTTGTCTAGTTTGATCCAAAATACAAAATAATCATTGCAAAAAATAGCTTTTCACATGCACTAGAGGTGCATAACAAACCACTTATTTTGTGCACATTAAGACAATTATCCCAACTAAAAAGTCTAGTATGGTAATAAGCTACATGAATTGGGTAACTGATTTAAATGTTACCCTACCCATGCAGATAACTGTCCTTTACCTCTCGTTCCTTTACTCTTGAGTAGAAATGTTTTTATTGATACCTTGGAGTGAGTGAACCTGGAATCGGCATGCTTTATTGAGTATGTACACCAGGCATGTCCAAAGTCTGCTTCTGGGGCCCAATCCAGCCCACCGGACCTGTGGCAGTTCAACAACATCAATCCCAAAAAAAGCTACCGATTTTGGTTGGTGCTTTGGTCAGCCCTCACAGTCTTTTACTTCATCAAATCTGGCCCTCTGAAAAAAGTTTGGAGACCACTGACGTACACCATACCTGCAAAATACATTTTCTCCCTCAGAAGTATCCTGGGCACCACTATTGAGGGTTGCTGGGAATTGTAACTGGGACCTAAATTAGTGCCCAGAATTCTTTGAGGGAAAAATGTGCTTGCTTTGGAGACATGTAGCAGCCACGGGACGCGGGTGGCGCTGTGGGTAAAAGCCTCAGCGCCTAGGGCTTGCCGATCGAAAGGTCGGCGGTTCGAATCCCCGCGGCGGGGTGCGCTCCCGCTGCTCAGTCCCAGCGCCTGCCAACCTAGCAGTTCGAAAGCACCTTCGGGTGCAAGTAGATAAATAGGGACCGCTTACTAGCGGGAAGGTAAACGGCGTTTCCGTGTGCGGCTCTGGCTCGCCAGATGCAGCTTGTCACACTGGCCACGTGACCCGGAAGTGTCTCCAGACAGCGCTGGCCCCCGGCCTCTTGAGTGAGATGGGCGCACAACCCCAGAGTCTGTCAAGACTGGCCTGTACGGGCAGGGGTACCTTTACCTTTACCTAGCAGCCACGTACCACTGCCTTTCATGTTTTGTTTCCTTCAACTGACAAGGCTTGTGCTATAAATATTGCTATGAGTTAGTGGGGGAACAAAGAACCTCTAGATCCCTGGGTGTCCCATTTCTCTAGATTCTTGGGTGCTGGGGTTTAATCAGAGCCTTGATAATTAAGGTAAGCTGACATGATGAGCTTGTTTTTCTGCGAGGCAGAGGGAGATGATGGCCCTGCCATTAACCCATTGCAAAAGCCGCCTAAAAGACAAAAGACTAGGTAACTGAGGGGGAGGTTGCCAGGGCAATGTGAACATAATGTCACACAGAAAAAAAGTCCTTTTACACAGGTTTTTTGTCGAAGGTGATCTGGGAATGAGGAAGAGGAAATTAGGCAGGACTCCATGCAGAGAGGGCTGCAGTGGGGGGGGGGGGGGCATGAATGGCTATGGCTTTGGACCAAAACTTGCTGAAGCTATTACAGGAGCAATGTACATAATGCTCTGTATGCCCCTACTGAAGGCTTCAAGTGTAAATGTGTGTGAATAAACCATATTTCTAAGACACTGCAGCTTCCGCTATGCCTTGATTCTCCAACAAAAACCACCCTGGGTGAATGCCTGGAACCCCTGGAGTCTTCTTACTGCTTGGCAGAGAAGGGTGGTGGCATGTAACATACTGCAATCATGTTAAAACCTTGCCCTGTGAAAGCAAAGGTCTTTTAGGGCCAGCCCAGTACCTACTGTTAACAGCACAACAGCAGGGGAACTTTGGCTGTAAGCAAAAGCTGTAAGCAAGACTGGATTTTCCGGTGTTACTACTCATGAGTTTGAACCTAGTAGCATAGGCTAAAATCTAGGAACCACACCACAATGAGCCAGAATAAGGTTCTTTGTATTGAACTACATGGTCACTTTTTTTTAAAAAAAAAATGGAATTTGTAAACCTAGAATGTGGATACAGGCATGGTACTCTCTAGAGAAAAAGTTTGTCGCTAATAGCGGAATAGGTAAGTTTGCTTGGGTGTAGGATAGTAAATAACTCCAGAAGACTTGTCTGATTTTGATCTGGCTGCTTTATTTCTGCTCTTCCATTCTCCAGCATTCACTGATGTTTCAGGATGTTCAAAGATGCAGATTTTGAGAGAGGGGATGACATTCAGGTTAAGTTTTTCTTGTTACTAAGACTGTTGAAACGCGATGCGGAACCAATGGACCCACTAAGGATGTTTAACTCCAGTTCTTATCAGCCCCAGCCAGCATGATGTCCAACATATGGAAGGCCACAGGCTCCCCCATCCTTGCTTTCAAGGGTACACTGTGGGGAGCTCCCAATTCAGTCCTCATGCCTGGCAGCTGTTTTAAGGGTTCAAAGAAGGAGGGAGCCTGGAAACAGATCTGTTTCTGGTCAATGTAAGTGTTTTACAGATGTAATATAACAAATTTATTGCTTTGAAACTTGCAATTATAAAAAGCTAGGAATTTCATGATGGGAATAAACAAGATAGACGTTTTATAAAAGGGCAATTTGTACAACTGTCCAGACTTTGAAATAAATTAATTCAAAACACTACATGATGAGACTTAAAAGGTGGTTGTGGTTTCTTTCGCAACCCAGTCTTGGATGTTGGTGTTACCTTGCTAATCCATTACTCACACCTGAATATAGATTCAGGTCTCTAAATATAAGCAAAAAGATGAATGATATGACCAATACTGGAGCAAACAGTCCCTCCTGGCACAAACTTCATCTTTTGTCAACAATAAGAATAAATTTTAAAAATAAAGCCATTGATCAGATGGTGTGTCTTCATTTCTTAGCTTGACCATCCAATAAGTCTTTAGCTTCATTAATTTTGGCTGCGACATATGGAGAACCTCCTGGCAAAGAAAAGAAAAAAGGATGTCATACACCACAAAAGGGAATATTTGTCCCAACCTTTTGATACGTGCTATGGTCTAAACCACAGAACCTAGGGCTTGCTGATCGGAAGGTCGGCAGTTCAAATCCCCGCGACGGGGTGAGCTCCCGTTGTTCGGTCCCAGCTCCTGCCCACCTGGCAGTTCGAAAGCACGTCAAGTGCAAGTAGATAAATAGGTGCCGCTCTGGCGGGAAGGTAAACAGCATTTCCATGCACTGCTCTGGTTTGCCAGAAGCTGCTTAGTCATGCTGGCCACATGACCCGGAAGCTGTCTGCAGACAAACCCTGGCTCCTCCGGCCTATAGAGCAAAATGAGAGCGCAGAGTCGTCCGCGACTGGAGCTAACGGTCAGGGGTACTTTTACCTTTACCTTTATACATTTATGTATCATGACAGGAATAAAATCCATTTCAGAGTGATGGACATAGGGAGAACCTTCAGAATGACATCAGAGGCTGTGCTATTAGCCTGATTCCATGATTCTATTAATATGATTCTATAGAGTTGAAAGGGAATCCCGGGTCATCTAATCCAACATCCTGAAAGGCAGGAATCTCTTGCCCAACGTAGGGCTCAAACCCTGAGATTAAGGGTCTCATGCTCTACTAATTGAGCTGCTCTATACACTCAAGCAAAGTACCCGAAAGAGGACCCTTTGACTCCTACCAGAAAACATCACATTTTCTCCTTAGCACAACACTTGAAGACTTCCCATCTGACTTTGCAGCATGGTCTCATACTAAACAAACACTGACAAATGTCAAAATTTATCTCGTTTACCTTTATCAGGATGATTCAAGAGCATGATTCGTCTGTGAGCTTCTCTGATTTTTCCTTTATTAGCTGTAGGACTAGTAGTTAAAACAAAAAAGATCAGTTCCAGGTATGTTCAAAAGTAGCAACCTATAGATAATCTGTCATCAGGGATGGGCGGCTGCTCCCTTGGCCTGTTGGCACTAACTTGGCCCAGACATCCAAACATCACTATTAATGAGTTACACACAGCATTCTTGCAATGCAGCCCTAGCTAAAACGTTGTATGCACATTCCACAATATTTACAAAATTCCAGCAGCAGGCACAAAAAGAAATTGTCTCTCCTACTTTATTAGTTTGTGGCTACATGAACAGACAGATAAAATGTTTTCTCCCCTGCTTCTATTGTAATTTCTTCTGCTTGTTTTGTTACATACTCAAATAACAATTTATTTATTTGTTTGTTAAAGTATTTATATAATGCTGTATCGTAAAAATATATCACAGCGGTTTATAATGATATAAAACCAGAACCGAACAATAACATAAAGTGTCAAAAACAAGTTAAAAGGAAAGAAAGAAATTAAAGAAACATCAACAGACCATGGGGGGGGGGGGGTACCTGCATAGGCCTGGTGGAATGTACAAGTTTTCAGAAGATGACTGCTGAATCTCTGCTCACAGATTGTTCCACGAGACTGGGCCGATGACACTAAAGGCTCAATTTCTCATTTTCATTCTCGGGGAATGACCAGGATGATTCAGCAGACTGGTATGTTTCTTCTCTTCAACTAGACAAGGACCCAAAATGCTGGAGACCATTTATGTACCTCAGCCTAACTTGACTTTTGTGATGCTCAATGGTTTGGGACAAATGAATTTGATTGACTCTGAAATTTCACATACCAAGCATACACCAGAGAAAGTCACCAAGAGTCGTTGGGCCCCTGCGTCTTTGAAAACCTGAAATTCTTTCTTACCTCACTCCTAATATTAAAGCAGCTTCCCGCTTGGACATTTTGGGTTCAAATCCTCCTCTGTAGTAGGCACTGAAGGCCTAAAATAAGATGCATTAAAAAAAAAAAGCATTATGCAAAATGAGCAAGATAACTGTGTGACTAGCATCATTATTTGGTTGAGTCACTAGGTGGTACTAGAAACAGTTGCATCTAGTCAGCTACCTGTGGTTGTTCTGTTCTTGTTTAAGAGAAATAATGACATTCTTGTCTAGCTTCCTGACTGGTGTGTGCAGTGCCTAGAGAGGCCTAGACCATTTCCTGTATTTGAGGCCCCTACCCATAATTTTTTTTTTAATGATTTCAACCACACAAAACCAAAATACTCCCCCCCTGCCTCAACTCAACAACCAAAAGCTGCTTCCTTACTTCAAACTTGAGCAATAACAATGATGCACATGAGAGAAAGTCTGAGAATTTAACACACAAATTGAATGGGATAACATTGCACTGTGAGAACTCATCATATTCCCAAATATTTAGACTGCAAGCCTAACTCCACTGATCTGGGAGTAAATCCATTAGAATCAACACAACCTACTTTCAAGTATACTGCAGGACTGCAAAGCATTTTTAAAAATACGGTTTGTGGTGCAGGGCTCTTTTTAGTGGGAAATTTAGAACTGCCTGGTGGAAGGTGATTGTAAACTTTGTGCAAAACACTCACTGCTGTAACACACCTGTGTGTTTTCCTTGTATGTGCACACATGCTTTCGTAACATTTAGAAGTCTAAATAGAGTGGGAGAAAATTCTCAGAGACAGGACTTTGACAGCCCTAAAGCAGAGGAATTTATGAATCAGCAGAGACATAACATGGAGCCTGGCCTGATAACGACTGCAGAAGCCATGGCAGAAAAAGATAGTGATGCAGTGCTGAGAGAAGAATTTGCAGCTCAACGTATCCACATTAAAGAAATGATTTCAGAAACATGGAAGGAACTTGATGTAAAAATTTTGATATTTTGTTAGATATGAAGATTCTTGATACAGATTTTGATATAACTGCTCCAATATTAATTGCGTTTAACCTTTAGGTAGAATGCATCAATGAATGGTTCCTGTGTGCCTGCATTTTGCAACCCTCGTGCTCTCTAGGCCATAAACAAGAAATCCTGTCTAACCCTGAAAGTGGCACAAAGGACCATGAAGGATGTTTTCCTAAGTCTGTTTTGAGTAAACACTGGAGTGCAAATCCAGCATCTCTCCTCGAAGTTCTTTGACATGTTTTGGGAACAGGGAAGTTAAGACAGGGGACTGGAATGTCAATAAACACTGCTGAAGACCTGGTTGCCAAGGAAACTGTTAGAAGTGCAACATTTGAGACCCAAACAGTCTGGGAACCCCAAGGTAATTGTGGGTGAGTTGATACCAGTATGGAGCCATGCATCCCATGACCTGTAACCTTTCTTGATGTAAGTAGAAGGATGTGTAAAGATGTTTTGATGTTTTGTGACCCTTTGTAGTCTATGTTTGAAATCCCTATACCAGTGTTTCCCAACCGGTGTTCCGCGGCACAGGAGTGTGCCGTGAGACATCGGCGGGTGTGCCGCGAGATGCCTGGAGGGAGGCGGGCGAGTCGGCGGCGAGAGGCGGGGCGGCGGCGGCGAGGAGAGGCCGCGCCTCCTGCTGCTGCCTGGCGCTCCTCCTCGCAGCCGGCAGCGCTGCCTGGGCGCCTCCGCGCGACTCTGCCTCGCTGGGTTTGGTCTCCCAGCAGAGACGGGTCACACGCGCCCCTCCCTCCCTCCCTCAGCCTGCGCGGAGGGAGAGCCAGAGAGAGGCATCGCTCCTGCGCGCCGGGAGAGGGAGCAGCCGGAGCGATGCCCCTTGAAATCTTCGCCCTGCCTTCTTCTGGAGCGACGGAGAGCCTCTTAAAACTCGTCCGTCCGCTTCTCTCCCTGCCAAGAGGCGTCCAGCAAGCCGGCTTTGCCAGCGGAGCCAGCCTTGGAACAGACCCATCCGTCAAGCGGGGATTGTGCGTCCTCCTGGACAGAGTGTAAGCAACCGGGTTTAATTTGGGTTACGCGGAACTCCAGCGCTCAGGGCGGGAGTTTAGGAAATCCAATCGGGTGGCGCCGCTCTTCCTTGGGACCCCATGGGGAAACACTGGGGACCTACTTCTAAGCAAACGGGTCTACACGTCTCTCTGCCCCCCCCCTTTAACCTTTAGCTTCAAAGCCAGAGCAAACCGAGGCTAAATCCGTATTTACATAGGATAGCTTTCGTGCGTCCCTCCCGGCGTGACGCTGCGCGCTGACGTCACGGGGCGGGGCTTTAATGGTGGTGTGCCGCGAGATTTTTTTTCAGTAAACAGGTGTGCCGTTGCCCAAAAAAGTTTGGGAAACACTGCCCTATACAGTGGTACCTTGGTTCCCGAATGGCTTAGTTGTTGAACAAATCAGCTCCCGAACGCCGCAAACCCGGAAGTGTTCTGGTTGGCAAACGTTTTTGGAAGCCAAACGTCTGACACAGCTTCTGCAGTTTCCGATTGAGTGCAGGAAGCTCCTGCAGCCAATAGGAAGCCACGTCTTGGTTTTCAAACAGTTTTGGGAGTAGAACGGACTCCCAGAACGGATTAAGTTCGAGAGCCAAGGTACCACTGTGTAAGTTTTCTTCTACTGTGCCCCGTGGCAGTCTTTGCTAACTAGGAGTTCTGCTGAACAACTTGTTAGCAAGGCTGTCCTAATGCAAAAGTTTTAATAAACTGGATCCCTACAGGACGCTGATATTGTTGTATTCTCTTGGTTCCGTGTTTTATTTAAAGGTGTTCCCTCACCTGCATAAGAACAAGTGGTGTAGAAATAAATTCTTACCACAAACCGATGACTCCGCATAGATAAGGCAAATGCACTGCCAGAAAAATTAGGTGGAACTGTGGAAACGATGTAAGCAGCAATGGATTTAAGCTTACTACATAAAATACTTTTTAAACTGCTTAAAAGAGAATATGGATATAAAATAAAAGCTGGAAGGTTTTCAAACAGACTTAAAAAAAGGCTAACTTTTGTTTGAGGGGCTTCGCAAAAGGGGTAGAAAATAACCATATTGTGGACTTTAAAATCTAGTGACTTAAATGACTAATATGTGCCTATTCCAAGAGGATACTGAAAGAGCCCACAGAGCTCTATTAACTTGTCTGCATGTTTCAGCTCCTCCAAGAGGCATTATTATATGCTTCCATAGATTTAAGAAAAAGGATGAGATCTGGAGAGCACTTAGGAATGTGTAAATATAACTGTTGAAAATCAACCAATTATGGCTCTCTGGGACCTACGTATCTCAGGACACCTCGGGGGGGGGGGAGGAGAGAATGTTCACAACTAGAACAATTTTGGAAGGAATTTTTGAAAGAGATATGTCAGACCGCAGCTCAGACAATCCCAATAACCCCAGCATTAGCCTTAATTTATATACTTCAGATGTAGACCAATTAAGAAGTAAGGAATGAACTAAACCTGGCAATTAATGAATATTGATTACTGGCATAATACAGTCTGGGAAACAGCCATAATGGAAAATCTGTCGCAAACTTTGAAGTTGGCAAGGGGCGAGAAAAAACAAGTTAATTCTTACACTGTATGGTGTGATTTTATTAAATATACAAATGAAACAACACATGGATGAGAAATGCCTACAACATATATTACAGTATGGTGTATAAGCAGGCACTACTCATTAGCTCACTCCTATTGCTCTGTTTTCCGTGCAGATTTATTGAAGAAGTCATTTTACTGGTTTACTGTAATCACCTCATTATTATGTACTGAAAAGCAGTATGTTTAGTACAGGTATGGCCAAACTTGGCCCTCCAGCTGTTTTGGGACTACAATTCTCATCATCCCTGACCACTGGTCCTGTTAGCTAGGGATGATGGGAGTTGTAGTCACAAAACAGCTGGAGGGCCAAGTTTGGCCACGCCTGGTTTAGTATTTTACTCCCCTAGTGACCCATTTTTTGTTAGCTATGTCATGTTTCATTATTTATGTGTGTACAATTTTGTAACAGGAAAACAAAAACAAAAGTATTAAAGAAACAATATGGCTGCAAAAGAAAATTGAGTAAAGCAAACTCACAGATTTTGGCAGTGACTGAAGAGCTTGCTTTACTTGTGGTTCCATTATCTTCATTGCTTGCAGTGCATAACGACCTTGAAGAAAAGGAAGACTTACTAAGTCTTGGAGAGTGATCTGCATGTTCTGTTGGTGCAGCTGACCAGCATCAAAGAGTTGGAATGACACTTTGTGCCTCCAAACAAGCTTTCTACCGGTGCAATAGGCTTAAGAGGGTGCAGAGGTGTAGTGATTTCTACTTGTTTCCAGCCTCTCTTTTGCTGCTGCTGCTTATTTCATTCTTCTTCCTGGGAACTCTATAGGAGTGCTGATGGCAACCACAGAACGAGCAGATCTGAAGCAGAAGTTTCTCTACAGGCTTTGCACAGATACATGCCTGCAACTTGCATATTGAAAGGACGCAGCCCTGATTATAAGGGGCCGTTGCCCAGATATACAATGCATGCACTACGTTTGAAGAGCCTAATATTTATCAAATCACAAACATAAGAATCTTTTACAGCTTCCTGGGACAACCAGTTTGTTGCTCTTTTTCTATTTTTCCATCTATTTTCCCATCCCCCTACAGTTAACTGAAATCAGGGGTGGGCTTATGTGCACTGGCTGGGTCATATATAGATGACCCAACAAATTATTCTATTGCTTTATAAGCCTTTCAGAATCCAAGCTTTTTTATAAAAAAAGAAAAAACAAAAGGTTCTAGTTCTCCTGGTTAGAGATAAACTTAAAAAAAGGAATTGCAGTATATTGTAAAAAGTCACAGCCCCCTGAAAAGCCCAATTTAAGCTCTTAAAAAGTGAAATAACTTATATAAACAACGCTGTTTAGGATTAATGATTTCACAAACAAGTCCAATACTTAATCATTAACCTATACCCGAGAAAGAGTATATTTCCTTGTGTTTACAAGTTCTAAGACTAAGCAGAAGCTAGTTCTCTGAAAATCTAATTTACCATATTTTTTGCTCTTTAAGACTCACTTTTTCCCTCCTAAAAAGTAAGGGGAAATGTGTGTGCGTCTTATGGAGCGAATGCAGGCTGTGCAGCTATCCCAGAAGCCAGAACAGCAAGAGGGATTGCTGCTTTCACTGCGCAGCGATCTCTCTTGCTGTTCTGGCTTCTGAGATTCAGAATATTTTTTTTCTTGTTTTTCTCCTCCCAAAACTAGGTGCGTCTTGTGGTCTGGTGCGTCTTATGGAGCGAAAAGTACGGTATGTCAGCCTTTGCCAACCTGATTGTCATGCTGGCTGGGGTTGATGTGAGTTATAGCCCAAAACATCTGAAGCGCACTAAGCTGGCAAAGACTTATCTATGCAATATGTTTAAGCAACACAGAGAAAACAAAGGCAGCTGTTCTTCAGCTAGTATTCCCACTAGAACAGAGCTGAGGCACCTGTGGTCCTCCATATGTTGTTGGACAACACCTCCCATCATCCTTGACCATTGACCATGCTGGCTGGGACTGATGAGAGTCTCGATCAGCAACATCTGGGGAGCCATAGGTTCCCCATCTGTCCTAGAAGATCACCAAAGCTGCAGCAGCTTCAAAGGAAAATTTAAAATCGTTATAATTTGGGATAGCACTCTAGTGTCAGAATCAAGCACTTATAATAAGATTTGGACCAGAGATTCTAAATTCGTAGGACAGGACCCTCTAGGCTGATTAAGCTCTGCTACCTGAAGCAAGGGGACGCGGGTGGCGCTGTGGGTTAAACCACAGAGCCTAGGACTTGCCAATCAGAAGGTCAGTGGCTCGAATCCCTGCGACGGGGTGAGCTCCTGTTGCTCAGTCCCTGCTCCTGCCAACCTATCAGTTCGAAAGCACATCAAAGTGCAAGTAGATAAATAGGTACCGCTCCGGCGGGAAGGTAAACGGCGTTTCCATGCGCTGCTCTGGTTCGCCAGAAGCGGCTTAGTCATGCTGGCCACATGACCCAAAAGCTCTACGCCGGCTCCATCGGCCAATAAAGCGAGATGAGCGCCGCAACCCCAGAGTCGGTCACGACTGGACCTAATGGTCAGGGGGTCCCTTTACCCTTACCTGAAACAAGTGATGGACTGTTTGGGCAGAAACTCTGAAAACAATAGCTGGAGGAGGGAGTTAAGTTCCTGCAATTTATGTAAATCCTAAAACAGTCAGATGAGTTCTGTTCTCAGGCAAGAAAGTAAGAGGACAAGGAAATAAGCACACCTAGTGACCTCCTAATATGTTATTTAATATTTGCCACAAGCCACAGATTTTAATGTACTGGAGTCAGATGTATGCTCTTGTGTGTGAGGTCAAAGACTCAGCAACAGTGATACTATCAATTTACAATGCAATACCATTCAGAGCACTCAGAAATAAAGCCTGCATATAAAATTCTGCATACAGAAATACAAACCTGCATATCCAGCAGCAGCTATTGTCAGGCCGACTGCTATCATAGTAGTAGCCTAAGAAAGGAGGGTGGGGAGAAGGAGAGGCAATATCAGAAAATGAAAAAAAGCAGTAATTTCAGTGCATAAGTATTAATGCTACTGAGTCTCAGTGGGCTTGGGAAATAAAGGGAGAGAAAACACCCTGAAAAATGATGATACCTGGGATACAGACTGCTCACACACTACAGAGAGCCTTAATTGGTAGCTTTCAACCCCTTCTAGCATTTGAAACCATACACAGTATTCCTGCAACAGCTATTCTTGGGCAAAGAGATAAGTGCAGTTACTGAAACATGAATGACAGATATATTTACAGTCCCTCCCATCCACATTATTTAAGCAAGAGGAATCAGCAAAATTCAAGGGCACATCCTAACTAAGCTGAAGCAGTTTATGATCACTTCCCCCATAAACTGTGTGGCTGGTCAGGGGCGTGTGACCCGGAGAAGAGTACAGCAGGCTGGACTAAGGGGCCTGGTGAACTATATTCAGCTTCTGAGCCAGAGGGTCCCACCTCTTCTACAAGGAATGATCTCTCTTGTACAGGAAAAATACTCCCCTCCCTCAGACAGACACAAGCCCCTTCATATCTAGATTGATAAGAAATCCCACAATCAGAATAAAGATTTTTTAGGGCAAGTCTTTACATGAAGATTTTTTTCAGTGGATACCAATTTCAAACAACACAATGTGGAAGGAAGCCAGCTTAGTATGTGTACAAGGATAAAAATATTAGCGTTTAAGGTGCCAAAAGACTATTTTCTGGTTTTGCTGCAACAGACTAACACAGCTACCTGCACCACCGCTGGGAAATTGAAAATCGTTAATCCAAGTTCATATTACTCCAGAATGAGGCTGCAATCCTACGCACACTTTCTTGGAAGCGCCACTGGGTACAGATAGTGAGATTTACTTCTGAGTAAGCAAGCACAGAATTGAGCTGCAAGGCGCATACATCAGGGGGCCAGCCCGGTGCTTGCTTCCGTGTGTCGTATTTTTTGTGCAGCTCCCGTGCATGCTCCCTGCGCCTACCTCTTCAAAATGAAAGGTCAAATTACACACACACACACACACACACACACACACATGGCTGTTCAGAAAAGACAGCCACCATTCCCTCTGCTCAACAAAGCAAAGAGAGGGGGAGAGAGAGAGAGAGAGAGGGAGAGGGAAAAGGCTTATTTCAGAAGAAAGGTAAGTTGCAAGGGAAGAAAGGACGAACTGCAGCAAATCATAAGAAGACTGGAAGAGTCTGGCTTCTGGATCAGCCCAGTAGCCCATCCAGTCCAGCATGCTGTTGTTAATTAAATTTGTATACTGCCCTATATGGCAGTAGGTCTCAAGGCTCTGCTCTCACAGCGGCCAGCCAGATGGGAAAGCCACATGCAGGATCCGGGCACAAGAGCACTCTTCTCCCCTCCCTCTCGTGGTTTCCAGCAACTGGGGCATTCAGAAGCATTTGCTGCCTTCTACAGCGAAGGGCAGAGCCAAGTTTGCCACCTGTTGTGTATAATGCAGGATTGTCCCATATTTCAATGCCAAAATGCTACATCCTGTATTGATAGCTTTATCCTGTACATCAAGAGTTGGAGGGGGTCCCCAGGGTCATCTAGTCCAACCCCCTGCAATGCACGTCCTCTCTCTCCTAAGTTAGGGATCCTCTCCAAATGCATGCGTCTGAAAGGGTGTGTTGAAAGGTCATGTATTTCAGCTCTGGGTAGCCAAGCACAGACAGATTCTCAAATGTGCGCATGCATGTGCGACGAATTCCAGGGGACCCATCCTGTGAGGCTGCAATGGCTTGCTTTGAGGTCACATCAGGTGGAAAAACAAAACAAACCCGCCCCGCCCCCCTCTTATTTTGCCAGGACAAAGGTGGCAACCCTATAGAGCAGGGGTCAGCAACCTTTTCCAGACGTGGGCCGGTCCACTGTCCCGCAGACCTTGTGGGGGGCCGGACTATATATATATATATATTTGGGGGGGGGGGGGTTAGAACGAATTCCTATGCCCCACAAATAACCCAGGGATGCATTTTAAATTAAAGGACACTTTCTACTCATGTAAAAACACGCTGATTCCCGGACCGTCCGCGGGCCGGAGTTAGAGGGCGACTGGGCGGTATCCGGCCCCGGGCCTTAGGTTGCCTCCCCATGCTATAGAGCACAGCCATAGCTGCCGGAAGCCCCTCGCCCCACCCCACCCCCGACCCCTCGCCCCACCTCGTGCCAAGCGGGGTGGCGTTTTCTGAAAGGAGGGCCAGGACAGCGAGCGGGCGCGGCTCTCCCCGCACACTCACCATGGCTTCTGCTGGGTAGGGGGAGCAGCAGCAGCAGGAGGAGGGGGGGGGCGTTCGGTCAGGCAGACACTGGCCAAGGGAAAGCTCAGTCCCCACCCCCCACCGACGCTTCCCCGCTACCGCCCCGCCACCCGGCTGGCTGCAGGCAGGCAGGTTGCGCGCCCTCCTGCCGTAAAGCAGAGGGGAAAGCCTGGCGCGCGTGTCGCGAAACGCCAAAGGGCCCGCCTCCTCCTCCTCCTCCCGCCCCGCCCGCGCCCGGCGGGAATTGGAACGGGCGGGGGAGGGGCGCGTGCCAGGCCAGGGAGCGCTTCGTGAGGGGGGGAGGGCGGAGGGCGGGAAATTTACCTCAGCGATAGGGGCTGAGGGGAAAGAGAATTTTTTTTAATAAAAAAACATTGTTTCTGAGGTCATAAGAAGGTAGAAATCTGGTTAGCTTGGCCAGCTTCAAGGTAGCCGTACCTTAACTCGCATAGTGCAGCTATGTTATTATTATTATTATTTTCATTATCATTATTTAAATTAAGCTATTATTATTAGTGTCGGACACGACTAAACGACTAAACAACAACAAATTATTATTAGTGCAGCTTTATTATTATTATTATTATTTTATTATTATTTATTAGAGGAGCTTTATTATTATTAATGCCATTTTTATATTCTTTTATTCTTTTTATCATTATTATTAGGATTTTGTATTTCTATTTTGTAATTTTTATGCATTGAACCACTCTGAGATTTTCAGATGAAGGCCAGTATACTAATTTATTTTAAAAAAAAAATTAGTAATTATTATCAGGGCTTTTTTTTTTCAGCCTCTCAGGTGGGCGCCATTGCCATTACAGTGGTACCTCGGGTTAAGTTCCGGAGGTCCGTTCTTAACTTGAAACTGTTCTTAACCTGAAGCACCACTTTAGCTAATGGGGCTGCTGCGCCGCCGCCGCGCGATTTCTGTTCTCATCCTGAAGCAAAGTTCTTAACCCGAGGTACTATTTCTGGGTCAGCAGAGTCTGTAACCTGAAGCGTATGTAACCTGAGGTACCAAGGGGGGCATTTGTGGTGAGTTCCGGCACCTCTTTTTCTAGAAAAAAAAGAGATTGGTGTTTTTAGTTTCGAAATATCTCCATTCCGGGCTGAGCTTTTCAGGTTTTTGTGCAAGACCAAAATTGTCATTTTTTGGGGAAATTTCAAGCCCTCTTAACTAAAAAATGGGATGAGATTTTTTTGTTTTAAAAAAAGATTTAAACTTTGTTCTGATCGTTGAACCAGTATACAAACTTTTAAAAAAATTGGATGACACAAGGTAAAAAAAATATTAAAAATTGGATCACTTGATATGGAATGGCCCTTAAATGTATGTTTTATATCCTAGGTTTTGCCACGCAACCTGAAGACTAGTGGGACCCACCTCTTGAATTGTGCTCCTTAGGATCACACACATACATGTAAGCCTTGCATTTTGAACTGGGAGATATGGAAGATAACCACTTGAATACAAAATGTAAATGGGCAGCCAGTCACAAAACAGAAATAGTTTAAAACTCAGAAGCACCACAACACAGCCTGTGCTATAATGCATGCAGTACAGCAACTGAACCACAATTTCCAACTTGAAATATGAGAAAGTGAATGTAGAGTAGGGAATGTGCCATGACATGGATTTTCAGAGGGAATAATGTGCAGTAGACATTCTATTTCATTTCTGTTTCCATTTTCTCCTGCTCACACCTCAGATATTAGACCGTATATAACAAGTTTCACTTTTTAGTCAAAGATACATGGAGATGCTGCAAATCTATGCATGTTTATGCTGTGAAATGTCCCACTGTGTGCAATGATTGTTTCCCAAGTAAATTAGCATTGCATTACAGCTTTAATTTTTAAATAAAACATACTGAAATAGAACATAACTGGAGAGGGAACAAGAGTGTGTATAATATACAGATTAAATAAAGAGGGAACACTCTTGTTCCCTCTCCAGTTCTATTTCAGTACGTTTCGGCATGTATGAACAACTATTCTATTGCCCCTTTTCAGGATTCCTGGATATTGCTGCTAGCAATAATAAATAAATTTATAAAATTATCATATTTTTAGACCACTCTCAGGCCAGTGTACAAAAAATGTGCTAAAATGCAACATAAAATCAATAACTCACTAAAACCATAAAATTATCAACAACAGCAATAATTTTATTATTATACTCCACCCATCTGGCTGGGTTCCCCCAAACACCCTGAGCAGCCATCACATATAAAAACATAATAAAACATCAAACATTAAAAACTTCATGATACAGGACTGCCTTCTGAAGTCTTCTAAAAGCTGTGTAGTTCTTTATCTCTACGAATCTTCCACAGAATACCAGCAGCACATGATTCACACCAAACAGACCAGGTCAACTGTCTAATCAGTTCCCAAAGAGCAAATTGAACAAGTATGCCTTCAGTACACATCAAAAAGTAATTGACAGGGGTACAAATATACCTTCGGTGGCAGAGAAGGCCCTGCTATGACTCACCATGGAAGAAGTCATAGTGTAAATGGAACTATCAGGAGAATTGCTTCTGCAGATAATGGGAGAGCTGCTTCTTTAAAAGCCCAGGTTCCAAGTTATAAACAACAAAGTGAGCACCTTTATTTATTTAATAAAATTTATATACGTATAGCTTGATTGTAGAAGAAAAACCTCAAAATGGTTTAAGGTTGGCCTAGTAGCAAAAAGGCAGCCAGTGCTATTCTTTTAGGAGCAGTGTGACCCATTCACACCTTGCTCCGCCACCCAGTATCTTGTGACTGCATTCTTCAAGGGCAGCCCTGTATAGAACACATGTGCCTTTCCCTTTCTCTCATAGACCACATATACATACCCACTTCATCCTCTCTCTTTCTCTCAATGTGCACATACAAACAGCTTGTACATCTCCCTACCTCTTTCTCTGCCCAAATGCATATCTCTGGCACCCACCCTCCATACTCCGTGAACATTAAGAAAAGCCCCTATGTGGGGGTGAAACAAGTGTTTGCCACCAGCTGCACATGATTGGCAGGCAACAAACTGAGGCAAACTGCGTGGTCTCAATTGCTTCTTCCTCCCTGTCATGGATGTTCGGGGGGGGGGACCCCATGGGGCAAAGCAGGGGTCTTGTCAGCAGCTGCATGTGGTTGGCAGGCAACAAACAACTATAGGAATGAATTAGGCCAGAAGGCAAGCAGGGAACCAATCACTACTGATTCTTCCCCTCAAAAATTCTTTAAAACCATTCATGGTAGAAGGGGGCGGGCCTTTCAACTCCAGTTACTAGATTGACATATGGCTCCAATTGCCAGTAAATGTTTTCCCATGCACTGGGTTGGTGACGTGGTGCCCACTCTGACCAGTGTTTACTTGTTTTTCCATGAGATCTGTGCTACCTGCCTTCTAATCTTCCAGCCTGTTTCATTGACCAGGGCTCCTCAGAAACCCAAGGAACATTGGGGGCTCCACAGTGCTGAAGAGGGTGTTAAAGAGCAATCCTGCCAATGGCCCTTTCCATCTTGCCATTCCATAGTGAAACTAGAGCCTTGACAGAATAACTTGCCAACAGGAAAATTCCATAGAACACTTAGGAATCCCTTGGATTCAGAATGTTTCCAGGGGCTGGCCATATTAGTGCATTTCCACCCCTGCAAGGGGATCTGCCACACCCACCACAATTTCAAACTAACCAGGGAGCAATCAATCTGCATCTGGGGTTCTCCAGCACTTTAACTGAGGTTGCCTTTGCCATCTCAGGATGGGCAGTGGGATGAGTGGTAAAGCAATAAGATCCCTGTTCTCTTTTTCTGGCCCAACACCGGGTATAGCCACTCCCATCCGCCTGCCAGGTGGATAGGTTTCCAAGTGAAGAAGATGGAATTTCTGTGAATGATGGTGAAACACATCCCTCGGACCCACTAGTGCAGTGATACTGCATTGAATTGTGTGGCATGATGCAACTTAAAAAAAGAGCACTATCACAATATACAGTGTTACAAGTTCAGTGATGTGCTACAGTAACTGATCTAGAAATCCCATGGAGCAATAAGAGGCACCATCAGTGTGCACAAACCAATATGACACACCAAGAGAAGACTTACATTGCCGTTTTCCTGGGTAAGAGCTTGTTAAACACATATCACAAATGAATCAGGCTGGTGGGAGTCCAACAATGAGTATTACAAGCTAGCACTTAGTTGTTAATCAAATTCCCATAGTGTAGTCCAGTATCAATATAAGTTTAAATAAACAGCACCTCAAGATAGTTCCCACTGATTCTGTGTGTAGAATCAGAGCATGAAAGCTGGAAGTTGCCCTGCCCTATTACTTACATTCTGAGCCATGCACAAATGACTTCATAATGGAGCCACAGATGTACCTTCAGCTATTGCTTTTGTTATGTGTGAGACACTATTATTAATACATGACACTGTATTATTAAGAATACTCACAAACAAGTACCAGAGCTATAATTCACCCTCATTTTGTGATAATCTCCAGCAATCAAACAACTCAGCTTGTCCATCTGGAACCAGCACGTGATATTAAGTTTACACAGATTGCTCCAGTGGTCAGTTGTATTTGTTCAGAGCCCAGCAGGAGAAACACCATTAGAGTGTGCATTCACTAAAAAAAATTCTGTAGTAATGTATCTGGAACAAAAAGAGAAAGGCAAGAGAAAAGTGGTCATGGGTGGGAGAGGGGAAATGGGAGGTCACAGACAAAAGGAAGAGAATTAACATAAATACAAGAAAGGACCAGAAATGATAAATATAGATCTGAGGGGACAAAGGGGGAAAAATATGTGGAAGAGTTGCACAGAGGGAAAAATGGAACCAGGATATATAGCCTGGTTTCCATGACAAGTCAATTTGGGGTTTTTTTTCCGGAAAAGCAGCAGCCTTTGCTTGCTATAGATGTGGCCATAACTT
The DNA here is from genome assembly GCF_964188315.1 of Podarcis muralis. NCBI lineage: Eukaryota > Metazoa > Chordata > Lepidosauria > Squamata > Lacertidae > Podarcis > Podarcis muralis. Next base: position 10,426,300 of record NC_135660.1, on the reverse strand, counting down.
TCTGTTATGAACAGAAATGGTAGTTTAATTTTGGTCACACTTAATAGGCATCAACCTTGATAAAAAAACACAAAAACAAAAGCACTTTAAAGGCTAAATAGAAATACCTTTTTTCAAAGTTGCTCATCAGTGAACTGTTGGCTATCACAGAATTCTCTAAATCAGGCTGGGGATTTATTTAGCACAAAGAACCATGTGGGAAATATATCACAAACTGAATAGTTTAGGTTTGTGATATTGACATAAATTGCTTATCATTTTCTTGGTGTTGTCAAATGCTGGTCAAATGTTGATGTGCCTAGTGTATTTATACACATATGCTGTCATTTTGAATAAACATTTGTTAGAACTGAAACAAATTTGGCAACTGAACTTTTTCTTGTCTTGCTTTTCTTGTTTCTTCTCTTTGTCATATATAAATATGCCACTCCATTTTCAAAAATCTCTCTCTTACTAGTAAATTACTGTAAGGAAAAGTAGATGAAGGTATGCTTAAAGTGTCAACAACTGTTGAAAAATACCCAAACATTAATGGGGAATCTCATGTTTCTCATTGTTTAGCTCAGGGGACATGTAAACGATTTCAAGAATCTGAAAATACCGTAATTCACCACATAGTTGTCACATTTTTTATGCCAGTTTCTCTTTAAAAAAAATGGGGTGTGATAATTATGTGAGCAAAAAAGACATGGCCAAGCAAGGTGGCTGGTAGCTGGCATGTTCCGGAGCAGAGGGCCCAGGAGGAGATGCAGGCAGCTGGGTGCGAGCCAAAGCACAGGATGCCGGAGATATGTGCCTGCCGAGTTTGTGCGTGCCCCCAGTGGCTTGTGCGCCCCAGGGCACGAATGGATATGGCCGGTTCTGCTGGCAGCTGGCACTAGCCCGACCTCTGAGCTCAACTGCCAGCGCTCTGGCACCTTCCGGTCCCAAGTAGGGGTGTCCCAGCCCAGGGGACTGGAGTGGGGCAGGTGCGAGAGAGGGGGCATCAGGAACCTTGGAGGGACCCAAGGAGGCAAAAGCAATCTGGTGCCTGGGTTGAACTTACATCCCGGTCAGTAGCCAGTCCTAATAAGTGTAAGGTTTTAATTGAGGCCACAACTGGCCTGGCTCTGTAGATCCTCCAGCTGTCATCCTGGGCACTGCTCCTGGCTGCTCTGCTCTACTCCATGGCACCAGGTATGCCTCCCTCCCCCCCCCCCCCGCTCATCTTGTTTATTTATCCACTGTACAGTTTAGCTATCGCATGCGGTGGCAACGATTATGCGGTGAATTACGGTATTCTACTCTGACTGCGGTAAACAGCAAAATGGCTTACCATATTTGAACAGATATTCAAATTACAGCTAACATTGCAATCTTTCTTACTTAACTTGGAGGAAATCCCATTGAACTCATTGAGACTTACTCCTGAATGGATATGTATAGGATTTTACTGTAATTGAATTATAATCGTACAGCACAACAGCACAAATGATAGTCATGTGTTTAACTCTATTTCCAGGTTCCAGTGGCAGTCAGTTGAACTTTATAGGCTTGATATCTGGTAAGAAAGCAATATTCTTCGCTCAGTTTCATATTTGTTAACATATATTTGAGTCTTTGTAATTTTGATACAGGGTCTAAGTTTTACTCAAAGTCGATCCATTGAAATTAATGGACCTAATTAATTTTAGTATTTCTGCTGGGAGTAAAGGTACCCCTGCCCATACGGGCCAGTCTTGACAGACTCTAGGGTTGTGCGCTCATCTCACTCTAGAGGCCGGGAGCCAGCGCTGTCCGCAGACACTTCCGGGTCACGTGACCGGCGTGACGAAGCTACTCTGGTGAGCCAGAGCCGCACACGGAAACGCCGTTTACCTTCCCGCTAGTAAGCGGTCCCTATTTATCTACTTGCATCCAGGGGTGCTTTCGAACTGCTAGGTTGGCAGGCGCTGGGACCGAGCAGCGGGAGCGCACCCCGCAGCGGGGATTCAAACCGCCGACCATGCGATCGGCAAGTCCTAGGCGCTGAGGTTTTACCCACAGCGCCACCCGCGTCCCGCTGGGAGTAAAACTTAGTCGAATACCACCCTGACCTTATAATATCCACCTCTGGCTGAAGATGGTTATTAAGGAGCTTCCTCCTGATAAGAGGATTTCCCTGAATCGAGAAATGTTAAACCCAATGGCAAATGTCCCCTTTTGGGGGAAGGTGTTCAGTTGGGTGGAGGCCTTCCAGCTTCAAGCATACTTGGATGAGGCTGAATATATGGATCCATTTCAGTCTGGCTTTAGACCAGGTTGTGGCACTGAAATCTACTTGGTCACACTAGTTGAATATATTTGTCAGGAGAGAGATGTGAGAGTGCAACTCTGCCTGTCCTTTTGATGGCTTTCTATACCATCGACCACAATATCTGGAGCAGCTCCGTGAGGTGGGGTTGGAAGCACTGTACCTCATTGTCTTTGGTTCTACCTTCAGGGCTATTTTCAGAAAGCAGTTATGGGGCAGGCATTGTTCAGCCCCATGGGAGCAGTCCTGTGGTTTCCTGCAGGGTCCCTTCTTGTTCCCTATACCATTTAACATCTATCTGACACAACTGCTATCTGTGATCAGGAGATTTGGAGTGAAGTGCCACCAGTATGTGGATAATACCCAACCGTGTCTTTCTGTTCCATCTGAATCTGGAGAGGTTGCTGAGGGACCAGGTGGATGCTTGGAGGTGGTGATGGGTTGGATGTGAACCAATAAATTGAAGCTGAATTCTGAAAAGCTGGAGGTGTTATGTGATTCAGATTATCTAGAAGATGGGTATGTGGCCTAAACTCGATGGTGTTGCATTCCCCTGGAAGAAGCAGATCTGTCTCTTGAGATATTCCTGTATCAAGTGTTGTCACTGGAGGCTCTGGTGGCCTTGTTGGCTAGGACTGCCTATTTCCAGCTCCAGCTGGCTTGCTAGCTATGGCTTCTTTTGGACAGAGATTCTTGACCATGGTACTCCATGCTCTGGTCACTTCGAGATTGGATTACAGTGGTACCTTGGGTTACATACGCTTCAGGTTACATACGCTTCAGGTTACAGACTCAGAAATAGTACCTTGGGTTAAGAACTTTGCTTCAGGATGAGAACAGAAATCGTGCAGTGGCAGCGCGGCAGCAGCGGGAGGCCCCATTAGCTAAAGTGGTGCTTCAGGTTAAGAACAGTTTCAGGTTAAAGACGGACCTCCGGAATGAATTTACTACGTAACCAGAGGTACCACTGTACTGCAATACACTCTGTGTGGGGCTCCCTTTAAAGACGACTCAGAAACTTCACTTCTCCAAAATGCAGCAGCCAGATTGTGCAACTTTCTCTGTTCTCCTGAACCAAGTCACCAGTGTTAGCCCCCATTCCCAAAAGCTTGTGGAATGTTCCCTTCCAGTTCACCCCCTGTGAATGTAGTAGCAAATTGCGGCAAGGAATTTCTTTTCAGGATGGAGCTATAATGTGTTAGTCCTAATCCAGACTATTACTGACCAGTTCAACACTTCCACTGCTTCACCTGTTCAATCTCTAGGACAAATAGCACACTGCCCAGCATACTGATAATACAACATTTAAAAGGGAATGGGTGGCGCTGTGGTCTAAACCACTGACCCTCCACACAATGGGGTGAGCTCCTGTTGCTCTGTCCCAGTTTCTGCCAGCCTAACTGTTCTAAAGCATACCATTATAAGTAGATAAATAGATACCGCTGTGGCAGGAAGGTAAACGGCGTTTCCATGCACTCTGGCACTCATCATGGTGTCACCAGAAGCGGTTTGGTCATGCTAACCACTTGACCTGGAAAGCTGTCTGAGGACAAACGCCGGCTCCCTCAGCCTGAAGCAAGATGAACGCGGCACCTCATAGTCGCCTTTGACTGGACCTAACCGTCCAGGGGTCCTTTACCTTTTACCTTGATATCACATTTCAAATCCAAGATGTCTCCTGTAGGCTTCAAGTACATGTTTAAAAACATGGAGGATAAGGTGGGCACTGAGGGATCCACAATGCACAGCAGTAATATTACAGCACCCCCTTCTGGAAATGATCCGATAGGAGTGGAATCACATTATCATGCCCTCAACTTCCAAACCACAGAATTCATCCAGAAAATATATCATGGTTTATGATACTGAAGGTCACCAAGATGCATGAGCGTAGCTGGGGAAGGGGGGGAAACTGTCCACCCCGCAAATCAATAAAAATACATAGCAACTGAGGTTCTGCCCCCCTAACAAAAGGCCTGCCCCCCTAACAAAAATCCTGGGTACCCCAATGCTAAGATGTCTAGACAAACTCTTTACTTCCTTGTCTTCTGCAGGCATAGGTCACATATTAGGAT